>NC_140582.1:1046151135-1046751135 GCF_964204655.1 Triturus cristatus
AAATTTAAGGGTACAAAGTATGAAAAAAGAAATACTCAACTACTTTGCTACAGATGTGGGAGCGACGGACATTTGGCCAACTGTAAAAACTGCCCTGCTATTGGAAAACTTGTTCAAAATGCAATAAAAAAGGGTAATGGCAGGGTATATACGACTGCGTACGCCTAAATCACTGTGCAGCCTTTCTGCATCCAGGCTGCTACACCCCATCCACTCCCGCCACCCAGAGGTATCGTCCGCCGCTGCGCACCCAGGCCTCACTGCTCACCTTTTCGCGGTCACGGCACCCTTCACATCATGCAGCTCCGTTCTGGAAGGTAATAGGTCTCACATTGGGCACTGAGTCTTGATATGGCCATGGCAGAGGACATGCTAGTGCACCTGTCATCATCGCAGGTTGTGCACTTGCTCAGTGCTTGCGGTGCTACTAACTCAGTGAGACATGAGGCCATAAACTCTAAAATGGCGTAGTGCACGTGCGCCCGGTCTTTTATATTAGCAGGGTCACGTGTCCTGTGACGCCTGTTCTGGATGGGTGTGGGGTGGGTGTATACCAGCTGTGAGGGAGTGGCTGTGGGTGTCCGTGTTGGAGTGCTACCATCACCCAGGTTGCAAAAGCCAAAGTGTCACTCTGTGAGCCAAGTCCCACGATATGGCCAACATGGAAGGTATGGGGAATTACTGACCCTATATTCAACCATAGTTCCACACAAGAAAGATGGTGGTCATGAGCTATCTGTGTAGATATGAATGTTTATTGCACATTCCGTGGAGTGGTGCAGCTGTAGCAATACAGGGCCATGGAAAGTTGAAGTTTCAGGTTTTGGCACATGGAGGGCAGCCAATTAGAGACAAGGTCATTGTCGGAGATAGGCTGCGCCAACATATGTACTTATACAATCACTCCGACGATCCTCACGCACTTATAAATTCATTATACACTCTCCTTGCAGTACTCTAATGATGCAGTCTCTACATACGTACATGTACAATGACCGAGACAAAGTTACATAACTAAAGTTTTCCACCAATGTCAAAGGTAAGATGGTTGCATACGCTGTCCAGAGCACTATGTAATGTGGTAGGGCCTAGGGGCAGCATGTTGCATACATAATGAACACACGGACACAGATAGATAGTGGAACTGGGTATGGGCACGTGCGCTCAACTCCTTTTTCTTAACAGGGTCACATGTCCAGTGACGTCTGTGGTGGATGCGTGTGGGGTGATTGTATGCTAACCCTCCGTGAATGGTTGGTGGTGGCAACAAGTACAACAGTAATCATTGGATTAGACACAGAGATTCAATCATAAAGGGTCAATGATTTGTGCTGCACTAAGGTACGGGTACCAGATATGAAATCATACAGAAAAGATTCTATAGCAAAGGGTTCATGACTTGTGAGGTAGGACGGTGTATGCTCAGACGTGAGTCCCGTGCTCTCCATGCCACTGGAATCAAGCTATCCTGGCTGAAGAGGGGTGAAACCCCGAAACCGGTCCTAGGATGCTTGTTTCCAGTCCAGGGAGGACCTGGCCTGGCTGTTCGGGCTGGACTGTTCCCATTGGGCACAGGGTCAAGACTGATTTGCATATGGCTGGGTCCAAACTGGAATGGCATGGTGAGCAAAAAAACGATGGATTTAGGCCCAGATCTCGGTACTGGGGTGAATGTATGACATTGTTCTGCATTCAGTCCATCAATAGTTCTTTTTGCATTTGTAACCCCGAGTGGGACGGGTATGCTCAGACGTGAGTCCCGTGCTCTCCATGCCACTGGAATCAAGCTATCCTGGCTGAAGAGGGGTGAAACTCCGAAACCGGACCTAGGATGCTTGTTTCCAGTCCAGGGAGGACCTGGCCTGGCAGTTCGGGCTGGACTGTTCCCATTGGGCACAGGGTCAAGATTGATTTGCATATGGCTGGGTCCAAACTGGAATGGCATGGTGAGCAAAAAAATGATGGATTTAGGCCCAGATCTCTGTACTGGGGTGAATGTATGACATTGTTCTGCATTCTATCCATCAATAGTTCTTTTTGCATTTGTAACCCCGAGTGGGACGGGTATGCTCAGACGTGAGTCCCGTGCTCTCCATGCCACTGGAATCAAGCTATCCTGGCTGAAGAGGGGTGAAACCCCGAAACCGGTCCTAGGATGCTTGTTTCCAGTCCAGGGAGGACCTGGCCTGGCAGTTCGGGCTGGACTGTTCCCATTGGGCACAGGGTCAAGACTGATTTGCATCGATATATTCATTGCCAAAATTCAGCAAGAGAAAAAGGGTGGGTAACATAACAGGAGGGAGACATAGATACTAAAGCGGAAGGTTTGGTTAGTTCCGCCCACAATATATATTTCAGTCTTTAGATAGGGGAGAGCACGAGTGGAAAGCACCCGAACAGGCTTAGATCAGCCTAATAGAAGGGAGGGTTCCTCAAGGGTTAGGGAACAATGGGAGGGTAAAGGGTCACGCGGGAGAGATTAAGGGGTTAAGAGTGGGAGGGGGTGAGAGGGGGGGAACACTAGGTGGGGGGCAGAGCAAGGGGAGGGAAAATAAAAATAACTCATCGCACCAAGATTTAGGTTTAGGTTTAGTTAACCGTGATAAATCAATAAGGAAGAAGGTTTACTCTAAGGAAAACTCATGGCAACAACCAGTAAGATGATTAAAACCCGTAAAATCCAGTATATCTCTTGGAATTTAAATGGCCTGAGGTGTGAGCGTAGGCGTAGACTGATATTAAAATATTTAGAACTCGCACCTGCACAGATATGTCTACTGCAAGAGACACATTTAAACTTAGTTGAATTTCAAACGGTCTTTTCAAAGACCCCATGGGTACAGTGCTTTTGTGCCTCACAACAAGTAACGAACATTCGAGGGGTAGCAATCGTTGTAAAAAAGGGGTTTCCATGTAGGATCAAGTCAGTTCAAACGGACAAATCAGGTAGATGGATAATTGCCCTCCTAGATATCGGGGGAGTCGAAATGACTTGTTCATCCTACTATGGACCAAATTCAGATGACCCCTCATACTTAGCTAAATTACAAGGTAGCCTAATGTTAGTAAATCCCCCCCTGATAGTAGGAGGGGATTTTAATGTAAAACTCGATCCAGTTAAAGACAGCTCCCACGCAAGTCATACAACAGCAACTCCAAAATCACGAAGGGTCTTGAAAAATTTAATTTTAAACTTACATTTAGTCGATCTATGGAGAGTCAAGGTTAGCAACACCCAGGGATTCACCTACTATAGTAAAAAATATAATCATTCCTCATGGATAGATTATATACTGTTGAATAAAGAAGCGCTAAAATGTTTTACAAGCATAATGGTTTTGCCAACACATTTGTCAGACCATGCACCTTTATTAGTAGCCTATGCGGTTGGCGACAAACGTGCCCAAACCCGTTGGACCCTGAACAGAGCAATGTTGTTGAACCCAGAAATAATTCAATCTATTAGTAGCTCTTCTTCTGAATTCTTTTCAATTAACCTGGGATCAATCTCTATAGACCACGTATGGGATGCCTATAATACTAACTTAAGAGGTTTAATACAAGTAAAAATAAGTTTAAAAAATCGAATAAAGACACAGGAACTAAACACCCTTGAGGGGAAGATTGCTATGCTGGAGACGGAAAGAAGAAAGGCTTCAACTGGAGGTGTGGGGGAATTAGATCTGATAAATAGTAAATTGGAGGAGGCAAGACAAAACGTTAGGCTCTTTTTAGATGAGAAGTGTAAGGCGCAATGGCAGACCAGAAACATGGAGGTCTTTGAATACGGGGAGAAAGCGGGGGCAATTCTGGCCTGGAAGGCAAGATTAGATAGGGCAAAGAATGATATCAATGAGTTATATATCGACAGTAGTGGAAATAAATCCAGCAACCTGGAGGAAATACAGAAGACTTTATTAACACTATTTTCAAACTTATACAAGGAAGACCTTGAACCCTCCCATGCCCAGATATCTAATTGGTTAAAAGATAAGTCTCTTCCAGTTTTAACGGAGGCCTCCAAGATGACTCTGGATGCTCCCATTACTACAGAGGAGATTTCGATCCAAATAAAGCGGTTAAAAAACAAAAAAGCAGCAGGGCTTGATGCCCTCCCTAACGAAATATCCAAATCACTTCAAGATGACCTTTTACCAATACTCCACGGCCTTTTCAACTCAATCTACCGTCCCAATGGGGTGATGCCTAGATCATGGAGTGAGGCCACGTTGGTGTTAATTTTAAAACCTGGGAAGGACCCCTTGGCGGCGGATTCCTACCGTCCAATTTCTCTGCTCAATGCAGACTATAAAATCTTCATGGGCATTTTAGCAGAGAGATTGGCGAAGTTAGCTCCTAGTCTAATTAATTCTGACCAGAAAGGCTTCATACAAGGGAGGGTTATTCAAGATCAAACCCAACTTTTGATCGGAAACATAGATCTGGCAGAAGCAAGAAAAGACCCATTGGCAGTAGTGGCAGTAGATGCCGCCAAAGCATTCGATCGCGTTTGTTGGAGATATCTGTGGCATGTTTTGGAGGTCATGGGAGTAGGCCCTGTATTTATACAAACTATTAAGCACTGTTACTCAGGTGCCTCGGCCAAAATCCTCCTAAATGGTTTACTAACTCCTAGCTTCCCTATTCAGAGAGGGAAAAGGGAGGGATGTCCCCTGTCTCCCCTTTTGTTCAACCTCTATATAGAGCCCCTAGCCCAAACAATCAGATTGAATAATAACATTACCCCTTTTAAATCATTAAGCTACGAATGTAAATTGGCACTTTACGCAGACGATGTGATTGTTTACACCAACGATCCTGAGAATGCTATCCCACAATTGGAATTTACGTTGAGGGAATTTGGTAAGGTCTCAGGGTCTCGGGCCAACTCAGATAAAACCGAGATAATGTGTTGGAACACCACATACAACGGTGGCCCCCTGAGTAAGGAATTTAGATATCTTGGAATAAAAATTGTTAAAGATCTAAATAAAATTACATCAATAAACCTTGGGAAAATCGAAAAGGATATAGATTATTTATTTGCCAAATGGAAGAATCTCCCTTTGACCATCTTTGGAAAGGTAAACTTGGTCAAAATGTCTGTGCTCCCTAAATTAACCTATATTTTCAATGCTATTCCGTTGACCTTTCCTGGTAAAACCATAGCCAAGATACAGGGTAAAATAGGTAGCTTTATTTGGGGCCAAAAAACAGCTAGGTTGTCGTGGAAGAAGCTTAGGAGGAAGTTACTTAAAGGAGGATTAGGCTTACCTGACATCAACTGGTATCTAATGGCCTTCCAGTTTAAAGCTGGTAGAATGCTACTAAGCTACCCAGACACAACTGCATGGGGGAGAGTACTGGGGGAAATGGTGTTAATTGAGGGTGGCAGCCGGCAAGGCGGGTTTTTGTACAAGTATGGTGCACCAAGGTTTTTTTAAAAGGGTCCGGCTAAAGGTATTGAAATCTGCCTTATTAAATTGGTATCAAATTAGGAAGATATGGGGTATTGGCTATTTTTCAAATTTTGCTCCAATTTGGGATTCTCCAGGGACCCCCCCTTGTATGTGTGACAGCTTGGCAATACCAATCAAAAACTCAGGTATGAGGTGGTCAGAATTAGTTGACTCAGAGGGTATCCGTCCTTGGGAAATACTGTCAGTCAAAGTAGGCCCTCACCTTTCAAGATTTAAATATCTACAATTAAAAAGCTGGTACGAGTCAGAAAAGCATAACATCGCTGGAAACTGGGAATTAGAGCAATTATTACAAGATTCGTCTCCGAGGAAGAAGGAGATAGCCTTATGGTATGCTCGAATTCAAGAAGCAGAGGAAATCAAGACCCCCTCTCCCTCCTCAGTTTGGAATGGATCACCTTTAGACACCCGCATTGAGGAGTTATTTAATCCATCATTAAAATTACTGTATAAGGGAGGAGGAGCCTAGCGCGCAACCAAGATGGACGCGTAGGCACAGGGCTCCCCGGACCCTTGCCGCTCCTCGCAACTTATCCTGACATTATCCTGGATTTGTGGACGGATTCTGGAAGATGAACCTTGGCTGAATCCATAACTCTTTTCAGAACGTAAATTGGACCTGGGAGACCTGAAATACAGCGTCTTGCATTTTGGAGGCCCACCTGGAAGCTGTGCCCGGTGCTTTGGTGAACTGTGGGGCCGGGGAGTAGTTGAACAACAACGGCATCGGAGCCTTGCCAATGACCGCGCCCCCACTTTCAGTTTCGCTTTTGCACTTCTGCATGGCCTGATCGAGGAGCTACTTCGCGCGGCTGGGGCGTCCTCCGGCCTTTGTACTGGACTGATTTGTGCCTTTTTCTCCACTCTTCCGAGCGGGCTCTTGGACAGTCTGTGTCTGATCTGCTGGCACCCCTTTGCTATCGGTCCTGGCGGACCCCTCCGGTGAGCATCGCTCAACATGGCGGGCAAGGGGGATCAGGAGAAACGGAGGACCAAGACATCCCACCGTGGGGGACCAGTCCAGAGTAACATCATGGATCGTTATACCCAGGGCAAAGGATCCCCCGGGCCAGCAAGTGCCGCCGTGGAGGACTCTGGTGGTGGCCCGTCCGTGCCCACGGAATTGTCGCTGCAAGACGTTATGGGCGCCATCAACGGCATAAGGGAGACCATCGCCCGGCAGTACGAGGCTCTGGCCCGTAAAATTGACACGGTTGCCATTGATGTTACGTTAATTCGGGCGGATCTCTCTAAGACTAACGAGAGGGTTCAATCGCTGGACTTGAGGACATCCACTCTTGTTACGGATGTATCAGACCTCCAGGCAACTCTTGGCGATCTAAAGTCGGCAAACGACACGATGTCCCGGCGGCTGGAGGACTTCGAAGGTCGGGCACGACGCAATAATATCCGCGTCATAGGTGTACCGGAGACTCTCGACAATCGTCCGGTGGACCTCGTGGTCGAAGATCTCGTCCTCAATCATCTTGCTCCTTCAGGCCTGAGCAAGTTCTTCGCCGTGGAGCGTGCCCATCGTGTCCCGGGCGGTAGGCCTCGACCAGGAGCTCCCCCGAGGCCTATTATTGCAAAACATTTTCATTACAGAGACCGGGATGCGATCCTGCAGGACTCGAGGGTGCACGGCCCAGTTAACTATGAGAATGCCTCCGTTAACTTCTTTCCGGACTTCACCCAACTCGTTCAGAAACAGAGAATGGGCTTTCAGGGGGTGAAGCGCCGTCTTCGAGATCTGGAACTTAAATACTCTATGCTTTTCCCTGCCAGGCTTCGTGTGGAATATGAAGATCGGACTATCTTTTTTGAACGCCCTGACACTGTGAGTGACTGGTTAGACTCCCTGCCGGACCGGGGCGAACGATCTGGGCGTACTGGCGGTGCTGAGGGCGGAGGGCCTCCGCAGGAATGATTCTTGGTCCTCTACTTTGACATTTCCTTCTGCGCCCAGCCAGGTTCTACTTCAATTGCATATTTTGTCTATTAATGTTCTGTTTGGATGCGGGCGGGGACGGGTCCCTTTCCTCCTCTAGGGTCTTTTTGTAGCATGGGATTGTTAGGGCGACAGGCACACTGCAAGTTGGGGGGGCTGTATAGTCCGCAGGGGTGCAGGGTGGGGGGAGTTGCAATGGCGTGGGGGTGGGAGGGGGGACAGTGGTTGTTGGGTTGTGTGTTTTTTCTTTTCAAGGCGGTGTGTTTGTTTCCTTTCAGTTTTAGGTGTCTGGCTGCGTGCCCGGGGACTCCAGCTTCTTGTGTTGGGATGGGGGGGGACGGGTTGAAACTTATGTTTTGGAACGTCAACGGATTGGGGGACCGTATCAAACGTGGGGTTGTGTTGCAATATTTGCGCCGATTGGCCCCTGATGTGGTATTTCTTCAAGAGACGCACTTGGTGGGCAATGTATGTCATGCCATGAACAGGGGGGGCTACCGACTGGTTGCACATTCTGGCTTCACCACTGGATCCAGAGGGGTGGGCATCTTGCTGCGATCTTCCCTCCCGCTTGAGATTGACAAAGTTACTCTTGATGATAGAGGGCGCTATGCGTCCTTGACTGGACGGTGGGAGGGTCAGACTCTTTCATTGGTCTCGGTCTATGTTCCCCCGGGCCTCCAGACCTCCACTTTCTCTGATGTGGGTCGTATGTTACTTGAACTTCCTGATAGTCTCTTGCTTGTGGGTGGGGATTTTAATTCCGTGATTTCTGGCGAGTTGGATCGTTACCCTCCCAGAGCCCTCTCTGCCGCCCAGGCGTGGCTCGGCGGGTTCTTGGACACTTTTGGCCTAGTGGACTGCTGGAGGTTGATACATCCGACACAGAGTCAGTACACATTCCACTCCGGGGCTCACGGGAGTCTCTCCAGACTAGATTATATTCTTATGCCAGCGGCCCACACCACCCGGGTCCGGGAGGTTAAGCACCTGGCCCGGGGCATTTCCGATCATTCCCCATTGTGGCTCCTCTTCGATACCGGGATGCGATCCGCCGGTCGGATCGCCCCCATTAACCCCTGGTACCTGCGTGACCCCAAGATCCGCAAGGGTCTCATTAAGTCGCTTGACCAGTATTTTCTTGAGAATGAGGGGTCCGTCTTGTCCTCAGTGTCCTTGTGGGAGGCTTTCAAAACGGTTCTCCGAGGACACGCCCTATCCCTGATCGTGGAGGCCAAGAAAGCTAAGAACGGGGAGGTGGTTGCGTTGGAGGCTGAGATATCGGGGTTGGAGGCTGCCTTGGAGACGGCTGTCACTCAGGACGGGCTCCACGCCCTCAGCCTGAAGCAATTCGAATACAAGTCCCTTGTTACGGATGCTGCTCGGACAATGTATAGGGAACAGCAGGGTAGGCTGTATGATGCTGGGGATAAGACGGGTAAATTGATTGCTTGGCTTGATAAGAAGGAGAGAGTGAATCGAGTGGTCCCCGTGCTTCAGACGTCGGAGGGAGTGAGTGTGACTGACCCTGGTGAGATTGTGGAGTGTTTTGCTGATTACTTCCGAGCTGTGTACTCCCCGGTGTCTGATAGGGATGAGGCTGACTCCCGTCACTTGTTGAAGGATATTGCTTTGCCCTGCCTGTCGGTGGATGAGCGTGAGCAGTTAGATGCCCCGTTATCGGTCGACGAGATTGCTACCGCGATTCGTTCCCTTCGCTCAGGCAAGGCTATGGGCCCCAACGGACTCCCTATTGAACTTTACAAACTGCAACCGGATAAAATTGCGCCATTTCTCCGTCGTATGTTTTCGGAGTCGCTTGAACTTGGTTCTCTCCCTGCTGACCAACGTCTGGCCACTATAGTCGTGATTCCCAAGGACGGTAAGCCTCGGGACCGTTGCACCTCGTACAGGCCTATTTCTCTGTTGAACGCCGAGCCGAAAATCCTTGCCAAGGTTCTTGCTAATCGCCTGCTTACTGTTATCTGTGACCTGGTGCATCCGGACCAATCCGGTTTTATCCCGCACCGGAATACGGCCCTTAACTTGCGGCGCCTACATGGCGTACTTGCAAGGGCGGAATATCTTTCAGAGCCGGCCATCTTGGTTTCCTTGGACGCCACGATGGCCTTTGATACGATAGAATGGCCATATCTTTGGGCCGCCCTGGCAAAGTTTGGATTCGGGGCGGGATTTATTAGTTGGGTTAAACTCTTATACGCTGCTCCGTTGGCTCAGGTTGTCTTTAATGGGAGGGTTTCCCGGCCCTTCGTTCTTGGGAGGGGCACTAGGCAGGGATGTCCGTTGTCTCCCTTGCTCTTCGCTCTGGCTTTGGAACCGCTGCTTGGCTTCGTTGGGAACCGTCGATAAGAGGGATCCAGTGGGCCCCTGGCTTCGAGGATCGAGTTTCGTTGTACGCGGATGACATTCTTTTGTACCTCACCTCACCACGTCAGTCACTCAATGTGCTCTTTGACATCCTCACTTCCTTCGGCAAGAACTCTGGTTTGATTATTAACTGGTCCAAATCTTGTGTCTATGCTATATCCGGTGGCTTTCCTCTCTTGCCTTCTCGTTTTCCCATTAAGGCGTCCCACTCCGGCTTTACGTACCTGGGGGTGTACGTCTCATTGGACCCGGCGGTCCGCTACGAGCATAATCTCCTCTCTCCACTTTGGAGATTGAGGTTAGACGTGGCCCGTTGGTGTAAGCTTCCCTTGTCTCCCCTCGGTCGTGCGGCGCTTTTTAAAATGATGTCTCTTCCCCGATTCCTTTACGCACTTCAGAACTCCTTTGATATTATTCCGGCGGCCTACTTCCGGGAAGTGGAGAGCTTACAGAGGAGGCTTGTTTGGGACGGTCGTGCACGTATTGCTCTCGCAAAACTGACTCTCCCCTGGTATGACGGGGGCATTGCGCTCCCGGACATCAGGAGGTACTATTGGGCCTCCCAGCTATCTGCTATTAACCATGCAACGTACGCACCTGGTCCGAATCCGGCTTTCGAAATGGATAGATTTTTGTTGCCTGGCGGCAACTTTAACAGAGCGCTTTACTCTCGATCGGCTGGGAGGAACTTAACCGGTCCCACTAAGATTGCTGTGCGCGTGTGGAGGGCTGCGAATGTGGCCATGGGCTGGAATGAGCGTTTGACGGGTGCGACCCCTTTGTTTGCGTCTGAAAGATTGGGGAGCCTCTGGACGACGAAGGGCTTTGAGCGTTGGGACACGATTGGCATCAGTAGAGTAGGTGACCTCTGGGTGAAGGGTGCGGTTAAATCCTTTGCTGCGCTGCAGAGTGAGTACGAATTGAGGGAGTTCTTTCGGTACATCCAGGTTCGGCACGCCTTGCTCTCGGCCTTCGGGGCTGGGACTGCAGTCCCTGTGTCTTCGCCACTCGAGGACCGCATACTCGACGGTCACTTGCCCGACATTACTATTTCCCTTATCTATAAAAAACTAATAAACGTTCGGGCGGATCTCCTCGTGCGCCTTCGGGAGGCGTGGACCGGGGATGGTGTGGAACTGGACGATGAGGATTGGCAGTCTGCGCTGTCCTCCCCTAAGGAAGTGGCCATACCCGCGCGTCTCCGTCTTGTCCAGCTTAAAATTCTCCACCGTGTCTACGTGACGGGCCCTCGTTTAGTTTTGATGGGTTTTTCTGAAGACGGGCTCTGTAGGCGCGGCTGTGGGCTCAGCGCCACTTTTCTCCATGTTCTCTGGGAGTGCTGTGAGGTGGCGGAGTATTGGCGCCGGGTGCATGCTGTCATGGAATGCGTCACTGGGGTCGCTTTGTTGCCCGAGGCTCGCCGATGTTTGTTGAACGTGTGGGAGCCTAATGACTATAATGCGGCTCAGACTCGGTGGGCGGCCCTTGGGAACATGATTGCTAAGAGGGACATCGCACAGCGTTGGGGTTCCCGACGGCCTCCCACCGTGTCCCTTGCTCATCCTCATTGACCACCTGAGGGTGGAGTATGTATTGTGTAGTTCCCCGGATGTGGTTAGACGCCTCCTTTTTGATGGTTTCCGCCTTGCTTTTTGGTGTTATTTTATTTTTTCTTTGTTTGTATTTCTAAAATCTATGTATCTTGATAACCTCTGAGGTGCACGCAGTAATTTGTTAATTCGGCTGGGCCCCAGGGGGCCTGTTGCTGCCTTGATGTTGTTGACCATGTATATATTAGCGGCCGGCCCTGGTGGTTGTAGGCCCATGTTTGTATTGATTTTTATGTACAATAAAGGTTTTCGCAAAAAAAAAAATAATAATAATTACTGTATAAATATATAAAGCCGGCATTCCTGAAGAAAAATCACTTTTTTGTAATAAACAGACTATACTATACCCCAGCCAAAATTGCAAAATTTGCCACAATTCCACCCCCAAGCTGCCCAAGATGCAGCCTTGTACAAGCCAACGATCTACACATTTTCTTCCAGTGTCCTGAACTAACAGCATATTGCTTGTTGTTTTCCTGTTTGATTGACACTTTACTGAGGGTAGCTTCCTATTGGGTGACACTTGACCGCGCCCTCTCTGGGTGCGACCGCCTCATACTCACGCGAGTGAGAGGCATTCCCCGTCGCTTACGAGTTAAGGATAAGCAGCCGATTACAGCAGAAAAGAGAACAGCCAAAACCCGCAGGGGTGGTAGGAGGGGCAAAGGTCGGTACAGCAACAGGTCGAGGACCAACGAACAAGGGGAACACTGGGGCAAAAATGAAATAACTGATGTAATTACAACAGCTGCTATCTCTACATGTATTAACCCTAGGGATGATATGGATTTAAAGATAATTAATTTGTCTAATAAAGTGCTTGATGAAGATGAAATGTCTGTCTTGGGTAAAGGATTGAATTTCTGTCCCACCCAGAGTGGGGATTTAACAAATGTACACATCGACTTATACAAATTTGTCAGGTTGTTGAAATTGAGGGATTATTTTTCGCTACATGCCCCAGCCAGCATTAAACCCTCTGACGGAATAGACTATACCAACCAAACAATTGGAGAAATTCGTAATGTGCAACTCCTGTTAAATCTGGATGGGGAAGATAAATTTGAAATGTCGACTCTCCTTAGAGAGCTGGACATTGAACAGGAACCACATAGTGGTAGCAATCTTAAACCTAAGTCAAAATTTGTACCTTCTCATAATTATCATCCGAACATAGATGTTTTCTATGAGAAAGTTACCAACGATCTCTACAAAATGGAGACTACCAACAGGTATTCTAACACCATTAACCACAACATTACCGCAAAGGAAAGATCGGCCCTTAAGAGATTAAGATCAGATAAGAACATTGTTATTAGGGAAGCCGATAAAGGCGGTAATGTTGTGGTTATGAACTTATCTGATTACATGTCAGAAATAGATCGGCAACTGAATGATCAGCTTTGCTATCGAAAAATTAACAAAAATCCTACCCAGGATCTCACCCAACGCATTAACATCAAGCTAAGTGAGTGGAAAGAGTCAGGTCTACTTACAGACGAGGAATTTGGGTATCTTAGAGTACAGTGTCCTACCTATCCCTGTATTTATATTTTGCCAAAAGTTCACAAAGGGGGGCCTTTCCCCCCTGGACGTCCTATCATCTCAGGGGTTGGGTCCCCCACTGAAAAGATCTCTGAATTCGTGGATATTCGACTTCAGAGACATGTAACCAACTTGCCATCATTTATCCGAGACAGTAAAGACATTTTGGTCAAACTGGAGGGCTTTCAATGGTCGGATGAACTCACATTCGTGACATTCGACGTTGTGGGCCTTTATACATGCATCCTTAGGGACTTTGGAACCCTCGCAGTAAGATCATTCCTAGATACTGACAGTGCTAACCTCTATGGATTTAATGAGATGATCATGGATATGATCAATCTCATTCTAGAAAATAATTTTTTTCTCCATGACAATTGCTGGTTTCAGCAAATACTGGGGACCGCGATGGGATCCAGGTTTGCTCCTTCTTACGCCTGCCTCTTTATGGGTTGGTTCGAGAGGGAGCATGCCTGGGGCCGATGTGCCTCCCCCTGGACTGAGCACATCGTTTTTTGGGGGAGGTACATAGACGATGTCATCTGTCTGTGGGCTGGCTCCGATGAATCACTTTTGGAATATTTTGAGTTTTTGAATGCCAACGAATACAATGTGAAGTTCACTATGACTAGTGATAAAATCAGTATTAACTTTTTGGATATTCACTTTTACATTAAAGACCAGGTAATTGCAAGCACATTGTATAGGAAGGATACAGCGTGTAATAGTGTTCTTCACGCCACAAGCGCCCATGCGCGTTCGGTGATCAACAACATCCCCTTTGGAGAAATAACACGTATCCGCAGAAACTGCAGCGAAGAGGACACCTATTATAAGAACTTGCAGGCTTGTGAGAATAGATTCCTCAAGAGGGGTTACAGGAGAGACATTGTTAGCAAAGCTCTGGATAAGGCAAAATCCCTTAATAGGGAGTACACACTCAGAGAGACTACCAGCAAGTCAAAACGCCCTACTATGGATAGAAAGGTCTCTCTGGTAACACAGTTTAATACCAATAGTGTTAAGGTTCGAAACATTATCAAAAAGAACTGGGGCCTTTTGCTAGATGTGCCTGGCCTTAAAAGCAGTATTTCAGAGGTTCCGCTGATTACTTACCGCAGAGGAAAAAACCTACGCGACAATTTGTGCCCCAGTTATGTGACGAACAAACAATTGGGTGACACTTGGTTGCCGCCCAAACCCTTAGGTTTCTACACATGCACCTCGTGTAATATTTGCCCATTTGGACGTAACAAGACAACTGAGTTCATCTATAATAACTCTTGTTCCTACAAAATATCAGAATTTATAAATTGCAATACCACACATGTGATTTATGTATTGGGCTGTGACTGTGGAATCATTTATGTTGGGAGCACTATCCGTCCCCTTAAAGTGCGGATCCAAGAACATCGCAGGGCGATATTGAAATCAGATAGTCGTTATCCACTAACAACCCATTATAAAGAAAAACATCCTGGTAATACCAATTTCTGGTTTCATGGTATTGAACACCGGACTGCAAGAACCAGGGGTGGCAATCACGAGCTTATGGTCAGGCAAAGAGAAGCCAAATGGATTTGCCGTCTTCGAACTACTACAATGGGCCATAATACTGATAATGAATTGCACTATTTTTTAGAGTGATCAATATCCATTTCCTTCTCTTTACTGTGATTGGCTACCTTACATGTATCCGTTACAGGGATGATATCCATATCTTCCCTGTTTACCGTTTTAATTTTCTCAACATGAAGTGATATGCTTCCCCTACCCTCTCCCCAATGGTCGTGAAAATCATCATGACATCGAACTCTTCTTATTTAAATATCCCTTTATACTTGATCATTTATATATGTATCTCATTTTTTATTCCTAGGCATTTTCTATTTTCATTTTTACTATGGTCACAACTACACTTAGCCATTCTAAGATGGCCGTGGCCGCATCATTGTATAAGCTACCTATATTTTGGCAGCATCGTATCTATTGGTCTTTTTATAGACCATGTGACTCATTGACCTTGGCCCGATATTTATGCCAGGTCTTACATTAGAGCGCGTCGCTTTCTTTTTTCTTCTTTTTACTATGGTCGGTTATCAGGCAGTCTTAATGAGTAGTTGCTAACGGTAACCTATTCTTGGTTACAGTTATATCTTCGGCAAAATATATATTTACCGACCATCTTAAGATGGCCGCGACGTTATCGGGCTTAGGCTACCTCTATTTTGGCAGCATTTCACTCATTGGTCTGTTTTTACCCACGTGACTCGTTGTTTGTAGTTGAACACGATTCTTGGGTTTAAAAGAAGAGCGCGTTCTTTCACACTCGTTACTGCCGGTTATCATGCCGTTTTGAACTACCAGTTGCCACAGGTAACATGTTATTTCATTATATGTTTAGTTAACGTCTCAGTATTTATTGGCCGCCTTTACGACGACTCGCGTATTTTTACTTCTCTTCTCTTTTGATGGTTTTAAACGTTATGTTTCGTTATTCGCTTTTCAATATTCCCTCCGATTTTTTACTTGATGGATTATTGCTTATTAGTTTGTTATACTTGAGAACATCCATCTGCTTTTTGTTATTTAATGCCTCAGAAACATATCGCTTTATAATTCTAGGAGTATCCAATGTCTCAGGAACATATCGCTTTATATCTTTACGAGTATTTATTGGTCTTTTTCCTTGTTACGAAGTATTATGGCAGATGTAATATGCCCGTTATTCTCGGGCTACTCATGTGAGAATTATTTAGGCTTGCTACTAAGCACTATGGCTGACGTTTTGTGTCCATCAACTTTCAGTCACTCATGTGATAGTTAGGAACTGAATATTAATGTTAATTAATATATTTCTTAGTATTAAGTTTAGAGCTAGGTTAATGATAACCTGGCATTTCTTGATGTACACGCTATGTTCTATTATGCCTCCTGTTTACTATGCTCTTCCTTTTAAACCATTATATATAGGCCATTGGTTTCTTAATTTAGATGTATCACCTGCATGTTCGTCAACTTTAGAAACTAATGCGTTAGTCGAGGAAATATTATTATTATGAATGACTATCTTAGGGCCTTGGATAAATACTTGTAGTTAGTTTACGCCACTCGTTGTAGACGCTCTTTTCATATACAACTTGTCAGTCTAGTATATAGAATTACTGTCTTGTGTAGACACATTTTTCGATATGTCAGACTTGGGAGTGCCCATTTTGATGAATTTAACTAACTTATGTTATTATGGTTGGCATATTGTGCTTGCCAATAAGTACAGATACATTTCTCTATACGCTCAATGTGGTTGGTGTATATTTTCTTTTCTCTTTTTCTAGATTCGCTTTCTCACCCGATATAAGTGGGTTATTCTTATCTATTTCGACTACATCTTCCCAGACTGAAAATTTACTATATTAGTTGCGGACCTAGGACGTAATAGGTGAGAATATGGGCCTCTTATCAGTGATCCTATGTTTTTCTTTTAGAAAATACTACTCTTCACCAAACTATTTAGTGTCTTATAGTTTATATTTGTTTTCTGGTTTTAGATATTTGGCCTCCCACACTATGGAGAATTATTAGGTCAACATATACAACTTGTATGGGATTTGTCTATTTGGAAACAGTTGGCTTATATATTTTTTGCTCTGCATTCGATACCAACCTTGGATTTAAATCCTCCATTGAGGTGAGAACCCTTTGACATAACCTAATGAATCTTGGGCAAATTTAAGAGTTATTTCCTCTCCCCCCCCCCCTCCCCCCTTTTTTTACCTGTTGTCCACTGCTGGTGATATGGAATCTAATAATTGCTTTTAGAATACTTCATGTTGTTTTGAGTTTTGTCCCACATGGTATTTAGAGCATGTTATATTACTTAATATTGTTTGAATCGGTCACATTGCTTACATATGAGCACAT
Organism: Triturus cristatus; assembly: GCF_964204655.1. Classification (NCBI taxonomy): domain Eukaryota; kingdom Metazoa; phylum Chordata; class Amphibia; order Caudata; family Salamandridae; genus Triturus; species Triturus cristatus. Next base: position 1,046,168,028 of record NC_140582.1, read on the forward strand.
ATCAACTTTCTTTAATTAATTGTTTATGTCTTTGTTTCTATGCAAATATGATTGTAAATTGGTTTGATTTATTGTTTGCTTGTCGTTTGTTATATGTTTGTCTTATATGCTTTGTTTTAAGAAGTTACACATACTATTCGATTCTACAGATATAAGATACAAAATTGTTTTTTGTGCTGTGTTTTTTGGTTGGGCCATCTATATGTATGATATTTATGTTATTTTTGTGGTATTTATTCATATTTGTATTGTGAATTGTTATGTTACGTTATATTTATGTCGTCTTTTATGTAATTTTATATTATTGCAGCCCTGACGAAGTTCCCACTGGCAGTTTAATGGGAACGAAACGCGTTGGCTGTGTGCCAGTTTATGAACAGCATTATTGAATAAAAGGACTTTTACCTAATTGACTCCGAATTGAGTGCACCTTCCAATTTTCCTTTCCTTGGTCTCTATATAACACCCTTGGACGGCGGGTGTGTGAAGAGTTTGCACCACTTTATAAAACATAACGTTACACGGACTGGAAGTGCTTGACCTTGGTTTGCCGTTTGTTCTTTTTTGTGTACATAAATATATAAAGCCGGCATTCCTGAAGAAAAATCACTTTTTTGTAATAAACAGACTATACTATACCCCAGCCAAAATTGCAAAATTTGCCACAATTCCACCCCCAAGCTGCCCAAGATGCAGCCTTGTACAAGCCAACGATCTACACATTTTCTTCCAGTGTCCTGAACTAACAGCATATTGCTTGTTATTTTCCTGTTTGATTGACACTTTACTGAGGGTAGCTTCCTATTGGGTGACACTTGACCGCGCCCTCTCTGGGTGCGACCGCCTCATACTCACGCGAGTGAGAGGCATTCCCCGTCGCTTACGAGTTTCCATAGCAACTCTGTTGCATCCCTTTCCGCCTGACATACGTCCTGGTCAGCGGTCTAGCGGTTGAGACGTGGCCACGCCTCTACCGGATGCGACCGCCCCACACGTACCCGCGTAGCACGCCGACCTGCTTTCAATACCTGGAGCGAGTCGAGCTCATTATCATCAGACTCGAGCAGCTGGCGGGGCCGTAGGTATACGGTATCATTTTCACAACGAAATCGTGAGTACTTTCAGTCGTTTGTCCATCTATGAGTTGGATTGTGCAGTTCTTAGCCTTAGCTGGCAGAGTAACTTACAGGAGAGACTGGTCGGTCATGCAATGTTATTGCGCCTAGTATGGTCATCATATTAGTGTCTCACTGACCTACACTGAGCCCAGACCGCGTACATCTTTAATTGCCAGACACATGTGTCTACGTGCAGAAATACTGGTCTATGTAACCATTGTTTGATTAATACTATACCTTCACAGGTACACGCATACCTACTTCCTAATTTATGCGTTCATTGACCATTGAAGCAAACTTTTGCCCTCGTGTGACTGGGTTACAGTTCTAAGTTTTGCATACCCTAGTATACCATGAGGCGCCCAACCACTAAGGTTCCTAAACTTTCACTGGGTGCTCTTGATGTATATTTACCTGACGTATCTGTTGTTTTTATCCACTCTCCTCCTTTTAGGACACTAAAATCTAGTGCCTTCCTACCTCGGCCTCATTTTCTCCACAGCCTAAGAGGGTGAGTTTATGCTAGATTGCTTCCGACAAATCGTTGCAACCTCGCGGTGGTTGATTTTTGAGGTAGCTTTTAATTAAGTATTTGCTGTCAGCCTTGATAAAGTCCTACAAATATTTGCTCTCAATCGACGCATGCCACGGTTTTATGTTTGACATCACCTATTGTCTCAATTAAACCTGATGCCTCGAATTGTTTATTATGACAAAGATTTTAATTTTTTGTTTCTTCCACAGGTTGTGTGTTCTTGTTATTCATGGTACCACACGTTTTTAGGGTGATGTACGTGTGGCCACCACTGACACCTCTTAGAGGTTGTGGCCACCACCAAAAAGGTGCAGGTAGCCGTATATGCTTCTTTATTGGTCCTGAAGAATTGCCATTTAATATAATACAAGGCAAGAAACATGTCGACCTTTCTATTCCTTTAGCACATATTACTCACATACCTAATGGTGAGAGATGTGCGGATTGTTTGATTTTAATCAGGGTGGTGACCATACTTTATTAAAATTGTTTGAAGTGGATCACCTACCCCTGTTTCAGTACACTTACCTTTCACTTCACTTGCACCTACACCATTTATCATAACTAATTTTCCCCCCCACACACCTCGCTCACCGGCGTTTGGAAATAAAGATCTCCGACAGGAAGGCCCCCTTGGGGTGCCTGATCGGGCATTGCACCGCCGGCCCGATAAGGAGCAAAGACCCGGTGATGAAGCAAGACACCCGCTTGTTGGGTGTGTGAGGGTCTTCTTTTCCAGAAGGAGTAATTTTTACTCCGATCTATCTGATTGCTTTCACAACATCACCCTGGGATCTGAGTGACTTTAACACACACTGCGTTAATATTAGGAACTGCATACCTTTCTGTTTTCATCAGACATCATGCATCAGACATCAGGCAACATACATCCACAAGCATCAGGCATCAGGCATCAGATATCAGGCATCAGACATCAGACATCCACAAGCATCAGGCATCAGACATCCACAAGCATCAGGCATCAGACATCCACAAGCATCAGGCATCAGACATTAGGCATCCACAAGCATCAGACATCCACAACCATCAGGCATCCACAAGCATCAGGCATCCACAAGCATCAGGCATCCACAAGCATCAGGCATCAGACATCAGGCATCATACATCCACAAGCATCAGACATCAGGCATCAGGCATCCACAAGCATCAGATATCAGGCATCAAACATCAGGCATCAGACACCCATAAGCATCAGGCAACAGACATCCACAAGCATCACACATCAGGCATCAGACATCCACAAGCATCAGGCATCATACATCAGGCATTAGATATCCACAAGCATCAGGCATCAGACATCAGTCATGAGGCATCAGGCAACAGACATCCACAAGCATCAGATATCAGGCATCAGATATCAGACATCCCAAAGTATCAGACATCAGGCATCCACAAGCATCAGACATCAGGCATCAGACATCCATAAGCATCAGGCATCATTCATCCACAAGCATCAGACATCAGGCATCAAACATCAGGCATCAGACACCCACAAGCATCAGGCATCATACATCAGGCATTAGATATCCACAACCATCAGGCATCAGACATCAGTCATGAGACATCAAGCATTAGACATCCACAAGCATCAGACATCAGTCATCAGGCATCAGACATCCACACGCATCAGACATCATGCATCAGACATCAGGCAACACACATCCACAAGCATCAGGCATCAGACATCCACAAGCATCAAGCATAAGACATCAGGCATCAGACATCCACAAGCATCAGACATCAGGAATCACATCAGGAATCAGGCATCAGACATCAGGCATCAGACATCAGGCATCTACAAGCATCAGACATCAGGCATCAGGCATCTGGCATCAGACATCCGGCATCAGAAATCCGGCATCAGACATCCGGCATCAGACATTCACAAACATCAGGTATCAGGCATCAGACATCCACAAGCATCAGACATCAGACATCAGACATCATGCATCAGACATCCACAAGCATCAGACATCAGGCATCAGACAGCCACACGCATCAGACATCCACAAGCATCAGACATCAGGAATCAAACATCCACAAGCATCAGACATCCACAAGCATCAGACATTATGCATCAGACATCAGGCAACACACATCCGCAAGCATCAGGCATCAGACATCAGACTTCCAAAAGCATCAAGCATCAGACATCAGGCATCAGACATCAGGCATCAGACATCATGCATGAGACATCTACAAGCATCAGACATCAGGCATCAAACATCCACAAGCATCAGACATCCACAAGCATCAGACATCATGCATCAGACATCAGACAACACACATCCACAAGCATCAGGAATCAGACATCAAACATCGGGCATCAGACATCAGGCATCAGACATCCACAAGCATCAGACATCAGGCATCAGACATCCACAAGCATCAGACATCAGGAATCAGACATCAGGTATCAGACATCAGGCATAAGACATCAGGCATAAGACATCAGGCATCAGACATCAGGCATCAGGCACCAGGCACCAGGCACCAGGCACCAGGCATAAGACATCATGCATCAGACATCATGCATCAGACATCGTGCATCAGACATCGTGCATCAGACATCCACAAGCATCAGACATCGGGCATCAGACATCCACACGCATCAGGCATCAGACATCATGCATCAGACATCAGGCAACATACATCCACAAGCATCAGGCATCAGATATCAAACATCAGGCATCAGATATCAGACATCAGGCATCAGACATCAGACATCCACAAGCATCAGGCATCAGACATCCACAAGCATCAGGCATCAGACATCCACAAGCGTCAGGCATCAGACATCAGGCATCCACAAGCATCAGATATCCACAACCATCAGGCATCCACAAGCATCAGGCATCCACAAGAATCAGGCATCAGACATCAGGCATCATACATCCACAAGCATCAGACATCAGGCATCAGGCATCCACAAGCATCAGACATCAGGCATCAAACATCAGGCATCAGACACCCACAAGCATCAGGCAACAGACATCCACAAGCATCAGGCATCAGACATCCACAAGCATCAGGCATCATACAACAGGCATTAGATATCCACAAGCATCAGGCATCAGACATCAGTCATGAGGCATCAGGCAACAGACATCCACAAGCATCAGACATCAGGTATCAGATATCAGACATCCACAAGTATCAGACATCAGGCATCAGGCGTCCACAAGCATCAGGCATCAGACATCCATAAGCATCAGGCATCAGGCATCCACAAGCATCGGACATCATGCATCAGACATCAGACAACACACATCCACAAGCATCAGACATCCACAAGCATCAGACATCATGCATCAGACATCAGACAACACACATCCACAAGCATCAGGAATCAGACATCAAACATCGGGCATCAGACATCAGGCATCAGACATCCACAAGCATCAGACATCAGGCATCAGACATCCACAAGCATCAGACATCAGGAATCAGACATCAGGTACAAAACATCAGGCATAAGACATCAGGCATAAGACATCAGGCATCAGACATCAGGCATCAGGCACCAGGCATAAGACATCATGCATCAGACATCATGCATCAGACATCATGCATCAGACATCGTGCATCAGACATCCACAAGCATCAGACATCGGGCATCAGACATCCACACGCATCAGGCATCAGACATCATGCATCAGACATCAGGCAACATACATCCACAAGCATCAGGCATCAGATATCAAACATCAGGCATCAGATATCAGACATCAGGCATCAGACATCAGACATCCACAAGCATCAGGCATCAGACATCCACAAGCATCAGGCATCAGACATCCACAAGCGTCAGGCATCAGACATCAGGCATCCACAAGCATCAGATATCCACAACCATCAGGCATCCACAAGCATCAGGCATCCACAAGAATCAGGCATCAGACATCAGGCATCATACATCCACAAGCATCAGACATCAGGCATCAGGCATCCACAAGCATCAGACATCAGGCATCAAACATCAGGCATCAGACACCCACAAGCATCAGGCAACAGACATCCACAAGCATCAGGCATCAGACATCCACAAGCATCAGGCATCATACAGCAGGCATTAGATATCCACAAGCATCAGGCATCAGACATCAGTCATGAGGCATCAGGCACCAGACATCCACAAGCATCAGACATCAGGCATCAGATATCAGACATCCACAAGTATCAGACATCAGGCATCAGGCGTCCACAAGCATCAGGCATCAGACATCCATAAGCATCAGGCATCAGGCATCCACAAGCATCGGACATCAGGCATCAAACATCAGGCATCAGACACCCACAAGCATCAGGCAACAGACATCCACAAGCATCAGACATCAGACATCCACAAGCATCAGGCATCATACATCAGGCATTAGATATCCATAAGCATCAGGCATCAGACATCAGTCATGAGGCATCAGGCTACAGACATCCACAAGCATCAGACATCAGACATCCACAAGCATCAGGCATCAGACATCAGGCATTAGATATCCATAAGCATCAGGCATCAGACATCAGTCATGAGGCATCAGGCAACAGACATCCACAAGCATCAGACATCAGGCATCAAACATCAGGCATCAGACATCCACAAGCATCAGGCATCAGGCATCCACAAGCATCAGACATCAGGCATCAAACATCAGGCATCAGACACCCACAAGCATCAGGCAACAGACATCCACAAGCATCAGGCATCAGACATCCACAAGCATCAGGCATCATACAGCAGGCATTAGATATCCACAAGCATCAGGCATCAGACATCAGTCATGAGGCATCAGGCAACAGACATCCACAAGCATCAGACATCAGGCATCAGATATCAGACATCCACAAGTATCAGACATCAGGCATCAGGCGTCCACAAGCATCAGGCATCAGACATCCATAAGCATCAGGCATCAGGCATCCACAAGCATCGGACATCAGGCATCAAACATCAGGCATCAGACACCCACAAGCATCAGGCAACAGACATCCACAAGCATCAGACATCAGACATCCACAAGCATCAGGCATCATACATCAGGCATTAGATATCCATAAGCATCAGGCATCAGACATCAGTCATGAGGCATCAGGCTACAGACATCCACAAGCATCAGACATCAGACATCCACAAGCATCAGGCATCAGACATCAGGCATTAGATATCCATAAGCATCAGGCATCAGACATCAGTCATGAGGCATCAGGCAACAGACATCCACAAGCATCAGACATCAGGCATCAAACATCAGGCATCAGACATCCACAAGCATCAGGCAACAGACATCCACAAGCATCAAACATCAGGCATCAGACATCCACAAGCATCAGGCATCATACATCAGGCATTAGATATCCACAAGCATCAGGCATCAGACATCAGTCATGAGACATCAAGCATTAGACATCCACAAGCATCAGACATCAGTCATCAGACATCCACACGCATCAGACATCAGGTATCAGACATCATGCATCAGACATCAGGCAACACACATCCACAAGCATCAGGCATCAGACATCCACAAGCATCAAGCATCAGACATCCGGCATCAGACATCCACAAGCATCAGACATCAGGAATCACATCAGGAATCAGGCATCAGACATCAGGCATCAGACATCAGGCCTCCACAAGCATCAGACATCACGCATCTGGCATAAGGCATCAGACATCAGGCATCAGGCATCTGGCATCAGACATCCGGCATCAGACATCTGGCATCAGACATCCGGCATCAGACATTCACAAACATCAGGTATCAGACATCAGGCATCAGACATCCAAAAGCATCAGACATCAGACATCATTCTACAGACATCATGCATCAGACATCATGCATCAGACATCCACAAGCATCAGACATCAGGCATCAGACAGCCACAAGCATCAGACATCCACAAGCATCAGACATCAGGAATCAAACATCCACAAGCATCAGACATCATGCATCAGACATCAGGCAACACACATCCACAAGCATCAGGCATCAGACATCAGGCATTAGATATCCATAAGCATCAGGCATCAGACATCAGTCATGAGGTATCAGGCAACAGACATCCACAAGCATCAGACATCAGGCATCAAACATCAGGCATCAGACATCCACAAGCATCAGGCATCAGGCATCAGGCATCCACAAGCATCAGACATCAGGCATCAAACATCAGGCATCAGACACCCACAAGCATCAGGCAACAGACATCCACAAGCATCAGGCATCAGACATCCACAAGCATCAGGCATCATACAGCAGGCATTAGATATCCACAAGCATCAGGCATCAGACATCAGTCATGAGGCATCAGGCAACAGACATCCACAAGCATCAGGCATCAGGCATCAGATATCAGACATCCACAAGTATCAGACATCAGGCATCAGGCGTCCACAAGCATCAGGCATCAGACATCCATAAGCATCAGGCATCAGGCATCCACAAGCATCGGACATCAGGCATCAAACATCAGGCATCAGACACCCACAAGCATCAGGCAACAGACATCCACAAGCATCAGACATCAGACATCCACAAGCATCAGGCATCATACATCAGGCATTAGATATCCATAAGCATCAGGCATCAGACATCAGTCATGAGGCATCAGGCAACAGACATCCACAAGCATCAGACATCAGACATCCACAAGCATCAGGCATCAGACATCAGGCATCAGACTTCCACAAGCATCAAGCATCAGACATCAGGCATCAGACATCCACAAGCATCAGACATCAGGTATCAGACATCATGCATCAGACATCAGGCAACACACATCCACAAGCATCAGGCATCAGACATCCACAAGCATCAAGCATCAGATATCAGGCATCAGACATCCACAAGCATCAGACATCAGGAATCAGACATCAGGTAACAGACATCAGGCATAAGACATCAGGCATAAGGCATCAGGCATCAGACATCCGACATCAGGCACCAGACATCCACAAGCATCAGACATCCACAAGCATCAGACATCAGGCATCAGACATCAGGCATCAGGCATCAGACATCAGGCAACACACATCCAAAAGCATCAGGCATCAGACATCCACAAGCATCAGACATCAGGTATCAGACATCAGGCATCAGACATCCGGCACCAGACATTCACAAGCATCAGACATCAGACATCATGCATCAGACATCATACATCAGACATCAGGCAACATACATCCACAAGCATCAGACAACATGCATCAGACATCATGCATCAGACATCATGCATCAGACATCAGGCAACATACATCCACAAGCATCAGGCATCAGACATCAAACATCAGGCATCAGATATCAGACATCATGCATCAGACATCCACAAGCATCAGACATCAGACATCCACAAGCATCAGACATCAGGCATCAGACATCCACAAGCATCAGACATCAGACATCATGCATCAGACATCAGGCAACATACATCCACAACCATCAGGCATCAGACATCAAACATCAGGCATCGGATATCAGACATCAGGCATCAGATATCAGACATCAGGCATCAGCCATCCACAAGCATCAGGCATCAGACATCCACAAGCGTCAGGCATCAGACATCAGCCATCCACAAGCATCAGACATCCACAAGCATCAGGCATCCACAAGCATCAGGCATCCACAAGCATCAGGCATAAGACATCAGGCATAAGACATCCACAAGCATCAGGCATCCACAAGCATCAGACATCAGGCATCAAACATCAGGCATCCACAAGCATCAGGCAACAGACATCCACAAGCATCAGACATCAGGCATCAGACATCCACAAGCATCAGGCATCCTACATCAGGCCTTAGATATCCACAAGCATCAGGCATCAGACATCAGTCATGAGGCATCAGGCAACAGACATCCACAAGCATCAGACATCAGGCATCAGATATCAGACATCTACAAGCATCAGGCATCAGGCATCCACAAGCATCAGGCATCAGACATCCACAAGCATCAGACATCAGGCATCAGGCATCAGGTATCAGACATCAAACATAAGACATCAGGCATAAGGCATCAGGCATCAGGCATCAGACATCAGGCACAAGACATCCACAAGCATCAGACATCCACAAGCATCAGACATCAGGCATCAGGCATCAGACATCAGGCAACACACATCCACACGCATCAGGCATCAGACATCCACAAGCATCAGACATCAGGCATCAGGCATCCACAAGCATCAGGCATCAGCCATCCACAAGCATCAGACATCAGGTGTCAGACATCCACAAGCATCAGACATCAGGAATCACATCAGGAATCAGGCATCAGGCATCAGGCATCAGACATCAGGCATCAGACATCAGGCACCAGACATCCACAAGCATCAGACATCAGGCATCAGACATCAGGCATCAGACATCCACAAGCATCAGACATCAGGCACCAGACATCAGGCACCAGACATCCACAAGCATCAGACATCAGGCATCAGGCATCCGGCATCAGACATCCAGCTTCAGACATCCGGCATCAGACATTCACAAACATCAGGTATCAGACATCAGGCATCAGACATCCTCCAGCATCAAACATCAGACATCAGACATCATGCATCAGACATCATGCATCAGACATCATGCATCAGACATCCACAAGCATCAGACATCAGCCATCATGCATCAGACATCATGCATCAGACATCCACAAGCATCAGACATCAGACAGCCACAAGCATCAGACATCCACAAGCATCAGACATCATGCATCAGACATCAGGCAACACACATCCACAAGCATCAGGCATCAGACATCAAACATCGGGCATCAGACATCAGGCATTAGACTTCCACAAGCATCAAGCATCAGACATAAGGCATCAGACATCCACAATCATCAGACATCAGGTATCAGACATCATGCATCAGACATCATGCATCAGACATCAGGCAACACACATCCACAAGCATCAGGCATCAGACATCCACAAGCATCAAACATCAGGCATCAGATATCCACAAGCATCAAGCATCAGACATCAGGCATCAGACATCAGGTATCAGACATCAAACATAAGACATCAGGCATAAGGCATCAGGCATCAGGCATCAGACATCAGACATCAGGCACAAGACATCCACAAGCATCAGACATCCACAAGCATCAGACATCAGGCATCAGGCATCAGACATCAGGCAACACACATCCACAAGCATCAGGCATCAGACATCCACACGCATCAGACATCAGGTATCAGACATCATGCATCAGGCATCAGGCATCAGGCATCAGACATCCGGCAACAGACATCCACAAGCATCAGGCATCAGACTTCCACAAGCATCAGACATCAGGCATCAGACATCCACAAGCATCAAGCATCAGACATCAGGTATCAGACATCAGGCATAAGACATCGGGCATAAGACATCAGGCATAAGGCATCAGGCATCAGACATCAGGCACAAGACATCCACAAGCATCAGACATCCACAAGCATCAGACATCAGGCATCAGACATCCACAAGCATCAGGCAACACACATCCACAAGCATCAGACATCAGGCATCCACAAGCATCAGACATCATGCATCAGACATCATGCATCAGACATCAGGTGTCAGACATCATGCATCAGACATCCACAAGCATCAGACATCAGGCATCAGACAGCCACAAGCATCAGACAGCCACAAGCATCACACATCAGGAATCAGACATCCACAAGCAGCAAGCATCAGGCATCCACAAGCATCAGACATCAGGCATCAAACATCAGGCATCCACAAGCATCAGGCAACAGACATCCACAAGCATCAGACATCAGGCATCAGACATCCACAAGCATCAGGCATCATACATCAGGCCTTAGATATCCACAAGCATCAGGCATCAGACATCAGTCATGAGGCATCAGGCAACAGACATCCACAAGCATCAGACATCAGGCATCAGACATCTACAAGCATCAGGCATCAGGCATCCACAAGCATCAGACATCAGACATCAGGCATCAGGCATCCACAAGCATCAGGCATCAGACATCCACAAGCATCAGACATCAGGTGTCAGACATCCACAAGCATCAGATGTCAGGAATCACATCAGGTATCAGGCATCAGACATCAGGCATCAGACATCAGGCATCAGACATCAGGCACCAGACATCCACAAGCATCAAGCATCAGGCATCAGACATCAGGCATCAGACATCCACAAGCATCAGACATCAGGCACCAGACATCAGGCACCAGACATCAGGCACCAGACATCAGGCACCAGACATCCACAAGCATCAGACATCAGGCATCAGGCATCCGGCATCAGACATCCGGCATCAGACATCCGGCATCAGACATCCGGCATCAGACATTCACAAACATCAGGTATCAGACATCAGGCATCAGACATCCACCAGCATCAAACATCAGACATCAGACATCATGCATCAGACATCATGCATCAGACATCATGCAGCAGACATCCACAAGCATCAGACATCAGCCATCATGCATCAGACATTATGCATCAGACATCCACAAGCATCATACATCAGGCATCAGACAGCCACAATCATCAGACATCCACAAGCATCAGACATCATGCATCAGACATCAGGCAACACACATCCACAAGCATCAGGCATCAGACATCAAACATCGGGCATCAGACATCAGGCATCAGACATCAGACTTCCATAAGCATCAAGCATCAGACATTAGGCATCAGACATCCACAAGCATCAGGCATCAGACATCAGGCACCAGACATCAGGCACCAGACATCAGGCACCAGACATCAGGCACCAGACATCCACAAGCATCAGACATCAGGCATCAGGCATCCGGCATCAGACATCCGGCATCAGACATCTGGCATCAGACATCCGGCATCAGACATTCACAAACATCAGGTATCAGACATCAGGCATCAGACATCCACCAGCATCAAACATCAGACATCAGACATCATGCATCAGACATCATGCAGCAGACATCATGCAGCAGACATCCACAAGCATCAGACATCAGCCATCGTGCATCAGACATTATGCATCAGACATCCACAAGCATCAGACATCAGGCATCAGACAGCCACAAGCATCAGACATCCACAAGCATCAGACATCATGCATCAGACATCAGGCAACACACATCCACAAGCATCAGGCATCAGACATCAAACATCGGGCATCAGACATCAGGAATCAGACTTCCACAAGCATCAGACATCAGGCATAAGACATCAGGCATCAGTCATCATGCATCAGACATCATGCATCAGACATCAGGCAACACACATCCACAAGCATCAGGCATCAGACATCCACAAGCATCAGACATCAGGTGTCAGACATCATGCATCAGACATCAGGCATCAGACATCCGGCAACACACATCCACAAGCATCAGGCATCAGACTTCCACAAGCATCAGACATCAGGCATCAGACATCCACAAGCCTCAAGCATCAGACATCAGGCATCAGACATCAGGTATCAGACATCAGGCATAAGACATCAGGCATAAGACATCATGCATAAGGCATCAGGCATCAGACATCAGACATCAGGCACAAGACATCCACAAGCATCAGACATCCACAAGCATCAGACATCAGGCATCAGACATCAGGCATCAGACATCAGGCAACACACATCCACAAGCATCAGACATCCACAAGCATCAGACATCATGCATCAGACATCATGCATCAGACGTCAGGTGTCAGACATCATGCATCAGACATCCACAAGCATCAGACATCAGGCATCAGACAGCCACAAGCATCAGACACCCACAAGCATCAGACATCAGGCATCAGACATCCACAAGCATCAAACATCAGGCATCAGACATCCACAAGCATCAGACATCAGGAATCAGACATCAGGTATCACACATCAGACATCAGGCCTCAGACATCAGGCCTCAGACATCAGGCATCAGACATCAGGCATCAGACATCTACAAGCATCAGACATTAGACATCAGGCATCCGACATCAGGCATCAGACATCATGCATCATACATCAGGCATCAGACATCCACAAACATCAGGCACCAGGCATCAGGCATCAGACATCCACAAGCATCACACATCATGCATCAGACATCAGACATCAGGAATCAGACATCAGGTATCACACATCAGACATCAGGCCTCAGACATCAGGCCTCAGACATCAGGCATCAGACATCAGGCATCAGACATCTACAAGCATTAGACATTAGACATCAGGCATCCGACATCAGGCATCAGACATCATGCATCATACATCAGGCATCAGACATCCACAAACATCAGGCACCAGGCATCAGGCATCAGACATCCACAAGCATCAGACATCATGCATCAGACATCAGACATCAGGTGTCAGACATCATGCATCAGACATCAGGCATCAGACATCCGGCAACACACATCCACAAGCATCAGGCATCAGACTTCCACAAGCATCAGGCATCAGACATCCACAAGCATCAAGCATCAGACATCAGGCATCAGACATCAGGTATCAGACATCAGGCATAAGACATCAGGCATAAGACATCATGCATAAGGCATCAGGCATCAGGCATCAGACATCAGGCACAAGACATCCACAAGCATCAGACATCCACAAGCATCAGACATCAGGCATCAGACATCAGGCATCAGGCAACACACATCCACAAGCATCAGACATCAGGCATCAGACATCCACAAGCATCAGACATCATGCATCAGACATCATGCATCAGACATCAGGTGTCAGACATCATGCATCAGACATCCACAAGCATCAGACATCAGGCATCAGACAGCCACAAGCATCAGACACCCACAAGCATCAGACATCAGGCATCAGACATCCACAAGCATCAAACATCAGGCACCAGACATCCACAAGCATCAGACATCAGGAATCAGACATCAGGTATCACACATCAGACATCAGGCCTCAGACATCAGGCCTCAGACATCAGGCATCAGACATCAGGCATCAGACATCTACAAGCATCAGACATTAGACATCAGGCATCCGACATCAGGCATCAGACATCATGCATCATACATCAGGCATCAGACATCCACAAACATCAGGCACCAGGCATCAGACATCCACAAGCATCAGACATCATGCATCAGACATCAGACATCAGGCATCAGACATCATGCATCAGACATCATGCATCAGACATCATGCATCAGACATCCACAAGCATTAGACATCAGCCATCAGACAGCCACAAGCATCAGACATCCACAAGCATCAGACATCAGGAATCAAACATCCACAAGCATCAGACATCCACAAGCATCAGACATCATGCGTCAGACATCAGGCAACACACATCCACAAGCATCAAGCATCAGACATCAGGCATCAGACATCCACAAGCATCAGACATCAGGAATCAGACATCATGCATCAGACATCAGGCAACACACATCCACAAGCATCAGGCATCAGATATCCACAAGCATCAAGCATCAGGCATCAGACATCCACAAGCATCAGACATCAGGAATCAGACATCAGGTATCAGACATCAGGTATCAGACATCAGGCATAAGACATCAGACATAAGGCATCAGACATCAGGCACCAGACATCCACAAGCATCACACATCCACAAGGATCAGACATCAGGCATCAGACATCATGCATCAGACATCAGGCAACACACATCCACACGCATCTGGCATCAGGCATCAGACATCCACAAGCATCAGACATCATGCATCAGACATCAGGTGTCAGACATCATGCATAAGACATCCACAAGCATCAGACATCAGGCATCAGACAGCCACAAGCATCAGACACCCACAAGCATCAGACATCAGGAAACATACATCCACAAGCATCAGACATCCAAAAGCATCAGACATCATGCATCAGACATCAGGCATCAGACATCTACAAGCATCAGGCATCAGGCATCCACAAGCATCAGACATCAGACATCAGGCATCAGGCATCCACAAGCATCAGGCATCAGACATCCACAAGCATCAGACATCAGGTGTCAGACATCCACAAGCATCAGATGTCAGGAATCACATCAGGAATCAGGCATCAGACATCAGGCATCAGGTATCAGGCATCAGACATCAGGCATCAGACATCAGGCATCAGACATCAGGCACCAGACATCCACAAGCATCAAG
Organism: Triturus cristatus; assembly: GCF_964204655.1. NCBI lineage: Eukaryota > Metazoa > Chordata > Amphibia > Caudata > Salamandridae > Triturus > Triturus cristatus. The sequence goes on from NC_140582.1 coordinate 1,046,183,802, forward strand.
CATCAGGCATCAGACATCAGGCATCAGACATCCACAAGCATCAGACATCAGGCACCAGACATCAGGCACCAGACATCAGGCACCAGACATCAGGCACCAGACATCCACAAGCATCAGACATCAGGCATCAGGCATCCGGCATCAGACATCCGGCATCAGACATCCGGCATCAGACATTCACAAACATCAGGTATCAGACATCAGGCATCAGACATCCACCAGCATCAAACATCAGACATCAGACATCATGCATCAGACATCATGCATCAGACATCATGCAGCAGACATCCACAAGCATCAGACATCAGCCATCATGCATCAGACATTATGCATCAGACATCCACAAGCATCATACATCAGGCATCAGACAGCCACAATCATCAGACATCCACAAGCATCAGACATCATGCATCAGACATCAGGCAACACACATCCACAAGCATCAGGCATCAGACATCAAACATCGGGCATCAGACATCAGGCATCAGACATCAGACTTCCATAAGCATCAAGCATCAGACATTAGGCATCAGACATCCACAAGCATCAGGCATCAGACATCAGGCACCAGACATCAGGCACCAGACATCAGGCACCAGACATCAGGCACCAGACATCCACAAGCATCAGACATCAGGCATCAGGCATCCGGCATCAGACATCCGGCATCAGACATCTGGCATCAGACATCCGGCATCAGACATTCACAAACATCAGGTATCAGACATCAGGCATCAGACATCCACCAGCATCAAACATCAGACATCAGACATCATGCATCAGACATCATGCAGCAGACATCATGCAGCAGACATCCACAAGCATCAGACATCAGCCATCGTGCATCAGACATTATGCATCAGACATCCACAAGTATCAGACATCAGGCATCAGACAGCCACAAGCATCAGACATCCACAAGCATCAGACATCATGCATCAGACATCAGGCAACACACATCCACAAGCATCAGGCATCAGACATCAAACATCGGGCATCAGACATCAGGAATCAGACTTCCACAAGCATCAGACATCAGGCATAAGACATCAGGCATCAGTCATCATGCATCAGACATCATGCATCAGACATCAGGCAACACACATCCACAAGCATCAGGCATCAGACATCCACAAGCATCAGACATCAGGTGTCAGACATCATGCATCAGACATCAGGCATCAGACATCCGGCAACACACATCCACAAGCATCAGGCATCAGACTTCCACAAGCATCAGGCATCAGACTTCCACAAGCATCAGACATCAGGCATCAGACATCCACAAGCCTCAAGCATCAGACATCAGGCATCAGACATCAGGTATCAGACATCAGGCATAAGACATCAGGCATAAGACATCATGCATAAGGCATCAGGCATCAGACATCAGACATCAGGCACAAGACATCCACAAGCATCAGACATCCACAAGCATCAGGCATCAGACATCAGGCATCAGACATCAGGCAACACACATCCACAAGCATCAGACATCCACAAGCATCAGACATCATGCATCAGACATCATGCATCAGACGTCAGGTGTCAGACATCATGCATCAGACATCCACAAGCATCAGACATCAGGCATCAGACAGCCACAAGCATCAGACACCCACAAGCATCAGACATCAGGCATCAGACATCCACAAGCATCAAACATCAGGCATCAGACATCCACAAGCATCAGACATCAGGAATCAGACATCAGGTATCACACATCAGACATCAGGCCTCAGACATCAGGCCTCAGACATCAGGCATCAGACATCAGGCATCAGACATCTACAAGCATCAGACATTAGACATCAGGCATCCGACATCAGGCATCAGACATCATGCATCATACATCAGGCATCAGACATCCACAAACATCAGGCACCAGGCATCAGGCATCAGACATCCACAAGCATCAGACATCATGCATCAGACATCAGACATCAGGAATCAGACATCAGGTATCACACATCAGACATCAGGCCTCAGACATCAGGCCTCAGACATCAGGCATCAGACATCAGGCATCAGACATCTACAAGCATTAGACATTAGACATCAGGCATCCGACATCAGGCATCAGACATCATGCATCATACATCAGGCATCAGACATCCACAAACATCAGGCACCAGGCATCAGGCATCAGACATCCACAAGCATCAGACATCATGCATCAGACATCAGACATCAGGTGTCAGACATCATGCATCAGACATCAGGCATCAGACATCCGGCAACACACATCCACAAGCATCAGGCATCAGACTTCCACAAGCATCAGGCATCAGACATCCACAAGCATCAAGCATCAGACATCAGGCATGAGACATCAGGTATCAGACATCAGGCATAAGACATCAGGCATAAGACATCATGCATAAGGCATCAGGCATCAGGCATCAGACATCAGGCACAAGACATCCACAAGCATCAGACATCCACAAGCATCAGACATCAGGCATCAGACATCAGGCATCAGACATCAGGCAACACACATCCACAAGCATCAGACATCAGGCATCAGACATCCACAAGCATCAGACATCATGCATCAGACATCATGCATCAGACATCAGGTGTCAGACATCATGCATCAGACATCCACAAGCATCAGACATCAGGCATCAGACAGCCACAAGCATCAGACACCCACAAGCATCAGACATCAGGCATCAGACATCCACAAGCATCAAACATCAGGCATCAGACATCCACAAGCATCAGACATCAGGAATCAGACATCAGGTATCACACATCAGACATCAGGCCTCAGACATCAGGCCTCAGACATCAGGCATCAGACATCAGGCATCAGACATCTACAAGCATCAGACATTAGACATCAGGCATCCGACATCAGGCATCAGACATCATGCATCATACATCAGGCATCAGACATCCACAAACATCAGGCACCAGGCATCAGACATCCACAAGCATCAGACATCATGCATCAGACATCAGACATCAGGCATCAGACATCATGCATCAGACATCATGCATCAGACATCCACAAGCATTAGACATCAGCCATCAGACAGCCACAAGCATCAGACATCCACAAGCATCAGACATCAGGAATCAAACATCCACAAGCATCAGACATCCACAAGCATCAGACATCATGCGTCAGACATCAGGCAACACACATCCACAAGCATCAAGCATCAGACATCAGGCATCAGACATCCACAAGCATCAGACATCAGGAATCAGACATCATGCATCAGACATCAGGCAACACACATCCACAAGCATCAGGCATCAGATATCCACAAGCATCAAGCATCAGGCATCAGACATCCACAAGCATCAGACATCAGGAATCAGACATCAGGTATCAGACATCAGGTATCAGACATCAGGCATAAGACATCAGACATAAGGCATCAGACATCAGGCACCAGACATCCACAAGCATCACACATCCACAAGGATCAGACATCAGGCATCAGACATCATGCATCAGACATCAGGCAACACACATCCACACGCATCTGGCATCAGGCATCAGACATCCACAAGCATCAGACATCATGCATCAGACATCAGGTGTCAGACATCATGCATAAGACATCCACAAGCATCAGACATCAGGCATCAGACAGCCACAAGCATCAGACACCCACAAGCATCAGACATCAGGAAACATACATCCACAAGCATCAGACATCCAAAAGCATCAGACATCATGCATCAGACATCAGGCATCAGACATCTACAAGCATCAGGCATCAGGCATCCACAAGCATCAGACATCAGACATCAGGCATCAGGCATCCACAAGCATCAGGCATCAGACATCCACAAGCATCAGACATCAGGTGTCAGACATCCACAAGCATCAGATGTCAGGAATCACATCAGGAATCAGGCATCAGACATCAGGCATCAGGTATCAGGCATCAGACATCAGGCATCAGACATCAGGCATCAGACATCAGGCACCAGACATCCACAAGCATCAAGCATCAGGCATCAGACATCAGGCATCAGACATCCACAAGCATCAGACATCAGGCACCAGACATCAGGCACCAGACATCAGGCACCAGACATCAGGCACCAGACATCCACAAGCATCAGACATCAGGCATCAGGCATCCGGCATCAGACATCCGGCATCAGACATCCGGCATCAGACATCCGGCATCAGACATTCACAAACATCAGGTATCAGACATCAGGCATCAGACATCCACCAGCATCAAACATCAGACATCAGACATCATGCATCAGACATCATGCATCAGACATCATGCAGCAGACATCCACAAGCATCAGACATCAGCCATCATGCATCAGACATTATGCATCAGACATCCACAAGCATCATACATCAGGCATCAGACAGCCACAATCATCAGACATCCACAAGCATCAGACATCATGCATCAGACATCAGGCAACACACATCCACAAGCATCAGGCATCAGACATCAAACATCGGGCATCAGACATCAGGCATCAGACATCAGACTTCCATAAGCATCAAGCATCAGACATTAGGCATCAGACATCCACAAGCATCAGGCATCAGACATCAGGCACCAGACATCAGGCACCAGACATCAGGCACCAGACATCAGGCACCAGACATCCACAAGCATCAGACATCAGGCATCAGGCATCCGGCATCAGACATCCGGCATCAGACATCTGGCATCAGACATCCGGCATCAGACATTCACAAACATCAGGTATCAGACATCAGGCATCAGACATCCACCAGCATCAAACATCAGACATCAGACATCATGCATCAGACATCATGCAGCAGACATCATGCAGCAGACATCCACAAGCATCAGACATCAGCCATCGTGCATCAGACATTATGCATCAGACATCCACAAGCATCAGACATCAGGCATCAGACAGCCACAAGCATCAGACATCCACAAGCATCAGACATCATGCATCAGACATCAGGCAACACACATCCACAAGCATCAGGCATCAGACATCAAACATCGGGCATCAGACATCAGGAATCAGACTTCCACAAGCATCAGACATCAGGCATAAGACATCAGGCATCAGTCATCATGCATCAGACATCATGCATCAGACATCAGGCAACACACATCCACAAGCATCAGGCATCAGACATCCACAAGCATCAGACATCAGGTGTCAGACATCATGCATCAGACATCAGGCATCAGACATCCGGCAACACACATCCACAAGCATCAGGCATCAGACTTCCACAAGCATCAGACATCAGGCATCAGACATCCACAAGCCTCAAGCATCAGACATCAGGCATCAGACATCAGGTATCAGACATCAGGCATAAGACATCAGGCATAAGACATCATGCATAAGGCATCAGGCATCAGGCATCAGACATCAGGCACAAGACATCCACAAGCATCAGACATCCACAAGCATCAGACATCAGGCATCAGACATCAGGCATCAGACATCAGGCAACACACATCCACAAGCATCAGACATCCACAAGCATCAGACATCATGCATCAGACATCATGCATCAGACGTCAGGTGTCAGACATCATGCATCAGACATCCACAAGCATCAGACATCAGGCATCAGACAGCCACAAGCATCAGACACCCACAAGCATCAGACATCAGGCATCAGACATCCACAAGCATCAAACATCAGGCATCAGACATCCACAAGCATCAGACATCAGGAATCAGACATCAGGTATCACACATCAGACATCAGGCCTCAGACATCAGGCCTCAGACATCAGGCATCAGACATCAGGCATCAGACATCTACAAGCATCAGACATTAGACATCAGGCATCCGACATCAGACATCAGACATCATGCATCATACATCAGGCATCAGACATCCACAAACATCAGGCACCAGGCATCAGGCATCAGACATCCACAAGCATCAGACATCATGCATCAGACATCAGACATCAGGAATCAGACATCAGGTATCACACATCAGACATCAGGCCTCAGACATCAGGCCTCAGACATCAGGCATCAGACATCAGGCATCAGACATCTACAAGCATTAGACATTAGACATCAGGCATCCGACATCAGGCATCAGACATCATGCATCATACATCAGGCATCAGACATCCACAAACATCAGGCACCAGGCATCAGGCATCAGACATCCACAAGCATCAGACATCATGCATCAGACATCAGACATCAGGTGTCAGACATCATGCATCAGACATCAGGCATCAGACATCCGGCAACACACATCCACAAGCATCAGGCATCAGACTTCCACAAGCATCAGGCATCAGACATCCACAAGCATCAAGCATCAGACATCAGGCATCAGACATCAGGTATCAGACATCAGGCATAAGACATCAGGCATAAGACATCATGCATAAGGCATCAGGCATCAGGCATCAGACATCAGGCACAAGACATCCACAAGCATCAGACATCCACAAGCATCAGACATCAGGCATCAGACATCAGGCATCAGACATCAGGCAACACACATCCACAAGCATCAGACATCAGGCATCAGACATCCACAAGCATCAGACATCATGCATCAGACATCATGCATCAGACATCAGGTGTCAGACATCATGCATCAGACATCCACAAGCATCAGACATCAGGCATCAGACAGCCACAAGCATCAGACACCCACAAGCATCAGACATCAGGCATCAGACATCCACAAGCATCAAACATCAGGCATCAGACATCCACAAGCATCAGACATCAGGAATCAGACATCAGGTATCACACATCAGACATCAGGCCTCAGACATCAGGCCTCAGACATCAGGCATCAGACATCAGGCATCAGACATCTACAAGCATCAGACATTAGACATCAGGCATCCGACATCAGGCATCAGACATCATGCATCATACATCAGGCATCAGACATCCACAAACATCAGGCACCAGGCATCAGACATCCACAAGCATCAGACATCATGCATCAGACATCAGACATCAGGCATCAGACATCATGCATCAGACATCATGCATCAGACATCCACAAGCATTAGACATCAGCCATCAGACAGCCACAAGCATCAGACATCCACAAGCATCAGACATCAGGAATCAAACATCCACAAGCATCAGACATCCACAAGCATCAGACATCATGCGTCAGACATCAGGCAACACACATCCACAAGCATCAAGCATCAGACATCAGGCATCAGACATCCACAAGCATCAGACATCAGGAATCAGACATCATGCATCAGACATCAGGCAACACACATCCACAAGCATCAGGCATCAGATATCCACAAGCATCAAGCATCAGGCATCAGACATCCACAAGCATCAGACATCAGGAATCAGACATCAGGTATCAGACATCAGGTATCAGACATCAGGCATAAGACATCAGACATAAGGCATCAGACATCAGGCACCAGACATCCACAAGCATCACACATCCACAAGGATCAGACATCAGGCATCAGACATCATGCATCAGACATCAGGCAACACACATCCACACGCATCTGGCATCAGGCATCAGACATCCACAAGCATCAGACATCATGCATCAGACATCAGGTGTCAGACATCATGCATAAGACATCCACAAGCATCAGACACCCACAAGCATCAGACATCAGGAAACATACATCCACGAGCATCAGACATCCAAAAGCATCAGACATCATGCATCAGACATCAGGCATCAGACATCCACAAGCATCAGACATCAGGAATCAGACATCAGGAATCAGACATCAGGAATCTGGTATCAGACATCAGGCATAAGACATCAGGCATAAGACATCAGGCATCAGACATCAGGCACCAGACATCAGGCACCAGACATCAGGCACCAGACATAAGACATCATGCATCAGACATCATGAATCAGACATCATGAATCAGACATCCACAAGCATCAGACATCAGGCATCAGACATCCACATGCATCAGACATCCACAAGCATCAGACATCAGGCATCAGATATCATGAATCGGACATCAGGCAACATACATCCACAAGCATCAGGCATCAGACATCAGGCATCAGATATCAGACATCAGGCATCAGACATCCACAAGCATCAGGCATCAGACATCCACAAGCGTCAGGCATCAGACATCAGGCATCCACAAGCATCAGACATCCACAAGCATCAGGCATCCACAAGCATCAGGCATCCACAATCATCAGGCAGCCACAAGCATCAGGCAACAGACATCCACAAGCATCAGACATCTGGCATCAGACATCCACAAGCATCAGGCATCATACATCAGGCATTAGATATCCACAAGCATCAGGCATCAGACATCAGTCATGAGACATCAGGCATCAGACATCCACAAGCATCAGACATCGGGCATCAGACATCCATAAGCATCAGGCATCAGGCATCCACAAGCATCAGACATCAGGCATCAGACATCCACAAGCATCAGGCATCAGACATCCACAAGCATCAGGCAACAGACATCCACAAGCATCAGACATCAGACATCAGTCATGAGACCTCAGGCATCAGACATCCACAAGCATCAGACATCAGTCATCAGGCATTAGATATCCACAAACATCAGGCATAAGACATCAGTCATGAGACATCAGGCATCAGACATCCACAAGCATCAGACATCAGTCATCAGGCATCAGACATCCACAAGCATCAACCATCAGTCATCAGGCATGAGACATCAGACATCAGGCATCAAGCATCCACAAGCATCAGGCAGACATCCACAAGCATCAAGCATCAGACATCAGGCATCAGACATCCACAAGCATCAGACATCAGGAATCAGACATCAGACATCAGGCATCAGACATCAGACATCAGACATCCGGCATCAGACAGGCATCAGACATCCGGCATCAGACATCCGGTATCAGACATCCGGCATCAGACATTCACAAACATCAGGTATCAGACATCTGGCATCAGACATTCACAAACATCAGGTATCAGACATCAGGCATCAGACATCAGGCATCAGACATCCACAAGCATCAGACATCAGGAATCAGACATCAGGCATCAGGCATCAGAAATCAGGCATAAGACATCAGGCATAAGACATCAGGCATAAGACATCAGGCATCAGATATCAGGCACCAGACATCAGGCACCAGACATCAGGCACCAGGCATAAGACATCATGCATCAGACATCATGAATCAGACATCATGCATCAGACATCCACAAGCATCAGACATCAGACATCCACACGCATCAGACATCCACAAGCATCAGACATCAGGCATCAGATATCATGAATCAGACATCAGGCAACATACATCCACAAGCATCAGGCATCAGACATCAGGCATCAGATATCAGACATCAGGCATCAGACATCCACAAGCATCAGGCATCAGACATCCACAAGCGTCAGGCATCAGACATCAGGCATCCACAAGCATCAGACATCCACAAGCATCAGGCATCCACAAGTATCAGGCATCCACAATCATCAGGCATCCACAAGCATCAGGCAACAGACATCAACAAGCATCAGACATCAGGCATCAGACATCCAAAAGCATCAGGCATCATACATCAGGCATTAGATATCCACAAGCATCAGGCATCAGACATCAGTCATGAGACATCAGGCATCAGACATCCACAAGCATCAGACATCAGGCATCAGACATCCATAAGCATCAGGCATCAGTCATCCACAAGCATCAGACATCAGGCATCAGACATCCACAAGCATCAGGCAACAGACATCCACAAGCATCAGACATCCACAAGCATCAGACATCAGTCATCAGGCATTAGATATCCACAAGCATCAGGCATCAGACATCAGTCATGAGACATCAGGCATCAGACATCCACAAGCATCAGACATCAGGCATCAGGCATCAGAAATCCACCAGCATCAGACATCAGTCATCAGGCATCAGGCATCAGACATCAGACATCAGACATCAGGCATCAAGCATCCACAAGCATCAGGCAGACATCCACAAGCATCAAGCATCAGACATCAGGCATCAGACATCCACAAGCATCAGACATCAGGAATCAGACATCAGGAATCAGACATCAGACATCAGGCATCAGACATCAGGCATCAGACATCAGTCATCAGGCATCAGGCATCAGACATCAGACATCAGACATCAGACATCAGGCATCAAGCATCCACAAGCATCAGGCAGACATCCACAAGCATCAAGCATCAGACATCAGGCATCAGACATCCACAAGCATCAGACATCAGGAATCAGACATCAGGAATCAGACATCAGACATCAGGCATCAGACATCAGGCATCAGACATCAGGCATCAGACATCAGACATCAGGCACCAGACCTCCACAAGCATCAAGCATCCAATATCAGGCACCAGACATCCACAAGCATCAGACATCCACAAGCATCAGACATCAGGCATCAGGCATCAGGCATCAGACATCAGACATCAGACATCCGGCATCAGACAGGCATCAGACATCCGGCATCAGACATCCGGCATCAGACATCCGGCATCAGACATCCGGTATCAGACATCCGGCATCAGACATTCATAAACATCAGGTATCAGACATCTGGCATCAGACATTTACAAACATCAGGTATCAGACATCAGGCATCAGACATCCACAAGCATCAGACATCAGGTAATAGACATCAGGTATCAGACATCAGACATCAGACATCAGGCATCAGACATCAAGCATCAGACATCAAGCATCAGACATCAAGCATCAGACATCATGCGTCAGACATCATGCGTCAGACATCATGCGTCAGACATCATGCGTCAGACATCATGCGTCAGACATCAGGTGTCAGACATCAGGTGTCAGACATCAGGTGTCAGACATCAGGTGTCAGACATCATGCGTCAGACATCCACAAGCATCAGACATCAGGCATCAGACAGCCACAAGCATCAGACATCCACAAGCATCAGAAATCAGGAATCAAACATCCACAAGCATCAGACATCCACAAGCATCAGACATCATGCATCAGACATCAGGCAACACACATCCACAAGCATCAGACATCAAACATCAGGCATCAGACATCAGGCATCAGACTTCCACAAGCATCAAGCATCAGACATCAGGCATCTGACATCCACAAGCATCAGACATCAAGTATCAGACATCATGCATCAGACATCAGGCAACACACATCCACAAGCATCAGGCATCAGACATCCACAAGCATCAAGCATCAGACATCAGGCATCAGACATCCACACGCATCAGACATCAAGAATCAGGCATCAGGAATCAGGCATCAGGCACCAGGCATCAGGCATCAGACATCAGACATCAGGCACCAGACATCCACAAGCATCAGACATCCACAAGCATCAGACATCAGGCATCATACATCATGCATCAGACATCAGGCATCAGGCATCAGACATCAGACATCCGGCACCAGACATTCACAAACATCAGGCATCAGACATCCACAAGCATCAAACATCAAGCATCAGACATCCACAAGCATCAGACATCATGCATCAGACATCATGCATCAGACATCAGGTGTCAGACATCAGGTGTCAGACATCATGCATCAGACATCCACAAGCATCAGACATCAGGCATCAGACAGCCACAAGCATCAGACACCCACAAGCATCAGACATCAGGAATCAAACATCCACAAGCATCAGACATCATGCATCAGACATCAGGCAACACACATCCACAAGCATCAGGCATCAGACATCAAACATCGGGCATCAGACATCAGGCATCAGACTTCCACAAGCATCAAGCATCAGACATCAGGCATCAGACATCCACAAGCATCAGACATCAGGTATCAGACATCATGCATCAGACATCAGGCAACACACATCCACAAGCATCAGGCATCAGACATCCACAAGCATCAAGCACCAGACATCAGGCATCAGACATCCACAAGCATCAGACATCAGGAATCATACATCAGGAATCAGACATCAGACAGCAGAAATCAGACAGCAGAAATCAGACATCAGGCATCAGACATCAGGCACCGGACATCCACAAGCATCAGACATCCGGCATCAGATATCCGGCATCAGACATTCACAAACATCAGGCATCAGACATCAGGCATCAGACATCCACAAGCATCAGACATCAGGCATCAGACATCCACAAGCATCAGACATCAGCCATTATGCATCAGACATCATGCATCAGACATCAGGTGTCAGACATCCACAAGCATCAGGCATCAGACAGCCACAAGCATCAGACATCCACAAGCATCAGACATCAGGAATCAAACATCCACAAGCATCAGACATCCACAAGCATCAGACATCCACAAGCATCAGACATCATGCAACACCATCCACAAGCATCAAGCATCAGACATCAGGCATCAGACATTCACAAGCATCAGACATCAGATATCATGCATCAGACATCAGGCAACACACATCCACAAGCATCAGGCATCAGACATCCAAAAGCATCAAGCATCAGACAGCAGGCATCAGACATCCACAAGCATCAGACATCAGGAATCAGACATCAGGCATCAGGCATCCGACATCAGGCATCAGACATCAGGCACCAGACATCCACAAGCATCAGACATCAGGCATCAGACATCATGCATCAGACATCAGGCATCAGACATCCAGCATCAGACATCCGGCATTCACAAACATCAGGCATCAGACATCAGGCATCAGACATCCACAAGCATCAGACATCAGGCATCAGGCATCAGACATCATGCATCAGACATCATGCATCAGACATCATGCGTCAGACATCCGGTGTCAGACATCCGGTGTCAGACATCAGGTGTCAGACATCAGGTGTCAGACATCAGGTGTCAGACATCCACAAGCATCAGACATCAGACAGCCACAAGCATCAGGCAACAGACATCCACTAGCATCAGACATCAGACATCCACAAGCATCAGGCATCATACATCAGGCATTAGATATCCACAAGCATCAGGCATCAGTCATGAGACATCAGGCATCAGACATCCACAAGCATCAGACATCAGGCATCAGACATCAGGCATGAGGCATCAGACATCAGACATCAGGCATCAAGCATCCACAAGCATCAGACATCAGGAATCAGACATCAGGAATCAGACATCAGGCATCAGACATCAGACATCAGGCACCAGACATCCACAAGCATCAGACATCAGGCATCAGACATCAACAAGCATCAGACATCAGACATCAGGCATCAGGCATCAGACATCAGACATCAGGCATCAGACATCCAGTATCAGGCATCAGACACCCAGCATCAGACATCAGGCATCAGACATCAGGCATCAGGCATCAGGCATCAGACATCCAGCATCAGACATCCTATATCAGACATCTGGTATCAGACATCCGGCATCAGACATTCACAAACATCAGGTATTAGACATCCGGCATCAGACATTCACAAACATCAGGTATCAGACATCAGGCATCAGACATCAGACATCCACAAGCATCAGACATCAGGTATCAGACATCAGGCATCAGACATCAGACATCAAGCATCAGACATCAAGCATCAGACATCATGCATCAGACATCAGGTGTCAGATATCCGGTGTCAGATATCAGGTGTCAGACATCAGGTGTCAGACATCATGCATCAGACATCCACAAGCATCAGACATCCACAAGCATCAGACATCAGGCATCAGACAGCCACAAGCATCAGACATCCACAAGCATCAGACATCAGGAATCAAACATCCACAAGCATCAGACATCCACAAGCATCAGACATCCACACGCATCAGACATCATGCATCAGACATCAGGCAACACCCACCCACAAGCATCAGACATCAGACATCAGGTATCAGACATCAGACATCATGCGTCAGACATCATGCGTCAGACATCATGCATCAGACATCATGCATCAGATATCAGGTGTCAGATATCAGGTGTCAGATATCAGGTGTCAGATATCAGGTGTCAGATATCAGGTGTCAGACATCAGGTGTCAGACATCATGCATCAGACATCCACAAGCATCAGGCATCAGACAGCCACAAGCATCAGACATCCACAAGCATCAGACATCAGGAATCAAACATCCACAAGCATCAGACATCCACAAGCATCAGACATCATGCATCAGACATCAGGCAACACACATCCACAAGCATCAGGCATCAGACATCAGGCATCAGACTTCCACAAGCATCAAGCATCAGACATCAGGCATCAGACATCCACAAGCATCAGACATCCACAAGCATCAGACATCAGACATCATGCATCAGACATCAGGCATCAGGCATCAGACATCAGACATCCGGCACCAGACATTCACAAACATCAGGCATCAGGCATCCACAAGCATCAGACATCAAGCATCAGACATCCACAAGCATCAGACATCAGGCATCAGACAGCCACAAGCATCAGACACCCACAAGCATCAGACATCAGGAATCAAACATCCACAAGCATCAGACATCATGCATCAGACATCAGGCAACACACATCCACAAGCATAAGGCATCAGACATCAAACATCGGGCATCAGACATCAGGCATCAGACTTCCACAAGCATCAAGCATCAGACATCAGGCATCAGACATCCACAAGCATCAGACATCAGGTATCAGACATCATGCATCAGACATCAGGCAACATACATCCACAAGCATCAGGCATCAGACATCCACAAGCATCAAGCATCAGGCATCAGACATCCACAAGCATCAGACATCAGAAATCAGACATCAGGCATCAGACATCAGGCACCGGACATCCACAAGCATCAGACATCCGGCATCAGATATCCGGCATCAGACATTCACAAACATCAGGCATCAGACATCAGGCATCAGACATCCACAAGCATCAGACATCAGGCATCAGACATCCACAAGCATCATACATCAGCCATCATGCATCAGACATCATGCATCAGACATCATGCATCAGACATCAGGTGTCAGACATCCACAAGCATCAGGCATCAGACAGCCACAAGCATCAGACATCCACAAGCATCAGACATCAGGAATCAAACATCCACAAGCATCAGACATCCACAAGAATCAGACATCCACAAGCATCAGACATCATGCATCAGACATCAGGCAACACACATCCACAAGCATCAAGCATCAGACATCAGGCATCAGACATTCACAAGCATCAGACATCAGGTATAAGACATCATGCATCAGACATCAGGCAACACACATCCACAAGCATCAGGCATCAGACATCCAAAAGCATCAAGCATCAGACAGCAGGCATCAGACATCCACAAGCATCAGACATCAGGAATCAGACATCAGGCATCAGGCATCAGACATCAGGCATCAGACATCAGGCACCAGACATCCACAAGCATCAGACATCAGGCATCAGACATCATTCATCAGACATCAGGCATCAGACATCCGGCATCAGACATCCGGCATTCACAAACATCAGGCATCAGACATCAGACATCCACAAGCATCAGACATCAGGCATCAGACATCATGCATCAGACATCATGCATCAGACATCATGCATCAGACATCAGGGGTCAGACATCAGGTGTCAGACATCAGGTGTCAGACATCAGGTGTCAGACATCCACAAGCATCAGACATCAGACAGCCACAAGCATCAGGCAACAGACATCCACTAGCATCAGACATCAGGCATCAGACATCCACAAGCATCAGACATCAGGCATCAGACATCAGGCATGAGGCATCAGACATCAGACATCAGGCATCAAGCATCCACAAGCATCAGGCAGACATCCACAAGCATCAACCATCAGACATCAGGCATCAGACATCCACAAGCATCAGACATCAGGAATCAGACATCAGGAATCAGACATCAGGCATCAGGCATCAGACATCAGACATCAGACATCAGACATCAGGCACCAGACATCCACAAGCATCAAGCATCAGACATCAGGCATCAGACATCAATAAGCATCAGACATCAGGCATCAGGCATCAGGCATCAGGCATCAAACATCAGACATCAGACATCCAGCATCAGACATCAGGCATCAGGCATCAGGCATCAGACATCCAGCATCAGGCATCAGGCATCAGGCATCAGACATCAGACATCCAGCATCAGACATCCTGTATCAGACATCTGGTATCAGACATCCGGCATCAGACATTCACAAACATCAGGTATCAGACATCCGGCATCAGACATTCACAAACATCAGGTATCAGGCATCAGACATCAGACATCCACAAGCATCAGACATCAGACATCAAGCATCAGACATCAAGCATCAGACATCAGCTGTCAGATATCAGGTGTCAGATATCAGGTGTCAGATATCAGGTGTCAGACATCAGGTGTCAGACATCATGCATCAGACATCCACAAGCATCAGACATCAGGCATCAGACAGCCACAAGTATCAGACATCCACAAGCATCAGACATCAGGAATCAAACATCCACAAGCATCAGACATCCACAAGCATCAGACATCATGCATCAGACATCAGGCAACACACATCCACAAGCATCAGGCATCAGACATCAAACATCAGGCATCAGACATCAGGCATCAGACTTCCACAAGCATCAAGCATCAGACATCAGGCATCTGACATCCACAAGCATCAGACATCAGGTATCAGACATCATGCATCAGACATCAGGCAACACACATCCACAAGCATCAGGCATCAGACATCCACAAGCATCAAGCATCAGACATCAGGCATCAGACATCCACACGCATCAGACATCAGGAATCAGGCATCAGGAATCAGGCACCAGGCATCAGGCATCAGACATCAGACATCAGGCACCAGACATCCACAAGCATCAGACATCCACAAGCATCAGACATCAGACATCAGGCATCATACATCATGCATCATGCATCAGGCATCAGGCATCAGACATCAGACATCAGACATCCGGCACCAGACATTCACAAACATCAGGCATCAGACATCCACAAGCATCAAACATCAAGCATCAGACATCCACAAGCATCAGACATCATGCATCAGACATCATGCATCAGACATCAGGTGTCAAACATCAGGTGTCAGACATCATGCATCAGACATCCACAAGCATCAGACATCAGGCATCAGACAGCCACAAGCATCAGACATCCACAAGCATCAGAAATCAGGAATCAAACATCCACAAGCATCAGACATCCACAAGCATCAGACATCATGCATCAGACATCAGGCAACACACATCCACAAGCATCAGACATCAAACATCAGGCATCAGACATCAGGCATCAGACTTCCACAAGCATCAAGCATCAGACATCAGGCATCTGACATCCACAAGCATCAGACATCAAGTATCAGACATCATGCATCAGACATCAGGCAACACACATCCACAAGCATCAGGCATCAGACATCCACAAGCATCAAGCATCAGACATCAGGCATCAGACATCCACACGCATCAGACATCAGGAATCAGGCATCAGGAATCAGGCATCAGGCACCAGGCATCAGGCATCAGACATCAGACATCAGGCACCAGACATCCACAAGCATCAGACATCCACAAGCATCAGACATCAGGCATCATACATCATGCATCAGACATCAGGCATCAGGCATCCGACATCAGGCATCAGACATCAGGCACCAGACATCCACAAGCATCAGACATCAGGCATCAGACATCAGGCATCAGACATCCGGCATCAGACATCCGGCATTCACAAACATCAGGCATCAGACATCAGGCATCAGACATCCACAAGCATCAGGCATCAGGCATCAGACATCATGCATCAGACATCATGCATCAGACATCATGCGTCAGACATCAGGTGTCAGACATCCGGTGTCAGACATCAGGTGTCAGACATCAGGTGTCAGACATCAGGTGTCAGACATCCACAAGCATCAGACATCAGACAGCCACAAGCATCAGGCAACAGACATCCACTAGCATCAGACATCAGACATCCACAAGCATCAGGCATCATACATCAGGCATTAGATATCCACAAGCATCAGGCATCAGACATCAGTCATGAGACATCAGGCATCAGACATCCACAAGCATCAGACATCAGGCATCAGGCATCAGACATCAGGCATGAGGCATCAGACATCAGGCATCAAGCATCCACAAGCATCAGACATCAGGAATCAGACATCAGGAATCAGACATCAGGCATCAGACATCAGACATCAGGCACCAGACATCCACAAGCATCAGACATCAGGCATCAGACATCAACAAGCATCAGACATCAGACATCAGGCATCAGGCATCAGACATCAGACATCAGGCATCAGACATCCAGTATCAGGCATCAGACACCCAGCATCAGACATCAGGCATCAGGCATCAGACATCAGGCATCAGACATCAGGCATCAGACATCAGGCATCAGACATCAGGCATCAGGCATCAGACATCAGGCATCAGGCATCAGACATCCAGCATCAGACATCCTATATCAGACATCCTATATCAGACATCTGGTATCAGACATCCGGCATCAGACATTCACAAACATCAGGTATCAGACATCCGGCATCAGACATTCACAAACATCAGGTATCAGACATCAGGCATCAGACATCAGACATCCACAAGCATCAGACATCAGGTATCAGACATCAGGCATCAGACATCAGACATCAAGCATCAGACATCAAGCATCAGACATCATGCATCAGACATCAGGTGTCAGATATCCGGTGTCAGATATCAGGTGTCAGACATCAGGTGTCAGACATCAGGTGTCAGACATCATGCATCAGACATCCACAAGCATCAGACATCCACAAGCATCAGACATCAGGCATCAGACAGCCACAAGCATCAGACATCCACAAGCATCAGACATCAGGAATCAAACATCCACAAGCATCAGACATCCACAAGCATCAGACATCCACACGCATCAGACATCATGCATCAGACATCAGGCAACACACACCCACAAGCATCAGACATCAGACATCAGGTATCAGACATCAGACATCATGCATCAGACATCATGCGTCAGACATCATGCATCAGACATCATGCATCAGATATCAGGTGTCAGATATCAGGTGTCAGATATCAGGTGTCAGATATCAGGTGTCAGACATCAGGTGTCAGACATCATGCATCAGACATCCACAAGCATCAGGCATCAGACAGCCACAAGCATCAGACATCCACAAGCATCAGACATCAGGAATCGAACATCCACAAGCATCAGACATCCACAAGCATCAGACATCATGCATCAGACATCAGGCAACACACATCCACAAGCATCAGGCATCAGACATCAGGCATCAGACTTCCACAAGCATCAAGCATCAGACATCAGGCATCAGACATCCACAAGCATCAGACATCCACAAGCATCAGACATCAGGCATCATACATCATGCATCAGACATCAGGCATCAGGCATCAGACATCAGACATCCGGCACCAGACATTCACAAACATCAGGCATCAGGCATCCACAAGCATCAGACATCAAGCATCAGACATCCACAAGCATCAGACATCAGGCATCAGACAGCCACAAGCATCAGACACCCACAAGCATCAGACATCAGGAATCAAACATCCACAAGCATCAGACATCATGCATCAGACATCAGGCAACACACATCCACAAGCATAAGGCATCAGACATCAAACATCGGGCATCAGACATCAGGCATCAGACTTCCACAAGCATCAAGCATCAGACATCAGGCATCAGACATCCACAAGCATCAGACATCAGGTATCAGACATCATGCATCAGACATCAGGCAACATACATCCACAAGCATCAGGCATCAGACATCCACAAGCATCAAGCATCAGGCATCAGACATCCACAAGCATCAGACATCAGAAATCAGACATCAGGCATCAGACATCAGGCACCGGACATCCACAAGCATCAGACATCCGGCATCAGATATCCGGCATCAGACATTCACAAACATCAGGCATCAGACATCAGGCATCAGACATCCACAAGCATCAGACATCAGGCATCAGACATCCACAAGCATCATACATCAGCCATCATGCATCAGACATCATGCATCAGACATCATGCATCAGACATCAGGTGTCAGACATCCACAAGCATCAGGCATCAGACAGCCACAAGCATCAGACATCCACAAGCATCAGACATCAGGAATCAAACATCCACAAGCATCAGACATCCACAAGAATCAGACATCCACAAGCATCAGACATCATGCATCAGACATCAGGCAACACACATCCACAAGCATCAAGCATCAGACATCAGGCATCAGACATTCACAAGCATCAGACATCAGGTATAAGACATCATGCATCAGACATCAGGCAACACACATCCACAAGCATCAGGCATCAGACATCCAAAAGCATCAAGCATCAGACAGCAGGCATCAGACATCCACAAGCATCAGACATCAGGAATCAGACATCAGGCATCAGGCATCAGACATCAGGCATCAGACATCAGGCACCAGACATCCACAAGCATCAGACATCAGGCATCAGACATCATTCATCAGACATCAGGCATCAGACATCCGGCATCAGACATCCGGCATTCACAAACATCAGGCATCAGACATCCACAAGCATCAGACATCAGGCATCAGGCATCAGACATCATGCATCAGACATCATGCATCAGACATCATGCATCAGACATCAGGGGTCAGACATCAGGTGTCAGACATCAGGTGTCAGACATCAGGTGTCAGACATCCACAAGCATCAGACATCAGACAGCCACAAGCATCAGGCAACAGACATCCACTAGCATCAGACATCAGGCATCAGACATCCACAAGCATCAGACATCAGGCATCAGACATCAGGCATGAGGCATCAGACATCTGACATCAGGCATCAAGCATCCACAAGCATCAGGCAGACATCCACAAGCATCAACCATCAGACATCAGGCATCAGACATCCACAAGCATCAGACATCAGGAATCAGACATCAGGAATCAGACATCAGACATCAGACATCAGACATCAGGCACCAGACATCCACAAGCATCAAGCATCAGACATCAGGCATCAGACATCAATAAGCATCAGACATCAGGCATCAGACATCCAGCATCAGGCATCAGGCATCAGGCATCAGGCATCAGGCATCAGACATCCAGCATCAGACATCCTGTATCAGACATCTGGTATCAGACATCCGGCATCAGACATTCACAAACATCAGGTATCAGACATCCGGCATCAGACATTCACAAACATCAGGTATCAGGCATCAGACATCAGACATCCACAAGCATCAGACATCAGACATCAAGCATCAGACATCAGACATCAGCTGTCAGATATCAGGTGTCAGATATCAGGTGTCAGATATCAGGTGTCAGACATCAGGTGTCAGACATCATGCATCAGACATCCACAAGCATCAGACATCAGGCATCAGACAGCCACAAGTATCAGACATCCACAAGCATCAGACATCAGGAATCAAACATCCACAAGCATCAGACATCCACAAGCATCAGACATCATGCATCAGACATCAGGCAACACACATCCACAAGCATCAGGCATCAGACATCCACAAGCATCAGACATCCACAAGCATCAGACATCAGGCATCATGCATCAGACATCAGGCATCAGGCATCAGACATCAGACATCCGGCACCAGACATTCACAAACATCAGGCATCAGACATCCACAAGCATCAAACATCAAGCATCAGACATCCACAAGCATCAGACATCATGCATCAGACATCATGCATCAGACATCAGGTGTCAGACATCAGGTGTCAGACATCATGCATCAGACATCCACAAGCATCAGACATCAGGCATCAGACAGCCACAAGCATCAGACACCCACAAGCATCAGACATCAGGAATCAAACATCCACAAGCATCAGACATCATGCATCAGACATCAGGCAACACACATCCACAAGCATCAGGCATCAGACATCAAACATCGGGCATCAGACATCAGGCATCAGACTTCCACAAGCATCAAGCATCAGACATCAGGCATCAGACATCCACAAGCATCAGACATCAGGTATCAGACATCATGCATCAGACATCAGGCAACACACATCCACAAGCATCAGGCATCAGACATCCACAAGCATCAAGCACCAGACATCAGGCATCAGACATCCACAAGCATCAGACATCAGGAATCAGACATCAGGAATCAGACATCAGACAGCAGAAATCAGACAGCAGAAATCAGACATCAGGCATCAGACATCAGGCACCGGACATCCACAAGCATCAGACATCCGGCATCAGATATCCGGCATCAGACATTCACAAACATCAGGCATCAGACATCAGGCATCAGACATCCACAAGCATCAGACATCAGGCATCAGACATCCACAAGCATCAGACATCAGCCATTATGCATCAGACATCATGCATCAGACATCAGGTGTCAGACATCCACAAGCATCAGGCATCAGACAGCCACAAGCATCAGACATCCACAAGCATCAGACATCAGGAATCAAACATCCACAAGCATCAGACATCCACAAGCATCAGACATCCACAAGCATCAGACATCATGCAACACCATCCACAAGCATCAAGCATCAGACATCAGGCATCAGACATTCACAAGCATCAGACATCAGATATCATGCATCAGACATCAGGCAACACACATCCACAAGCATCAGGCATCAGACATCCAAAAGCATCAAGCATCAGACAGCAGGCATCAGACATCCACAAGCATCAGACATCAGGAATCAGACATCAGGCATCAGGCATCCGACATCAGGCATCAGACATCAGGCACCAGACATCCACAAGCATCAGACATCAGGCATCAGACATCATGCATCAGACATCAGGCATCAGACATCCGGCATCAGACATCCGGCATTCACAAACATCAGGCATCAGACATCAGGCATCAGACATCCACAAGCATCAGACATCAGGCATCAGGCATCAGACATCATGCATCAGACATCATGCATCAGACATCATGCGTCAGACATCCGGTGTCAGACATCCGGTGTCAGACATCAGGTGTCAGACATCAGGTGTCAGACATCAGGTGTCAGACATCCACAAGCATCAGACATCAGACAGCCACAAGCATCAGGCAACAGACATCCACTAGCATCAGACATCAGACATCCACAAGCATCAGGCATCATACATCAGGCATTAGATATCCACAAGCATCAGGCATCAGTCATGAGACATCAGGCATCAGACATCCACAAGCATCAGACATCAGGCATCAGACATCAGGCATGAGGCATCAGACATCAGACATCAGGCATCAAGCATCCACAAGCATCAGACATCAGGAATCAGACATCAGGAATCAGACATCAGGCATCAGACATCAGACATCAGGCACCAGACATCCACAAGCATCAGACATCAGGCATCAGACATCAACAAGCATCAGACATCAGACATCAGGCATCAGGCATCAGACATCAGACATCAGGCATCAGACATCCAGTATCAGGCATCAGACACCCAGCATCAGACATCAGGCATCAGACATCAGGCATCAGGCATCAGGCATCAGACATCCAGCATCAGACATCCTATATCAGACATCTGGTATCAGACATCCGGCATCAGACATTCACAAACATCAGGTATTAGACATCCGGCATCAGACATTCACAAACATCAGGTATCAGACATCAGGCATCAGACATCAGACATCCACAAGCATCAGACATCAGGTATCAGACATCAGGCATCAGACATCAGACATCAAGCATCAGACATCAAGCATCAGACATCATGCATCAGACATCAGGTGTCAGATATCCGGTGTCAGATATCAGGTGTCAGACATCAGGTGTCAGACATCATGCATCAGACATCCACAAGCATCAGACATCCACAAGCATCAGACATCAGGCATCAGACAGCCACAAGCATCAGACATCCACAAGCATCAGACATCAGGAATCAAACATCCACAAGCATCAGACATCCACAAGCATCAGACATCCACACGCATCAGACATCATGCATCAGACATCAGGCAACACACACCCACAAGCATCAGACATCAGACATCAGGTATCAGACATCAGACATCATGCGTCAGACATCATGCGTCAGACATCATGCATCAGACATCATGCATCAGATATCAGGTGTCAGATATCAGGTGTCAGATATCAGGTGTCAGATATCAGGTGTCAGATATCAGGTGTCAGACATCAGGTGTCAGACATCATGCATCAGACATCCACAAGCATCAGGCATCAGACAGCCACAAGCATCAGACATCCACAAGCATCAGACATCAGGAATCTAACATCCACAAGCATCAGACATCCACAAGCATCAGACATCATGCATCAGACATCAGGCAACACACATCCACAAGCATCAGGCATCAGACATCAGGCATCAGACTTCCACAAGCATCAAGCATCAGACATCAGGCATCAGACATCCACAAGCATCAGACATCCACAAGCATCAGACATCAGACATCATGCATCAGACATCAGGCATCAGGCATCAGACATCAGACATCAGACATCCGGCACCAGACATTCACAAACATCAGGCATCAGGCATCCACAAGCATCAGACATCAAGCATCAGACATCCACAAGCATCAGACATCAGGCATCAGACAGCCACAAGCATCAGACACCCACAAGCATCAGACATCAGGAATCAAACATCCACAAGCATCAGACATCATGCATCAGACATCAGGCAACACACATCCACAAGCATAAGGCATCAGACATCAAACATCGGGCATCAGACATCAGGCATCAGACTTCCACAAGCATCAAGCATCAGACATCAGGCATCAGACATCCACAAGCATCAGACATCAGGTATCAGACATCATGCATCAGACATCAGGCAACATACATCCACAAGCATCAGGCATCAGACATCCACAAGCATCAAGCATCAGGCATCAGACATCCACAAGCATCAGACATCAGAAATCAGACATCAGGCATCAGACATCAGGCACCGGACATCCACAAGCATCAGACATCCGGCATCAGATATCCGGCATCAGACATTCACAAACATCAGGCATCAGACATCAGGCATCAGACATCCACAAGCATCAGACATCAGGCATCAGACATCCACAAGCATCATACATCAGCCATCATGCATCAGACATCATGCATCAGACATCATGCATCAGACATCAGGTGTCAGACATCCACAAGCATCAGGCATCAGACAGCCACAAGCATCAGACATCCACAAGCATCAGACATCAGGAATCAAACATCCACAAGCATCAGACATCCACAAGAATCAGACATCCACAAGCATCAGACATCATGCATCAGGCAACACACATCCACAAGCATCAAGCATCAGACATCAGGCATCAGACATTCACAAGCATCAGACATCAGGTATAAGACATCATGCATCAGACATCAGGCAACACACATCCACAAGCATCAGGCATCAGACATCCAAAAGCATCAAGCATCAGACAGCAGGCATCAGACATCCACAAGCATCAGACATCAGGAATCAGACATCAGGCATCAGGCATCAGACATCAGGCATCAGACATCAGGCACCAGACATCCACAAGCATCAGACATCAGGCATCAGACATCATTCATCAGACATCAGGCATCAGACATCCGGCATCAGACATCCGGCATTCACAAACATCAGGCATCAGACATCAGACATCCACAAGCATCAGACATCAGGCATCAGACATCATGCATCAGACATCATGCATCAGACATCATGCATCAGACATCAGGGGTCAGACATCAGGTGTCAGACATCAGGTGTCAGACATCAGGTGTCAGACATCCACAAGCATCAGACATCAGACAGCCACAAGCATCAGGCAACAGACATCCACTAGCATCAGACATCAGGCATCAGACATCCACAAGCATCAGACATCAGGCATCAGACATCAGGCATGAGGCATCAGACATCAGACATCAGGCATCAAGCATCCACAAGCATCAGGCAGACATCCACAAGCATCAACCATCAGACATCAGGCATCAGACATCCACAAGCATCAGACATCAGGAATCAGACATCAGGAATCAGACATCAGGCATCAGGCATCAGACATCAGACATCAGACATCAGACATCAGACATCAGGCACCAGACATCCACAAGCATCAAGCATCAGACATCAGGCATCAGACATCAATAAGCATCAGACATCAGGCATCAGGCATCAGGCATCAAACATCAGACATCAGACATCCAGCATCAGACATCAGGCATCAGGCATCAGGCATCAGACATCCAGCATCAGGCATCAGGCATCAGACATCAGACATCCAGCATCAGACATCCTGTATCAGACATCTGGTATCAGACATCCGGCATCAGACATTCACAAACATCAGGTATCAGACATCCGGCATCAGACATTCACAAACATCAGGTATCAGGCATCAGACATCAGACATCCACAAGCATCAGACATCAGACATCAAGCATCAGACATCAAGCATCAGACATCAGCTGTCAGATATCAGGTGTCAGATATCAGGTGTCAGATATCAGGTGTCAGACATCAGGTGTCAGACATCATGCATCAGACATCCACAAGCATCAGACATCAGGCATCAGACAGCCACAAGTATCAGACATCCACAAGCATCAGACATCAGGAATCAAACATCCACAAGCATCAGACATCCACAAGCATCAGACATCATGCATCAGACATCAGGCAACACACATCCACAAGCATCAGGCATCAGACATCAAACATCAGGCATCAGACATCAGGCATCAGACTTCCACAAGCATCAAGCATCAGACATCAGGCATCTGACATCCACAAGCATCAGACATCAGGTATCAGACATCATGCATCAGACATCAGGCAACACACATCCACAAGCATCAGGCATCAGACATCCACAAGCATCAAGCATCAGACATCAGGCATCAGACATCCACACGCATCAGACATCAGGAATCAGGCATCAGGAATCAGGCACCAGACATCAGGCACCAGACATCCACAAGCATCAGACATCCACAAGCATCAGACATCAGACATCAGGCATCATACATCATGCATCATGCATCAGGCATCAGGCATCAGACACCAGACATCAGACATCCGGCACCAGACATTCACAAACATCAGGCATCAGACATCCACAAGCATCAAACATCAAGCATCAGACATCCACAAGCATCAGACATCATGCATCAGACATCATGCATCAGACATCAGGTGTCAAACATCAGGTGTCAGACATCATGCATCAGACATCCACAAGCATCAGACATCAGGCATCAGACAGCCACAAGCATCAGACATCCACAAGCATCAGAAATCAGGAATCAAACATCCACAAGCATCAGACATCCACAAGCATCAGACATCATGCATCAGACATCAGGCAACACACATCCACAAGCATCAGACATCAAACATCAGGCATCAGACATCAGGCATCAGACTTCCACAAGCATCAAGCATCAGACATCAGGCATCTGACATCCACAAGCATCAGACATCAAGTATCAGACATCATGCATCAGACATCAGGCAACACACATCCACAAGCATCAGGCATCAGACATCCACAAGCATCAAGCATCAGACATCAGGCATCAGACATCAGACATCCACACGCATCAGACATCAGGAATCAGGCATCAGGAATCAGGCATCAGGCACCAGGCATCAGGCATCAGACATCAGACATCAGGCACCAGACATCCACAAGCATCAGACATCCACAAGCATCAGACATCAGGCATCATACATCATGCATCAGACATCAGGCATCAGGCATCCGACATCAGGCATCAGACATCAGGCACCAGACATCCACAAGCATCAGACATCAGGCATCAGACATCAGGCATCAGACATCCGGCATCAGACATCCGGCATTCACAAACATCAGGCATCAGACATCAGGCATCAGACATCCACAAGCATCAGGCATCAGGCATCAGACATCATGCATCAGACATCATGCATCAGACATCATGTGTCAGACATCAGGTGTCAGACATCCGGTGTCAGACATCAGGTGTCAGACATCAGGTGTCAGACATCAGGTGTCAGACATCCACAAGCATCAGACATCAGACAGCCACAAGCATCAGGCAACAGACATCCACTAGCATCAGACATCAGACATCCACAAGCATCAGGCATCATACATCAGGCATTAGATATCCACAAGCATCAGGCATCAGACATCAGTCATGAGACATCAGGCATCAGACATCCACAAGCATCAGACATCAGGCATCAGACATCAGGCATGAGGCATCAGACATCAGGCATCAAGCATCCACAAGCATCAGACATCAGGAATCAGACATCAGGAATCAGACATCAGGCATCAGACATCAGACATCAGGCACCAGACATCCACAAGCATCAGACATCAGGCATCAGACATCAACAAGCATCAGACATCAGACATCAGGCATCAGGCATCAGACATCAGACATCAGGCATCAGACATCCAGTATCAGGCATCAGACACCCAGCATCAGACATCAGGCATCAGGCATCAGACATCAGGCATCAGACATCAGGCATCAGACATCAGGCATCAGACATCAGACATCCTATATCAGACATCCTATATCAGACATCTGGTATCAGACATCCTATATCAGACATCCTATATCAGACATCTGGTATCAGACATCCGGCATCAGACATTCACAAACATCAGGTATCAGACATCCGGCATCAGACATTCACAAACATCAGGTATCAGACATCAGGCATCAGACATCAGACATCCACAAGCATCAGACATCAGGTATCAGACATCAGGCATCAGACATCAGACATCAAGCATCAGACATCAAGCATCAGACATCATGCATCAGACATCAGGTGTCAGATATCCGGTGTCAGATATCAGGTGTCAGACATCAGGTGTCAGACATCAGGTGTCAGACATCATGCATCAGACATCCACAAGCATCAGACATCCACAAGCATCAGACATCAGGCATCAGACAGCCACAAGCATCAGACATCCACAAGCATCAGACATCAGGAATCAAACATCCACAAGCATCAGACATCCACAAGCATCAGACATCCACACGCATCAGACATCATGCATCAGACATCAGGCAACACACACCCACAAGCATCAGACATCAGACATCAGGTATCAGACATCAGACATCATGCATCAGACATCATGCGTCAGACATCATGCATCAGACATCATGCATCAGATATCAGGTGTCAGATATCAGGTGTCAGATATCAGGTGTCAGATATCAGGTGTCAGATATCAGGTGTCAGACATCAGGTGTCAGACATCATGCATTAGACATCCACAAGCATCAGGCATCAGACAGCCACAAGCATCAGACATCCACAAGCATCAGACATCAGGAATCAAACATCCACAAGCATCAGACATCCACAAGCATCAGACATCATGCATCAGACATCAGGCAACACACATCCACAAGCATCAGGCATCAGACATCAGGCATCAGACTTCCACAAGCATCAAGCATCAGACATCAGGCATCAGACATCCACAAGCATCAGACATCCACAAGCATCAGACATCAGGCATCATACATCATGCATCAGACATCAGGCATCAGGCATCAGACATCAGACATCCGGCACCAGACATTCACAAACATCAGGCATCAGGCATCCACAAGCATCAGACATCAAGCATCAGACATCCACAAGCATCAGACATCAGGCATCAGACAGCCACAAGCATCAGACACCCACAAGCATCAGACATCAGGAATCAAACATCCACAAGCATCAGACATCATGCATCAGACATCAGGCAACACACATCCACAAGCATAAGGCATCAGACATCAAACATCGGGCATCAGACATCAGGCATCAGACTTCCACAAGCATCAAGCATCAGACATCAGGCATCAGACATCCACAAGCATCAGACATCAGGTATCAGACATCATGCATCAGACATCAGGCAACATACATCCACAAGCATCAGGCATCAGACATCCACAAGCATCAAGCATCAGGCATCAGACATCCACAAGCATCAGACATCAGAAATCAGACATCAGGCATCAGACATCAGGCACCGGACATCCACAAGCATCAGACATCCGGCATCAGATATCCGGCATCAGACATTCACAAACATCAGGCATCAGACATCAGGCATCAGACATCCACAAGCATCAGACATCAGGCATCAGACATCCACAAGCATCATACATCAGCCATCATGCATCAGACATCATGCATCAGACATCATGCATCAGACATCATGCATCAGACATCAGGTGTCAGACATCCACAAGCATCAGGCATCAGACAGCCACAAGCATCAGACATCCACAAGCATCAGACATCAGGAATCAAACATCCACAAGCATCAGACATCCACAAGAATCAGACATCCACAAGCATCAGACATCATACATCAGACATCAGGCAACACACATCCACAAGCATCAAGCATCAGACATCAGGCATCAGACATTCACAAGCATCAGACATCAGGTATAAGACATCATGCATCAGACATCAGGCAACACACATCCACAAGCATCAGGCATCAGACATCCAAAAGCATCAAGCATCAGACAGCAGGCATCAGACATCCACAAGCATCAGACATCAGGAATCAGACATCAGGCATCAGGCATCAGACATCAGGCATCAGACATCAGGCACCAGACATCCACAAGCATCAGACATCAGGCATCAGACATCATTCATCAGACATCAGGCATCAGACATCCGGCATCAGACATCCGGCATTCACAAACATCAGGCATCAGACATCAGGC
The DNA here is from genome assembly GCF_964204655.1 of Triturus cristatus. NCBI lineage: Eukaryota > Metazoa > Chordata > Amphibia > Caudata > Salamandridae > Triturus > Triturus cristatus. The sequence goes on from NC_140582.1 coordinate 1,046,214,473, forward strand.
ATCAGACATCCACAAGCATCAGACATCAGGCATCAGGCATCAGACATCATGCATCAGACATCATGCATCAGACATCATGCATCAGACATCAGGGGTCAGACATCAGGTGTCAGACATCAGGTGTCAGACATCAGGTGTCAGACATCCACAAGCATCAGACATCAGACAGCCACAAGCATCAGGCAACAGACATCCACTAGCATCAGACATCAGGCATCAGACATCCACAAGCATCAGACATCAGGCATCAGACATCAGGCATGAGGCATCAGACATCAGACATCAGGCATCAAGCATCCACAAGCATCAGGCAGACATCCACAAGCATCAACCATCAGACATCAGGCATCAGACATCCACAAGCATCAGACATCAGGAATCAGACATCAGGAATCAGACATCAGGCATCAGACATCAGACATCAGACATCAGACATCAGGCACCAGACATCCACAAGCATCAAGCATCAGACATCAGGCATCAGACATCAATAAGCATCAGACATCAGGCATCAGACATCCAGCATCAGGCATCCAGCATCAGGCATCAGGCATCAGGCATCAGGCATCAGGCATCAGGCATCAGACATCCAGCATCAGACATCCTGTATCAGACATCTGGTATCAGACATCCGGCATCAGACATTCACAAACATCAGGTATCAGACATCCGGCATCAGACATTCACAAACATCAGGTATCAGGCATCAGACATCAGACATCCACAAGCATCAGACATCAGACATCAAGCATCAGACATCAGACATCAGCTGTCAGATATCAGGTGTCAGATATCAGGTGTCAGATATCAGGTGTCAGACATCAGGTGTCAGACATCATGCATCAGACATCCACAAGCATCAGACATCAGGCATCAGACAGCCACAAGTATCAGACATCCACAAGCATCAGACATCAGGAATCAAACATCCACAAGCATCAGACATCCACAAGCATCAGACATCATGCATCAGACATCAGGCAACACACATCCACAAGCATCAGGCATCAGACATCAAACATCAGGCATCAGGCATCAGACTTCCACAAGCATCAAGCATCAGACATCAGGCATCTGACATCCACAAGCATCAGACATCAGGTATCAGACATCATGCATCAGACATCAGGCAACACACATCCACAAGCATCAGGCATCAGACATCCACAAGCATCAAGCATCAGACATCAGGCATCAGACATCCACACACATCAGACATCAGGAATCAGGCATCAGGAATCAGGCATCAGGCACCAGGCACCAGGCATCAGACATCAGACATCAGACATCAGACATCAGACATCAGGCACCAGACATCCACAAGCATCAGACATCCACAAGCATCAGACATCAGACATCAGGCATCATACATCATGCATCAGACATCAGGCATCAGGCATCAGACATCAGACATCCGGCACCAGACATTCACAAACATCAGGCATCAGACATCCACAAGCATCAAACATCAAGCATCAGACATCCACAAGCATCAGACATCATGCATCAGACATCATGCATCAGACATCAGGTGTCAAACATCAGGTGTCAGACATCATGCATCAGACATCCACAAGCATCAGACATCAGGCATCAGACAGCCACAAGCATCAGACATCCACAAGCATCAGAAATCAGGAATCAAACATCCACAAGCATCAGACATCCACAAGCATCAGACATCATGCATCAGACATCAGGCAACACACATCCACAAGCATCAGACATCAAACATCAGGCATCAGACATCAGGCATCAGACTTCCACAAGCATCAAGCATCAGACATCAGGCATCTGACATCCACAAGCATCAGACATCAAGTATCAGACATCATGCATCAGACATCAGGCAACACACATCCACAAGCATCAGGCATCAGACATCCACAAGCATCAAGCATCAGACATCAGGCATCAGACATCCACACGCATCAGACATCAGGAATCAGGCATCAGGAATCAGGCATCAGGCACCAGGCATCAGGCATCAGACATCAGACATCAGGCACCAGACATCCACAAGCATCAGACATCCACAAGCATCAGACATCAGGCATCATACATCATGCATCAGACATCAGGCATCAGACATCAGACATCCGGCACCAGACATTCACAAACATCAGGCATCAGACATCCACAAGCATCAAACATCAAGCATCAGACATCCACAAGCATCAGACATCATGCATCAGACATCAGGTGTCAGACATCAGGTGTCAGACATCATGCATCAGACATCCACAAGCATCAGACATCAGACATCAGGCATCAGACAGCCACAAGCATCAGACTCCCACAAGCATCAGACATCAGGAATCAAACATCCACAAGCATCAGACATCATGTATCAGACATCAGGCAACACACATCCACAAGCATCAGGCATCAGACATCAAACATCGGGCATCAGACATCAGGCATCAGACTTCCACAAGCATCAAGCATCAGACATCAGGCATCAGACATCCACAAGCATCAGACATCAGGTATCAGACATCATGCATCAGACATCAGGCAACACACATCCACAAGCATCAGGCATCAGACATCCACAAGCATCAAGCATCAGACATCAGGCATCAGACATCCACAAGCATCAGACATCAGGAATCAGACATCAGGAATCAGACATCAGGAATCAGACATCAGGAATCAGACAGCAGAAATCAGACAGCAGAAATCAGACATCAGGCATCAGACATCAGGCACCGGACATCCACAAGCATCAGACATCCGGCATCAGATATCCGGCATCAGACATTCACAAACATCAGGCATCAGACATCAGGCATCAGACATCCACAAGCATCAGACATCAGCCATCATGCATCAGACATCATGCATCAGACATCAGGTGTCAGACATCCACAAGCATCAGGCATCAGACAGCCACAAGCATCAGACATCCACAAGCATCAGACATCAGGAATCAAACATCCACAAGCATCAGACATCCACAAGCATCAGACATCCACAAGCATCAGACATCATGCAACACCATCCCCAAGCATCAAGCATCAGACATCAGGCATCAGACATTCACAAGCATCAGATATCATGCATCAGACATCAGGCAACACACATCCACAAGCATCAGGCATCAGACATCCAAAAGCATCAAGCATCAGACAGCAGGCATCAGACATCCACAAGCATCAGACATCAGGAATCAGACATCAGGCATCAGGCATCAGGCATCAGACATCAGGCATCAGACATCAGGCACCAGACATCCACAAGCATCAGACATCAGGCATCAGACATCATGCATCAGACATCAGGCATCAGACATCCGGCATCAGACATCCAGCATTCACAAACATCAGGCATCAGACATCAGGCATCAGACATCAGGCATCAGGCATCAGACATCATGCATCAGACATCATGCATCAGACATCATGCGTCAGACATCAGGTGTCAGACATCCGGTGTCAGACATCAGGTGTCAGACATCAGGTGTCAGACATCAGGTGTCAGACATCCACAAGCATCAGACATCAGACAGCCACAAGCATCAGGCAACAGACATCCACTAGCATCAGACATCAGGCATCAGACATCCACAAGCATCAGGCATCATACATCAGGCATTAGATATCCACAAGCATCAGGCATCAGACATCAGTCATGAGACATCAGGCATCAGACATCCACAAGCATCAGACATCAGGCATCAGACATCAGGCATGAGGCATCAGACATCAGGCATCAAGCATCCACAAGCATCAGGCAGACATCCACAAGCATCAACCATCAGACATCAGGCATGAGACATCCACAAGCATCAGACATCAGGAATCAGACATCAGGAATCAGACATCAGGCATCAGGCATCAGGCATCAGACATCAGGCATCAGACATCAGACATCAGGCACCAGACATCCACAAGCATCAAGCATCAGACATCAGGCATCAGACATCAACAAGCATCAGACATCAGGCATCAGGCATCAGGCAAAAGGCATCAGGCATCAAACATCAGACATCAGACATCCAGCATCAGACATCAGGCATCAGGCATCAGACATCCAGCATCAGACATCAGGCATCAGACATCAGGCATCAGGCATCAGACATCAGACATCAGGCATCAGACATCAGACATCAGGCATCAGGCATCAGACATCAGGCATCAGACATCAGGCATCAGACATCCAGCATCAGACATCCTGTATCAGACATCTGGTATCAGACATCCGGCATCAGACATTCACAAACATCAGGTATCAGACATCCGGCATCAGACATTCACAAACATCAGGTATCAGACATCAGGCATCAGACATCAGACATCCACAAGCATCAGACATCAGACATCAGGTATCAGACATCAGGTATCAGACATCAGACATCAAGCATCAGACATCAAGCATCAGGCATCAGACATCAGACATCAGGCGTCAGATATCAGGTGTCAGATATCAGGTGTCAGATATCAGGTGTCAGACATCAGGTGTCAGACATCATGCATCAGACATCCACAAGCATCAGACATCAGGCATCAGACAGCCACAAGCATCAGACATCCACAAGCATCAGACATCAGGAATCAAACATCCACAAGCATCAGACATCCACAAGCATCAGACATCCACACGCATCAGACATCATGCATCAGACATCAGGCAACACACACCCACAAGCATCAGACATCAGACATCAGGTATCAGACATCAGACATCATGCGTCAGACATCATGCGTCAGACATCATGCATCAGACATCATGCATCAGATATCAGGTGTCAGATATCAGGTGTCAGATATCAGGTGTCAGATATCAGGTGTCAGACATCAGGTGTCAGACATCATGCATCAGACATCCACAAGCATCAGGCATCAGACAGCCACAAGCATCAGACATCAGGAATCAAACATCCACAAGCATCAGACATCATGCATCAGACATCAGGCAACACACATCCACAAGCATCAGGCATCAGACATCAAACATCAGGCATCAGACATTAGGCATCAGACTTCCACAAGCATCAAGCATCAGACATCAGGCATCAGACATCCACAGGCATTCGACATCCACAAGCATCAGACATCAGGTATCAGACATCATGCATCAGACATCAGGCAACACACATCCACAAGCATCAGGCATCAGACATCCACAAGCATCAAGCATCAGACATCAGGCATCAGACATCCACAAGCATCAGACATCAGGAATCAGACATCAGGAATCAGGCACCAGGCATCACGCATCAGGCACCAGACATCCACAAGCATCAGACATCCACAAGCATCAGACATCAGACATCAGGCATCATACATCATGCATCAGACATCAGACATCCGGCACCAGACATTCACAAACATCAGGCATCAGACATCAGGCATCAGACATCAGGCATCAGACATCCACAAGCATCAGACATCAAGCATCAGACATACACAAGCATCAGACATCATGCATCAGACATCATGCATCAGACATCAGGTGTCAGACATCATGCATCAGACATCCACATGCATCAGACAGCCACAAGCATCAGACACCCACAAGCATCAGACATCAGGAATCAAACATCCACAAGCATCAGACATCCACAAACATCAGACATCATGCATCAGACATCAGGCAACACACATCCACAAGCATCAGGCATCAGACATCAAACATCGGGCATCAGACATCAGGCATCAGACTTCCACAAGCATCAAGCATCAGACATCAGGCATCAAACATCCACAAGCATCAGACATCAGGTATCAGACATCATGCATCAGACATCATGCATCAGACATCAGGCAACACACATCCACAAGCATCAGGCATCAGACATCCACAAGCATCAAGCATCAGATATCAGGCATCAGACATCCACAAGCATCAGACAGCAGGAATCAGACATCAGGAATCAGACATCAGGGATCAGACATCAGGAATCAGACATCAGGAATCAGACATCAGGCACTGGACATCCACAAGCATCAGACATCATGCATCAGACATCAGGCATCAGACAACCGGCATCAGATTTCCGGCATCAGACATTCACAAACATCAGGCATCAGACATCCACAAGCATCAGACATCAGGCAACAGACATCCACAAGCATCAGACATCAGCCATCATGCATCAGACATCATGCATCAGACATCAGGTGTCAGACATCCACAGGCATCATGCAGCCACAAGCATCAGGCAGCCACAAGCATCAGACATCAGGAATCAAACATCCACAAGCATCAGACATCCACAAGCATCAGACATCATGCATCAGACATCAGGCAACAGACTTCCACAAGCATCAAGCATCAGACATCAGGCATCAGACATCCACAAGCATCAGACATCAGGTATCAGACATCATGCAGGACATTGATCACTCCTGAGGCACAGCCGGGAGGAAACGCTCGCTAATTTGCTTTTAAAACCACTGTATTTTGTGTAATTTTACTTGTAATCCACTTACTTCTGGGCACTTTTCTAAGCTGCACTCTGCCAAAATTCCCAGCGCAGCGGATATTAGCGCTGCTGCGGGTTGAGATCGACACTGACACCATCCTCGCGCCAAGACCTTGGCCACGCCCACTCTTACGAGGCCACGCCCACTCCGCCCCACCTACATAAGCCGCGCTGACAACTAGCACGCCATAGGACATTGATCACTCCTGAGGCAGAGCCGGGAGGAAACGCTCGTTAATTTGCTTTTAAAACCACTGTATTTTGTGTAATTTTACTTGTAATCCACTTAATTCTGGGCATTTTTCTAAAGCTGCACTCTGCCAAAATTCCCCGACATCCACAAGCATCAGACATCAGGTATCAGACATCATGCATCAGACATCAGGCAACACACATCCATAAGCATCAGGCATCAGACATCCACAAGCATCAAGCATCAGACATCAGGCATCAGACATCCACAAGCATCAGACATCAGGAATCAGACATCAGGAATCAGGCATCAGGCACTAGGCATCACGCATCAGGCATCAGACATCAGGCACCAGACATCCACAAGCATCAGACATCCACAAGCATCAGACATCAGGCATTAGACATCAGGCATTAGACATCAGGCATCATGCATCATGCATCAGACATCAGACATCAGACATCAGACATCCGGCACCAGACATTCACAAACATCAGGCATCAGACATCAGGCATCAGACATCCACAAGCATCAGACATCAAGCATCAGACATCCACAAGCATCAGACATCATGCATCAGACATCATGCATCAGACATCAGGTGTCAGACATCATGCATCAGACATCCACAAGCATCAGACAGCCACAAGCATCAGACACCCACAAGCATCAGACATCAGGAATCAAACATCCACAAGCATCAGACATCCACAAACATCAGACATCATGCATCAGACATCAGGCAACACACATCCACAAGCATCAGGCATCAGACATCAAACATCGGGCATCAGGCATCAGACTTCCACAAGCATCAAGCATCAGACATCAGGCATCAGACATCCACAAGCATCAGACATCAGGTATCAGACATCATGCATCAGACATCAGGCAACACACGTCCACAAGCATCAGGCATCAGACATCCACAAGCATCAAGCATCAGATATCAGGCATCAGACATCCACAAGCATCAGACATCAGGAATCAGGGATCAGACATCAGGGATCAGACATCAGGGATCAGACATCAGGGATCAGACATCAGGAATCAGACATCAGGCACTGGACATCCACAAGCATCAGACATCCACAAGCATCAGTCATCAGGCATCAGACATCATGCATCAGGCATCAGACATCCGGCATCAGATATCCGGCATCAGACATTCACAAACATCAGGCATCAGGCATCAGGCATCAGACATCCACAAGCATCAGACATCAGGCAACAGACATCCACAAGCATCAGACATCAGCCATCATGCATCAGACATCATGCATCAGACATCAGGTGTCAGACATCCACAGGCATCAGGCAGCCACAAGCATCAGACATCCACAAGCATCAGACATCAGGAATCAAACATCCACAAGCATCAGGCATCAGACATCAAACATCGGGCATCAGGCATCAGACTTCCACAAGCATCAAGCATCAGACATCAGGCATCAGACATCCACAAGCATCAGACATCAGGTATCAGACATCATGCATCAGACATCAGGCAACACACGTCCACAAGCATCAGGCATCAGACATCCACAAGCATCAAGCATCAGATATCAGGCATCAGACATCCACAAGCATCAGACATCAGGAATCAGACATCAGGAATCAGGGATCAGACATCAGGGATCAGACATCAGGGATCAGACATCAGGGATCAGACATCAGGAATCAGACATCAGGCACTGGACATCCACAAGCATCAGACATCCACAAGCATCAGTCATCAGGCATCAGACATCATGCATCAGGCATCAGACATCCGGCATCAGATATCCAGCATCAGACATTCACAAACATCAGGCATCAGGCATCAGACATCCACAAGCATCAGACATCAGGCAACAGACATCCACAAGCATCAGACATCAGCCATCATGCATCAGACATCATGCATCAGACATCAGGTGTCAGACATCCACAGGCATCAGGCAGCCACAAGCATCAGACATCCACAAGCATCAGACATCAGGAATCAAACATCCACAAGCATCAGACATCCACAAGCATCAGACATCATGCATCAGACATCAGGCAACAGACTTCCACAAGCATCAAGCATCAGACATCAGACATCCACAAGCATCAGACATCAGGTATCAGACATCATGCAGGACATTGATCACTCCTGAGGCACAGCCGGGAGGAAACGCTCGCTAATTTGCTTTTAAAACCACTGTATTTTGTGTAATTTTACTTGTAATCCACTTACTTCTGGGCACTTTTCTAAGCTGCACTCTGCCAAAATTCCCCGCGCAGCGGATATTAGCGCTGCTGCGGGTTGAGATCGACACTGACGCCATCCTCGCGCCAAGACCTTGGCCACGCCCACTCTTACGAGGCCACGCCCACTCCGCCCCACCTATATAAGCCGCGCTGACAACTAGCACGCCATAGGACATTGATCACTCCAGAGGCACAGCCGGGAGGAAACGCTCGCTAATTTGCTTTTAAAACCACTGTATTTTGTGTAATTTTACTTGTAATCCACTTACTTCTGGGCACTTTATTAAGCTGCACTCTGCCAAAATTCCCCACGCAGCGGATATTAGCGCTGCTGCGGGTTGAGATCGACACTGACGCCATCCTCGCGCCAAGACCTTGGCCACGCCCACTCTTACGAGGCCACGCCCACTCCGCCCCACCTACATAAGCCGCGCTGACAACTAGCACGCCATAGGACATTGATCCCTCCTGAGGCAGAGCCGGGAGGAAACGCTCGTTAATTTGCTTTTAAAACCACTGTATTTTGTGTAATTTTACTTGTAATCCACTTACTTCTGGGCATTTTTCTAAAGCTGCACTCTGCCAAAATTCCCCGCGCAGCGGATATTAGTGCTGCTGCGGGTTGAGATCGACACTGACCCCATCCTCGCGCCAAGACCTTTGCCACGCCCACTCTTACGAGGCCACGCCCATCACACACTATATCAATGTGCATTCCCCGAACGCGCAGAGGGCGAGCGCAGCGGGCGCGCCGTCAGTGCGCCGTCAGCGCGCCAAAGGCGCGCCAAAGGGAAGCCCGTCTGCGCCCGTCCGCGCCAGACCGGGCCCAGGGGTCAGCCAGGCCGGCCATACCATCACTTACTCGGCCGACTCCCTGAGGGATCTACAACTCCCCAACCTCACTCCCTCCCCTTCAACCATCAGACGCATCTCCATGACCGGTATCTCCCCATCTGATCGGCGCCCCACCAATCTGGTCACCCCCCCTACCCAGCCTACCAAGAGCAATACCACCATCAGAGTTCTTTATCTAAACACCCGCTCCTTGGTTAAACATCACGCCGACATCTTCATCCTTCTATCCAACGAGAAACCGGACGTCCTCCTGCTCACTAAAATTTGGCTGACTGCGGACTCGCTTCCTGACATTCTGGCGGCCCTCCCCCCAGACTATTACATCCTCCGTGCCGATCGGCCAGGAAACCGCCCTGGGGGCGGGGTAGCGTCCATAATCTCCAAATGCCTTAACTTCATCTCTACTCCATCCATCTCACTCCTGGGAGTAGATAACCTTATCTTCAGCCTAAAAACGCATAGCGGGGCCTTAACTCTCCTTCTTCTTTATCGCCCCCCCAACCGATGCCTTCCTTCGCGGCCACCCTGACCGATCAGTTGATCAACCTTCTCACTTCTCACCCCAGATTCGCCCTTTTCAGCGACCTTAATTACTGGTTTAATTACATCAACGCTGGGCCCACGCCTTGGAGGTCTTCGAGGCTCTCACTAGCCTCAACCTGTCTCAACAAATCACCTCGCCTACACATATTAAGGGCCACATTCTAGACCAAATATGGACCCAAAACCTAACTCTTTCTCCCCCCTCCGTCTCACCCTGTACTTGGTCAGACCACCACTTAATAGATACCACCCTTACGATCAGTGGCAATCCCCCCACCCCACTGATGGCCGGTGGTCTATCTCGCAAATGGAACGCCTATGACTCCGAAGGATTTCTTGCGACTCTCTCAGACACCCGCCCTGCCCTCGTTTCGCGAACCAACATTGACAAATTAGAAAGTGACATATGCTTCTGGCTGCAGTCAGCCAGTGACCAATTTGCCCCTTAATCAAATTTCCCCCGACCAGACACCACAACTCCCACCGTTGGTTCTCGGACGACCTCAAAAAACTTAAACTGAAGGTACGTCAGCTAGAAAGGGCATGGAGACGCAACTACTCCGTACCAGCCAGATCACAATACACCTCAGCCCGCAGAGACTACAAAATCGCAATACTTTCAGCCAAATCAACCCACTTTTCTGACTGAATCTCTTCTTCGGACAACAAATCTAAAGAAATTTTTTAAATCATGAACGAACTGACATCTGACGACAGAACCCTCCCAGGCCAAACCCCCACCCAAGAAACTTGTGACGCTCTTAACCTCTTCTTCGTCGAAAAAATTAATAAAATCAAGGCATCGATCTCCACCGTCCCTCAGATCACCACTCTGGAAACTCCCCTTAACAACCCTTCCGCCTTCACCGAATTCCCCCCCATCAACCCTATTTCCCAAGTACAGCTTGCGTCCCAGATAAAATCAGGTTCCCCGAACGATGGCTGCCCACCCTCAGTCCTACGAAGTGTATGTCATTCCTTACCTGAATGCATCCTACCTCTCTTGAATGGCTCGCTCAGCACAGGTACTGTTCCCAGATCCTTCAAAGAGGCCATCCTAGTCCCGCTACTTAAAAAACCTGGCGCGGCCTCAGCGGAACTCTCCAACTATCGCTCCATATCGCTTCTGCCCTATTTCTCAAAACTTCTCGAAGCACATGTCACTAGATGCCTCTCCAACTTTATTGAGACCTTTTGCTACCTGGAGCCTAATCAGGCCGGCTTCAGGCCTTCATTTTCTACTAAAGCCGTCATCTTAGCTGTTCTCGACACGCTGAGGAGAAATGCCGACTCAGGGACCCCCCAGGCCCTCATTCTCCTGGACCTTTCGGCCGCTTCGACACGGTTGACCATAACATCTTCCTCAACCGTGTCGAACAGGCTGGCATCCAGGACCCTGCCCTCAGCTGGATCCGGTCTTTCTTGTCTGGTAGAACCCAAGCCGTCCGGCTGGGCCCCTACACAGCACCCAAGACCCCCACAACCTGCGGAGTTCCCCAGGGCTCCTCCCTATCACCTTTACTGTTCAATCTATACCTTCGGCCCTTACTCCACTCACTCCGTAACTGGGACATCACAGTTTATAATTATGCCGACGATCTGCAGATCATCTTTCCACTCAACTCCCCCAATGCGATAGATAACTTTCACTCCGTTATGCTCCACATCCAAGATTGGATGAATTCCAACCAATTGAAGCTGAACCCCGAGAAAACCGAGCTTCTTCTCCCGGGCTCCAGCCCCTCTTTCTGGGGAACCCAGTTCTGGCCCACTGAACTGGGCCTCCCACCGACCCCTTCGATCTCTGTAAAAAGTCTCGGCGTGACTATCGACACCGAACTCTCTCTCCGACCTCATGTCGGCTCCGTGATTTCATCCTGTTCCTTCCAACTCAGAAAGATCCGGAAGGTCAGTCACCTGCTCCCCCCACTTGCTCTGATTCAAGTAATCATATCTCTTGTGCTCTCCCGCTCTTGGACTTTTCCAACTGCATCTACCACGGACTTCCCAAAACCCTTCTCCACCGCCTTCAGGTGGTCCAAAACCAGGCAGCTCGTATCATCTTCAAATCTCCAAAATGGCAATCTGCCAAACCTCTGATGCATAAACTACATTGGCTGCCCATAGAACAGAGGGTGGCCTTCAAGTTGGGCTGCCTCACGTTCAAAGGAGCCCTCCACTGCCCCAGCCCTGCTTTCCTGACTTCCCTCATCACTCCCTGCTGTCCAAATCGCAATCTTCGCTCTGCTCATCTTAAATCACTTGTCATACCCAAAACCAGAACCAACAAATTTGGCGGACGAAGGTTCGCCCTTTTGGCACCGAAGTTCTGGAACTCCCTTCCCCTGATCATCAAATCGAGCAGCTCCCTCCTTCATTTTAGGAAGCTGCTCAAAACTTTTCTCTTTCCCCCACCCTGCTAACCCTGCATTAACCCCAGATTGTGTATCACCTTTGTCCTATAGCGCCAGGAAACCCATGGTGTCAGTGCGCTCTACAAATTTCATTTAATATTAATAATAATAATAATAATGCATCAGACATCAGGCAACACACATCCACAAGCATCAGCCATCCACAAGCATCAGACATCAGACATCAGGCATCAGGCATCAGACATCAGGCACCAGACATCCACAAGCATCAGACATCAGGCACCAGACATCCACAAGCATCAGACATCAGGCAGCAGACATCAGGAATCAGACATCATGCATCAGACATCAGGCATCAGACATCATGCATCAGACATCAGACATCAGGCATCAGACATCAGGCATCAGACATCCGGCATCAGACACCAGGCATCAGACATTCACAAACATCAGGCATCAGACATCAGGCATCAGACATCCACAAGCATCAGGCATCAGACATCCACAAGCATCAGACATCAGACATCAGGCATCATGCATCAGACATCATGCGTCAGACATCATGCGTCAGACATCATGCGTCAGACATCAGGTGTCAGACATCAGGTGTCAGACATCAGGTGTCAGACAACATGCGTCAGACATCCACAAGCATCAGACATCAGGCATCAGACAGCCACAAGCATCAGGCAACAGACATCCACAAGCATCAGACATCAGGCATCAGACATCCACAAGCATCAGGCATCATACATCAGGCATTAGATATCCACAAGCATCAGGCATCAGACATCAGTCATGAGACAGCAGGCATCAGACATCCACAAGCATCAGACATCAGTCATCAGGCATCAGACATCCACAAGCATCAGACATCAGTCATCAGGCATCAGGCATCAGACATCAGACATCAGGCATCAAGCATCCACAAGCATCAGGCAGACATCCACAAGCATCAACCATCAGACATCAGGCATCAGACATCCACAAGCATCAGACATCAGGAATCAGACATCAGGAATCAGACATCAGACATCAGACATCAGACATCAGGCATCAGACATCAGACATCAGACATCAGGCATCACACATCAGACATCAGGCATCACACATCAGGCATCAGGCATCACACATCAGGCATCAGACATCAGACATCAGGCATCAGACATCAGACATCAGACATCAGGCATCACACATCAGGCATCACACATCAGGCATCAGACATCAGACATCAGGCATCAGACATCAGACATCAGGCACCAGACATCCACAAGCATCAGACATCAGGCACCAGACATCCACAAGCATCAGACATCCACAAGCATCAGACATCAGGCATCAGACATCAGACATCAGACATCAGACATCAGGCATCAGGCATCAGGCATCAGACAGGCATCAGACATCCAGCATCAGACATCCGGTATCAGACATCCGGCATCAGACATTCACAAACATCAGGTATCAGACATCCGGCATCAGACATTCACAAACATCAGGTATCAGACATCAGGCATCAGACATCAAGCATCAGACATCAGATATCATGCGTCAGACATCAAACATCATGCATCAGACATCATGCATCAGACATCAGGATCAGGTGTCAGACATCCACAAGCAACAGACATCAGGCAGCAGACAGCCACAAACATCAGACACCCACAAGCATCAGACATCAGGCAACACACATCCGCAAGCATCAGGCATCAGACATCAAACATCGGGCATCAGACATCAGGCATCAGACTTCCACAAGCATCAAGCATCAGACATCAGGCATCAGACATCCACAAGCATCAGACATCAGGTATCAGACATCATGCATCAGACATCAGGCAACACACATCCACAAGCATCAGGCATCAGACATCCACAAGCATCAAGCATCAGGCATCAGACATCCACAAGCATCAGACATCAGGAATCAGACATCAGGAATCAGACACCAGGAATAAGACATCAGGAATCAGACAGCAGAAATCAGACAGCAGAAATCAGACATCAGGCATCAGACATCAGGCACCGGACATCCACAAGCATCAGACATCCGGCATCAGATATCCGGCATCAGACATTCACAAACATCAGGCATCAGACATCAGGCATCAGACATCCACAAGCATCAGGCATCAGACATCAGGCATCAGACATCCACAAGCATCAGACATCAGGCATCAGACATCATGCATCAGACATCAGGCATCAGACATCCGGCATCAGATATCCGGCATCAGACATTCACAAACATCAGGCATCAGACATCAGGCATCAGACATCCACAAGCATCAGACATCAGGCATCAGTCATCCACAAGCATCAGACATCAGCCATCATGCATCAGACATCAGGTGTCAGACATCCACAAGCATCAGGCAACAGACAGCCACAAGCATCAGACATCCACAAGCATCAGACATCAGGAATCAAACATCCACAAGCATCAGACATCCACAAGCATCAGACATCATGCATCAAGCATCAGACATCATGCATCAGACATCAGGCAACACACATCCACAAGCATCAGACATCAAACATCGGGCATCAGACTTCCACAAGCATCAAGCATCAGACATCAGGCATCAGACATCAGATATCAGACATCATGCATCAGACATCAGGCAACACACATCCACAAGCATCAGGCATCAGACATCCACAAGCATCAAGCATCAGACATCAGGCATCAGGCATCAGACATCCACAAGCATCAGACATCAGAAATCAGACATCAGGCATCAGGCATCAGGCATCAGACATCAGGCATCAGACATCAGGCATCAGGCACCAGACATCAGGCACCAGACATCCACAAGCATCAGACATCATGCATCAGACATCAGGCATCAGACATCCGGCATCAGACATTCACAAACATCAGGCATCAGACATCGGGCATCAGACATCCACAAGCATCAGACATCAGGCATCAGACATCCACAAGCATCAGACATTAGACATTAGGCATCAGGCATCAGACATCATGCATCAGACATCATGCATCAGACATCATGCGTCAGACATCAGGTGTCAGACATCAGGTGTCAGACATCAGGTGTCAGACATCATGCGTCAGACATCCACAAGCATCAGGCATCAGACAGCCACAAGCATCAGACATCCACAAGCATCAGACATCAGGAATCAAACATCCACAAGTATCAGACATCCACACGCATCAGACATCATGCATCAGACATCAGGCATCACACATCCACGAAAATCAAGCATCAGACATCAGGCATAAGACATCAGGCATCAGATATCAGGCATCAGACATCCACAAGCATCAGGCATCAGACATCCACAAGCATCAGACATCAGGCATAAGACATCCACATGCATCAGGCATCAGACATCTGCAAGCATCAGGCATCAGACATCAGACAGTGTGCTCAGTTGTATTATGTCCGCTGGAATAAAAGCAAAGTAAACAAAGCAAAGCACTAACTTGTACTACAAAAAGTATGTGCGCTGCTATTAATATAAAGCTTAGCGAGCAGCGCAGTTATGTGCTCATGGCAACCTAAAAACAAAAACATAAAAGGACCGCGCTCTGTTGGCATTAAATAATGTTCAAGACGTACATCGTAAAGCCCTTCGCTCTGAAAATAAAGAAACCCATTTTGAACATGCAGGCTTTTGTAAGCACATGATAACGTGAATGTTTAAAAAGACGAACAAGACAAGCCCGAAGGAGCGTGGCACGCGCGCTTGGCAAGGGCGGGGGAGCGCATTCCAGATGGGTGAGCGGAGCCTTTGAAGTAGGATGCCAAACGGATTGCATGGCGGCACGATGCGCGTGATTGTGCGCGTGCTCGCCATGCAATCCGCTTTTGGGAGCACTTTTGGGAGCCCCTTACTAGAGTCTCGCTGTGCGATTGCTTACGCGATAGCTAGGCGAGACCTAAAAAGGAAACCTAAATGTGTCATTTTTTTATTGAACGTAACCCATTTTCCTTTAAGGAAAATGGGCTGGGTTTAGAAAAAATTGCTTTATTCAAAAGAAACCACCGATATGGTGCTCTGCCAACCCCAGCAGGCCACCATCCCTGTGATGGTAGAGACTCATGGTGGGTCACAAATTGCTACCTAACTCATTAATATTCATGAGGTCGGTCTATCCGCGACCCACTATGAATCACTATTGTAGGAATAGGGGCTAAATAACCCTTTTGTACATTATCGATAGCCAAATAGCGATTCACAAAAAACGTTATTTGGTAATCGCTATTACTATTCTTCGTATAGCTAGCCCTTACTTCTGTAACTCAAGTCAATGGGTGTGACTGAATGTAGAAACTTCGTTACCAAACCCAAGTGAGATGTCTTCCAAGGAAAACTGAAGAAGTGGTTTGCTAGTGAACATTTTCTTCTTTGTTGATGAACAAGTTGGGCAAAGAACCACAAAGGTCTTGGGCTGGAAGTAGCAGTCAAATTTGCAAGTTTCTGCAGTATCCAAACCAACTTTTCCTATGTGTTTTCGATGTGAAAAGATATTTAAAATATATTTCAAATTGCAATAGATAATTTTCTAGATTAATTCTATAGGGTAATTTGACCTTCGGAACCAAATCTTTCATGTGTGATCTAATTTTAGATAAATACATTGCTCAGTTTTGGACAAATGAGATATGTCTGGACTATCAAAGTCAAAGGTTCCTGATTGAAAGGGATATTTTTCCTCAATGCAGAGGGAATAGGCACCTATGGTGGAGTTACAACACTATAAAGAAGAAGTAGGCCAATACTATGGATGCTCAAATGGCACAGAGTTGTAGAAAGTCTATGCGTTTTGCTCCCCTTCTTATCTTTTTCAGGATTGTTCTTCAAGTTCCACATTTTGCTGCATTGCACATGCAGTGTAGACGATGCTCACTTCGATAGTCACTAAAACATTGTTGAGATGGCTGCAAATTGCTCAAGGGCTTTAATGAAGTCATTTTGACCTCCTTATGCAACAGTGGACTTTTTAGGCCATAGCGCAGAGATCACAGTCTAGACAGTGTGCCAATACCTAGTTCCCTCAGTGTATCACCATGATACAGCATGTGACTGAAGGATTATCCAAACAAATAAAAATCTCAAGTAAACTGTATATGCCTGGGCACCTTGCGAAATGCTGAGTTATCTCTTCTACGTGGCCAGTAATCTTCACTACTAACTTGATAACCTAACATATTACCGCCATAAGCAAGTATTAGATCATAATTTAGGAGCTCAAAAGAACACGTTGTCCGTAATCTTTCACCAGCAATGAAATACATTTCCATTAAAAGGAGTAAAACCCTTATAAGTATTATGAAACAGTGAGCTCAAAATAAACACTTGGAAAATTAAAATTACACAAAATAAAAAAGGCGTAAACATTTGCAGAAAAAGTCAGACACAATTGGTGTGTGTTTCACTGGTGCAACCACTCATTGCATGACGAGCTGCGAGCGCACAGTATCAGGACAGTAGAGTAGCCCGTGTGGTGTGGGCTCCAGTGCAAGGAGAAAATTCCCCCCCTGGCTGCTGTTTGAATGAAAAAATATAACAATAATCGGGGTTAGGCGGGCCCCGAGGCCTCCTGGCCCTGGTGGCACTGCACCTGCTGCACCAACGGAAGCCACGCCCCTGCTCCGAAAATAAAAAATAACTAATTAGCTATCGATAAAGTATGGATCCCCCCTGTTTCTTCTCAGAGCAGACTGTGCTACTTTATGGGTTGTAAAGACTATCGAATTGTGTACTTAAGGGTCAGGACAATAGAGTTAGAGGGAGCACATGAATCACTGCCCTTTAGTGAGACTGGTGGACAGAAAGATGGCTGGCAGACATCTGCCACTTTATTTGCAGAAGAGCTGTTTACTGCCAGGCCTAAATAGCTGGGGAGCTGATTCCGTTAAGATACAGACCTCAGAAAAGATGCCCGGGCGATAGATATTCAGTCGTATATTCACATGACAGTCTAAATAGTCCTGATGGAACATCAGTAATTTAGGAGGTCATTAAGAACTCCGCTGCTTGCCCTGAAGTGGGGGGTTTATACCTGAAAAACAAAAGACACATGGCCCAGGACAGTGATGAGTTTCCCCCCTGCATGCGGTATGTGCTTTGTTTCCTGTTTCCTACTGCCAGGCTTTTCCTATGTGTCCCAAACAGGAGAAATGAACGTCTGAAGGGCCGTCCTATAGGATGGCTTTCCGACATACATTGACTGGCGGCCTTGCAGTGGAAGGGCTGCCAGCTGGGCACCAGAGCTGGAAACCTGGCACTCCCCCCACCTCTAAATGAGTCGAGGGGGGCAGGAGCCAGGCGAATAAAACAGTGGGGCTCCCACTCCCCCACATACCATATGAGGCCCTTAGTCTGTGTGTAAGGGGCGCGCTTTATAAACATAATTGTAGAATGAGGCTGTGTTTTCTGAAGCAAATGTAATAGTTTGTAAGCAGGAATCTGTTTATCCTCCCCCAGTGCAGGAATTGGAAAAATATTCTCTTAGGAAACCCACAAATTGAGGATGAAGGTGTGGCAAAGGAAAGGGGGTGGAGTCATGAGGGGTGGAGTTGGAAAAGCAGAGTCTCACTGTCAATTTATACATTTATTTTCAAAATGATGTGCTGCAAAGAAATTGGCTATAACCTATTGCACAGGGGCAACCCTCACTCCGATGGGAACATAAGTATACAATACATCATAGCAACAATGGCTGTCACTGGTATCAATAATCATCATTTGTGAATAATCAGCAGCAATTACTGAGATAGATCAATTAATGCATACAACTTATAAAGAAACCATCAATCCAATTCGTAGTAGTAAGTGCGAGGGTCATATGCGAAGCCTACCCATGCAGAGCATAGCGCCCCAAGTTGGCAGAACCACCAAGAAACAATAAATATAGTAAATAACCAAAAACAAAGTAAACGATGATTATTGATGCCAAAGAGAACAATTGTTGCTATGATGCCATAAAATTGGCAACAAGGACTTATGTGACAGTAAATGTGTTCTAGCCAACTTAATGACTGTATTTTAAAAATATCTTACCGTTCAAAGACATCTGCTGCAGAGATTTTTGTGTGCCCAGCAATTTTGAAGGGTTTATACTAATGGTACGATAACTTTAGTAGTTCTAGGAGAGTTCTGTGTTTTACCCAGTCACAATTTTCACTCATAAATTAGTATAGAGGGTTAATGTGCCTGCTGAAAGCACATTGTGTAACATGCAGATCACAGATTTGTATTTTGTGTTAATAGGTAAGTGGGCTACTGCTTTTGACAGTGAGATCATTTTTTACTTCCAGTGCATATGTTGCAGTCCTTCCAATATAGCGTAGCAATCTATTTACAGGCATCAAGGAGCTGCATTTAAACTGTAAGTCATTGGCTTTAGATCCTTTTTTTAGTCTCGCCTGACCCAGCGCATGCGCTGATCTGGCGAGACATTTAGTAGGTGGGTTTTGAAAGTGCTACCCACATTTTTGTGCTGGCTACAAGCTTGAGAGCACGATGGCGTGCACGCGCACAACTGCTCCCCGCATTCCCCCCTCCCTTCTCGCCCAGCCATCGGCCTCTCCTGCGCCAGCCTTCAGCACCATCTCCACCCCTCCCCCGCTGCTGCGCGCATCGCGATCGCAATCACTTTCGCTTTGAGAGTGATCGCGATCGCGATGACTACCCGTACATAAATTCTGAACTAGCTGTACATCACCTACGCGCCCGTCGGACGGTCCTACGACTGGAAATCTATTTAAACCCACTCACCGACCCCCAGCTTTCTCTAACATAACCTCATTCTCTTGTCTCTCCAACTATTGCTAGTAATCCCCCCTCCCCCAAACCATCCGATCTCGACAACCCAGACCCCAAGGAACCTTCTTCCTGCAAGACCACTACCTCATTGAACCCTGCTCCGGCCCCTAAAGCCAGACCCCAACCCTCAGCACCAGACACCTCTGTGTACTTCTTCTTTCTCTGCTACAGAGATTCTCAGCTAATCACAAGGGTAGGCGGCCCAGCCACGACTTTGAAACACCAGAGAAATACAGGGCCATCACAAGCCGGGTTAGATACCGGCCTCCTATGCTCCTTTCACCCTCAGTCGTAAGCCAGCACGGTGCTCTGCTGTCGCCCGCCCTTCAAACCTACAGCTCGCCTCTTACACTCCTTACCTGTCTATGTTAGAAATGGACCTCCTGCGCCACTTTCAACCTCCAGCAGCCCTGGCCCCAGTACCCACCGGCCTTCTCCGTTTCTCTCTTCACACAGCCGCTATTTTGTTCCCGTAATTTCACCCCCAGTGTTGCCAGGTCTGGATGCAAGAACAAGGGCAAACTGCGAGAGGGAAAAAGCCCGAAAGAAGCCCGCCCACGTGAAAGCAAGCCCAGCCCTACATATCGACAGTAACTGTCTACAAAAGAGAACATGTGACTCATCGCTCCCATTGTTAGTGAACCAACGTGAATGTTCGTCCGCTCTAATCGATGTCTGTACTTTTCTACCTCATACAGCCTGTAACTTTTTTTCTTTGTTTCAGTGTCTTTCCATTCCCCGCCTGCATTCGACGTGCTCTTTCGGCTGTATTTGGCCTCCCGCTTCATTGCAACTTTCAATCAATCAATCATTACATTTGTAAAGCGCGCTACACACCCGAGAGGGTCTCAAGGCGCTGGGGAGGGGGGGTGCTACTGGTCGAAGAGCCAGGTCTTGAGGAGTCTTCTGAAGGCCAGCAGGTCCTGGGTCTGTCGTAGGATGGTGGGGAGAGTGTTCCAGGTCCTGGCGGCGAGGTAGGAGAAGGATCTGCCGCCGGCGGTGGCTTTCCGGATGTGGGGGACTGTGGCGAGGGTGAGGTTGGCTGATCGGAGGCTTCGGGTGGGGGCGTGGAAGCTGAGTCGGTCGTTGAGGTAGGTGGGTCCGGTGCAGTGCAGTGCTTTGTGTGCGTGGATGAGGAGCTTGAAGGTGATCCTTTTGTTGACGGGGAGCCAGTGCAGGCCTCTCAGGTGGGGTGTGATGTGGCTGCGGCGGGGGACGTCGAGGATGAGTCGGGCCGAGGCGTTCTGGATGCGTTGGAGTCGTCTCAGGAGCTTGTTTGTAGCTCCTGAGTAGAGGGCGTTCCCGTAGTCGAATCTGTTGGTGATGAGGGCCATGGTGACGGTTTTTCTCGTGTCGAGGGGGATCCATTTGAAGATCCTGTGGAGCAAGCGGAGGGTGTTGAAGCAGGACGCGGAGACGGCGTTGACTTGCCTGGTCATGGAGAGAGTGGAGTCGAGGATGACCCCCAGGTTGCGTGCGTGGTCCGTGTGTTCCGGGGCTGTGCCTAGCGATGTGGGCCACCAAGAGTCGTCCCAGGCTGATGGGGTGGGTCCGAGAATGAGGACCTCCGTTTTGTCTGAGTTCAGCTTCAGTCTGCTGTCCTTCATCCAGTCAGCTACGGCCTTCATTCCTCTGTGGAGGTTAGCTTTGGCGGAGTGGGGGTCTTTGGTGAGGGATATGATCAGCTGGGTGTCGTCGGCGTAGGAGATGATGTTGAGGTTGTGTTGACGTGGGCGAGAGGAGCCATGTAGATATTGAACAGCGTCGGGCTGAGGGAGGATCCCTGTGGGATGTCACAGATGATCTCGGTGGTCTTGGAGCGGAAAGGTGGGAGGCGGACGCTCTGGGTTCTGCCGGAGAGGAAGGATGTGGTCCAGGCCAGGGCCTTCTCTTGGATGCCGGCGTCATGGAGGCGTGCTGATAGGGTGCGGTGGCAGACCGTGTCAAAGGCTGCTGATAGGTCCAGGAGGATGAGGGCGGCTGTTTCTCCTTTGTCCATCAGGGTCCGGATGTCGTCAGTGGCCGCGATGATGGCGGTCTCGGTGCTGTGGTTGCTGCGAAACCCGGATTGGGTAGGGTCCAGGATGTTGTTAGCTTCGAGGTAGCGGGTGAGCGGGTGACAATCTTCTCCGTCACTTTTGCCGGGAAAGGGAGCAGGGAGATGGGCCGGAAGTTCTTGAGGTCCTTGGGGTCTGCCTTGGGCTTCTTCAGGAGGGCGTTAATCTCCGCGTGCTTCCATCTTTCTGGGTAGGTTGCTGTCTCGAAGGAGCAGTTGATTGTTTTCCGGAGGTGGGGCGAGATGGTTGTGCTGGCTTTGTTGAAGACGTGGTGAGGGCAGGGGTCCGATGGGGATCCGGAGTGGATGGAGTTCATGGTTTTGATGGTGTCTTCGTCGCTGACGCTGGACCAGACGGTCAGGCGACTGGTGCGAGTGGTAGTCGCAGGGGTGGTGGACTCGGTGGTGGGTGCGTGGGGGTCGGAGTTGAAGCTGTTGTGGATGTCGGTGATCTTGCGGTGGAAGAAGGTGGCCAGGGAGTCGCACAGGTCTTGAGATGGCAGGATGTCGTTGGTGTTGGAGCTGGGGTTGGAGAGTTCTTTCACGATGCTGAAGAGCTCTTTGGTGTCGTGTGCGTTGTTGTTTAGGCGGTCCTTGAAGGCGGTCTTGTTGGAGGTCCTGATGAGTTGGTGGTGTCTGCGGGTTGCGCTATTGAGGGCTGTGTGGTTGTCTGGCATTCGGTAGTGGAGCCATTTCTTCTACAGCTTCCGACAGGTGTGTTTGGAGATCCGGAGGTCCTCGGTGAACCATGCGACTTTCTTGTTGGTGCGGTTGGTTGTAGAGTTTTTGAGGGGGGCGAGGGCGTTGGCGCAGTCGTTGATCCACTGAACGAGGTTGGTCGCGGCGGTGTCTGGGTCGGAGGGTGGTCTGAGGGCGGTAGTCAGTTGGTCCTCTGTGATCTTGCCCCAGCGGCGGCGTGGTGGCTGTTGGCTGCGGTGGTGTGTGGTGGGTTTTCTGAAGGTGAACTGGACGCATCTGTGGTCGGTCCAGTGTGGTTCGCTGGTGTGGTTGAAGGAGACGTGGGGGCTAGCGGAGAAGATGGAGTCGAGCGTGTGTCCAGCGGCGTGAGTAGGTGTCGTTACGAGCTGTTTGAGTCCGACGTTGGCGAGGTTGTCGATCAGGGCGGTGGAGTTGGCGTCGTTGTTGTTCTCGAGGTGGAAGTTCAGGTCCCCGAGGAGGATGTAGTCCGTGGAAGCGAGTGCGTGGGTGCTGATGAGGTCGGCGATTGTGTCACTGAACTGTGGACGGGGTCTGGGAGGTCTGTAGATGAGAGTTCCTCTGAGGGTGGTGTTTGGGTCGGTGTGGATCTGGAAGTGCATATGCTCGGCGGTGGTGAGGGTGTCGTCGGTGTTCGTTGAGATTTTGATGGAGTCTTTGTGGATGATGGCGATTTCTCCTCCCACTCCGTTGGTGCGGTCTCTGCGGGAGATCTTGTAGCCCTGTGGGATGGCTATGGCGATACCTGGCGCTGAGGTGGCGTTCAGCCAGGTCTCCGTCAGGAAGGCGACGTCGGGGGCGGTGGAGTCTAGGAGGTCCCAGAGTTCGACGGCGTGCTTGCGAGCGGAGCGGGTGTTGAGGAGGATGCAGCGGTATCAGTTTTCTATGACCTTTGGCCCTTTTTCGCTCTCCTGTTGATATGTCATAAATGCCCATCCTTGAGCTCTCTTTGTTCTATCACCCCTGTGCGCTTTTCGAGCCCTCTATTTTTTGCTACCCCTGTTGGTTATTTTCTGCTCTTCAATTTTTTTTACCTTGCCTGCGTGGGTACGACAGTTACAGTCACTTTTTATACCAAAGGGGTTCCACGTACTATAAAGTTTTACATTTCCGTTAACTCATTTGGATAAATTTGTTCAATTAATTTCAATTGAAGTACATTTCCCCGTTTAACACTCGTAGGATTTTCTGCTCTCCAATCCAGAAAAAGCATTGGCATAGCC
Source organism: Triturus cristatus (assembly GCF_964204655.1). Classification (NCBI taxonomy): domain Eukaryota; kingdom Metazoa; phylum Chordata; class Amphibia; order Caudata; family Salamandridae; genus Triturus; species Triturus cristatus. The sequence goes on from NC_140582.1 coordinate 1,046,238,903, forward strand.
AATAGGTCTCGCTTTTGGGACCTTATAAGTATTTAGTTATGCAGCACAATATCCTTGGTGCAACAACATCAACTGTTGCATGGCTAAACACTTATAAGGTCCCAAAAGCGAGACCTATTGGCTACGCCAATGCTTGTTCTCAATCTGTTGTTATTCCAAGATTTCAAACAAGCTTTGGCATAGCCAATAGGTCTCGCTTTTGGGACCTTATAAGTATTTAGTTAAGCAGCACAATATCCTTGGTGCAACAACATCTGCAGTTTGAAGGCACCAGTTGCTGTGTTTCACCCTCCCCCAGTTTGGTTTTAAGATGCCTCCTCCCCACAGTGGTGTGTGACCAACATCCGACCACCCATACAATTGGCACGCACACATAAAAAAATATATTTGCAATGCAATAGGTCTCGCATTTACAAGAGTTTTAGCTATTGCCTCTGTAAATGACAATAGCTTAAACTCTCACAAATGCAAAACCTATTGCATTTCAAATATAATTTTTTTGTAAAAGCGCCCGTGACACTCTTTCACTTTAATAGCGGCCACAGACCATTATTTAAATGCAGCTGGTCTAAAGAAAGGGGTTTCTCCGCCATTGAAGTGGAAGGGTGGCACGGGCGCTTTTACAAAAATAAAAAAACGTGATTAAATAGAAAAATAACTTGCGGCCAAGTTCGGTGCCGCAAATAAACTTGGGTCCCTTGCTCACTTTGCCACTGGATTCAAGATAGCCTGGCTGACGAGGGTTATGAACCCGAAACCGGTCCCAGGATGCTTGTTTCTGGTCCAGGGAAGACATGGCTTGGCAGTTCGGGCTGGACTGTTCCCATGACGCACAGGGTCAGACTGATTTGCATATGGCCATGTCTGAACTGGGGTGGTGGAGTGGGCTAAAGAATGATGATGGATTAAACCCAGATCAGTTGACTGGGGGTGAGTGTTTGATTTGCTCTAATGCTCTGTCCATCATCCCCTTTAGTATCACTTTGTTCGCCCTAAGTTGGCAGGGTATGCCCAGACGTGGGTCCCTTGCTCACTTTGCCACTGGATTCAAGATAGCCTGGCTGACGAGGGTTATGAACCCGAAACCGGTCCCAGGATGCTTGTTTCTGGTCCAGGGAAGAAATGGCTTGGCAGTTCGGGCTGGACTGTTCCCATGAGGCACAGGGTCAGACTGATTTGCATATGGCCATGTCTGAACTGGGGTGGTGAGTGGGCTAAAGAATGATGATGGATTACACCCAGATCAGTTGATTGGGGTTGAGTGTTTGATTTGCTCTAACGCTCTGTCCATCATCCCCTTTGGTATCACTTTGTTCGCCCTAAGTTGGCAGGGTATGCCCAGACGTGGGTCCCTTGCTCACTTTGCCACTGGATTCGAGATAGCCTGGCTGACGAGGGTTATGAACCCGAAACCGGTCCCAGGATGCTTGTTTCTGGTCCAGGGAAGACATGGCTTGGCAGTTCGGGCTGGGCTGTTCCCATGAGGCACAGGGTCAGACTGATTTGCATATGGCCATGTCTGAACTGGGGTGGTGGAGTGGGCTAAAGAATGATGATGAATTAAACCCAGATCAGTTGACTGGGGGTGAGTGTTTGATTTGCTCCAACGCTCTGTCCATCATCCCCTTTGGTATCACTTTGTTCGCCCTAAGTTGGCAGGGTATGCCCAGACGTGGGTCCCTTGCTCACTTTGCCACTGGATTCAAGATAGCCTGGCTGACGAGGGTTATGAACCCGAAACCGGTCCCAGGATGCTTGTTTCTGGTCCAGGGAAGACATGGCTTGGCAGTTCGGGCTGGACTGTTCCCATGAGGCACAGGGTCAGACTGATTTGCATATGGCCATGTCTGAACTGGGGTGGTGGAGTGGGCTAAAGAATGATGATGGATTAAACCCAGATCAGTTGACTGGGGGTGAGTGTTTGATTTGCTCTAACGCTCTGTCCATCATCCCCTTTGGTATCACTTTGTTCGCCCTAAGTTGGCAGGGTATGGCCAGACGTGGGTCCCTTGCTCACTTTGCCACTGGATTCAAGATAGCCTGGCTGACGAGGGTTATGAACCCGAAACCGGTCCCAGGATGCTTGTTTCTGGTCCAGGGAAGACATGGCTTGGCAGTTCGGGCTGGACTGTTCCCATGAGGCACAGGGTCAGACTGATTTGCATATGGCCATGTCTGAACTGGGGTGGTGGAGTGGGCTAAAGAATGATGATGGATTAAACCCAGATCAGTTGACTGGGGGTGAGTGTTTGATTTGCTCTAACGCTCTGTCCATCATCCCCTTTGGTATCGCTTTGTTCGCCCTAAGTTGGCAGGGTATGCCCAGACGTGGGTCCCTTGCTCACTTTGCCACTGGATTCAAGATAGCCTGGCTGACGAGGGTTATGAACCCGAAACCGGTCCCAGGATGCTTGTTTCTGGTCCAGGGAAGACATGGCTTGGCAGTTCGGGCTGGACTGTTCCCATTAGGCACAGGGTCAGACTGATTTGCATATGGCCATGTCTGAACTGGGGTGGTGGAGTGGGCTAAAGAATGATGATGGATTAAACCCAGATCGGTTGACTGGGGGTGAGTGTTTGATTTGCTCTAACGCTCTGTCCATCATCCCCTTTGGTATCAATTTGTTCGCCCTAAGTTGGCAGGGTATGCCCAGACGTGGGTCCCTTGCTCACTTTGCCACTGGATTCAAGATAGCCTGGCTGACGAGGGTTATGAACCCGAAACCGGTCCCAGGGTGCTTTTTTCTGATCCAGGGAAGACATGGCTTGGCAGTTCGGGCTGGACTGTTCCAATGAGGCACAGGGTCAGACTGATTTGCATATGGCCATGTCTGAAATGGGGTGGTGGAGTGGGCTAAAGAATGATGATGGATTAAACCCAGATCAGTTGACTGGGGGTGAGTGTTTGATTTGCTCTAACGCTCTGTCCATCATCCCCTTTGGTATCACTTTGTTCGCCCTAAGTTGGCAGGGTATGCCCAGACGTGGGTCCCTTGCTCACTTTGCCACTGGATTCAAGATAGCCTGGCTGACGAGGGTTATGAACCCAAAACCGGTCCCAGGATGCTTGTTTCTGGTCCAGGGAAGACATGGCTTGGCAGTTCGGGCTGGACTGTTCCCATGAGGCACAGGGTCAGACTGATTTGCATATGGCCATGTCTGAACTGGGGTGGTGGAGTGGGCTAAAGAATGATGATGGATTAAACCCAGATCAGTTGACTGGGGGTGAGTGTTTGATTTGCTCTAACGCTCTGTCCATCATCCCCTTTGGTATCACTTTGTTCGCCCTAAGTTGGCGGGGTATGCCCAGACGTGGGTCCCTTGCTCACTTTGCCACTGGATTCAAGATAGCCTGGCTGACGAGGGTTATGAACCCGAAACCGGTCCCAGGATGCTTGTTTCTGGTCCAGGGAAGACATGGCTTGGCAGTTCGGGCTGCACTGTTCTCATGAGGCACAGGGTCAGACTGATTTGCATCTGGCCATGTCTGAACTGGGGTGGTGGAGTGGGCTAAAGAATGATGGTTTAAACTCAGATCAGTTGACTGGGGGCGAGTGTTTGATTTGCTCTAACGCTCTGTACATCATCCCCTTTGGTATCACTTTGTTCGCCCTAAGTTGGCAGGGTATGCCCAGACGTGGGTCCCTTGCTCACTTTGCCACTGGATTCAAGATAGCCTGGCTGACGAGGGTTATGAACCCGAAACCGGTCCCAGGATGCTTGTTTCTGGTCCAGGGAAGACATGGCTTGGCAGTTCGGGCTGGACTGTTCCCATTAGGCACAGGGTCAGACTGATTTGCATATGGCCATGTCTGAACTGGGGTGGTGGAGTGGGCTAAAGAATGATGATGGATTAAACCCAGATCAGTTGACTGGGGGTGAGTGTTTGATTTGCTCTAACGCTCTATCCATCATCCCCTTTGGTAGCAAATACACTTAAAGCGCAGCTGCCACTATGGCGTTCCGTGGTATAAAACATAAAATAAAGCATTAGGAGAGAGCATTTCCTGCCTGCAACAGCAGGCAGGTAAAAACATTTAAGGAAATAGTGCACAGAGCCTGTAATTAAAGCCTACTCAGTATCAACACATGTATGTAACAGGGGGTGTCGCCATGGGAGGTTACAAAATGAGACAACTAAGCATATTGACCAATGAAAAGCCGCAGTTTACAAAGGACAATGACACAGGCCAATGAAAAATAAGGACGGAGAGTGGGCAGAGCTTCAAGTCCATACCTGAATACAGTATGCCTCGCAGAGGGGTGCATGGGCTTTCCAGGCTCAACCTAAAAAAGGAGCCAACAGGTACATGTGGAAAAATGTCTGGGCTCCACATGATTCTCTTCACAAAGCGAACGCTGTGTGCTTATTGCTGCACATGGAAAGGATTTGCCAATAATCATACACCATGTCCAGTGGTTTGGTGTTTGAAGGATATCTCCTCATCACATTGTCACAGGCGAAGACACTCCCTTGGAGTAACTGTAGGAGAGTAGGATCTGCACTTATGTTGCCCCCACTTTTTTTCTGATGTATACACTGGTTTCTGGCAATCGTCTGGCTGGGTCCCTGCTAATCAGAGCCCCAGTCTCACTGATCTCTCTAAAGAACTTGGTGTGCATATTAGATGCACTAGTGATTGGATACTGTGGTACCTTATGAGCCCCTAGTATATGGTACCTTAGGTACCTAGGGCATTGGTACTTCACAGGCCTACCAGGGGCTGCAGCATGTATTATGCCACCCCTGGGAAGCATTCTCAATCTGACACCAGAGGCCTGCTACTGCAGCCTGTGCGAGGTAGTGTTAGCACTCCTCGCTGAGGTATAGGTTCCTATATCTCACCATACACACACATATAAACCTATCAGCCACCCCTATTGCAGGCCCTATCAATCCTGAGGGTAGGGGGCTTTGTTTACTATGTGAGGGGGTGCTTCTGCGTGAGCAGGACCCCTCTGCAGCTGGCAGAGTCTATTCTCTGCTGCTGTTTGTGGATGCGGTTAAACCATATACTCTTAAGTGCATTATAACCTCGCGGTAAATGATAACTTTGGAATGACTGCATCAAAACATGTCGTGTTTGGTGTCAAACAACTTGGAATCATACCCCCACACCAGTAACTGGTGTGGGAGTATGATCCCACCCTTCTAGAGGGGATAACATGTACCCACTGTACTAAACGGTAGAAATCTCCTAGAGCCCTGGCATCACAAAATGGATGCCACCAGCACAGACACTGGGCTGCCCTCCTGCTGCTGACCGAAACTCGCAGTGGAGGAAGCCCAACAAAAGGCATCCTGTCACAGGGAGGTGTCACCACCTCCCAGACATGATTTAGTCTATTGGAGCTGGGTGGGTGCACTCTTAGAGTGCTTTGAAGTCCTGCACTGGGGGAGCAGTAGGCTCCTCTGTGCATATGCCAGCTCAAACCAGTTCAGGGGCTACCTGCCCCTGCTCTGGCGCAAAACTGGACAAAGGGAAGTGGGTGTAACCACCCACTACCCTGACCCTCCTAGAGGAGTGGTCATAGTGCTAGTCCCTCCCCTATCTTCACTATAAGACAGCAAGCATTGACAATGCAATTCAGATTACCCTGGACGACGCTCTACAAAGAAGAATCCTGGCCCTTCGACGTTCCACTACCTTTGGAAGACTGAAGAATCTCCCTTGGAGTCAAGGAGTGACTCCCCTGCTTGGCAGGCACCAATAACCTCAATCAACGGTTGCAAACTTCACCACTCCCGCCGGAGTCCGAAGTCCCTGTGGCCCCAGAAGTGGATTTCCTGACCTCTCAACGGCTATTTTGAGTCCCCAGTGAAGCTGTGGCATCTGGACCCCACGAGTGATGAGGAACTGCAATACCTGGGAACCGTGCACTGATTTCGAGTGAAAACCCTAAACAACGTTCCACGAACTTGTGCTTTGCACCATTTGTGGCCCAAGTCCCCAGCAGGTCTTGTTCCAAAAATCAGCAGCCTACCCTGTCCTGAGTGACCTGGGCTCCTGTGAAACTTTTCCTGTGGCGGCGTCTTTGCGATCCTTTGCCCGTTGGCTAGTGGGTCTCCCTAAGACTTTCTCAACAATTCAAAGGGCTCTCCTGGTTGCTCCAGGCCTGCCCTCACTTACCCTTGCTGGATAAGTCCATCAGACCTTGCTGGTTTGCATCACTGACTATCTTCAGTCCACACGAGACTTGCAGTTGCCAAGGCTTGTTGGCTCCAATCCGGTTGCCGACACCGTCATCAGCTGCAGACGTGGTGGGGGGCACTACGAATCCAGCTGCTGGTCATCGTCGATCCCTCCTGGATCTCGTGAGCAAAGAGACAAATCACCATCGACGACCTGAAGCGACGCGACATATGTGGTCATCCATCTTGCGGGCCACCGGTCACTGGCAAGTGACTTTGAACACTGTCCCTTCAATTTTCAGGTCCTCTTCATCTTCAATCCACCTTCGGATTCCAGCGGACACCTCTTCAGTCGTCTCAAGCAGCAAGTCTTCATTGGTCTCCATTGAAAACAGCATCTCGACCCGACACCAAAAGACACCTATGCACCCGGCTTCCCTGGGTGAGGTAACTCGTGCACTCCGGTGCCCAAGTGTGTGTTGGCCCTCGAAATACTTACCCTGTAAGTGGCTTGCTTGTTGACTTCACCGAAGTGCCCTAAAACTTTAAAATACAAACCGCGACTTGCTCCATTGTAACCTAAAGGAAACCCGCGGCTGTGTTTAGACACTGCACGCGTCTCCCGTGGGCTTGTTACTCACCTGCTAACACTGCAGTAGTGAAGCCCCAGCGATTCCCAAGGCCCTAGGCTTTGTCATTTTGCAAGTCGACTTTGTTAACCCATTCTTTTAGTATATGGTCTGGTACGCCCCTAGGGCTCCAGCCATATTTGTGGTTAATTTATTGAGAACTGTTGACATTTGAATGTTTACCTGGCTTCTAATCTCATGAAGAGATTAGTAGAGTGTGTCTAGAAATAAATACATATATATTTGATATATATACACCTGTGGGGTGTCCTTTTCATTTGGTAATTCAAGAGATTATAAGGTAAAACAAGCTGCTTTACATTCCTCAGAGACTTAGCCTGAAGGCTGCTCTCCACAGCTACCACTAGGATAGCTTTCTTTAAAAGGTTGTCTTAAACCTATCTACCATAAGGGTCGAATTGTACTGGTGCAAGGTGGCCACTATAACTAGTGACCAGCATATGCCTGGCCAACTTCTCACAGTAACCAGGCGCTTTATAAATCAATTTCATTCATCTATCTCCACATCTCAGACTGGACATTTTCATTGGAAAAACACTCCTGAGTTCACATAAGCTTAATCGCTGAAAAGCCCAATTAAGAGCTGTCATGCTATAAGAAAGAAGAAATCGTAAAAGCAGATTCATATCAATGTACCTGCTGCTTATTACCTGTGGTCAGGGCGGGAGACTGCTCACCGTTTGTGTAATTGACCTAAAATTACACAGCACTAATGCACCACAGGGGTACTACAACATATATCACAAACACGTAAACATGCTTACCTATACATGTGCCTGCTGGTTTCGTTCTCATTCCCACTGCGTATGCCAGGTGTTCCACATTCATGTGTGGATGTGAAGAACTGCTACAGGGCAAAGTTTTACCAAACACATTTATATTTACATGTTTCTGATTTGTTCCCACTATTTTGGTTATTTTAACATATTCCTTAGTGAAAATCAACCCTTCGTTCTAGAAGAGTTCCGGTTTCAGGGGCGTAACACAGGCCCCCCCGCAGCCCCCGCGGTGCGGGGGGCCCCCACGCTCCAGGGGCCCCCTCTCTCTCAGCGGAGAGAGGGGAAACAGCCTTTACCACGAAGCATTTTCTACGCATTACGTTTACAATGATACACTTACCTCGTAAACGTCTTCACAACGCGTAATGCTTCAACGACCATCTTTACCACGCAAGCAACGTCATCACGGAACAACGTCATCCTAATCCGAAAAAATGCATCAGTCCGTTTTCAGTGTCGGCGGAGACCTTCGAAAAAGGAAAAAAAAGAAGAAAGGGGGCTTGGGGGGGGTCTCCCCCCCAAAAAAGAACAAGCGGAGTAAAGGTAAAATCGAGGTAACAGCAAAGCGTGGAAAACACATTCCGTTGTAACGCATGCGTGGTAAAGGCATGCGTTGCAACGGAATGCGTAGTAACGACATATATTCCGGAGAGAGACGGCTGTGCCTGCAAACAGGCCTCTTCAGCCTCCCCAAGTCCCCATAAATTAAACTGTGCGCGCACACCACGGTGACGGCCTCTAAGCCTCCGAGTCTTCCCTCTCTTTCTGTCTGGCTCCTCAGTTAGTGAAAACCGAGACTTCAGGAAACGGGTATTACCCTCTCTTTCCTCCTTTCGTTTATTTGCTCCCCTGTGAAATGGATGCAAAAAAGAATAACATTTTTGCTGGAAACTTCTTTTCTGACACAAGTGCAGCCTCGGGGTGGAGAGAAATAAAAACATTCCAAATGTGAAAAATAAATAACTAATTAAAGCAAGACAGAGTGGTTGCAAGATGTCCAGATTGATTTATTTATACCTAAACACATTAGCGCCAGTTTACAGTGTTTGCCAGTGAAGTGATACTTTTGTTTACTACTCTCTCTTTGAACAACATTGTTTTCTCTGTGTGGGAAAGTGCACCTTGCCTGGAGGTACTGAAATACCTGCTTGATGAGTGAATTAGAAAACAAAATGTGTACAGTGACTGTGTGTTTACGAATGTGGTCTTTTTAAACCATACTGCCTATGTTTTGAAAGAATATAAGCAATGGGCACTGAAATGGGTCCCTTCCGGGCCCTGTAGTCATGGCCTTACCTTTTCATGCAAAAGCACTCACTAATTTCAGAATAATGAGTGTAAAAGGAAAAAGGTAACCATGTTGTTCCTACATACATTTCACATGCTTTACTTAATCTTGCATTCCCTATGAGTGTTTGCTTTTTCAAGGATGTTGTTAATGTTTTTTAGGCAGCATATTGCTCTTGTCTAGTGCGTAATTAGAATTGAGTCACATCCAGGTGTTTATAGCGGGTCAGTGCAGTGCAAGTTTCTCTCAGTGGGGCATTATGGTGTTCAGTGGGGGAGAGGATGTGGCGCTATGGTCAGAGCTGCTGAAGTGGAACTGGTGAACCAGGTTCAGCCTTAATGACCAGGCTCCCAGACCACTTTCCTAAGGGAGCACATTCCTGTGCTACACCTTAGAAGGCGCCGCAAGATCTTAAAAGCCCTGGTGTCTTAGCACCAGCAGGTGGACCCTAGCGGTGGCAAGTGTAGGTTAACCTTGAAGGCCTGTCCACCACTATCCATGAAGTTCACCTCCAGTCTTGGGGACAGACCTATGAAGCAGCACACCATAGAGTGGCAGTGACTCTGTCACCGAGATCAAAGGACCCTTGAGCAGGGTGGTTCTAGGGCAATGCGACCGCACCGGGCGCTAACTTCAGGTGGGGGCATCGTGTTTGTAAGTATATTATGGTTTTAAAAGCACTTGCTGCCTCCTTCCTGGCCTCCAACATTTTTGGGCAACAATAAAAATGTTTTGATAACTCCAGTGATTAATGTTCTTAGTAGAGAGAGATGGTGTTTTGTCTAGTGGAAGGTTTGACTCATGAAAAGGAATGGCAGCGGTGTAATGTGCATGCTGCTTAGAACATGTGCCATGCAGATCACAAAGTGCACATAATGTGAATAGGTCAGTGGGTTACTGCTTTTGTCAGAGAGACCCTATTGTTACTTGCAATTAATAAGTTAAAATCCTAACATAGAACAGTGAGCTATTAACTGTCATGTAAGAGCTGCATGCAAACTCCAAGGTATAAATTAGAGCGTTATGTTTTTTCCCCCAGTCTTCGATTATCCTAATGTTGCAAAAAAAGGTTCATTTGGGTAGAAATCAATTCTGATTATTAAAGAGAACCCCTAACCATGGTATTATGTTTTTAATTCTGAGTTTGTGTTTCTGCTGACCAATCACTATTAAACTATGCTGCCTAGTAGTATGGTTGTCATGTGACTCCTACACCTTGTAGTCCTTTGTCTTATGTAACATTTCCTACACAGTGATTTACACACATATGAATGATTGTCTCAGTGTAATATGTGTGATGTAAAGTGCTCTGATACCCTACGCTGGTATTAGTGGTGCTGTAAATTTTCTGATACTTTATTATTTTGAAATTTTTACACATGCTAACAGTCTCTGTGAAGATATTTCCTTATTAGTACTAGTGGAACATACAACTGCAGCAATGAGAAAGGTGACCAGTCAACCTTTGCAAAGGGCCCTCCACTTCACAGCAGCACAAGTCACATTTTTAGTAACTTTTGATGTGTTTGAGCTATAAACAATTTATTAGTTAAAATCGTCAGATTATGCAGCAGATGATGTATTATGTGGCAAATATGGCAAAGCCATAGTTATGTGGAAAACATTTGCAAACTAGGATATTTTGCCATTCATGTTTGAACTCTCTCTCTAGGCATCTTGAAGCTGGAAAACTCCTGCATCCATCCCAAACTGGGTTTCGCCCCTCTTAAGGGAGTGAAAAGAGCCTTACTGGCAGTCGCGGAAGACTCTAGAAGGATTCTTGATGCAGGTGGTTCTCTAGCCGTGATATTGTTAGATCTCAGCGCGTCATTTTATACGGTTAATCACCATATCCTAATTCATCGATTCAAAGATCTGGGTGTGATAGGAACAGCCCTGAATAGGCTGTGCTCTTTCCTCAAGGGTAGATCCTTCCAGGTCTTCGAGGGTGAGGCCATTTCAAGCCCTAGGCCCCTTTATTGTGGAGTGCCTCAGGGGTCGTCCCTGAGTCCCACTCTCTTTAATGTTGACATGGCTTCTCTCGCGGACATTGTTCTACCCTTTGGGGTGCATATATTTACATATGCCGATGACACTCAATTATTGGTGGCATTTATCTACAAAAGCAGTTCCCCTACTTGTCTTGGCCCATGCCTCGAGGAGGTGATGAGGTGGATGTGCCATTCCCATCTAAAACTGAACGGTGATAAGACCGAGCTTATGTTGCTCAGTAATCCCTCCCCCCTCGAGGTTTCCTCTATCTGGCCAGCATGTATGGGCCCTGTGCCTGTCCCCAAATCCGAAATAAAGAGTTTGGGTTTCTGGCTTGATTCTGAGCTTAGTTTTAAAACCCAAGCAAGGAAAGTTGTTGCATCCTACTTCGGTATTCTAAGACTGCTGCGTAAAGTGTTGCCTTTGCTACCCCCTCAAGCAAGAAAGCTTGTGGTCCAGGCACTTGTCTTATCCCGCCTGGACTATGGCAAAGCTCTTTATCTCGGTGCTCCCTGTGCGGTCTTTAAGAAACTTCAAATCAATCAAAATTGTGCCGCAAGGATTCATGAGGGTACTCCAAGCCGCCAGTCAGCCAAAGCTGCACTTAGGTCTTTACATTGGCTTTCAATTCAGGAAAGAGTCCACTTTAAAGCCCTCTGCACCACCCATAAGATGCTAGGGTGGTGTGGGACCGGCTATCATTTCTTCCTTTGTCCAGCCCTACCAAGCCAACAGGCGGTGACATTCAAATGACCTCCACCTGGCGTCTGTTCCCAGAATCAAGAGGTCCAGAAGTGGTGGCCGGCTCTTCTCTTACAATGCCGCTAAACTCTGGAACTCCTTGCCGCTTCTGCTACGTAAAGAGCCAGACCACACAGTCTTCCGCAGGAGGCTCAAAACCTGGTTTTTCCCTAATTGATTGCCACAGCTTAGTGCGGTTTCTGCCCTAGCGCTGGGATGCCTTCGGGTAACCATGCGCTTTATAAATGCTATTTAATTTCATTTCCTTTCATTTCAACTGCTCTTGTGGAAAAAGGGAGGAGAAGTGCTGATGACAGAAACTCCATGGCTGGGAGACAAATGGCTTGCGATTCCACTTTTAAGGATATTTGGGACATTCCGTGATTGGAAATGTATCTCACTTTGTGAATGTATATTAATGTTAATAACACATATTTAACCTTAAATAAATAATGTGTATCTATTGGTTAAATTAAATAATGTAATAAGCTGTAACCGGTTAGTGAAATGGGAAACAAATACTAAAAATTGGGATATTTTGCTCTTTCTGCCACACCTCTCACTCCGCCCACTGACCCAATCCATTGGTTATTCCCGCCCTCTGATTCTCCTCCCACAGTTCCCCTACTATTTACCCGCACTTCGACCACTGCCTGGCACTAACATGCATTAGAGACAACTGTGGGCTTTTACCACTGGGTCTCTTAGAGAATGACACCTCAGGTCCATACTCGGGGGCTAAACACAGCATGTTTCTGGGTTCTCCACACAACGTGTTTGCTATTTGACGCCAGACTTCTGCAGCTTGTGTTGAGGAAATTAAACATCCCCTTGTGCTTGTATAGAACATAGCTACCAAGTGGCATTGGCACCATGTCGTGTCCATTCGTAGCTTTTATCCAACAACACTTTGCATGCTGGAATGTTTAACCCCTTACTTAGATGGTCACAGCACAACTCCCAGAATGCAAGGCGCTGTTAGCTTAAAATCCAGGCCTGGCTGGCGGTGTCACACGTGACGATAGAGCCATTTGGAGGCAATGGTGAATCTGTAATTTAGCAGGCGTGTCTATACTCTTAGTAAATTGTAAATACCGCCAGTGTTGACACACTGAGGTCTGAGGCCTCTGTTTGTTACGAAGTAAGGCCCAGTCTGGTGGTTCAAGTCAGTCCTTGTGAGGGAAGCTGCTGGACTTGTTTTTACCATGCACTTTGAAAGTATTTTCACCTTGATGCAAGAAGAAAGTTGGATTGTTTTACAAAACATGCTTGATTTTTGTATATTGCTGGACTGGTGATTGCTTTATTTTGCACTTTGAAAGTATTTGCACTTTTTCTTTTGCTTTACCAACTACAGTTTGTATAGATTGTCATTAGGTACTTGCTGATATGGTTTGTTTTTATTCTATATGCAGTGTTATTTATGGTGTATTGCATGCACTTGTCTGTAATACGTGTACCTTAAATCTTGTATTTAGCATTGTTCACACTACAGAAATGATAAATTAAAACAGACAAACATCTGCATCAATGTTCTGAAGCATCCAAACAGTTTTCTTCCTCAGCCTTGTTTGCCTGCCTGTTTTGCAATGCTTACTAATAAAGACATTATGATTGAAAATGCTTCCTCAGTTCACGTTATTATCATGCACAAACCTTGACAGTCGCTAGTGTGTGGCATGCAGATAATTCACCAGTCTATTTCTCTTGACTTTCGCAGAATACGGAGTTATAGTTTGTGTACTTCTCATGTATATTGTCAGTCGAGTTTTTATGGAATTGCAGGTTTGGGTTGGTCTTTTAAAGTGTCATGGTATTATCAATTCTATTTCCGACCCTTCATAGTTGTTCTTTGTTCTTCAGCCATAGGCAGTTCCTGAGACAATAGGATCGCTCCTTGGCATTGTTCTGATTGCTGCCTCAGTTAAATAATCTGCTTTTGACAGTATTGTTACAAATGGCATAGCTTGTATGTTAAGAGTGTTTCCCACTTTCTCATTAGAATTTAGAGAAAGACAATATAGAGGTATTTCATTTAAATGTTGGAGGTTTCAAATCAAAATATGCTATATTTCTAGGTGGGAGGGCAAAGTGGTAGATAGTGGGCCGCGCCGCCGGGGGAGGGGGGCCCCCTCCATGTGCTTTGCAGGGGGGGCCCCCTCAAGTTTCGTTACGCCACTGATATGTTATAATTGCACACTACTGTTATCAGTCCAGGCGAGAGTCACATTGTTCCCCGTGTCATTTTTTACATCCTGCAAGCAAGATACTTGCAAAATGGAGGAGCAAAGAAGAAAGAGAAAGACTAATAAGAAATGGCTGATGAATGTCAAGTGGCAGAGTGATTGAGAGAGCAGAGAGAGTGAGAGGATATAGAATAAAGGGGAGAGAGAGAGAGAAAGAAGGGTCCAAAAAGCAACTATAAGGGAGAGAAATATAGAGAGAGAAACGTGTCGACAGAAAATGAAGGGTGGAGTGTGAGAGGAGAGAGATTGAATTAGAGATGGGGGAGAGAGAGAGAAAAAGAGTGGCGGGAGAGAGGCAGAGGGAAGAAGTGATGGTTTCAAAATTATCAGCCAAAGTTGACGTTCCCTGTGCATGATTAAAATAAAACCCTCAAAAACAGTAGACAGAATGCGAGTTAAATTCTGTTAACAATGCAGGGGATGAAAATAAAACAAAAATATATTTTTTCAAATAGGATTATTGTTGTGGCCCTGAGTGATGCTCTGGGGGCCCTGAGCAATGCTGTGGTGGTGCTGAGTGATATTGATGTTGTACTGAGAGCTGCTGCGGTGGTGGTGAGTGATGCTGCAGTGGTGGTGAGTGATGCTGTGGTGGTGGTGAGTGATGCTGTGGTGGTGCCTAGTGATGCTGTGGTGGCGCTGAGTGAAGCTGTTGTGGTGGTGGTTGATGCTGTGGTGGTGCTGAGTGATATTGTTGTTGTACTGAGTGCTGCTGCGGTGGTGGTTAGTGATGCTGCGGTGGTGGTGAGTGATGCTGCGGTGGTGGTGAGTGATGCTGTAGTGGTGGTGCGTGATGCTGCAGTGGCGATGAGTGATGCTGTGGTGGGGCTGAGTGATGTTGTGTTGGTGCTAAGTGATGCTGTGGTGGCGCTGAGTGATGCGTTGGTTGTTGCGAGTGATATTGTTGTGGTACTCAGTGATGCTTTGTTGATGCTGTGGTGGCGCTGAGTGATGCTGTGCTGGTGCTTACTGATGCTGTGGCGGCCCTGAGTGATGCTGTTTTTGGCTTCGAGTGCTGTTGTGGTTGCCCTGTGTGATGCTGTGGTGGTGCATAGTGATGCTGTGGTGGCGTTGAGTGATGGTGCAAAGTGATGCTGTGGTGGTGGTGAGTGATACAGTGGTTGCGCTGTGCAAAGTGATGCTGTGGTGGTGGTGAGTGATACAGTGGTTGCGCTGTGTGAAGCTGTGGTGAGTGTTGCGTTGTTTGTGGCGATTGATATTCTTTTGGTACTGAGTGATGCTCTGGTGCTGCTGGGGTGGCACAGAGTGATGCTGTGCTGGTGCTGAGTGATTTTTTTTTGACCCAGAGTAATGCTGCGGTGGCCCTTAGTGGTGCAGTTCGTTGGCCCGGAGGATGCTGTTTTTGTGCCTGATTGATGCTGTTTTTGTGCCTGATTGATGCTGTTTTTGGCTTTTAGTGATGCTGTGGTGTCACTGAGTAATTTTGTTGTGGCCCTGAGTGATGCTGTGTTGGCCCTGAGTGATGCTGTGGTGTCGGTGAGTGATGCTGTGGTTGTGCTGAGTGAAGCTGTGGTGGTGGTGAGTGTTGCGTTGTTTGTGGCGAGTGATATAGTTGTGGTACTGAGTGATGCTTTGGTGCTGCTGTGGTGGCGTTGAGTGATGCTGTGCTGTTGCTGAGTGATGTTTTTTTTACCCCTGAGTAATGCTGTGGTGGCCCTGAATAATGCCGTTTTTGGGCCAGAGTGATACTGTTTTTGGGGCTGAGTGATGCTCTTTTTGGCCTTTAGTGATGCTGTGGTATCACTGAGTAATTTTGTTGTGGCCCTGAGTGATGCTGTGGTGGCCCGGATTGGTGCTGTGGTGGCCCGGATTGGTGCTGTGGTGGCAGTGAGTGATGCTGTGGTTGCGCTTTGTGAAGCTGTGGTGGTGGTGAGTGTCGCGTTGTTTGTGGCGAATGATATAGTTGTGGTACTGAGTGATGCTTTGGTAATGCTGTGGTGGCGCTGAGTGATGCTGTGCTATTGCTGACTGATGTTTGTTTTGGCCCAGAGTAATGCTGTGGTGGCCCTGAGTGGTGCATTTTTTGGCCCGGAGTGATGCTGTTTTTGGGTCTGAGTGATGCTGTTTTTGCCTTTATCAATGATGTGGTGTCATTGTGTAATTTTGTTGTGGCCCTGAGTGATGCTGTGGTGGCCCAGAGTGATGTTGTGGTGGCCCTGAGTGATGCTGTGTTGGCGCTAAGTGATGCTGTTGTGGCACAGAATGTTGCTGTTGTGGTGCTGAGTAATGCAGTGATTATGGCGAGTGCTATTGTTGTGGAAGGCTTTGAATCCAAAGTGGGAGCACACTGCTAATCTTACCTTTCCCTATTTTTTACCGATTAGAAGCAAACAAAACCAGGTCGCGTGTGGCGTGTGCTTGTAAATATATCCATTTTCGATTCATTCATGCACGTCTATGTTTGGAATTTGTCTTCTTTATAAGCATTTGCAACAAACAACATAACACAAGTAGCACTAATACAAACCATCCAAAAACACTAGAGAGAGCACAAGGTAATGAAAAGCGATGTTAAAACAGTCACTGTAAAACCTAAACAGAACTCAAATCATATCCGTGTCCATGTTACCCCCAAATTAAATCCCTTTACAATATTTGTTACATTTTGAATGCCTCCATTTTTGAGTCGTCCATTTAGCAGAAGTTCACCCATATGCCAAAATTATGGAACTTCAACCACACAGTGTTAACAATCTAACACAAGAAAGGACAGGCTTATGGGGGATGGTAGTGTTAAGAAGTAACCATAAACAAATGCCCTGCGGAGGGGAAACCGGAATTAAGGATGATGGCTCTGTCTGCCTTGTGCCACAGTAGCACCTCTTGTCTGTTTCCTCCTAACACTTCTTTGAGTAGCATTTGAATGTAAGTGCTACCAAGCCGCGCTGTCTGCATTTTTAGGTCTCGGCTGCGAAGGCTGCGCTTGCGCAGTCTAGCTCCGAGATTTAATGTTTCAGAAGAGGGGCTTGAACCCGCCCCTCTTCTCCCCTCTTCTCCATTGGCTGGCCTCTTAAATGCTGGTCAGCCATTGGAGAAGAGCTTTGCCTCTCCAAACAAGCCCCGTCTTTTTCGGATTCGGGGGCGTGTTTTTTTACTTTCTTTCTCTCCTCTGGAATGTAAACATTCCAGCCAATGGCAAGAGGAGAGAAAGAAAAACACACCCCCGAATCTGAAAATGCCGCTGCGTTTCTCCGAGGTCAAGCAGAAATGCAGCGGTGTTCATGGCTCTCGCCACAGGGGCGTAACAAAGGCTGTACTCAAATAGCATTTGTTAAATAAAACAAAATTTTTTATAACTGAAACTCGAAAGCATGCAGTAGATTATATCACCAGTAGTTATTGAGAGCAGGGATGTAGACGTAGTTTAAATGTTACGCCACCGTGCGCAGCGCTCCAGTCCAACAACGCCTACCCGGAGTACGTCACGAGGCTCCTGCAGGTAAAGACGTCACGATTGCGCTCCTCTTTGGACTGTTGTGCGTGCTGCTGGCTAAGACCCCTCACAAATGATGTTCCACTTGCTGTATACTTTGTAAAACAGTTTTGAAGCTACAAAACACGCTATGTCAGATGGGCTTGTCGTGGACCGACTACGGAGTGCTTAAAGGAAAAAAATTGGCGTTGCAAATAAGGCACATGAATCCCCACAGAAGCAGCAGGGACCAGGCAGATAATAAACGCAGCACTAAACTAGCAAGGGGAGCTGCCAAACCCTTTAATGCAGCCTCTGACATAAAATAACAGTGTCCTTAACTTTAATGAGCTACGCAAACAAGAGCAAGAAACTCGAGCTCAACAGGCAAGGCAGGAGAAGCGACAGGCGACGGGGTGGGAGGAAGCAAGTGAGGCCCAACTGTTGTGCCCGGGCCAGTGTCGAGCGGAGATGGAGTCAGTTTGATACGATAGGCCAGAAGATAAATCCCTCTGTTTATATTAGGGACTCAGTTGTTAACGTTATTTATTCCAAACATGCAAACTGCTTTCAGGAGACATGAGTGGCTGTTTGCGATTTATCCGGGCACACGATCCCCTACTCCATCCATCAGTAAACCCCATGACTGCAAGTAGCACCAGAATTTAAGAACCACGCTCCAGCGAATGCGAGGTAGGCAGATGCTTGCTTTTTTGTGTGCTTGTGTTTGCATGAAACGAGTTGGTCCCATATTGACTGATTCCCCAAAAAGCCCACCCCTTGCCTGCGACCAGACTATATTGTGGACTTGATTTTTCCTTTAAGTGTTTATGCTGTCTCTTATTCTGTTTTGTTGCTGCTGCTGGCATAGTTCATCAAATGTATGGTTTCCGTGGAGATACACTACAGTTATAAGTGACCAGATCATGTCAAGTCTCAGCCGACTTTAGTAGGCGCAGTGGTAGCATGGACACCTGTTTACTGTGTTGTGAAAGCCGATCATGTTAGATAATATGTGTTTCATCACACTGCTCAGAGCTCAAGGCAAATCGTGCAGCAATTGTTAATTGATGGATGCTAAAGAAAGGCACCAATTACATTTTCAAAATTGTCTATTTAAGTATATTGTGTATACTTTGGTTACTGTTGCAGAGAGCCTTCCAAACTGTTTTGCAAAATGCACATTGGAACTAAACATGGTATAACATATAGTGGTTTTAAATGGCTGCAGTTAGAACCCCCCCCCCCCCACTCTTTCATTCCTCCCTTTCTTTCTGTCTAGCAGTTCTTCTCTTACTGAAGTTCACCTCCAGTCTTGCTAGCAGGCCTATGAAGCAGCACAGCCAAGAACAACAGTGACTCTGTCACTAAGGTCACAGGACCCTTGAGAAGGACCAGCTCTAGGGCAGTGCAACCGGTGAGACCAGGCGCTGACTTTGAGTGGAGACATTATGTTTGCAATTAAATTAAGGTTTTAAAAGCGCTTGCTGCCTCCTTCCTGGCCTCCAGCTATTTTCGGCAACAATAAAAATGTCATGATGACTCTGGTGTTTAATGTTCTTCCCAGAGAGAGATCGGAGTTTTGTCTAGTGGAAGTTTTGACTCCTGGAAAGGTAGCACATAGGGTTAATGTGCCTGCAGCAAAGAACATGTACCATGCAGATCACAAAGTGCACATAATGTACATAGGTCAGTGGGCTACTGGGTGTGTGTGTGTAGGTGGCTCTATTTGTGTGTGGGTTG
Organism: Triturus cristatus; assembly: GCF_964204655.1. NCBI lineage: Eukaryota > Metazoa > Chordata > Amphibia > Caudata > Salamandridae > Triturus > Triturus cristatus. Next base: position 1,046,257,908 of record NC_140582.1, read on the forward strand.
CTTTATGTGAGTGGCTTTGTGTGTGTGGGTGCAAATGCAATAGGTCTCGCATTTGAGAGTGATTAAGCTATTGACATTGTAAATAACAATGCCGTTTCTTTAAATGTTTTAAAAACAAAAACATAAACAGAAATAATGTCATGAGCAATGCCAATAGCTCTAACTTTAACAATGCCGAGACCGTTGCATTGTAAATGCTTGTTTGTACTCCCAATAGTAAATAAAGGGTTTCCGACCTTGCTGCAGGAACACCGGGAATGTTTTTTTTAAAAAACCATTCATTTAACAAACATTGGGCAAATTTCAATATTCCCAAGCACACGACACGTTTTATAAAATTACAAGATAACTACAAAATAAGCACGTGCGTGCCGTGTGCTTGGAAATATTTCCATGTTTGTTTGACTAGCTCACGGCTATGTCTCTGAATGTTTTTTATTCCCAATAGATGAAAAGCCGTGCACGAGTGAATAATTAATGTGGGAGAATTCCCCCCCACCCCCCAAAAAAATGACATAAAAACAGCCGTGCTAAGGCTTTCAAAGCAAAGTGGAATGCTTTAAGAGCAAAGTAGATAGAAAAGCACATTTCGGCAAGGCTAATGCTTTGTAAAGTATGCATGCGTGGCGAAGCTGGATTTTAACCCCTTCGACGCGCATGATGGAGCGGTTCCGTCATGCACGTCGGTTGCGCTGTGCGCATGACGGAACCGCTCCGTCATGGCCCCGCCCGCGCACAGAACCTTCAGCGCGGCGCGGAAATCCGCGCCGCGCTGAAGGGGTTAAAGCACACCGGACATAAAAGCGCATTAACTGTTGTAGATATTTCAAATGACTCATTCACAAATGCTGACGATATGGAAATATTTCCATTCTTGTTTGACTCACGCACGGCTATGTCTCTGAATGTGTACAAATGCCCTGCGGAGTGGAAACCGGAATTAAGGATGATGGCTTTGTCTGCCTTGTGCCACAGTGGCGCCTCTTGTCTGTTTCCTCCTAACACTTCTTTGAGTAGCATTTGAATGTAAGTGCTACCAAGCCGCGCTGTCTGCATTTTTGTCTTGCCTGAGCCAGCGCTTTAGCGCTGCTCTGGTGAGATCTATAGAAAGCGGGATTTGGAAGTGCAAACGAGTGCTTTTCAGGCCGCCAACTACAGTGCATGTGCGCCGGGCGCGCGCACCATTTGGCAGCCTGCTGATCACTTTCGCGGCCGCTTTGATGTTCTCAGTGAGCCGCGCGGCCACTAAGAACATCAAAGCGTCCGTGAAAGTGCTCACCATATGCCAGCCTTCCCTATGTTGCTTTAGCACTCACCTACGCCCCCCCCCGCCCCCCTTCCATGTTCTTTTGTGTCTGCAGTTACTTTTGAAGCTGGAAGCGCTGTAGTGCCTATGCTTGCTAACGGAGCAGTACTCTTCCACCCTTAGAATCTTCAACTGTAGTGCCTCTATAAACAAGCATTGGCATAGCCAATAGGTCTCGCTTTTGGGACCTTATAAGTATTTAGTAATGCAACTGTTGCATGGCTAAACACTTATAAGGTCCCAAAAGCGAGACCTATTGGCTATGCCAATGCTTGTTTGTACTTCCAACACTAAATGACGGCCCCCGGGGGAAGTGAAGGTCGCAGACCAGTCTTCCCCCGGGGCTATTCGCGCAAGGCCGGAACGACAAGGTGGGGGAGGGATTTAGAGTTTGGGAAGGGGCGGGAGTTAGGTACGCATATAAGGTGTCAGGAGAGGAGGATCCGGCCTCTTCCTGACACCTTAGCACCACCGGGAGGGTTAGAATAAAAAGTTTGTACAGGTTGGTGGAGCTGTTGGGGGGGGTCGCTAGGCGCAATTCGGGGGCCGACTTCTAGGGGTTTCACTGGGGCTCAATGCGACGGTCGGGGGGTCGGGGGGGGGAGGCACTCGGCTGGGCACTCGGCTGGGCCGGGCACTGTGGCCGTTCTCGTCTTCGGGACCCGGGGGTCTGGGACCGTCTGTTGGGTGTACGGGCGCTTTGCGGCATTTATGTTTGGAGTCGGGGGGGGGTGCCAGGGCGAGTCGTTGGCCCCCCCTTTGCGAGCCGCTTCGTGGGTCGCGGGGGCGTGGCGGTTATCGCCAGTCGGCCAGTAGCGGTGGTTGGGCCCGGCGCGGTATTTCCTTGGTGCCTGTTTGGGAGGGGAGGGGGGCGGAGTCACCCGGGCAGTGTGCCGGACTCCATGGGAGCCGTACGCGTTTCCGCCCGCCACCGGCTGCAATATGGCGCCTAGGGTTAAAGTGGGGAGGGTTGGCCGCGGCTGTAACATGCTGTGATATCGCCCCGTTATTACACGGCCCACTCTGGGACGGGAGACATCGTGGCAGCTAGCGGGGGTGGAAATTTCGCGGGGGAGGCGGCCGGAACCCTCCCCCGGCCGGCCTGCTTGCGGGACATGGTTTTCTAGGCTCTAAGCTGCGGCGGGTGTTGTAGGCCGGCCTGGGCTCTGCTACCATGTGGCCGGCCATGCGGGCGGGAGAGCCGCGTTGCGCACGGGGGGTGGGTCCCGGCTGGGTATAGAGTCCCGAGCCTGCTTCCAAGAGGGGGGGGAGCGGGCAGCTGTGTGCGTTGTATGCTCTTTCCCCGAGAGGTCTGTGGGATTTGGTGCGCAGGGGGTGGTGCCTGCGGGCCCTGTTAGCATTGTGTGCCCCTGCAGTTGGACGCCATGCGGGTTACTCTGCCTTTTGGCGAGGCAGGGCTGGGCGTCAGGGTTCTTTTCAGTGGCTGGGGGGCCCCCTGTCCAGCGGGCGGGGTGAGGTCAGGGCTGGGTTTTTTCATGCGGCGCGGGGGGGGGGGGGGAGACAGGGCTTGCGGCGGGCACGGGTGCTCGGGTTGGAGGAAAGGTTTGTCGGGGTTCACGGTTTTTCCCATGGTAGGGGTGAGGGACTGCCAGCCCGGCAGGAGGCCCGGTGGTGCTGGGGTGTTGGAGCAGCCTGGGGGGGGGGGGGGGGGGAGAACCTGGACCGATTGATGCCAGCAGTAATGGGGCATCGCCAGTGGGGCGCACGACGGCCCTGGGGGCGCTGGCCTGAAGCAGTGGGGGGTCCGCGGCGGCCTGCCCCTCCAACGAGGGATCGCGCAGCGCATTCTGCCATGCGATGTTACACTCTGCCATGCTTTTTTACACTCTGTGGAATGATTGTTTGGTGGGAGGCTTAGGATTGGAAGTATGTCGTGGTATGACGGGATGGGAGCTTGGAGGATAGAGGTCATGTGATGATGGCTGTGGCTGAATGGGGTTTTTTCGGGGATGGGGGTCAGTTGGTGTGGTGCGAAGGCAAGTGTTGAGAGTGTGACGTGGTGACGGAAAGGGGTGTTGACCGGGGACGAAAGGGGTTTGTTTTGGCTGAATGGGGGTTTTACGGGGGTGTGGGGGGGTTGCAGTAATCAGCCTGTTTTAGTTTTTGCAGGAGGGAAGTATGGCCTTGGACGGACCTGTGGACGGGAAGCAACGGGGCGCAGCAGCGCCGGACGGGCTGTGGAGGTCCTGGACGGACTCTCAGGTAATGAAATGCAGTGAGAGGGAACTTCAGCTGGTCGGCTGGGGTGTGTGGGGATTGTGAGGGCTGGGCACGGTGGCGGGGCAGCGGCGGCATCCTGCTGGAGTACTGGAGAGCCTGGTATTTTCGTGGAGTCACTGTTGCCTAATGGTTAACGTCTCTGATCAAGGTTAAGTGTTCAATTCCTGATGTCTTCATGTATAAGATTCTAAAAAGGGAATGGTTCCGGATGGACATGGTGATACCACACACAATGAGGGTCTACCCAAGGGATCACAAAGTGGGACCGGCCAGGCTGGAAGGGGGTCTTGGAGGGGGCCGGGGGTGCTTGTTTATGGAGGAGGATGCTGGTCTATACTGGGCTCACATCTTATGGGGGAGTCACTGTGGACTACTTGGTAAGGTCTCAGACTGTTGCTCTCAAGGTTAAGTGTTCAATTCCTGGTCTTTCAATGTCTCCTTTTCTTCAATTACGCATAGAGACAATAGTACGTCATCGGGGCGGTTGCCCTGTGGTTTCGCCATGATGGCAGCTGCGCTGCGGGCGGGCTGGGGGTTGTTTGGCATGACAGAGCATGGGGAAGAAGGGGGCTAAGATTTGCCTTGACTCATCTACACCGGAAGGGGCATTTCTTTGTTGGCTAGTGTCTGTGCAGAGCGAAGGTCTCTTTGTGTCATCGGCGGGTTCCGTTCGGATTGGGTAACTCGGGTTTGGGACTTGAGAGGCACACCCTTTCATACGGGGTACGCGGGGCCCCTTCGGGGGATCTCAAGGAGAGCGTGGGGGTGTCACTGGGGCCGACTGGTTTAGGGCTTTTTGACTCCTATTCGCCAGGTTGAGTGTTCAATTCCTGGTGTCGATGGTATCAGTTTCTGCATTGACAGGTGTAGGCCTTAGTAAAGTTACAGTGGGTTTGGTGTGAGCAGGGGGTCCGTGCACGGTTCTGGGAGGCCAGGGGCTTCTGTCGAGCGTCTTTTTCATGTCGGCAGCCGGTGCTGCGTTACAAATGGGATTCTCAGGCGTGGGTGGGGGGGGCGCCGGGGTCGCGTCGGGCGAAAGAGGCAGGCACTTTGCAACAGGTGGCTTCTGACGAGGGATGGTGGACTATGGGGGTTTCCGGCATCGGCGGGGTTGGTGGTCAGGGGGATCGGCCCTCATGGGTGCACGTGGTCAGACGCAGCGACAGGGGGGTGGGGGACGTGCCTGGGGGGCTGGGCAGGTATGGGGCTCTTGACAGACGTGTTACACACATGCTGGCCGTGCACCATATAATAGGGTGGGGGTCATGTATGTCTGCCTCGGCCAGGATGGGGCGGGGGACGCTGTCGGGTATTGAGTTATATGATCCGGGGTGGGGGTTTTCGGGGGGCGCCGCAGTGGTTGGTTTTCCTCCGGGATTCTATGGAGCACTAGTGAGTCCCAAGGGTATTGGAGACTCAGGTGCCGATCACGATCCGGTAAAAAAATTCCCCGTACGACTCGTATCCGGTCTTTTTACCGTACGAATCGTACAAGTGTCGTACAAACTGGCAATTACGATTCGCATGGTAAAAAGTCCATACGAATCGCATTGGGAATCATTCCCCACACGTCCTCGGGTCGGAAAATGTGTCCGACACGTCCTCGGACGATTTACCGTACAAACGTGAAAAGTCAAGTCCGACCGAGGAATCACGATCCCACCTGTGCGTCCGAACTCACAACCGTATGGTAAAAACACCGTCCGCACCGAACTCCCATTGCAACCATGGAGATATGTGCCCGCATACGCGCCAAACACTCCCCCCAGCACCCATACGTTCGAGTCGTACCCCCGTTCAATGTACAGCCCCCCCCTGGATGTACACCCGTGTACGTGTCGAACCCCCACCCGTGTATGTACACCCCAGTACGTGCGAGTCGTACCCCCACCCCTGTACGTGTCGTACCACCGTGTACCCACACCCCAGTACGTTCGAGTCCTACCCCCACCCCTGTACGTGTCGTACCACCGTGTACCCACACCCCAGTACGTTCGAGTTGTACCCCCACCCCTGTACGTGTCGTACCACCGTGTACCCACACCCCAGTACGTTCGAGTCCTACCCCCGTTCAATGTACACCCCCCCTGGATGTACACCCGTGTACGTGTCGAACCCCCACCCGTGTATGTACACCCCAGTACGTGCGAGTCGTACCCCCACCCCTGTACGTGTCGTACCACCGTGTACCCACACCCCAGTACGTTCGAGTCCTACCCCCACCCCTGTACGTGTCGTACCAACGTGTACCCACACCCCAGTACGTTCGAGTCCTACCCCCACCCCTGTACGTGTCGTACCACCGTGTACCCACACCCCAGTACGTTCGAGTCCTACTCCCGTTCAATGTACACCCCCCCCCGATGTACACCCGTGTACGTGTCGAACCCCCACCCGTGTATGTACACCCCAGTACGTGCGAGTCGTACCCCCACCCCTGTACGTGTCGTACCACCGTGTACCCACACCCCAGTACGTTCGAGTCCTAACCCCACCCCTGTACGTGTCGTACCACCGTGTACCCACACCCCAGTACGTTCGAGTCCTACCCCCACCCCTGTACGTGTCGTACCACCGTGTACCCACACCCCAGTACGTTCGAGTCCTACCCCCGTTCAATGTACACCCCCCCCTGGATGTACACCTGTGTACGTGTCGAACCCCCACCCGTGTATGTACACCCCAGTACGTGCGAGTCGTACCCCCACCCCTGTACGTGTCGTACCACCGTGTACCCACACCCCAGTACGTTTGAGTCCTACCCCCACCCCTGTACGTGTCGTACCACCGTGTACCCACACCCCAGTATGTTCGAGTCCTACCCCCACCCCTGTACGTGTCGTACCACCGTGTACCCACACCCCAGTACGTTCGAGTCCTACCCCCGTTCAATGTACACCCCCCCCCCTGGATGTACACCCGTGTACGTGTCGAACCCCCACCCGTGTATGTACACCCCAGTACGTGCGAGTCGTACCCCCACCCCTGTACGTGTCGTACCACCGTGTACCCACACCCCAGTACGTTCGAGTCCTACCCCCACCCCTGTACGTGTCGTACCACCGTGTACCCACACCCCAGTACGTTCGAGTCCTACCCCCACCCCTGTACGTGTCATACCACCGTGTACCCACACCCCAGTACGTTCGAGTCCTACCCCCGTTCAATGTACACCCCCCCCCCGGATGTACACCCGTGTACGTGTCGAACCCCCACCCGTGTATGTACACCCCAGTACGTTCGAGTCGTACCCCCACCCCTGTACATGTCGTACCACCGTGTACCCACACCCCAGTACGTTCGAGTCGTACCCCCACCCCTGTACGTGTCGTACCACCGTGTACCCACACCCCAGTACGTTCGAGTCCTACCCCCACCCCTGTACGTGTCGTACCACCGTCAATGTACACCCCAGTACGTTCCGGTCCTACCCCCAACACAACCTCCTAAGTACGGAGCGCACCCCAGGCCCCAACATCACAACCGCATGTACGAGTCGTACCAACCCACACACAAGGACAGCACCGTACAACCAAATGGCCCATGTACACACCGTACACACGCTCAAAACGCACGTACACAACCAGGACAAAACAAAACAACACAATAATACACTATACGAATGGCACAAAGCCACTAAACATGGCCAACAAACACTACAAAAACACCTTCACTGACCTGCAACTGCCAAAGACAAACAGAGGCCCAAAACACCACCACTACTTATAACACACCCACCCAAACTTCAAACACTGCCACACCCACCCATGGACCAATAAAAAGGGCCCACACACACAAACCATGAGCCTTTGCAACAGACTCACTGCTGCCAGACACCACAGCACCACAGGAGGGCCCTCCCGCAGACCCGTACACTACCAGCCCTGGGAGGAGAGGGTGATGGCCATACTGCCGGTGGAGGCAGTCGAAGGATTAGAGGGACTCCGAGACCCGGGTGAGTACACAAACAACGCACCTCACATGGGGGGAACGGCATCCACAACCAAAATCACTAACAGGCACGCAACCACCACAAGCCATCGCATGACTCAACCACACTCCATGAGCACGCACATGCCACTGCTGCCACCATGCCCCATGCACCCAGCTGGACAATGTCAAGTCACAGGCCACAGAAGACACCAACACATGACACGGTAACCCGGATGGCGGGAGGCTGGGCCACAAAAATCACTAAGTGCAACTCAGAAGCAGACAACAATGCCCTCTGCCCATATGGCCTAGGTCACAGCCAGACAAACAGTGTGTCCCAACACAGGAATGACTTGCCAGCAAATGGCGGACGCCTTGCATCAACACATGGGGGTGAAGGCACTGTTTTGCACATGACAGCAGCTAATGAACAGCCAACATTGTGAAAGAGTGGCAGCACACACCACCACAGCAGCAGCGCACAGACACACATCACACCCAATGGGTGCCTGGAGATCAGAAACAAACTCACATCAACAAGCCAAGGGCCACTCAAAGATCTGCTAACAGTGTGTGCCCAGGAAGCTGGGCTGAGGTGACAGAGGGTGACACACAGAGGGAGGGAGAGGGGGACAGGGAGGGAGAGGGGGACAGAGAGGGAGGGAGAGGGGGACAGAGAGGGAGGGAGAGGGGGACAGAGAGGGAGGGAGACGGACAGAGGGAGGAGGCTGACACACGGAGGGAGAGAGAGGGGGACAGACAGGGAGGGAGAGGGGGACAGAGAGGGAGGGAGAGGGGGACAGAGAGGGAGGGAGAGGGGGACAGAGAGGGAGGGAGACGGACAGAGGGAGGAGGCTGACACACGGAGGGAGGGAGAGGGGGACACAGAGGGAGCGAGACACAGGGAGAGCAAATCAGCCGTGTGGCGTGTGCGAATGTCTGCTCGTCAGCAGGTAGACTGCGTGCATGTAGACAAGGGTGGCTAGTCCCAGAACCCCCCCTCTTCACCATGGCAAAACACAGGGCCATGTCACAACCTGTTCACGAGCACAACGACAGCTACCTGGATCATATAAGTGTGTGGATCCACTCCATGTGCACATGTACAGTGCTACACGGAAGGCGCCAATGCATGGCTCGCCACACCTGCCCACTCCACTGCTGACTGCAGTCACACTTGACGCAGCAAGTAAGACCGTGCCACACATAGTGAAAAGGGCAAAAGTGGTGCACAAGGGACACACCCATGCACAAGTGCACTGTGAGTGGAATGCAAGACAGATCCCAATTCCAAGAGGAAAAGTGCCAACTTTAACACTGATGAAACATGGATGTTGCATGGACCAAAATTAACATTGTCTCTCTCACACACAGGTCAACGTCGTGGTGCACCCCCCAACACTGGGGGGGAAGACTCACAGGACCCGGATCTGCAGGAGCCCGATCCCACCGGCAGCGACCACTCTCACCACTCTGTGGACGACCCCGACCGACCTGGCCCCTCTGGTGTCCAACCACCTGCAGCACCTGCGACAGGTACAACTGTGCCAACCACCACCCCCACTCCTGCCACATCCCAGGAGACACCCAGGATCCCTGCCCCAACACCACAATGCAGCCAGGCTCGCCAGGAGGGACACGGTGTCCCGGGCACCCAGGAGGAGGCAGGCGACAACGCCAATGCCACCCCTCAGGGGTCCCGGAGACCCGATGTGCCCACAAGGGCAGGCCAGGCGCAAGTGGGCAGGGGTGGTGGGAGTGGAGGACGGCGGAGGCGCGAGCCTGACCAGTTGGCTGGGGAACCGGTATTTTCCCATGTCCGTAACATCCTGGACTCATACCGGCAGGACACCACGGGCATGGCCCAGGTTGTGTCCGTCCTCGAGGGGATCAAGGCCCAGCAGGCCCAGCAACACGCGGAGCTACATGCCTGTCTACTGCAACACCAACGGAGGATGGAGGACAGACAGGCTGAGCAAGTGACGGCATTCCAGGGGATTCACGCTACACTCCGTCGGATGGCCGACAACATGGCCGACCCTCCCTGTGCCAGAAGGCGGAGAACATCACCACCCACAGGGAGGGATCAGGAGGAGGAGGAGGAAACATCCGATGGAGCATCCCAGACGTCGTCACGGCCTGCTGCTGAGGTTCCCCGCAGGAGGGCGGGTCGTCCACGGAAAGGACCGTGAGGGTCGGCGCTACATCACCATCTCCCAGGACACCTGGCCTGGCACCTGGCCCACTGGAGCAACAGCATCACAGCATCAAGAGACATTCTCTGCCACATGGCCCTGCTGGTCACTGGCTGACCAATGTTGACAAAGACTGTGGCATGGACTCTGAGGATTTCCAATGGCAAGGACACCAACTCCCCTACTGAACTTTGGATTCCAAAATCCCGGAAAGCCCCTCACTTTGTCCCCCCCCCCCCCCCAATAATAAATCACACTATGAAGAGTAGATGCCTGCTGTTAGCATTATTACCTAACATGTGTCTTGTAAAGTCAAAACATGCCTGAGTCATCTTTTGTCTTCAACCATCCACACCCTGGGGCCTGAGTCTGGCACAGGACACATGGGTCACAGTGTATTAGGCAAGACAGACATGGAGCACCATACACACCCGTGATGGGCCCAACCAGCTGAGGGGGTTGCCGAACAACCGTGCTGACACACACATTGAGTACAGCAACAGTCATGCGCAGAGGTCAGGGATCCAGTCCAGTGTCCTGGGGGGCACCCAGGTATGTGTAGACAGGTGGCAGAACCATGTCCTGCAAGCTTGAGTCCGGTGGATGCAGAGAATGGGGGCCTGGCCAACGTTGGATGCATGGGGATGGCACATGTCACAATACCCACACAGTCATGGACATCATGCCCAATACACAGTCTTAGCCCACACACACAGCTTGCATCTTGCTACTCGACACATTGACACATAGCCACAATCAGGGAATACCATGCCAGACATGCTGGATGCACCGTGGCAACACACCAGCATTGACTGAGAAGAGGCACCTTGGAGGCATAGGGACACCTTTATTAGTCATGTATTTGGGATTGCAGAGGCAACTCGAAGTACACATGAACACGTCATGTGGAGTAACATGTGGGTCCAACACTGGCACCCCCCTTCTGCAGCACAAATGCGTGTTCGCCATGGAACTGGCACACAAGCGTGGGCTAACAGCTAAATACCCACAGCTGCACACGGAGAGCCTGCCATACACCATAGATCCGCTGATGTCGAAGTCCCACACCATGTCAAGCCAATGCTAACCGTATGTGGCCGAGGGCAGTGTCACACACATTGATGCCATCATCACAATCCCCTATCCCATCACTGATGACTGTCAACCAGGCAGACCATCTATTCAGGTGTACACAGCTGCATGTCGTGTCCCATGGGGATGCGACATGGCTGCAGAGGAACCAAACATCGACAGGGGCAGTGTGCATACATTGTGAACAACTGCCACACCCAATACACCCCAGATGCATCCCTTACCCCATGGAGACTTCCAAACGTGTCCGTGCCTGTAACGCTGAGTCAGCCCACGATGTCATGTCCATGAGGAATAGCAGTGCCACAACAATGCAAGCAGCAGACGGCATGCGCAAGTACCTGGGGAAGAGAGACACACAAGAAGTCAGCCACAAAAAGCACAGCCACTTGCATGTGCATTTACTCGACACATGTATGGATGACAACATGCTAGGTCACAATTATGACTGGGGAAGTACAACCATCACTGGCACCATCACTCCAGTGACACACCCACACACACCTCTGACTCACGTGCCATACATGCAGGTGGAGACACACATCACAACACATGCCACACGGGGACCAATGCGTGCACACTCAGACACTGGTACTCACCACTAAGCAAAGAAGTCGCGTATGAGCCAAGTCCGGATGTCCTCTTGCGGCTCCACATCCTCCACATCACTAGCCCCATTGCCAAGCCCTTCGTCCTCCACGGGTGGATGGTCCTCGTCATGTTGATCCAGGATGAGTGGCACAGCTCTTTCAACTGCCATGTTGTGCAGCATGCAGCAGACCATGAAGATCTTGCAGACCTTCGCCGGGGCATATGGGAGTGCGCCGCCGGTCTTGTGGAGGCACCTGAATCGGCTCTTCAGCATGCCAGACGTCCTCTCTATCACTCGCCTTGTCCGGCCATGGGCGGTGTTGTAGCGGAGCTGGGCCGGCGTGATGGGGTTGCGGAGAGGTGTCAGCAGCCAAGGCATGTTGGGATAGCCAGCGTCCCCTACATGGGAAGCACATGGACATCGTTAGAAGTGGTGAAGCGGTCGTGCTGGTAGGCTATACAGAATACAGGACAGACAGACTGTACCCACCAACAACACATGCCCGTTCGTTGCGCAGCTGCATCATCATATCAGGCATCCCGCTACGCCTCATGATGTAGGCATCGTGTGCTGATCCTGGAAAACTAGCACAGACATGTGAAATCACCATGTTGGACTGACACACCACAAGGGCATTGATGGAGTAGTAGTGTTTTCGATTGCGGTACGCCACCTCCCGTGCGTGTGGTGGTACCAAAGCTACATGTGTCCCATCTATGGACCCAATGACATGGGGCATCCCTCTCAGGGCATAGAATCCACACTTGACCGCAGTCATCTGTTCAGGGGTTGGGAACTTGATGAAGTCATCCAGGTGAATCAACATGGCCTCTAAGAAATCATGCAGCACACGGCAGAACATGCTCTGGGACATGCCACCAACATTAGCTATGGTATATTGAAAGGTACCCGTGGCAAGAAAATGTAGGGCAGCCATTACCTTCAGCTGGGGTGTCAGTGCCGTAGGATACCTGTGCTGCGGTTGCAGGTGTGGTGCCAGTCTCGCCGTCAACTCCAGAATCAACGGTTGGGTGAAGCGGTAGAGCCGGATGCTGTCATTCTCCTGCATGGCAGCCAAGTCCGGAATTCTTCAGGCAAGAGGCGGCGCTCTGCAGTAATTTGGAAGTGACAAGGAAGAGTGAGTGCAGTACGACAACAAATCATGTGTACTGAGCACATGTTAATCTGTCAATACACACATGCTACATAGGGAGTCAGGTATGTGCTACATTGCCAGGACACGTATGGATGCAAGGTGACACTCCTACCAAGACCCAGCTACACACGGAGATTGAGAACCTCCCCATGCCACGCCATGGGAATAGCTGTGTCCCAGTGCAAGTGAACAGCCAGACGCAAGACAGGAGTGACATACACCCACACATCAGCAGCAGTAGGATGCCGATTGCAGAGACTGGTAGCAGAACACTGGAGCCACAGGTCACATGACATTACACTAGGACAGCCCACACACCTTGCCATGAAGGTGCACATGTCATGACTCACCACACATTCCTTGTGAGGATGCTGACATGTCCTTGTCACGCTACTCCATGTCCCATGCATACATGTGCACCTCACATCCGATACCACATGTGGCATGGTTTGCGGAACTGTGTGCAATGACAATCTACACACAGACACATGTTGGTTTCTGCAACGGCTGCAGCTTTTGAGGGTGCTCCAACATCAACCTGATGGGAAGCCCCCACACATACATGACATAGTCACATTGTGCACCGTGGGTAGTGACAAGTCAGGTGTCATAACCCCTGTACCGGGCATCAGGGGACACTTCCGTGTGTTGGTGTCCGTGCCATGCCAGTGACGCTCACCCCAAGTGCGCAGTACGACATGCACACATGTCAAAGGAGTCAAGGGCATGCCTGGCACAAATAGCACCATCACACAGTACATCTGTACACATCTCATCATACATCTGGTGCCTTCTCGACTCAGGAGTAATGTTCCACATCACAGGCCGTCACACCTGTGCCCCACACATGTAGTGATGCACAGACGATGCCTTGATGTCAATTAATGGACAAGTATGTCCATCCATGGACAAGTATGTCCGCCCTATCCGTACCTGTGTGCCGCCTGTCACCACTTTGATGTGTGAAAACCGCTGTACTGCTGCGAAGAGGGCCTGTGTACGTTCCCATATCACTATGGGAGTGCTGCCGTATGTGTACCCATCGTGATGGCGAGCGTACAGGCATGTGTACGGCCCGTACCACTACGAGTACGCATACGCGAGGACACCCATAGTGGTACGGGCCGTACACACGCCTGTACGCTCCCTATCACTATGGGTGTCCTCACGTATGCGTACTGGTAGTGATAGGGAGCGTACAGGCGTGTGTACGGCCCGTACCACTATGGGTGTCCTCGCGTATGCGTACTCATAGTGGAACGGGCCGTACACATGCCTGTACGCTCCCTATCACTACGAGTACGCATACGCGAGGACACCCATAGTGGTACGGGCCGTACACACGCCTGTACGCTCCCTATCACTACGAGTACGCATACGTGAGGACACCCATAGTGATAGGGAGCGTACAGGCGTGTGTACGGCCCGTACCACTATGGGTGTCCTCGCGTATGCGTACTCGTAGTGGTACGGGCCGTACACACGCCTGTACGCTCCCTATCACTACGAGTACGCATACGCGAGGACACCCATAGTGGTACGGGCCGTACACACGCCTGTACGCTCCCTATCACTACGAGTACGCATACGTGAGGACACCCATAGTGATAGGGAGCGTACAGGCGTGTGTACGGCCCGTACCACTATGGGTGTCCTCCCGTATGCGTACTCGTAGTGGTACGGGCCGTACACACGCCTGTACGCTCCCTATCACTACGAGTACGCATACGTGAGGACACCCATAGTGATAGGGAGCGTACAGGCGTGTGTACGGCCCGTACCACTACGAGTACGCATACGCGAGGCCACCCATAGTGATAGTGAACGTAGGCACGCGTGTACGGGCCGTTGCAATGCATTTGGGGTGCCCTAGGGCCCCGGAACGCACCGTACCTGTGTGTGAAGCTCCAAATTACATAGCGGACACATGAGGGACAAGTATTAAGGCCTACATGCATGCTGGTTGTCATGGAGACCACGTTCAAAATTCGAATTTCTTCTGGAAGGTGCACAGCAGAAGTCAGTTGGAATTAATCTACTTTGTTGCAATGTGTTTGTGGAGCTGACATCATGCAGGAGAATGAAACCGATAGAGTACACACAGACTGCTAGGTTTGAAGGGATTGGTGGAAACATAGGATGCAAATGTGAGTGACCAATCACTCTGTACTCCTGTGCATGAGACAGGGCAGAAAGGCACATATAAGGCAGCCAGGTCCCATGAGGGAGTACTTGCCTGCACATCTTTGAATTCGTCGACCCAGCTGCTGCTACTGATTCCCTGGAACCATGTCAAGGGCTGTGGAGAGGACACAGCCATTCACCCTGGAGGAGAACATGGCATTGCTGGATGTGATCCTCCCACAGTACCCCATGCTGTATGGGCGACCAGGGTATCAGGTGAGTGCATAGGCCACTGGCACAGACTGTCCCTATGTTGTGACTGTGACTTCTGGCATTGTGTCCTGGTGTGCCACACATGCCATGTACTGTAGGGGGGGTCCCAGGGGGGGGATGCCTGATGTCTCCCAGCCAGAGCATGCTGTGGTGCATGTCTGCTCTCCTCACTTGCATTGTGTTTACTGTGACATTCACTGCATGTGGCATTACACATTGTGCCTGTCTAATCCTCCAGGGTATGGGGCTACTACAGTCCTCCTGTGATTCTGTGGTTACCCCAGTGTGACAGTTGACTGTGCCTACAGATGTGTTTTGTCCACTGTACCTATGCTGAGAGTGTCCACATGATGTGTTCGTCCCCTGGACATCTGTGTGTGTAAGCCCAATGTCATTTGTGTGGGTGCATATGTGTAGTGGACCACCCCAGATGCATGAGGCCTGGATATGCCCTGCACATCTCATGTGAGCAGGGAGCAGTGCTGTGTGTCTGACGTGCAGAGACAGCCCCACACCTGTGAGCCCCCCCGATCTAGTGGCACATGTGCAGTGAGGTTTGTATCTGCATTTGGCAATGGCAGGTGAATGTCCTGTGCCTGTGTGTGTCTGTGTACTCTGCTGAGGTGGCGTCAGTGGCCTGTGACATGTGACTGCTTTGAGGTGCTGGCCAGACACAGGAGGTGTGTGTACAGAGTCCTCCCAGCAGTGCCCTGAGACAGGAGGGGTGGGTACCGAGTGCTCCCAGCAGTGCCCTGAGACAGGAGGGGTGTGTGCCTATCACTACCAGCAGTGCCCTGAGACAGGAGGGGTGTGTGCCTATCACTACCAGCAGTGCCCTGAGACAGGAGGGGTGTGTGCCTATCACTACCAGCAGTGCCCTGAGACAGGAGGGGTGGGTGCAGAGTCCTCCCAGCAGTGCCCTGAGACAGGAGGGGTGGGTACAGAGTGCTCCCAGCAGTGCCCTGAGACAGGAGGGGTGTGTGCCTATCACTACCAGCAGTGCCCTGAGACAGGAGGGGTGTGTGCCTATCACTACCAGCAGTGCCCTGAGACAGGAGGGGTGGGTGCAGAGTCCTCCCAGCAGTGCCCTGAGACAGGAGGGGTGGGTACAGAGTGCTCCCAGCAGTGCCCTGAGACAGGAGGGGTGTGTGCCTATCACTACCAGCAGTGCCCTGAGACAGGAGGGGTGTGTGCCTATCACTACCAGCAGTGCCCTGAGACAGGAGGGGTGTGTGCCTATCACTACCAGCAGTGCCCTAAGACAGGAGGGGTGGGTGCGGAGTCCTCCCAGCAGTGCCCTGAGACAGGAGAGGTGGGTGTGGAGTCCTCCCAGCAGTGCCCTGAGACAGGAGGGGTGGATGCAGAGTCCTCACAGCAGTGCCCTGAGACAGGAGGGGTGGGTGTGATGCACAGTGTGAGCCTTGATCATTGATTGTGACATTGCCATCATTCCACCTGTGTACCCACAATGGCACGTACTGCTTTTTCCCTCACCAGAGGATCATGTCCCTATGACAAAGGTGCAATGCGTTGGCTGCATGACATGCCTTGTTGTAACCAGCTAATTTGTTCTCATATGTCTCTCTGTGACATGTGGCTGGTGTATTGATGTGGTGTCACTTGTTCTTCCTCACAGGTAGGCGCCACTGCCAAGGAGCAGATCTGGCTGACCGCCGTCAGTGCCGTGAGGGGTGTGGATGGTCGGAGGCGGAGCCTGTCCCCGGTGAGGAAACGCTGGCAGGATATCCGGTGCTGGACGCGGAGGATTGCACGGGTCCTGCTGGGGGACTCACCTGAGAGCCACAAGAACCGCGGGCGCCGCCGTCTGAGCCACCTCCACGGGCGTGTGCTGCCGGTGGTCTTTCCAGACTTGGAGAGGCGCTTACAGGAGATGCAGCAGCCGGAAGGGGGTAGGTACATGTGTGTTTGTTGTGTGTCACCGGCATTTGTAAGGGCACAGTAGCATGAATTCACTGCCAGGGTTTAAAGGTGCTGTGCAGATCCAGTTTGCCCCAGTATAGCGCTGCGCTCCTGCCACCCTTCCCCTCCTTGCAATGTGTTCCCTGGTCTGTGTGTAGTCACTCCTTCACAAGGTAATGTAGGCTGGCGCTTTGTCCACGAGAACTATGCCTGTAGCATCATGTGTGGGGGTGGTGTGTAACAGGTTTTGGGACCTTGGCTGTGCCCTGTCCAGTTCACTGCATGTGGGTTCCATGTCAGTTGGCACTGATGCTGAGTCCAGACATGGGAGTTAGTCTCTCAAGTGTCATGCCTTACAGCGCGCATGTCCTATGTAGTGGCCTGTGACATGATGTGCATGAGTGTGCGATACGCATAGTGCAGGGATGGTGGCGTGTGTTGCAGTCATTACCATTCAGGAGCATGGAGTTGCGTGGCCACTACTGTCCCCTGGGGCACCTTTTCCTCAGTGTCGTATGTGTCATCACAAAACGTGGACACTCTCAGTGTCTACAGCGTAGGTTGTGCTCTGTGCCATTGTCCCCTGGCACCATGTATATAGACGTGCAATTTTGTACAGGTGTCCACTGTGCAGCCTGACCTGAATGTCCTTCTTCATACTCACAGTTGCCAGTGCCTGTGTGTCTTGTTATACTCATCTGAGGATGGGCACTGGTACCTCATTATTTGTACAGGCGCACCTTGGGTGTTTGGCATCCAATCTTGCATTTTGCCTGCTCCTGTGTTTATCACCCAGACTATGAGATGTTGGTGCCACCTGTGTCTCAACAATTTGCCTCGTGTAGGGGGTGGTTGGGGCAGGCAAAGCCTATATGTCAAATCCTGATTTCTACTTGCTGGGTCTGGGCAGTGTGTGATGTTTGTCTGGACACACACGCAAGGTGCAGTGACCCAGTCATGTTGGGCATGTTTTCAGCATTACCTATGCAGCATGTGTCTCAAGTTCATGGATATGGTCCCTGGTCATCCGTATTTTCGCCAACGCTGTGTGGTGCAGATGCAGTGCTGGATTGTCCCCAGGGCCTGGGTGCTATGTCAGACTCCGTTTCCTGTCTTTTGCTATTGTCTCATGCTCTCCATGGTATTTCAGTGGCATGGTGGCTCAATCAACTGTGTGTTTCATGCCCTACATCGGTACCTTGTTTAGTAGATGTTAGGGATCTTTCTTTTCAGGCTATGCAATGTTACCTATGTAGATTGGACTCATGTGACAGATGTGTACAGGTGTCTGATTAATTTCTGTCTCTCCACCCTGCCCACAGCATCGTCGGGGGACACAGAGGGAGACATGGACACAGACCAGGCGGAGGGACCGAGCACCAGTGCCAGCCGTGACATCGGGGCTGGCACATCGAGTGGGACAGAGGCGGAGGATAGTGCGGCCGAGGACCTGTCGACTGGCACGTCAGAATACGAAGCTGACAGGTCCGAGGAGGATGTCTCCGAGTGGGCGGAGGCTGCACCAGCAGCTGACAGCGGAACAACACCTCGCACCGCCCCCTCAGTTCCCATCAGCCGCCTCCCACTTGCTCGTGTCCCTTCCCAGCGTGCCCGGTCACCGCATGTCTCCTTCATGCCAGGCACCGCACCCCCTGCCCCTGTCTCCACTGCTGCCGCCAATGCCGAGTCTGTGGACATCCAGCGGCAGCTGCAGGTTGGTCAGGCTGCGATCCTTAATGTCCTCCATGCCCACGGCCAAACCCTCACCAACATCGAGGCATACTTGGAGGGCATTCATTCATCGCAGGCTGACCAACGCAACTTGCTGAGGTCCATAGACTCCACACTGACTGCAGCAGTGGGTCTCCTGCAGCGCGACCTCCCCCCACCTACCCCTGCCCGATCCACACTTCCCACTCCCATGCCTGTCCCACGTACACCCAGACGTCGGCATGCACCCACATCAACAGACACAGGCACCACACCAGCAGGGAAGGTCCACGGCACTCCTCCTGACACGCACACACAGGGTGAGGTAGGCACACCCACTGGGTCGGGGGGCAAACGTGTGACACGCAGCCATAGTGGGAGTCCGCATTCCACCCAGTCCACTCCCTCCAAATCCCCTCCCCTCAGCTCTCCTGGCCACATCTCCCCCAAGGACTCCTTCATGGCCGCTCTGTCCCTGAGCCCCACAGTGACACCACCACGCAAGCGGTCAAGGAAGTCCTCGGTCAGGGTGGTTGATTCTCCCCCCCTGTCTCCACCCTCCCCCGGTGGCGCTGCGACCCATCCCTCTGACCCCCCCCCTCCTTGGGGCCTGTGGTTCCTTCGGGTGCAGGGGACTCCCTGGAGGACCTTGCAAAGGTGTGTAGTGCCATCCTGGCCTCCGCCTTTGGCCCTGCCCCACCCCCTGTGGTGGAGTCCTCCATCCCTGCACCCACAACGCCTCCCCTTTGCCCTGATGTTCCTGCGGTGCCTGGTGCTTCCCCCCCCCCATGATGCCCTCACCCCTGTGGAAGACGAAGGCATGTAACTGTGCAGGCAAGGTAGGGGACACGCATCCCACTGTGTCCCCCATCCAGCTGAGACTCATTGACTGCCCTATGGGCTTTGTGAATATTGGACTGCCTGCGATCCACGGACATTGTGCTCATGCTGAATAAAGCTTAATTTTTTTTCATTATAACACTACTGCTATGCTGGTATTGGTGTTGGTGGGGCTGCTACATGGTTTTGGGTGGTGTTTATGTGTTGGGTGTGTGGGATATGTAGTAGTGTGCTGCTCATTGGGGGGACTCTGGGATCTGTGTGCCATCACAAGGTGTTAGCTAACTTTCTTTGTTCATGTAAGCAGTTACTGCATGGTGCAATTGTCCCAGGGTGTATTCCTTCCTCTGTGTACCCTGATATCTTCCCTGCAGGGTGTTCCCAATGTTTAGCGCAGAGCTGTGTCTACATGAGCTGTGTGTGTGACGGAGCCCTTCTACTTTGGCCATGCATGCAGGGCCATGTCTCCACCTGCAACATTCGTGGCATCCTTGGTGATCACTGTACTTGTGTATGGAGTCTGTTGACATGAGTTCATGGGGACATGTTCCCTTGTAGGCAGTATGCATGTGTGTACTGCCAGCCTCACACACATGTGTTACACCCCTCCTGTCTCAGGGCACTGCTGGGGGGACTCCACACCCACCCCTCCTGTCTCAGGGCACTGCTGTGAGGACTCCACACCCACCCCTCCTGTCTCAGGGCACTGCTGGTAGGACTCCACACCCACCCCTCCTGTCTCAGGGCACTGCTGTGAGGACTCCACACCCACCCCTCCTGTCTCATGGCACTGCTGTGAGGACTCCACACCCACCCCTCCTGTCTCAGGGCACTGCTGTGAGGACTCCACACCCACCCCTCCTGTCTCAGGGCACTGCTGGGAGTGATAGGCACACACCCCTTCTGTCTCAGGGCACTGCTGGTAGTGATAGGCACACACCCCTCCTGTCTCAGGGCACTGCTGGGAGGACTCCACACCCACCCCTCCTGTCTCAGGGCACTGCTGGGAGGACTCTGCACACACACCTCCTATTTCTGGATATGTACGCTTGGAACATACACGGTGGGGGTACGCTCCATGCATTCGAGGTGAGGGTACGAGTCGTACTTACACTGGTGGGGTGGGGGTAGGCTCCATGCATACGGGGGTGGGGGTACGTGTCGTACTTACACTGGTGGGGGTGGGGGTACGGTCCGTACGTCCGCGGGTGTGGGTACGAGTTGTACTTACACTGTTGGGGTGGGGGTACGCTCCATGCATACGGGGTGAGGGTACGAGTCGTACTTACACTGGTGGGGTGGGGGTAGGCTCCATGCATACGGGGGTGGGGGTACGAGTCGTACTTACACGGGTGGGGGTACGGTCCGTACGTCCGCGGGTGTGGGTACGAGTCGTACTTACACTGTTGGGGTGGGGGTACGCTCCATGCATACGGGGTGAGGGTACGAGTCGTACTTACACTGGAGGGGTGGGGGTAGGCTCCATGCATACGGGGGTGGGGGTACGAGTCGTACTTACACGGGTGGGGGTACGGTCCGTACGTCCGCGGGTGAGGGTACGAGTCGTACTTACACTGGTGGGGTGGGGGTAGGCTCCATGCATACGCGGGTGAGGGTACGAGTCGTACTTACACTGGTGTGGTGGGGGTACGGTCTGTACGTCCGCGGGTGAGGGTACGAGTCGTACTTACACTGTTGGGGTGGGGGTACGCTCCATGCATACGGGGTGAGGGTACGAGTCGTACTTACACTGGTGGGGGTGGGGGTACGGTCCGTACGTCCGCGGGTGAGGGTACGAGTCGTACTTACACTGTTGGGGTGGGGGTACGCTCCATGCATACGGGGTGAGGGTACGAGTCGTACTTACACTGGTGGGGGTACGGTCCGTACGTCCCCGGGTGAGGGTACGAGTTGTACTTACACTGGTGTGGTGGGGGTACGGTCCGTACGTCCGCGGGTGAGGGCACGAGTCGTACTTACACTGTTGGGGTGGGGGTACACTCCATGCATACGGGGTGTGGGTACGAGTCGTACTTACACTGGTGGGGGTGGGGGTACGGTCCGTACGTCCGCGGGTGAGGGTACGAGTCGTACTTACACTGGTGTGGTGGGGGTACGGTCCGTACGTCCGCGGGTGAGGGTACAAGTCGTACTTACACTGTTGGGGTGGGGGTACGCTCCATGCATACGGGGTGAGGGTACGAGTCGTACTTACACTGGTGGGGGTACGGTCCGTACGTCCGCGGGTGCGGGTACGAGTCGTACTTACACTGGTGGGGTGGGTGTACGCTCCATACGTACGCGGGTGGGGGTAGGGTCCGTACATATCCGTCCCCACGCTATGTGATGCGTGTGCGGGCCGTACCCAGGCCTTTGCCACGTGGGTACGATCCGTCCCGCCATTGTTGGGGTGACGTGGGTGTGGGTGTGGGCGTGGTATGTCTCGTACCCACGCTCTTCAGGCGTGGGTACGGGACGTACCAGTCTGGTTGTGTTGCCGGTTCGCGTGGTGACGGACTTCCGTAGTGGCGGTCGCTGGCTTAGCTGGACACGCCCCCACCCCCTCGTAGTGACCAGGGCATGGGTGTCAGGTATGTCCTGGGCATGTGTGGTGTGTGACTTTGGTGGGGGTTTTGTGGCCTGCCCTGGTCCTGCCACCCCCACCCCACCCCACTTTCCCCCCTCCCTTAGTTATTCTGACCTTCTGCGGCGTCTGCGTCGGAACCTGTAGAGGAGGTCGACTGCTATGAGGGCCGGGATGACACGTAGGTTCGGGTCCATGTCTGTCCGTCGCGTACGGGTCCTCCTTGTTTGCGTCGTCCTGTGTGTCCGTCGCGTACTGGTCCTCCTTGATCGCGTCATCCTGTCTGTCCGTCGCGTACTGGTACTCCTTGATCGCGTCGTCCTGTCGCGTACTGGTCCTCCTTGTTCGCGTCGTCCTGTCTGTCCGTCGCGTACTGGTGGTCCTTGTTCGCGTCGTCCTGATTTCCCGGCAGTTTTTGGCAGCCGGAAAATATTCACCGTGCGGGATGACGTCGGTGCGAATCGTAATTCCTGGGTCGTGAATGGCTGGCTGCGAGCGTCCCGACGTCAGGTCGGCGCTTTCCCGGATCGCATTTGTAGGTTTATTTTGTTCGGTCGGGCTTTTTTACGAATAGTACGGAAATGGTGTTCCCGTGCGAATCGTAATTCCTTGTTTGTAAATTTTGACGACCGGGTACGCGTCGGACGGAGAATATGCTCCGTCCGACGGTTCGTGCCCGGTTTTTACCGGATCGTGATCGGCACCTCAGTTGTTGGACACCAGAACGGTAGCACGTGGTTCCCCTCCCAGGACGTGAGGATGCAGGACGATGTATGGGCGGATTTCAGTCCTAGGTATGCAGTGCAGTGGAGCAGTGCGCACGGGGTTGACTGTCCGATTACCATCATCCTGTGGGCCGAAGTGTGAGGGGAGTCCATTGGGTGGGGGACGCCTTGGTTGGTTGCCTTGGTTGGTAGTGTAGTGGTGAGGTGCGAGAGTTCGGGTCCTTGCTGATGCGGGCGACGGAGGGGTTGCATCTGAGGTCCATGGGGAGTGCGTTTTGCGGCCTGGGGAACATTACCAGAGGAGATTCGGCATGGGGTTGTCTTTCGCATTTGCAGTTTCGGTTGGAGGGGAAGAGAGTAGGCGATCTCGTTCTGTTTCCCGGTTTGTCGTTGGGCAGTTGGTGGTTGGGGTCGGGGGAGACCAGGCCTGGGCCAGGGGACTGGGAGACTGATTGAAAGGGGGCCTGGGATCTGGCAGGGGAGGTTGGGGATTAGTCACGGCTACGTGGGTCTACGCAACAGGTACCTGTGGGGCAGGCAGTGGCGAAGTTGGGGGTGGCTGCGTTCGTTGGGATGCAGTGGACAGGTGCAGTGTTGTAGGGTCATAGCGGATGGGGTGGCATATAAGGACTGATGGAGCATGGACATAATGTTTGCAGGACTAATCCTTCTTTTTCTGCTACAGGCAATGGGAGTAGATCGGACACCAGTGCGGTCGCATGGTTGGGAGGCCATTCGCCTAGGCACTGGACGGCGCAGGAGGCATACTGGCAGGCGTACAGTCGTCACCAGGCGGGGAACACAGTCGTCGGGGTGTGAGACGATGGGGGAAAAGTGAATGACAGTGGGGGGGGAGTGGTGACCGGTACGGCTGACAGGGTGTCACAGGGAACACGTGGATGGGGGATACCTGTGGGGGAACGGAGTATTCTGGGATATGCCTGGTTTGGCTTTGCACTATTGGGACATGGAAGGGGATATGGTTCACTGACATGGAAGGTGGGCTACTTTTGGGATGTGCATGAGGGTGCCTTGCGGATGTGGGGAACGGGATGCTATCGAAAGGAATGGGACTCAGACGGTTTGTCTCACAGGAGACAAATATTATGGTCAAGGATTGGCCCGGTTGTGCTTTATTACACAGGCAGCAGTTAGGTGGTGGATGGTCGTTCACCGCGATGGGGGAGCCCCCACCTTGTACACAGATTGGTCTGACCAGGTTGCTTGTTACACGAGATGCGGGTACAGGCGGTGGATGGTCGTTCACTGCAGTGGTAACAATTTTCTTGAACGAGGATTGGCTTGAGCTGGTTATCTGGTTTGCGCATAATGCGGGCCCAGGTGGTGGATGGTCATTCACCGCGATGGGGGGGGCCCACTTTTTTCACGGACAAGGATTGATCTGACCAGGTTGCTTGTTACACGAGAGGCAGGTACAGGCTGTGGATGGTCGTTCACCGCAGTGGTGGCAATTTTTCCTGGACGAGGATTGGACCGAAAGGGTTATCGGGTTTGCGCATGACGCGGGCCCAGTGGTGGCTGGTCGGTCACCGCGATCGGGGGGCACCTTGTATGGACAAGGATTGGCTCAATGGGAACCATTCCACGGGACGTACGTTGCAGTGGTGGATGGACGTCCACCGGGAACCGCAGGTGGGACTCTAGATGCGCTGGAACTGGAGGAGCAAAGAGCGAGGTCGGCTGATGGGGGGAAAAAGGTGCCCAGGATCTGGGGGGGGGTGGGGCAGGGAACCGCCCTACGGGGGTTCCCTGGTTGGCGGTACTTTGGAGGGGTGGTGACTCACATACGGGCGGATCCACCCCTCGGGGGGGAGAACGGTACACGGGTGACTGATAGCGGGGCGCGGAAGCAATGAAGGAGATTCAACAGAGGATGCTTGGAGGGCAAGTGAAGGTGAGAATGGGGAGAGGAAGGAGGTCACCGAGTGATTGGGGAAGAGTCAAACTGGTGAGATGGTTTGGAGAAGGATGAATGGAGAATGAGTCGGTATGGGATCGGAGGGTATATTTATTGCAGTTATGTACTGTTTAATAAAGTTTATATGGTTGCAACCTTGTCCTAATAAAATGGCCTTTTACGCTTCAAGTAACAGCGTGGAGTGTAGTTATTGCGCGATAAAGGGTTTCCGACCTTGCTGCAGGAACACCGGGAGTGTTTGTTTTTCAAAACCATCCATTTAACAAACATTGGGCGAATGGCAATATTCCCAAGCACACGACACATGTTTTATAAAAATACAAGATAGCTAAAAAATAAGCACGCGCGTGGCGTGTGCTTGGAAATATTTCCCTTTTTGTTTGACTTGCGCACGGCTATGCCTCTGAATGTGTTTTATTCCCAATAAATGAAAAGCCGTGCGCGAGTGAATAATTAATGTGGGAGAATCCCCCCCACCCCTCAAAAATGACATAAAAATAGCTGTGCTAAGGCTTCCAAAGCAAAGTGGAATGCTTTGAAAGCAAATTAGATAGAAAAGCACATTTCTGCAAGGCTAAGTCTTTTAAAGTATGCGTGCCCTGGGAAGCTGGCTTATAAAGCAAACCGTACATAAAAGTGCATTAACTGGTGGTGGTATTTCAAAAGACGCATTCACAAATTCGGACGATATGGAAATATTTCCATGTTTGTTTGACTCGCACACGGCTATGTCTCTGAATGTGTTTTATTCCCAATAAATGAAAAGCCGTGCACAAGTTAATAATTAATGTGGGAGAACCCCCCCCCCAAATAAATTACATAAAAAAAGCCGTGCTAAGGCTTTCAAAGCAAAGTGGAATGCTTTCAAAGCAAAATAGATAGAAAAGCACATTTCTGCAAGGCTAAGTCTTTTAAAGTATGCGTGCGTGGGGAAGCGGGCTTTTAAAGCAAACCGGAATTAAAAGCGCATTAACTGGTGGAGATATTTCAAAAGACGCATTCACTAATGCTGACGATATTTCAAAACACGCATTCACTAATGCTGATAAGTGCTTGCAGGCGTGCGCGGGGAAGCGGGTGTGTTCTCTTTTCCCAAAGCACATACGCGTGCTTGTGGCGCATGGCTGCCAAAGCACATACTCGTGCATGTGGCGCGTGGCTGTGCGCACTCCCGCAAGCCGAATGACACCACAAGCACGAGTATGTGCTTTGGAAAAAGAACTGCACGGCGGCTAAAGGTCTCCTATGCAGTGCATGCGCATTGCGTAGGCGAGACCTAAAAAGACAAATCTTTAAAGAATGGAGTCAAATAAAATGCAGACATGCGAAGTGATTCTCACAAGAAGAAAAAAACCTCAATCTACTATCATTTTTTCTCCTCGAGGGACTGATTTTACCTAACTGAAACTTGGCACTTCCCGATGGTGCGTCAGATGTACTTTTTTATATCAGCACTTGGCAGAAATGATTATTTCAGCAGCTCAGTTACATTTTTTTTTTTTTAAAACGCTGCAGCCTGTTAACGCAATGAAGCTGTGGGACTGAAACCTTGTGCGTGTTATGCTTCTCTGACAGGAAGTCGGGCCTCCTCCAGTTGCATCAGCAGCCAGTGCTGGGCCAGGCCTGAGTCACGCGCCGGCTCTAATCTCTCCTCAGACGCAGCCATGCGTCAAGCGTGTTACGGCATAGACCACCTGGGGACGGTTTACGGGGGCTTTTGATATTCTGCCAGAATGTCTTTTACACGCCACGCTTTCCACACTGTATACTACACACTTTGAAAGAAGTTTCCACCACGTGCTTTACTCGCAGTAAAGCCTGTAATTAGGCGCTCATTAGGAGACCATCGGAAAGGGCATTTCCAGTTTACCTTGGTTCTGGCCACAAAAGGCAGGTGGGGGCGGAGAATAGCGCGGGAACATTTCATTTCCAAGTACTTTCCCAGTACACGTTTCAACAGGGGGGGGAAACGGCCCCAATATGTGTGGGTTAATGCAGGCCCTTTTGCTAGGTCCCTCCCTACAAAGCGGGCGAATATTTGAATGGTGTGTCAAAGTCACTTGTGCAGAGTGTGAATGTAACCTGACAGAATGTTCATGTTGACCTCATTTAGTAACACTAACATCATTTTATAAGCTAAATCTATTATACCCTGCCAGTTTTGGGCCATAATTTAGGGTTTCGTTAAAAATATGGCTTACCACCTCGTGAAGCAATTGTATGTTACTTTACCCCACGATTTTCCATTTTTGAAATAAGAGGGGGATAATATTTTGCTTCTGTTATTGTACCCTTTTCAACTTAATTTGAACCTACAGCTGGGAGTAATACAAAGTGCAAAAACTAAGTGAGAGCAAATAGTAGTTAACTTAAAATACATGCAAGTGTAAATATGGGTGCAAAAATTGGTAGAATAGGGAGCAGTTGTGAAGCTATGCCACAATTGGCAATTTGGTCAATGTATGTTTTTGTGTATGAAAATGTCACAATGAAAATATAATGTCCTTATAGGGAGCAGAAATACTTAAGCCAAGATGATGTGCAGGGTCTAAGATACAGACATGCTTATTTTTAGCTTTATGGATGGGGAAGCATGTATAAAGTCCAAACTGATTGGTAACTCACACCTACACAATTTTAATCTCTTACAGTATTTCCTTTACACAATTTGCTACCCAGATAAACTTACCTCAAGTGCTAACTACCCAACATAGTCAACAGGAGTCCACATGACAAATTGGACTAACCTGGGAGGCCTCCCTGGGCTCGACGGGGAGCCTGATGATGATACATATGAAAGTTAGGAATAATCATCCCATAAAAACAATCAGCCCACTTTACATCTGAGATTGTAGTTCAAACCTCACACTGGCAGATTATTAGGTCTCGCCTGACCCAGCGCATGCGCTGGTCTGGCGAGACTTATTGAGAGGGCTCCAAAAAGTGCTACCAGGCCAGCCTGAGGTACAGTGCATGTGCGCGGGCGCGCGCGCCGCGCTTTACCGCGATTACTTTCACTTTCGCGGCTGCTTTGCATAGCCAATAGGTCTCGCTTTTGGGACCTTATAAGTATTTAGTTATGCAACTGTTGCATGGCTAAACACATAAGGTCCCAAAGGCGAAACCTATTGGCTATGCCAATGCTTGTTTTTTGGGGCCAGCAGGTAGAAACCCTTGACCGAGCGCCTTGTCATCTAAAGAGCTGTCAAGTTGCCCCTGAATTTCTCTTTCAGGTCCTCTTTGTGGAGCATGTCGAATGGCGATCCAGGCCAGGGAAAACAAGCATTGGCCTTGATGCGCACACCCTGTGTGTCACTGCCATTGTATTTTTGTTTTGCTGGGTTTGTTTCAGAGTAACAAAAACTGGCTTTGACTGAGGCCAAAAACACATGGCACCTGCTCGGTATCCTGTTGTGCTTTCAGTGCATTGGCTGAGCTGACGGAGGTACTGAAGGCACAGACATCATGGCCAGATAGGCAGCAGTCTCTATTAGTGATCGGCTGGCATTAGTCTTGCTTCATTAATAGTCATATTTTGAGAGGTCTAGTATGTGCATATGAACTTTTTATTTTTTTGAGAGAAATGCACTTATATTTTGTCAGATTGATGGTAAAATAAGGGACGTCTCTTTACATTAGGCATTTAAAGTTATTTATACATTAATATTTACATGAACAACCTTTATCAAGAACCTATTTTGTTCTTGTTTTCAAGGGAACCTTTGCTGACAACTTGCTTACCCGTATGATTAAACGAATAAGTGAGGTTTTCAAACTGCATTCACTTTTTATACGAATCCCAGTAAATTGTATATGAGACCTCCCAGAGGAGAAGAAGCTGGCAGGTTTTATACACTCTAATCACCTTTGCCACCCTGTTTGTTATTTCTGTCAGCACGCTCCACACTTCACTGCACAAGGCCACGTGCCAGATGATCGACATGCCTACAGAATCACACATGAATCCAAAATGGAGCACAAGAAATCAAGCAAACAGGCCGATAATGGACAAGGCATTGAAATCGGTGACTGTGCCCAAAATTCGAAGTTGATTGGTGACCTAGACCCTTACCCAGTAGGCTTGTGCACACCTTGTTATGTTAATACTCTAGGACCCTCTGGCAGTGGGAGGGTGGTCGGATGATCTGTGTATGCTGGGTCTAGCTGCCAATCTTCCCGTTGTGAAACAGCGATTGGCCAAGCAGAGGGAGGGGTGTGCTCATCCATTGCCACCCTCAAGGGGGCCCTCATCTCTTCAAGGGCGCCCCTTTTAGCCCAAGATCCATGAATATCTGTAAGATATGGGAGATTAAGGGGCCCTCTTTGCATTCTGCAGGGGGGGCATCATTTTGCGTTATGTCATTAACCCTTTCACTAATGCTTCAGCAACGAATATTGTACATGAGTGGCTATGGTTGAGATAAGTGGTCAAATCTGAGATGTCATTTTAATGAATCAGCGTCCACGAGTCTGTCTGAGATAAAATATTCTTTGTTAAAGAACTGGAGTCTGGAAGTTGGACCAAAAGTGCACGTCTTGTTTTCCACCCTAATGAGTGCACCCTTGGGAAACGCTCGAACTGGGAAGAGCTCAACCCACCATCCCAAGAGATAGACAGATGGGCACCAAACATACTTTTGTGTTGTTCTGGAAAGGAAGCAAATGACATCTAACTGGAATGAGTTGAAACTCATCTATGCTATACAGTACAATAAATTCAAATAGATGTACACACATCCAGACTCTTCATTGTTGGGAATTCCAGTTTATCAGCTGCACGTTTCTTTACCGGATCCAGCTACTGGCATATGGTTTGTAGACCTCAGTTTCAGAGGACTTAGAATGGGTCAAATACTTTTATGCTGTTTGGAAGATAAGAATCTAAAAAAGTAAAGAGGCATTTTAATGCCAGCCTATTTGAATACCTTTCTGACATTGCTAAGTCACACAAAAGGAATCTCAAAGTATAAAAGTGTTTTAGACCTGAGATATTTATTTAGATGCTAGTGTGCTGAAGTGACCAGGCACTCTAGCAAAGCAATTCATGTCTTGCATTTCTAGACATATTATGCAGAATTTAGATCTGCTTAAGCATGTAGATCTTTAACATCTGCAAAAGTAAGCTGCGGAGGCTCAAAAGCGAATCTACTAAGCGCTGTGTTGCAAAACAAGATAAGAGCACCTCCCTGATGGTTGCACAGTGGGACAGGCTTGGATGAGGTTGGTGGTTCTGGGTACCTGCATCTCTTTGTGTGTCTCAGAGCCTCGGTGGGGGAAGTGCGCAGAAGATAATGCCAAAAGACTGGAAGAAATAGGCCAGGTTCTCTCAGAATGAGGGAAAGGTTTACAACTCACCGACTCAGCAGGCTTCTCCATCTCAACAGCGTCCAGTGCAAAGCAGAATCTAGGATCAACCTCAGGGAGATCAAAAGCCGTGCCATATCATGTTGGCACCACAAAAAAGGGACAACAGGAGCTAGGCAGTACTTCCTAGTGCCCTCTCCAGAGTCCCTGAAGCAATGAATCAGATGGAGATGTCGAGAGGGAGTAAAACGCAATGGAATAGAATGGTGCGTTTAGAATTAATTCAAGCATTACAGCAATCACATTTTTATATTCAGTTAATATTTATGGAAAATAGAGCTCTCACCTGTCCAGCAAGATTGCAGTCACTGACATTCTTTTGAAATCTACCCCAACAGGCAAGCTACTTAGGGGATACATCACTAGAGGCACGCATGAAATATATTGTGGACAAAGTCAAGCTTGCACAAGCGTTCGTGAAACGGACACAGAAATTCTGGTGCTATAGAAATAAACTGCATGTTATGAGATTAGAGTACCCATTATGAATGAAAAGGTAATGGCACATGCAGTTTGGTTTGTTCAGCTACAGTTTGTGCTGTTGAAGTACTTTGATACATGGATTAGCAACATATCTTTTGATTATAACCTCTTCTTTTTCGATATGACTACACAGAGCTCAAAGAATCATTACTTTTAAATGTATTTGCCCAAATAACTCATTTGTTAACATATAACAGATAAATAATGGTTATTAAATATTTGAAATAAACTAATACAACAATATTAGGCTAATATCTGATCACTGGCTGATAGAAATTATCTTTCAAATAATTATTAATTATTATTATAATACAAGAATATACATTGATATTATCTTACAAATATAAATATTTATAAGATGTATCCAACTGAAACAGAATTCTTAACTTGAAGTCAGAGCGATCCATGAAACCTAGCACATTTGCTTTGGAACTGCCAGATCTACTGGAAACAAACCAAAGAGATGATAATGATGTTGATGATTATCATTATTAATTATTATTATTAGTTGTATTATTCTTTTTATTATTATTAACAATAATAATAGTAGCAATAATAATAACAATAATAATAATATATTAATCTACTAGTACCCTTTACCCAAGAGCTTTGTTACTCACTATTTGCATCTATTGCAAGTCAATCTATTTGGAGGCAGATTTTTTTAGTTTACTTTGTTTACAATTCATGAAGGACCACTTTACCTGGAAGAAGTAGGCTACAGTAAAAGCAGTGGGTAGATAATAGGTAAATGCAAAGTAACATACATTCTAGTACATGACAAGTAGTAAGAACAGAAAATTCAACAGGGTTGCTCGGAAAAAGAAAAAGGTCAAGATCAACCAGCAACCGGGATATGCCTGCCTATAGAAATGGAGATTCAGGGCTTTATGGAAAAGTAAGAGATTGACGAATAATCTGATGGCAGGAAGGAGAGGGTTCAATAAGGGAGAAGAGGTGGCATGGAAAACCTAGGTACAAGGTTTTCGCATTGAAGAATTTGGAGCTGTTCAGGTGCAATAGAGTCCTGCACCTGCTCACTCTGAAGCCAGGTGCCTTGTAGGTGAAGATCATTCTGTAGTGCTCTGGCTTCAGCAAAATGAGAAGAAAGTAGCAGTAAGGCAGTCACATCTGTGAGTTGTAGCCTGGCTGCAGAGTACAGCACAGCTGTAAAGGCAGTGAGGAAGGTGATGCCTCTATACAGCCTTTTCAAGACAAGAGCTCAGACTGTAGAGCAGCTGCTAGTAGCATGCAGCAAAGGACGAGTTTCTGAAGGACTGAGAGCTGATTGGAGCATGCTGAAACCAGTTTATTGATTTGCAGTCAGATATTTGGCAAGTATTGTATTAAGTGTGAAGCCCAGATATTTAACTGAAAACGAAAAAGTTGCAATCCCAAAAGTGGTCAAGGACAGAGAGGGTGTTCAGCTAGAAGAAGATTTAAGAAGAAACTGTGTTGAATTTGGTTTGAACTTGAGAAAGTGAAAAAGACACTTAATCCTCAATAGTACCGAAGCGGCCTCCGACATGGTGAACGACAGAGAGGAGGGACATCTATTGATATAGATGACTGCACTATACACCCCTGAGAAACATTGTGGCTCATATCAAGGGTGGGAACATTTGTGAGTACTGTTAAAACCGGATTTTTATCTATCTTACCATCACCAAGAATCCCCTCAGGTCGCCAGGATCTTTCTATCTTCTAAATAGTGTAGAAGGGAGAAAATCCAATTTTACCACGTAATCAAGCAAAATCAATTTGAAACTCTAAAGGATCACTGACTTCGAGGTAAATTTTTTAGAGGTTTATTACAAAGCCAAAAATAACTGCACATACAAGCACCTCATCACGAGGTTAAGAAAATAGATGGGCACTAATACAAAAAATATCCTACGCAGGAGTCTCATCTGACTCAGAATAAGAAGAATAGTTTACTCCAGAAGCATTAGGAAACCAATAACTGCTCCAATCTCTATATTAGAAGTCATTAATCTAAAAAAGGAAAAAGAACAATGAATCTATCTGTCCCTACACTAACTCTATGATGACATCCCTACTTAGCATTTTTCCCAGGCAAGAGAATAAAGGTGTCTGTAGTGAAGACTTTGTTTGTTGTGTTTCGATTTAGATGCCCGTACATAGCTTTCCCTAAATCATGTCCTTATATAGGCACAATTCGCATTGCCCTTATTTAGGCATAGAATCCCGTCCTTATTTAGGCATTAGCCATGCTATCCAAATACAGGCATGGTCACCTACATCCGTCCATCCCACATCACAATGAGTTCTTAGAAACCAGACCCTTAAGTCATCGGGACTTTCCCTAGCTAGGATTATTGATTTCTCCAAGAACTCATCTATTATGCATGAACTACTATTCCTTAGGGGTTCATTCATGACGTCTCCCACCGGCCCGACTTTACGTCAATGCTAACATTCCTAAGCACTTTCCAGGTATAAATATACCTTCCCTTACCATGGCAAGTACGGCTCGGCACGGCTCAGCTCAACTAGCCTACACAGCTCGATACTGCTCGCCACGGCAAGTTCGGAAGGAATTCGAGTTCCCGCCTGACTCACTGACCAGACGCTGTCATCCCTGCTCGCAGAGAATCCAGCTTCCATTGTTCTGACTCCCTTCGCGGGGTGTTGAAGTTTGAGATTCGGAAAGAGATTCCCACCTCTCTCATTCTAAGGTATGGAGCTGACTAGAACCTAGAGGGACTCTTGGCATATAAACTTAGTATATACCATACTATAAAAAACAGCACCTACTTGTTACCTTGTACTACACTTAGGTTAGGTACACTGGGGTAGAACTATTTTAGAAGCATCAGACAAGTATTCACTTTTTAGCCTGTGTTATTTATGTATGTATATATGAATATATGTCATAGCTAAAAGACAATGCTATTGCAGTATTATTTCTTCTTACTGCTTACACTGTGCATATTATATCATGCTTACTGTTTAATGATTGTAACAGCTCATATCTCTTATACGAGAAACACGATTGTTCAATAAACCCTTTTATTGAAACGCCCGTCTATCTATTTCTTTGTAACTCTGGAGAAACTAAGCATGCACGATTGACTGAGTGAAACTGTTATCTGTTGTTTCCACGATTCTGAGACACGTTCCGATTCTAAGGGAAACAAAGTTGTCATATTTATGTAGTTGTCACAAACTACTCCCTTCTTGTTTATTCGAGAAGCTTCTAGTGACCTCTAAGTTAGCTGGCACACAAAGTAATTAAGTTTAATGTACTCGCTAGAGGCATACTGACCTTAGTCATATGAAAAAACTATAGTGTATATTATTCCAATGCGCAGAGCCTATAAGGGAAATAGGAACTACACTACATGGCGCCCAACGTTTGGTAAGGCACTAATTTAACGCTAGATACTGAAGTAACTCAATCGTGCTTTTCTCAGAGACCCCTACTTATAATTCTCTATAAGATGTCTGGAGTGGGTATGGTTAATATCCGCCATAGCAGAGTAGGACGAGAATCCTATGTATTAGCTGTTTGGTTTGTTCAACGTTGAAGGATACAGTGTTCCAAAATATTGTGCACCTTACCTTTGTTTCCTTGAAACTTATTCTACATTTAAAAAAAAAAACAATGTCCACTAACGGGGATGTTGTAGACGCGGCTGATCACGTCGCAACAGGTTTTAATCTTATAGGGTTAAATGAAACTGATGAGGGTGTTATACACATCCCTCCAAAATTAAGGAGAGCCATCACTCTAAAACTTATAAAACATGGTCTAACACCAAGAGGTGGTAGAGCAGTTTTTGTGATAGAGGCACATGAATCTTTTCAGACAGAGGTATTCTATTCATGGATTACATTCCCAGAATCAAATCCAGTAAAACATGTGTTTCACTTCTATAAAGAAGATGAACCACCTGAGGAATACACTCCTTTCTGGGATGTTGAAATTCCTCTCACATACCAGGAGCATCAGCTCTGGTTTAAAGGCGTCCTAAAACATTACAATCACATTACCAGGCTCGGTCCACTAGGTAGACCAGGAGCAAAATGGGCGATTTTAGCCCGCTACATACCTCAAACTGACATTGAAGCAATGTCAGACAAGGAATTACTTAATCAAATACAAGAGTTAATAGAATTACATAGTTAAACCACAACTGTCTGAAGGTCCTGAGAAGGACTCAATTAAATACAATCCTACATCTTCTAAAAAGAAGTGGGAAAATAACAAACATTCAAAAGAGAAACGTTCTCAATCCTGAGGTAGGTCTCCTCAAAAGAAGCCCTCTGACAGGAGGTATAACCTCAGGAATAGGGATAATTTGAAAAAAAACTCACAGGTATCAAGATACTGATACACGTTCCTCTCGTACCTTTCAGACATCTTCACAGACATCTGAAAGAAGAGGACGGTCAGATCACAAGGAAGAACGTGTGAAGTCCAGAGACGATCAAAACGTTCAGAAAAACAAACCAAGACCTCAATTCACTAAGAAAAAGGTAGCAGGTCTGAAAATCAGACATGCCGAAAATCCTGAGAACACAACTCA
This sequence comes from Triturus cristatus, assembly GCF_964204655.1. Lineage (NCBI taxonomy): Eukaryota > Metazoa > Chordata > Amphibia > Caudata > Salamandridae > Triturus > Triturus cristatus. The sequence goes on from NC_140582.1 coordinate 1,046,292,938, forward strand.
AGAACGGAGAATGGGCTCTGACAATGCTGGACAGTGCAGCAGAAGTAACAATAGCTCACCAGAACCTGAAGGAACTTCTGGAGACAGTGGGCTTGAATGAGTACATAACAGTAGAGACTGTAGACACCAGAGTTAGTACTCCACAAAGGTTATATGAAATAACACTCCGGATGGAGGGAGACATACCAAGAAAAGTGAAAGCACTCTTTTGAAAGAAGCTTTCAGGGGGTTATGATATTCTTCTAGCAGAACAGGACTGGCCTCCAGAATTTGTCAGGGAGTGCCCACATGGCAAAGACATCATTATGCCAGCCTTCTCCAACCATGTTCCTATACATTTTAAAATATACTTATGCCAGGAAATGGGCAGTAGCCCAGGCCCCAGCATTATACAAAAATCATGTAGGATTGGATGAGGACTCACCTCACCACAAAATCCAATTAAAATGTCAACCTACTGCACAAAGGCAGTACCCAATTAAGCAAGAAGCTATAAAACAGGTCATGGCGATCTTAGATCAACTTGAATACCAAGGGGTGATTGAAACATGCACCTCATCAATGAACAATCCTTTTTTTCCTGTTTCCAAACCAGACAACACATATTGTCTAGTTTTGGATTACAGACACCTAAACACTTGTTCTAAAACATTTGCAGTGCAAAATGCACACAGTACAGCATTATTGAATAACATTGTGCGTAAAAAATATTAAACCACATTAGACATTTCAAATGGTTTCTTTTGTCAAAACATAGCACCTGAAAGTAGGTACTTGACAGCTTTCTCAATAATGGGGACTCAGCGTCACTTTTGTCGACTTCCACAAGGGTTCAAGAACAGCCCGGGGTTACTCTCAGCAAGAGTAACAGAGTTACTACAAATTTATGATGACGATGCATTGCCATATGTCAATGATATCTATCTGACAGACGATGACTTGGATAGGCACTTGAACAGGGTAAATACCATTATACTAGGCTTTGCCTCTGAGGGCTACAAATTCAATTAAAAAAAATCAAGAATTGCTCATCTCAATGTCCTTTTCCTAGGATATGAGCTTTCAAGTGAAGGAAAAAGCCTGGCAGCTTACTTTTTAGTAAACGTGTGCCCTGCTCCAACCTTCAAAAACGCTGAAAAACTTACAGTCGATTCTAGGTTTCCTGAATTTTGCAAGAATTTACATTCTAAATTACGCAGAAAGGGTTAAACCTCTCTACGAATTAATCAAACCTGATTTCCAAAACAAAAATTGGACACAGGAACACACGGATATCCTGCGTTCACTACAAGCTGACATATTAGCAACAAATCACTTAAAAACATGCGTAAAACATGCAATTTAGTGATCCAAATGCGGATTCACCTACTTAACTTTTCATGAAGGTGAAAAAATACCAATTGCATACAAATCACATTTGTATACACAAGCGGAAATGCGATTCACTTCGACAGAAAAAATCCTGACAGCAGTTCAAACAGCTGTAGCAAAAGAAAGCGCTCTAGCTCAGGGGAAACGCATTATTGTCGTGACTCTGGTACCAGCCTTAGAGGCGGTTACAAAAGCAAACATTCCAAATGCAAAAGATTTACATCCAAGAGGGATACAATGGTTTAATTCTCTTGCTGCAACAGATGTTGACTACGTTTTTGATCCTAATTTAAAAACACAAGCATTCCTGCAATATGAACACGAATGTCCTCTGCCTATTGAGATTCTCCCTCTTGACCAGTATGAATTTATAATTTATAATGATGGATCCGCACAACCCGATACGAGAAGTAAGCAAGCTTACAGTGCAGCATGCACAATCGTTAAAGGTCGCATGCGCGATGGTAAATTCTGACCAATGGTCACAAAAACACAATCTCTAGGAGATTGTACAGCTCAGCGAGCTGAACTACAAGCATTCAAATTGGCACTTGAAAATACGGATCGCGAATTCCCCACATTTATAGCGTACGATTCTTTTTACTATGTTCAATCATGAAATGAATATTTACAGAACTGGCTTCAATATGGTTTCAAAGATGCAAAAGGTGGCACAATTAAGAATAAAACGCTTTGGGAACAAGTAGTTCAGTTGCTAGACGGACTACAAAGCACTCACGTGATACATACGCTGAGTCATCAACATGATGGCGTTCATGTTGCAGGGAATTCATTGGCTGACGAAGCCGCAAAAGGGGCTGTGCAAACGGCTTCCGTAGCTGCGATCACTCATTCAAAAACGAGAATAGACAGTGAGATATTGTTGGATGTCAATGCTTCAAGCAAAGGCAGTGGTGCAGCGTTACCTGAAAGATTTCCACTCAAATACTCGTATATAATTGATGCGAACAACGTTCCGTTTGCTTGAATCCCTGGAGTGGGGGATAGGGTAATTCTAAACATGGAACGTAGATAAGGACTAATCCTAGCAGCACATGAAGAAATAGCCTCTGCCCATGCAGGTGCTTCCACCACAGTATCGTTATTAAAACAGATATTTGTGGCCCAGCATTAGGAAACAGACCAAAAACTATGTTTTGGAATGTGAAATATGCCAACAGATGAAAGTCTCTACAGTGAAACGTCCTGCGCAGACGTCCCTGTTAATTTCAGATAAACCATTAGCTTTTCTTTACCTGGATCACTGTGGTCCCTTGCAAAGGGATGGTAACTATACATATATCATGGAAGCAGTGGATTCGTGCTCAAGGTTCCTATGGATGTGGCCTCAGTGATCGGCTGACGCTCGAACCGTTATAAAAGATTTGCGAGTCTTTATCAGCACATACACAATAGGCACACTACATTCTGATCAGGGACCTGCGCTTAGCTCTCGGGCTTACAAAGAAGCCATGGCCAGTTTCGGCGTTGCATTGCGATACTCCTCTCCATTCCATCCTGAGGAAAATTCGGTTGTGGAAAGAAAAAACCGGGACATAAAGCGGTCTATAACAGTTAGAGCATTAGGTTCGGGTGATGGGTGGGTCAAACATCTTTATGGGGTCCAACGCTCATTAAACAATTTGTCAAGAAGTTCCCTGGGGGGGGGTCACTTCATATGAGGTCCTATTTGGGACAAGAATGTGGGTTCCTGATCTCGAATGTAGAGGCACAGTGTTGGAAAATAAACCATTTGATATCAAAGATCGTTTGGCTGTTTTACAGGACTTAAATGAACTAAGATTGAAACACAGCAACATGTTTCTGAAGCCAACCACCACTGGGGAAAATGCAGCCGTCCCAGCAAGGCCTGTCTGCATCCCAAAGCTTGGGGATCTAGTCAGAGAGAAGATCGCGGACAAGAAGGAATTTGGGCCTTCTTACAGACAACCAGTACCTGTCCTAGCCATTCACGGAACAAGAATAGTACTTCTGCCGCACCCTTGCTGGTAAAAAGAAGAAAAGATTTGTGTTCATCGACCTCATCAAACCACACTATGTGGCCAATACTAAGCAGTAGGCCATGTGGACTCCGACCAAGTAGCAGACGCACTCCTCTAGCTACTATCCAAGAGGTTCAGACTGAAAGACTCATCACCATCAAGAATTCAGCAGTAAGAGATGAAGGACTAAGCAACAATGCTATGGAACTCATTCCTCTTGAAACCCAACTAACAGTTTGTCCTGATACACCTGTTTACACCAACGTAGCAAGTGATCCACTGCTTCCAGCGATTTCAACAAATCCTAATGCAATTTCAACCATTGACTCTGGCTATTTCATTAACTTGGATATGTTTTCTGAAGATCCAAGCGAACTAGAAACTACTCCATCCAAAAGTACTTTCAAAGAACAAGCACAAGACTTCTTTCCTCACGTGAAAAAGACTCATCTAGTTTCACCATGGATTGAACAATGGATTATTTCTCGAATATTTTTCTTTCTGCTTTGGCTAGCTTTAGTGATGAATCTGAGCATGCTGATAAATGGAAGATATATTCACTTGGACACAACAAGTAAAATTGTGATCTTACTTTTGAATCCACACAAATCATCCCATCGTGAAGCAAGAGACTTGTTAGCAGTGAACCTCCCAGCAGTTCCTATACAAGATGGTATAGTTTGGGACAAAACAGATTATGATATTTTCGGCCCGTCGGAACCTTTGAAGATTCCACACTTATTTAAGATATCATTAAGTGACTTTATTACCTCTTGTACCTATTCTGATGATTGGGACATTGAGACTGTTAATAACATGATGTCTGATCTAGAAATGTCGCAAGCATTCTCTCACCATGAATACTTAGAGGGTTCAACACACTATGAACAGCTTTTTTGTTACAACCACTATGGTCATCATTTCTTGCATAAATCTACAACACCTAAAAATGGATTTATGTATAACCAATGGGAACATTGTCCTACACCACCAAGGGGGAGCTGAAAATTCATTGCAATGAAATTTCCATATTTTTCAGGGTACAATACATCCAATCCAGAAACGTTTTACTTTAAAAATGTGAACAAAACAGGAACGAAAAATATGTTAACCAATACGAAACAATTATTTTGCAGCCTTTATTGCCCAACTGTCTAGACAGGGTTTTGACTTTTGGAAAGACACAATTGACACAAAATCTGTCTGGGGTACAAAAGATTGGTAAGTGCAGGGGATAGAAGCTTTGTTTAGAGCCTGCATCATCCCACAGCAGATAATGTTTTTGAATGACACTGTCCAACAAACGTCTTGCCTTGGTTTAGCCAAGATCAAATACATGAACACACCTTCTGTACCAACTCCAGCTAGTAATAGCACTGAACAGGGAGCTGTGACAGTAGACACACTTTTACAAAACAACAGATCAGATTCCAAATGGAAAAAATGGTTGCTCTGGCCCACAGACACAAACATCTCTCAAGAAAGATTCCTGAACAAAATAAAGGGTTTTACTATCAATAGGTCAGACCCACCCTATATTTAAAGACAGCATCCAGGGGTAGTAACAACATACAGTGTAGGAAAATTATGCCTTGATTGGCTACAGACATCTACACTAGAGGATGTGAAACAACACGTATCTTTACTTAAAGAAGACGCAAACCTTAGGGATTTCTTGCTAGGTACAAGAAAAAGGCGTAAAAAACATTTCATATATGCCGGCATCTATGCTGCTTATAATGAAATATGGAAGCTTACACAAGCAGACTCCGCAGAAAGAATACGAGAAATTAATCGTATTCATTTAGAGAAATCTCTCGCTGTGGTAGACAATGGGTTAACGAATCTGTCATCCAGGATGTATTCATTGGGCAACATTGTATCCTCTGCTATAGACATTGTGGAACAAGATTTGGTCCTGCTGCAACAAGGCCAGTCTCAATTATGTTCTATTCTGTTATTAGGCTGGACGCTACAAAACTTGCGTGCAAGCTATGTGCCTTGTCGTATCATTAACATGTCATCTCTGTTTTCAGAATACAATCTCACTGATAAACAGATTGAAGTGGCACAAAGGGGAGCAAAGTATACAGTGCTGAGCATTGAAAAACTGGAAAAACTGCCATTTACGGTAGCAGAAAAACCGGCAACAGAATGGATCATTCATGGCAAAATAAATCTGCCAGTTACAACTTTCCATTTTCAGTATTGCCTCAAACACATGCCAGCAGGCAAATCTGAAAGGTTGGGTAATCAATACATCAGGACATCCTGGGAATTACCTTACACACACACATGTTGGAGTGGAGGGCGTGAAGTGTTTCTTAGCAGTACACACTGTGAAAATGCACTGAGTGGTTCACTCATATGTCAGGATATTAGTTTACACGGGGCCTGTAGCGGTTCCACGGCAAATGTATCCTGCCACCTGCAAGGTTCACTGGCCGCTGTGATTAATCCAACGTTTGGACAACTTTCAAATGGGAGTTACCTCATGTTGAATGATCAGAGCTGTTGTGGCATGTTGCCAGGTATCCCATATCTAGTAACGGTTAGTTCCAGGGTCACTTGCTGTATGCAAGTCTTGTTCCCCCAAATAGACACAGTCAGGGAGTCGCCTTTATGGCCTTCACTGAACATCTCTTCTATACGAATTGATCCTTTAAGCAGAATAAAAGCCATTCTTTTACAACAAACCGTGCCTTTGACCTCGGCCAAAGAAACCTATGATCTACAAATTGCAAGGACTTTGGCTCAGATAGAGGCTGTTACGTACAAACTGCCCTACACATTTCACAGAAATGTTGGGACGAATCTTAAACATGTCTGATACGAGCGGTATTGTGCATGTATTTAAGACCGTATGTTCAGGACTGTTAACACCTTTTCAAGCAGTCCTCTGAATCATTCCAAACTTCATGCACTCGGTGTTTGGTGGTGTGCCGCTAATTCTAGCAATTGTTGCAGGAATCCTGTTTTTATTCCTACTGCTACGCTATGGCAAGCCTATCCACCAGCATCACTCCCTGCGACTTGGAGAAAGCTCTCCTGGAGAGGAAGTGTCGTGAGCACATAGTACAGCTATTGGGTTTACCTAGTCTACGAGAACTAAACACCATATGGTTTCTGTCGTTCAGACCAATCTGGCAAGATTGCATCTTACCTGTTCTATGCCTCCTGCTTTGCGGTGAAGGATGCGTGCTAGACATCTGTCTAACACTCCCATCAGTCATGCCAACGGATATCTGTACTCTGCTGGACCCAATAACGGCCCATGCTCCGTGTTGTCGCCAGAGGCTACCAATCCTGATGACGGCATTCATTGAGATCTCACAGACGCAACATGCTACTGCTGAGGTACGAGATGGATCAACAGGCACACAGGTAACATCGTTAACGAACACTGCTACTGACGATGCGTCACATCTATGTGCAGTTAGTCTTCTAAACAAGGTAATCGACCTATCACCAACTTTGGTAGACTATTTTTTGTCTACAGGAATAGAAGATTTCATGTTTTCACCAGCATCTTACACTGACTTTTGATTTGACTCACAGTGTACCGGATAATCTATGAATTTGGCCTTCATTTTTCAAAACCAAAAGGCTACATTTTGAACTTTTCAGATAATTGAATTTTTTCTTTTTTGGCTTACAAACTCTGCTTACAGTAGAACTATTCATAGAGAACAGACTTCTTTGAACACTTCCAGGGACACATTGTCACCTTTTCTTCGCATTTATGTAATCATGACATGAAATGGCTCTGAACTATTTTTTTATCCTTTCTGTAAAACTGGACCATTTCATTACATATGTGTATATATTTCTGTTCATTCACTTAGAATGAAACATTGCTTTAACATGTACAGCAGCTTTGCATTTCATGTTTAGCAAAGTTTTTTTTACCAAAGACTTTTTAGTATGCTTTTACAAATGTTTTTAGTGAACATGTGATACTCAATTTTATGTGTTTAGCATTTAGTAATATCGATCATTCGTCAATGACATGGGTGTTGTGTTTCGATTTAGATGCCCGTACATAGGTTTCCCTAAATCATGTCCTTATATAGGCACAATTCGCGTTACCCTTATTTAGTCATAGAATCCCAGTCCTTATTTAGACATTAACCATGTTATCCAAATACAGGCATGGTCACCTACATCCGTCCATCACACGTCACAACGAGTTCTTAGAAACCGGACCCTTAAGCCAGAGGGACGTTCCCTAACTAGAATTATTGATTTCTCCAAAAACTCACCTATTATGCATGAACTACTATTCCTTAGGGGTTCATTCATGACGTCTTCCTCTGCCTGACTTTACGTCAATGCTAACATTCCTAAGCACTTTCCAGGTATAAATATACCTTCCCTTACCATGGCAAGTACCGCTCGCGATGGCTCAGCTCGACTAGCCTACACAGCTCGATACGGCTCGCCACGGCAAGTTCGGAAGGAATTAGGGTTCCCGCCTGACGCACTGACCAGACGCTGTCATCCCTGATTGCAGAGAATCCAGCTTCCAGCGTTCTGACTCCCTTCGCGGGATGTTCGAGTTTAAGATTCGGAAAGAGATTCCCACCTCTCTCATTCTAAGGTATGGAGCTGACTAGAACACAGAGGAACTCTTGGCATATAAACTTAGTATATACCATACTATAGAAAACAGCACCTACTTCTTATCCTGTACTACACTTAAGTTAGGTACACTGGGGTAGAACTATTTTAGAAGCATCAGACAAGTATTCACTTTTTAGCCTGTGTTATTTATGTATGTATAAATGAATATATGTCATAGCTAAAAGACAATGATATTGCAGTATTATTTCTTCTTACTGCTTACGCTGTTTGTATTATATCTTGCTAACTGTCTAATGATTGTAACAGCTCATATCTCTTACACGAGAAACAAGACTGTTCAATAAATCCTTTTATTGAAACGCCCGTCTATCTATTTCTGTGTAACTCTGGAGAAACTAAGCATGCACGATTGACTAAGTGAAACTGTTATCTGTTGTTTCCACTATTCTGAGACACGTTCCGATTCTAAGGTAAACAAAGTTGTCATGTTTATGCGGTTGTCAGAAACTACTCCCTTCTTGTTTATTCGAGAAGTTTCTAGTGACCTCTGAGTTAGCTGGCACACAAAGTAATTAAGTTTAATGTACTCGATAGAGGCATACTGACCTTAGTCCTATGCAAAAACTATAGTGTATATTATTCCAATGCGCAGAGCCTGTAAGGGAAATAGGAACTACACTACACCTTAGAAGTGCACTCACTTGGCTTAAGTCAGTAGCCAAAGCTACAGAGCTCGTTCTAAGATGCTCCTTCTAGCTCCTTACCTAATCCTCGACTACTCAACCCTCAGGGCACTGTCCCTAATTCAAAATCACAAAATCATAGAACACGCCCTCGTCACACCTCTTCAACCAGGTCTTCCCCTGGTACTTTTCCATCAAAACTCTTACTTCATCCAAGACGGTTCGGACTGACCATGGGTCCCAGGCACCTTCTCTGCTGAAAGTATCATATCTACATTCCAGTATACTCCCATGTTGGCGTCTCCTACCATCCTAACTTCTAAAACAAAGGGATAGTCTTTCTAACGAGCTAGGTGTCCTTGCACCTGCAACAGAAACATGGGAACGAGAAACTTTCCACTCTGTGAGAGGCACTAACTTTCCTGAAACCCAGAGCCTACTATGGCTCCATTGTCTTTGCACTTATTTATCGCCCTCCTCAGGTAATGCCCACCTTTCCTACATTACTCAGCGAACAAATGGCGGACCTTCTTACAAATTATTCTAATGTCCTACTAGTAGGAGACCTAAACTATTGGTATCAGGATCCCTGGGGCGATCCCCACGCTACAGAACTCTCTGAGTTGCTTTCCAATCTTAATATGACCCAACATGTACTAGCTCCAACTCATGAAAAGGGACATATCCTGGACCAAATTTGGTCTTCTAACTTTAGTATCTCAGTGCCCTCAATCCTACCCTGTATCTGGTCTGATCATCACTTGCTAACATTTACGGCCTCCATTAACGCCGGGTTCAAAGCCCCCCCAACTACAGGAGGGACGACTAGGAAATGGAGGGCACTTAATGATTCACATTTCATTAATACCTTGTCTAACACTGCCCCCACGTCCAACCCCGACGTTAACATCATGGAAAAAAATATATCTAACTGGTTACTGTTGGCCTCCAACATTCACGCTCCCCTTACTAAATTTTCCCGCGCCCGTCACTCAGATGCTCATAGATGGTTTTCGGCAGAGCTAAAAGAACTAAAACTCGCGCTCTGCCAAAAAGAGAGGAAATGGAGGGCTAGATACTCCATGGAAGAAAAATCGCTTTTTGTACAGGCCCGCAAAGAGTACAAAAAAGTAATACTGAAGACTAAGGCCGACTACTTCTCAGCCAAAATTCTTAATGCTCAGAACAAATCGAAAGAAATTACTATCGTAGATGTTCTATGCAACCCCGAGCGCACACGCCCTACTCAGGCTCCAACTCAAGAGCTATGCAACTCCCTGAATAATTACTTTCTGGAAAAAATATCTGTCATTAAAGCCAGCACACCGACTAGTACTCGCATGGACGCTTTGCCCAGCGGGCCTGTTAACCCTATCCCATTTTCCACCCATCTGTCCTCAGTCATTTTCGGACCTGGTGACCCGTGTTAAATCTGGGTCCCCAAACGACTGTTGTCCCCCTCAAGTCATGAAGCTCGCTCTTACCAACCTTCCTCAGCATGTGCTTCCCTTTCTTAACCAATCTTTAGCGCAAGGCTTGGTCCCCACAGCCTTTAAGAACGCTATCGTGATCCCCCTGCTGAAAAAAACAGGATCCGAACCTTCACTGCTGTCTAACTATCGCCCTATTTCTCTCCTTCCCTTTTTGGCTAAAATCTTGGAAACCCACGTTACAGGCAGCCTCTCCTCCTTCATTGAACAGACAGAATATCTAGAGTCAGATCAAGCCAGATTTCGGCCTGCCCATTCTACAGAATCGGTGATTCTCGCAGCCCTGGACACCCTTAGAGCCAACCTAGACAAAAATATCCCCCAGGCCCTAGTGCTACTGGATTTGTCGGCCACTTTTGACACGGTCGACCATAAGATCTTGTTGGACCGTGTCACACAAGCCGGCATACAGGGCTCCGCTTTCAATTGGATAAAGTCTTTTCTTGAAGATAGGACACAGGCAGTCCGCCTCGGCTCTTTCACAGCCCCCAAACTCTCTACCACCTGTGGGGTGCCTCAGGGCTCGTCCTTATCTCCACTTCTTTTCAATCTATACCTAAAACCTCTGATTCTTTCACTAAAAAGTAGAAAGGTGACTACTTTTAACTATGCTGACGATCTTCAGCTAGTGTTTACTCTCGATTCTGCTGATTCAGTGGCCGAATTTCAAGCCACTATGCTTCATATCCAGCGCTGGATGGATCTTAACCATCTCAAAATCAACCCTGGCAAGACGGAACTGGTCTTGCCCGGGAAGAGTGCGACCCTATGGGGCCACCATTTCTGGCCTCCTGAACTAGGCGCCCCTCCTAACCCCTCATCTGCTGTAAAGAGCTTGGGGGTGACCATTGACTCCGCCTTGTCTCTTAAAGGACAGGTTGGGGCAGTGGTCTCCTCCTGTTTCTTTCAACTGCGTAAAATTCGCAAGATCTCTCACCTACTATCACCTTCAGCATTCACACAAGTCGTAATCGCCTTGGTTCTCTCACGCCTCGACTTCTCTAATTCTGTTTACTTTGGTCTCCCTCTGTTCTTACTTCACCGTCTCCAACTGGTTCAGAATCAAGCTGCAAGATTAATTCTTAAAACACCTAATTGGCACTCAGCGAGATCCTGCCTATTCGATCTTCATTGGCTCCCTATAGCCCAACGCACATTATTCAAGACTGGTTGTGTGATATTTAAAGCACTACATTGTAGGAGCCCCAAATTTATTAACGACATGATTTCCAAACACACACCGCGGCGCAACTTGCGCTCTGCTCACCTTCACCTCCTCACACTCCCCCGCTTCAAGCTCCAGCGACAAGGTGGCCGCAGGTTTTCCTACCTCGCCCCGAAACTCTGGAACACCATACCCTTATCAATCAGGAGCTGTGACAACCTTTTAAGCTTCAGGAAAGCTCTTAAAACCTGGTTGTTCACGCAAGCTTATGCGTAAGCCCTCTCGCTGTCAACACTATGCAAGCTTAGCGCCATGAAGCCCCCCGGTGTCCGTGCGCTCTATAAGTTTTTTATAACATAACATAACAGAGCCTATCCAATGGAAACAATTTTCGGCCTACAATATTCAGCTAAAATAACAGATGAATAGGCCTTTCTCTTATATGCAATCAGGCCTTTACACATTTAAACACACACTTCTAAAATCACATTATAAGCATTGATTTCATTATACTTCATACATGAATCAACAAAACTACACGTTCAGACTTTAATATGGTGCACGTTTAAACCTAATGCATCACATTATACATGAACTAATAAATTATGCATTATCTAAATAAGTTTTCAATTTAGGCACTACATTGAGCTCCATTAAATGACATGATTACATTTCTATTCGCACTATTATATGCTAAATTAAGACTACATTTCGATACCCACGCGTTAATGATTTTGCCCTCTAAATATATGGGTGCGGACTTCCGGTGATTATGATGCACCCCTACAAATTCAGAACAACATGGCGCTCTATCAGTACCCATAGACTCACAAGTTTATAGTGTCCATCTAGTTTGCATGTCATTTCCACGCTAAAACGTCCACTCCTACCCTGTAGGAGCAAGCTTACTGCAGAGTAATATTGCATTTTAGAAGTGTATTAATCTGCATGCATACATAGATTCAGGAGTAAATTCCTGTTTTACGATTCATGCCACATAATTTGAACTTAATGGTTAAATGGCTTTCTGAAGCATACCCTTAATGTCAACTGTTGTCTACATATCAGTTAATATTTCTGCTCAAGAAGTTAAAGTATTAACAAAATGTTGCCATTAAATGCCAAAACAATGCCATCACATAGCATTATAGCCCACCACTACAGGCTGCACCAATGTCAAAAGCCTTAGCCTCACTCAGTCCAATGCAAGTCACTGATATATCTGGACTGAATGGGCAATCTTGCCATTCCCTTCTCTATCCATCATACCACATAAACCAGTGCCTAATTTGTAAAAAAATAAGTGCTGGTGCCCAAACTTTTGCTCAGAAGCCCGCAGCCAGTGCTATGATTATCGGGGGTGCTGCGTACCATGGCTGAATAGTCTTGACCTCATGCGTCTTCCATCCACCACCAGACACCCATGCCCCCCCCTGCTCCCTCTTGCATTTTTCCATCCTTGATTTCTCCCCTTGTCACTGTTTGTCTGTCTTTCTCTTCCTCTTTCTTCCCCCTTTTGTGTTTTTCCCTCTCTTACTCTAGGTGAAAGTCTGATAAGAAAAAATAAGTATTGGTTCCCAAAAATGAGTGCTGGTGGGCCCCACCTACAACCCAGGGGCCCAAATTAAGTACTGACCCAAACACACCAACGTCAACGGAAATGAGAAAGACAAACCTAGGGCTCCTTCACATACAGACTTTCCCATGGACTTTCTCCAAGATGAACTCATCAGGCTTTCCCACTCCATCCAGCCTATATAAGATGTCAAAACACTCCTCAACATATACATCAAGGCCATGAAAGTCTATGTAGTCCTCAACACACTACTCAAAACTAGGCCTGGGCAGTAAATTTCGTTCCGCTCACGGAATTTGCGATATTTTGACATTTTCGTGTTTCGCGGAGAGCGCGAAAATGTCAAAACTTTCGCAACCTGCCGCAAAACGGAAGTTTTTTCTTGTTCGCGCTTTGAAAATGCATTCTCGCGTGCGCGTTCGCAACTTACCGGGTCCCTGCATTCGCCGACGAGTTTTCCTATCCGTTCGCGCGCGCCACAAGGTGTTGGATTGTTGATAGCCGGTCGTGCTATCCCGCGAGAGTTTGCGATCGCGAACACGTCATTGCGATCGTGAACAGGAAATAAGCATCGCGAGCAAGATGGTCGCGCCCATTAGCGACCGCATGGGCAAGTTGGAGATATATTTTCCCGCGAGCACGCAAAAACACATCGCGAACGGGCGGGAAAAGCAATCTCCGCATCTTCGCGAAAGTTTTGCATGCTCGCGGAGATTTTGCGCAATTTCGCGATAATTTGCGAAAAGTCAATTTCGCGAATTCCGCCCACCCTTACTCAAAACACAGTTCTTCATGGTGCTCACAAGAACTATTGCAAAACAAACGCTCCATCCGAAGACAAGGAAATAAATGGCGATGAGTCCAAACCCTGATAGCCTAACCAAAGTCAAAACCTGACCTACATGCAGATCCCTCATCACCATCGTCAAAGCCACCTTCTACAAAACCACTATTAGCAAGGAAAACAAAAGAAGTGAATAGCTCTTCAAAGCAGTTGAGCACTGTGCCATCCCACTCTCAGGTCTAACTATTCAACTCTCAATCAACAAATGTGATACTTTCACACTCGGTAACCTGGGAAGATAAAATCAGAACTCACATCAACCACATAAAAAAACAACCATAGTCCTTCCAGTTCCCCACTCCAAGTAGATGGCCTTCAACCTCCTCTTCCACATCCCTGAGACTAGCACCTACTAGGCATGTAATTTCCCGGATATTTTCAACTTTTCTTTCACGCTGTGTTTTTCGTGAGTACTTCACAGCTGTCTACGCTTTGCAGTCATTTTCACATTTTGCTTCTTCCCTTTAAATATATACAGCACTTGTAAATATGTGACACTCTTCTGACGTTTTACCTAAAAAAACTAACATTTGTACTACTGTACACAGGGCCGGCTTTAGCACTGTTGGCGCCCTGTGCGACAATGTTTGTTGGCGCCCCCCACTGACCACAGCCGCCACGGATTCCCTCACTACCAACATTTGACAGTGCCCCTCAAGTCTCCATAACCACTGTCTCTTAGATTAATTTAGTTTTATAGCGCCACTCGTAGCAGTTTAAGGTCTCAGAGCACTTTACATCAGGCCCACTTTGTGCAATCATATGTGTGTAAGTCATTATATAGGAAATGTTAGACAAGACAGAGGTCTACAAGGTGTAGAAGTCACATTCATCCATACTGGTAGGCAGTATAGTTTAAGAGTTCTTGGACTGGAAAAGCATAAATTCAGAATTTAAAATGTAGCACTATTGTTAGGCGTTTTCTTTAATAATAAGAAGTGATTTCTACCCAAATGAACCCCTTTTGCAATATTAGGACAAAGAAAGACTATATTATATAGCTTTAATATGTTCCTTGCAGTTTGCATATAGCTCTTTGATGGCAGCTAATAGCTCACTGCTGTATTATGAGGATGTTAACTAATAAACTGCAAGAAACAAAAGGATCTCTGATAAAAGCAGTAACCCATTGACCTATTTATGTTTTATGCACTTTGTGATGTGAATGGAACACGTTCTTTGCAACGTTCACAACGAAGCTGCGGACCCTCTCCAGGAAGAACATTAAGCACCGGAGTTATCCTTTTTATTGATGCCTGAAAATGGCTGGGACAATCTTTGCGGCATCAGGTGCTTTTAAAATAGATGAACTTGGCGCCCCCACCCCATGTCAGCGCCCGGTGCGATCGCACCGATCGCACCGCCCTAGAGCCGGCCCTGACTGTACATTTGATCTTTTATTAATAGTCACACAATAAACTTCCATGACCCCGGCCCAGCTGGACTCCGTGGCGCCTGTACTCTCCGAACAGAATTTACTGTCAGTTTAGTGCACAAGGAAGTTCCCTCTCAGAGGTTGGTGCGTAAGATTGAATCCCCACTGCAATTTACAGTAAATCTTGTTTAACAATTTCCGCAGAACTCGTTTTCCTTTTTTTTTTTCCCCCGCTTTCACGGGGAGGTATCCCGGTTTCCTGCACTGGCCTACACTCTGGAATATTTAGAAATCCACCCCCACTTGTCTCAACACGTCTGACTTTCCAGTTTCTTATCCTGGCATCCAGGGTCGAGCGCACTGTATCATCGAGAAATTCCCGCTGCTACAGAGCCCTGGACTCCTCGTTTTCTCACACTTGGCGCGAGGGCGAGAATAACTACCATAGGGGAGTGAGTGTGAGGGGGCGAGGAGGAGCAGCGCCTAGCAGAAACTACGAGACTTTTAGACTGGAAATGCAAGAAATGGGGAGGGGGACAAAAAGGAAGGGGTTTCCCCCCCTCTATGCACCTAAGATTAGGAAACACGAGCCCATCGGCATCAGAATTGCCCCCACCCTCTCGTAATTCAGAAAGCATCCGATAACACACCTTATCTACCTTATCCAAGAACATTTTCGCAGGACATGATAGGAATCAATTCCCCTCAGACAAGTCTCACAGGAAATGTCCATATACATACCAATATTTGCAAAGCAGAAAGAGATAAAAAAAAAATTATCGGACATATTTTCCCCATTGATTTGTATTGAACAATGGACAATTTCAGACTAACATATTTTCCCCATTGATTTGTATTCAACTAGGGACAAATCAGGTGGGAGAATAATGGCCTATTTTGGCTTTAAAAATTGGTAGTCTGTCTCAGCCTGAATTGGGTCTGTGCCAACTTGGCATGTACTGTTCAGTAGTTCGTTACTCTCTAGCACATGCGCATGGGTACTCACAAACTTTCTCGGGGGGGGGGGGGGGGCAATTTTACAGTGTGGTTTGTGGCCGAGGGGCGCACCGGTGGGGGCAGGGTCAGTGGGGGAGGGGGCGTGGCTAGAGCAAAAAAAAAACTGTGACCATGAAGTTGAACACAGACCCTGCAGCGGATGCCTTTGTCCACTGAGCCACCAGACGTCTATCTCTCTCTCTCTCTCTCTCTCTGTCTCCCTCTCTCTCTCTGTCTCCCTCTCTCTCTCTGTCTCTCTCTGTCTCCCTCTCTCTCTCTCTCTCTCTCTCTCTCTCTCTCTCTCTCTCTCTGTCTGTCTCTGTCTGTCTGTCTGTGTCTGTCTGTCTGTCTCCCTCTGTCTGTATCTCTCTCTCTTTCCCTCTGTCTCCCTCTGTCTGTCTCCCTCTGTCTGTCTCTCTCTCCCTCCCCATGTCTCCCTCCCTCTGCCTCCCTCTCTCTCTGTCTCCCTTCCTCTGTCTCCCTCTGTCTCTGTCTCCCTCCTTCTCCCTCCCTCTGTCACCCTCTGTCTCCCTCCCTCTGTCTCCCTCCGTCTCCCTCTCCGTCTCCCTCTCCATCTCTCTGTTTATCTGCCTCTCTGTCTCTGTCTGTCTCTGCCTCTATCTATCTGTCCCTGTTTATGCCTCTATCTGTCTCTGTCTGTCCCTATCTCTGTCTGTCCCTGTCTCTGTCCCAGTCTCTGTCTTCCTCCCTCTGTCTCTCTCTCCATCTCTGTCTCCGTCTGTCTGTCTCTGCCTCTATCTGTCCCTGTCTCTGCCTCCGTCTGTCCCTGTCTCTGTCCCTGTCTCTGTCTTCCTCCCTCTGTCTCTCTGTCTGTCTGTCTCTGCCTATATCTGTCTGCCCCTGTCCCTGTCTCTGCCTCTATCTGTCTCTGTCTCTATCTCTGTCTGTCTCTGTCTCTGTCTCTATAGCTGTCTGTCTGTCTCTGTCTGTCTGTCTATGCCTCTATCTGTCTCTGTCTCTATCTCTGTCTGTCTCTGTCTCATATTTAGTGTTTTCTCTCTCTCTCTCTCTCTCTCTCTCTCTCTCTCTCTCTCTACCTCTCTCTCTCTCTCTCTACCTCTCTCTCTCTCTACCTCTCTCTCTCTCTACCTCTCTCTCTCTAACTATCTCTCCCTCCCTCCCTCTCTATCTCTCCCTCCCTCTCTCTCCCTCCCTCCCTCCCTCGATCTCTCTCTCTCTCTCCCTCTCCCTCTCTCACCCTCCCTCTCTCCCTCCCTGTCTCACTCACTCTGTCTGTCTCCCTCTCTCTCTCTCTCTGTCCCCCTCCCTCTCTCTCGCTCGGTCTACCTCTCTCTGTCTCCCTCCCTCTCTCTCTCTGTGTCCGTCTGTCTCCCTCTACCTGTCTCCCTCCCTCTGTCTCCCTCTGTCTGTCGCCCTCCTCTCTCTGTCTCCCTCCCTCTGTCTGTCTCCCTCTGTCTGTCTCCCTCTGTCTCCCTCTCTCTACCTCTCTCTCTGTCTGTCTCTATCTCTCTACCTCTCTCTCTGTCTGTCTCTATCTCTCTGCCTCTGTCTCTCTCTGCCTCTGTCTCCCTGTCTGTCTCCCTCTGTCTCCCTCTGTCTGTCTACCTCTCTCTCTGTCTCCCTCTCTCTGTCTCCCTCTCTCCCTCTGTCTGTCTCCCTCTGTCTCCCCCTGTCTCCCTCTGTCTCCCTCTCTCTCTGTCTCCCTCTCTCTCTATCTCCCCCTCTGTCTCCCTCCCTCTGTCTGTCTCCCTCCCTCTGCCTCCCCCTCTCTCTGTCTCCCTCCCTCTGTCTGTGTCCCTCTGTCTGTCACTGTCTCCCTCCCACTGTCTCCCTCCCTCTGTCTCCCTCCCTCTATCTCCCTCTGTCTGCCTCCCTCTATCTCCCTCCCTCTGTCTCCCTCTCTCTCTGTCCCCCTTCCTCTGTCTCCCTCTCTCTCTGTCTGCCTCCCTCTGTCACCCTGTCTCCCTTCCTCCCTCCCTCTGTCTCCCTCTCTCTCTCTCTGTCTCCCTCTGTCTCCCTCCATCTCCCTCTCCCTCTCCATCTCTCTGCCTCTATCTGTCCCTGTCTCTGCCTCTATCTGTCTCTGTCTGTCCCTGTCTCTGTCTTCCTCCCTCTGTCTCTCTCTCTCTGTCTGTCTGTGCCTATATCTGTCTGCCCCTGTCCCTGTCTCTGCCTCTATCTGTCTCTGTCTCTATCTCTGTCTGTCTCGGTCTCTATCTCTGTCTGTCTCGGTCTCTATCTCTGTCTGTCTCGGTCTCTATATCTATCTGTCTCTGCCTCTATCTGCCTCTGTCTGTATCTGCCTCTATCTGTCTCTGCCTCTATATGTCCCTGCCTCTATCTCTGTCTCTATCCGTCTCTCTCTCTCTGTCTCTCTGTTTCTATCGCTGTCTGTCTGTCTGTCTCTACCTCTATCTGTCTCTGCCTCGATCTGTCTCTGCCTCTGTCAGTCTGTCCTTGTCTCTACCTCTATCTAGCTCTGTCTGCCCCTGCCTCTATCTGTCTCTGCCTCTATCTGCCCCTGCCTCTATCTGTCTCTGCCTCTATCTGGCTCTGTCTCTATATGTCTCTATCTGTCTCTGTCTCTATCTGTCTCTGCCTCTATCTGTCTCTATCTGTCAGTCTGTCCCGGTCTATCTCTGTCTCTAACTCTATCTCTCTATGTCTGTTTCTGTCTCTATCTGTCTCTGTGCCTCAGGCAGTGCACACGGACTCTGTCTACACGTTCCCGTCACCAGCCCAGCGACAGTCCCCCACACCTCCCTCTCCCTGTGTATTGTAAAAGCCAGCGTGTTTTCTCTCTGAATTTGCTGGTGCGCGGGGTTTGTGTACCACCACTGGGCCTGGGGTCACATCTGTCACTGGCTTTAATTCTGACTCTCACCCCCAGCTGTCAGATCAAAGCCTCCCTTTGGTGCCAGTCACCCGTCTGTGTAGGTATGCATGCATCAATTATATATAGCGCCAACCTGGCGGTGAGCATTTGTGCGCTGTGCTGCGAGAGTGGAGACCAGGCCTGAGCTCCCTGGCCTTGGCTCAATCCTCTGACTACAGGCTGGCGGGAAACATCACTGCCCTCTGTCACCTCACCCGGCTCTCACTCCCTGCTGCCCTCTGTCACCCTCTGCCATCGCACCCGGCTCTCACTCCCTGCTACCCTCCGTCACCTCACCCGGCTCTCACTCCCTGCTGCCCTCTGTCACCCTATGCCATCGCACCCGGCTCTCACTCCCTGCTACCCTCCGTCACCTCACCAGGCTCTCACTCCCTGATGCCCTCTGTCACCCTATGCCATCCCACCCGGCTCTCACTCCCTGCTGCCTTCCGTCACCTCACCCGGCTCTCACTCCCTGCTGCCCTCTGTCACCCTCTGCCATCGCACCCGGCTCTCACTCCCTGCTACCCTCCGTCACCTCACCCGGCTCTCACTCCCTGCTACCCTCTGTCACCCTATGCCATCGCACCCGGCTCTCACTCCCTGCTGCCCTCTGTCACCCTATGCCATCGCACCCGGCTCTCACTCCCTGCTACCCTCCGTCACCTCACCAGGCTCTCACTCCCTGATGCCCTCTGTCACCCTATGCCATCCCACCCGGCTCTCACTCCCTGCTGCCATCCGTCACCTCACCCGGCTCTCACTCCCAGCTGCCATCCGTCACCTCACCCGGCTCTCACTCCCAGCTGCCATCCGTCACCTCACCCGGCTCTCACTCCCAGCTGCCATCCGTCACCTCACCCAGCTCTCACACCCTGCTGTCCTCTGTCACCTCACCCCGCATGTGTGTCAGCCCCGGCTGAGACAGCTTCCCCGGGCACACATGCAGCCGCACCCGAGTACTTCACAGGTCTTTAAAAGACCATTTACTTGTTAATGAGGCTTTGTTGTATTTCACCTTTTCTTAGCACGCCTGCAGCTCTACTCTGACTATCACTGGAATCGCCTGGCCCCATAGAGCAGAGTCTGTGTTGGCTGAAACTCTTTTTAAATAAAAAACAAAAAAAACCACAGGTACAATGTCTGCAAGATCCGCGGGCTGCCAAGGAAGGCTTGCCGGGCCGCACTATGAGTACCCGTGCTCTAGCGAGACTACTTAGCACAATATATATTAAACACTGCCACGTATGTACACGCACCTACAAACCGAAGAGGCACAGCATGAGCGACATCCAGATTCTTTTTTAACGCCCCAGGCACGTTTTTAAAGATAGATGTTCTCACTGCCCAGGTTTACCCACATATGCTCAGATTTAGTGTGTGTGTTTTTGTTTTTCTCTCTCTCTCTCTCTCTCTCTCAGTCAGTCAGTCAGTCAATTACTTTTATTCGATCAATAAAAGATCATAAAAAGAGACAATACAAACAGAAAGTCACATTACATAAAATACAAGGTGCATAGTCATCAATTACAAATATAAGAACATTACCAGTGTTTAAAATTTTTTAAAAAGAACTTATTTCATGGGTTCAATTCTAAGTTAAAAAGAAGGTAAATATAATATAAAGATAACATTTTCATGTTAAAAAGTCTAACAGGGATAGAAAAACTCTACACCTAAAAGCCACCCTCCGTCATGACCGCATCAATTACATTAAAGCTAGGCCGTGCACTAAGGCGCTTCTTGCTAATACGAACGGCTGCCACTAGAAAATTTGCTACATGAAAAGCAACAGTAATATTAGGCATCAGCTGTAGGAACAGAAGCGCAGGCCGAACCTGAACAAAACCAGCCCCTTTAAATATAGGTAACAAGTATTTTGACCTAATCTGCGCATAATGTTCACAAAACATAATAAAATGTAATGTATCTTGACAAGAAAAATTGTCACAATCACATGGTGTAGCATTATCAGGAGTAGCCCATGTGGGATAAGAACCTAGCACAAAATGTATCAAATTTAGGCGAAACTTCGTAAGAAGGGACCTATGAAGTGGCATGGTTACAAAAGTCAGGTAAGGATCAAGACCGGGGACAGTTATTAACCCGTAGTTCCTTCTCGCTAACGGTTTATTTAATTCAGTGTCCTCCCTGTCAGCCATGAAACGTGTTAGTAGTGCAGTCTTAATCCCCATGATGTCCTTTTTATTAATACGATGCGGGGAATGAAATAGCTCAGGTCTGCCTGCTGTTGCCAACATCTTTTTAACATATGCAAACCATGGAATTCTCAGGGCTCTATCCAGAGCAAGGCAGTCCCTTAGTATCCGATGGGTTAGGGAAATCTCCTGGTTAAGCCAAGATTTTAGCCAGCATATCACAGGGGCCACTTTAATTAAATCTGCGACAAACCCCATACCCAATTCTGTGTGTATTGTAAAAGTTGGTGTAGACTGGGGGACAAACAGCAAAGATCTCAAGAACTTATTTTCCGCCCTCTGTATGTTGTTGGTGTTAGTATAGCCCCATATTGCAGAGCCATAGGTGGCTATTGCCAACGATTTTGCTTTATAAACTTTCAGAATGGCCTCCAGAGGGCGCGCTCCCAGCCTTTTGGCAAAACCAAGTATGGCTGTAGCTGATCTGGCCAGAGAGTTGCCTTTTAATTTTTGTTGCGGGCCCCATGTACCTTTCTCATCAAAGATGACACCCAGGTAAGTGAAAATTGGTACCCTTTTAACCTCGTGACCTAGGCACAGAAAGATTTTAGATTTCTTTTTCCTGCTGGCCTGGCCGGTGATCATGACCTGTGATTTTTGAGTGTTAATTTTCAGGTCTAATGATGTCATGAAATCACCGAAAGATGCCAATAGTCTGTCAAGGGCCACCCCTGAGCGTGCCAAAAGCACGGCGTCATCCGCGTATAGGAGAACTGGGATCTTAGTATCTCCTGCACGAGGTACATCCACCACTGCATTGGCCAGGACTGGGCCCAAGGCGTTTATATATAATGTAAAAAGGAGAGGTGCCAATATGCACCCCTGCCTTACGCCCCTCTCTGAATTAAAACAGCTGGTGCACCTTCCCCCCTGGGTAACTCTCACCGTGGATAATAAGCCACAATGGAGATCTGCCAGAAATCCAACTAGAGGTGGGTCAACCCCTATATCCAAGAGAATACTCCACAATTTTGACCTGTTGACCAGGTCAAAAGCTGAGGAGAGGTCCATAAAGGCCATATACAAAGACCCCTCCTTAGCAATCGTGTATTTGGAAATGAGTAAGTGGAGATTTAAGCATTGATCCTGCGTGCTCCTATTTGCCCTGAAGCCATATTGGGCGTCTGATAGTATGCCGCTACCCTCGAGCCAGGTATTCAATCTGCCTAAAATGACTCTGCCTAGAATTTTAACGGAGGAGTCAATTAGGGAGATAGGCCTATAACAGGCCGGATCATCCCTCTGGCCTTTTTTGAAAATTGGGATGATTATAGATTTTGCCCAGGAATCGGGGATATGCTTGTATCTAGCAGCATTAAAAACATTTGCTAATATTTTGGCCCACAATTTAGGAACAGACTTATATAGATCTGCAGGAACACCGTCTGGACCTGGCGCCTTACTCTTCGATGTCTCTAGGATAGCTTTTTCAACATCCTCCTCCTTAAAGGCCGCGACTGGACCAACTTGATTCAAGGGTAACAGCCCCTCTGATTGCCCAGGCGAAACTGAACTATAGATTTTTCCAAAATGGGCTAACCACAGCTCATCAGGAATACAACATTCCATGGCCTGGTTCTCGCTACCGGTAAAAAAAGAGTGATTTATCACACCCCAAAATTTGGAGCTATCCCGCATAGTATCTGGTGACAATAGATCATTCCATGCTTCTTCCTGAATCTCTTTTTTCCGGGCTTTAATTGCTAGTTTATACCGTTTTCTCAGAGAAGCAATCAAAAGTCTATTTCTTGGTTTGCCCTTGGTTGCCTTCAAGAGGGCTGAATGGGCCTTGGTACATTTGGTGTCAAACCATTTTTTGCCTTTAAAAGGTCCTGATTTGGAATTAACCAAGAGAGCCGAATTTATATGTTGGCAAATAATAGTAAAGGCTTCGACTATACTGGAGTTGGTATTATCATGGTCTAAGCAAATACCCATCTCCGGTTCAACCTTAGACAGAACTTCTTGTAAAAAGGTGATCGGAGTCACCTGGGCCCATTTTAACCTCCGGCCCTGATCTTTAGCTACGAGGGCTCTGGTACCCGAAGTACTTGAGTCTTTGAAGACCAAAAAACCTTCCGAGGCAACCTCAGCTATCACTGGGTTGTGGTCACTAAATGCGGAGTCCTCCACCCTGTAATTTAAAATCAAAGAAAAAATCGAAGAAGAAACAAAAATATAATCGATGACAGACCCTGAATCAGAACCTTTAAAAGTGGACATTCTCTGCCCTTCCGTGCAGCAGGCAGGTTCAGAGAGGTCTGCAGAAGCCAGTAGGCTCTCCAGAACCTCGCCTTGTTTGGTGTGTTCGAAATGAGTGGATGAAAAATAAGAAAATCCATCCTCATCATTCAGAATACAACCCAAACTGCAGGGATGGATATTTAAGTCACCCATTAGGATGACTTCAAAACTGTTGTGTGACTCTCTATATTTATCCAGAACCTCCCCCAGAGATTCTAGATGCTGATTTGGACTGACAGAATCTTTAGAATTATAAAAATTAATCAGAAGCAAAGAAGGGTAGTTTGCCGCCACTATTTCGACAGCCAAGCAGTGTTTAGAACCACAATCTACTTGTTTAACGGATCCTTTCAGGTTCAATGAAACCAATAATGCCAGACCCCCCTTTGCCCTCCCCACCACACTTGGTGTGGCTGGAATATAAAAATGGACATAACCGTCCAGGAAAAGGCTATTTGTTGTGTCCCAGGTTTCTTGTAGTGCAATAATGTCATGTGACACAACATAACCCACCCATAACTCATCCTTACTTTTTAGTCTCAAGCCAGCAATGTTCCAACTTAAAATTTTGCAGATATTTTTTTGGGTGGAATCATGCGCCTCTAACGCTACAGGTCCCTTTTCCTCATTTCTATTTGTCAGAGTTTTTAGTGGGGGAGACATGCTAAGAGATGACCCCTCCTGACCCGGTCAGGCTAAAGTGTCCGGGTGGAATCTATTCTCACTATGCTCAGAGGAGAGTGTAGCAAGGTTTGGGTTAAATTCCCTACCATTCTGGGTTTGACCAAGGCTTACCAAGGTATTTGGGTGAAAATTATAAAAATGCCTTAGATCATAAGCCCTTATTTCTGACCTAACCCCACTAAATGGATAGTCACAAATAAAACGCACCACTCGAGTATCCTTAAAATTAATAATGATACAATCCCCTGGGACATTTTTTGGTCTGGGACCCACCCAGCTGACTCTTCTGGCAAAGAGAATCTTCCCGTCCAAAAAGTTCGGGATAGGTCTCTTTTGATTAAGCCAGAAAATGACTTTATTTTTGAGTTGTTCGTAGGATTCCTCTGTACCGATTTTCAGTTCCGGGACGCCAGTCAAGACCACGACATAAGGAATAGAATCAGGGGGTAAGTTGATATGGATATTGGATTTAATTGTTCTATCCCTAGTATCTGACTTTGATCCTATATGTGTATTCCTACTAGCGGGGTTAGTTCCCGGTGAATCCCTTAAGCCCGTCCTGACCTGAATATCACCTCGAGAGGTGGTAATAACTGGGGACAAGGTTCTAGGGGGAATACCCTTAGAATTAGCTATAGATGGTGTATCCATGCTAGGTAAAGAAGATGACGGGGTAGGAAGAATAGGGTTCGCTTTGATGTGGACAGCACTATCCTTATTAGCTAATTTAATGACATTTTTTAAAGAGCAAAAATTATCTAAAATAGTTTGCTCGAGACGATCCACTTTGTCAAAAACCACCTTTACTCTTTCTAGAAGTGGCAATATTAGAGAGCGGACTATTTGTTCGATCTGAGAAGTCAAATCGCTAAGTTGGAACTGGTCCCGAGGCCTGTTAGAGGTTTCATCCACAGGGGAATTATCCACAGCCTGAACCTCCCTAGTCTCTGGTGGTGGATGTGTCATGGTGTTAGCGTGCTTAGCCTGTCTCCCCCCCTGGGTTGGCCCCTCTCTCTTCCTCTTTGAGACAACACTTTTAGCCCCCTTTTTGTTAGCTCTCGTCTGTGGGTGAGGCGAAGCAGGTTTAGAGTGATTTGTAGTGTTAGTAACTAAAAGGGCAGCCTCACTGCGAGGGTCAATTATGTCATTGCGACCAGGTGATGTGATAGTACTGTCTCCCCTATCCCGCTCCTGCCCAACATCACCTTACGACCTTCAATACTAAGTCCCTAGGGGATTTTGCCAAAGCGAGTAGTCCCAACGATGAGCGCCTAGCTTGTGTTAACTCAGAGGATAGCCTCCGCTCTGTAATTGCCAGTTCCTGTTCTAAGACAGAAACTGCTCTGGTGATGAACTGATCAAGTGTGCCAGACACGGACCCCCCTCCTCCCAAGCGCTTCCCCTTGCTTGTCATTCTGTACAGTATTCGGCCCTGTAACAATACAATCAGAGAAGTATAATCAATATGGAAAGGCCTCAAAGGAGTGGACCGAGTATCTAGGCCCGAAAACTGCCTTCCAATAATCTATAAAAGCAGGTCACAAGCCTCAACTAACATAATCGTTATACACTGCTCTTATAGCCAGAACCAACACAACAAGCCAATATACCTTTCCTGATGGGGCACGTATCACAAGGTTAGGGAAGTGGCCCAGTCCAGTCAGGTCCGGGCAGTGACGGGCAAGGACGGGCCCGCCCTTGGCCCGGGCTTCGCCCGGGCGCTGCCCGCGCGCGTCCCGCGCTGCGGTGTCACCAGGCGGCCTATGTAGTGTTCCGGCGCAGCCTGGTGACGTCACCGCAAGCGCCGATAGCCGAGTAGTGCTGGGAATTGTAGTGCGTGTGGGCCGTTCACCTCACGGCAGCAGACGAAAAGCACCAACAACGAGGAGCGTCCAGCAACACAGCCCGTCTCCTGCCCTCCGAGAAGCTCCCTCGAGGTAAGTGTTGAGCACCAAACGAGATGGTTACAGCAAAGCGTCCCGCGCTGCGGTGTCACCAGGCGGCCTATGTAGTGTTCCGGCGCAGCCTGGTGACGTCACCGCAAGCGCCGATAGCCGAGTAGTGCTGGGAATTGTAGTGCGTGTGGGCCGTTCACCTCACGGCAGCAGACGAAAAGCACCAACAACGAGGAGCGTCCAGCAACACAGCCCGTCTCCTGCCCTCCGAGAAGCTCCCTCGAGGTAAGTGTTGAGCACCAAACGAGATGGTTACAGCAAAGCGTCCCGCGCTGCGGTGTCACCAGGCGGCCTATGTAGTGTTCCGGCGCAGCCTGGTGACGTCACCGCAAGCGCCGATAGCCGAGTAGTGCTGGGAATTGTAGTGCGTGTGGGCCGTTCACCTCACGGCAGCAGACGAAAAGCACCAACAACGAGGAGCGTCCAGCAACACAGCCCGTCTCCTGCCCTCCGAGAAGCTCCCTCGAGGTAAGTGTTGAGCACCAAACGTTTTGGTTACAGCAAAGCGTCCCGCGCTGCGGTGTCACCAGGCGGCCTATGTAGTGTTCCGGCGCAGCCTGGTGACGTCACCGCAAGCGCCGATAGCCGAGTAGTGCTGGGAATTGTAGTGCGTGTGGGCCGTTCACCTCACGGCAGCAGACGAAAAGCACCAACAACGAGGAGCGTCCAGCAACACAGCCCGTCTCCTGCCCTCCGAGAAGCTCCCTCGAGGTAAGTGTTGAGCACCAAACGAGATGGTTACAGCAAAGCGTCCCGCGCTGCGGTGTCACCAGGCGGCCTATGTAGTGTTCCGGCGCAGCCTGGTGACGTCACCGCAAGCGCCGATAGCCGAGTAGTGCTGGGAATTGTAGTGCGTGTGGGCCGTTCACCTCACGGCAGCAGACGAAAAGCACCAACAACGAGGAGCGTCCAGCAACACAGCCCGTCTCCTGCCCTCCGAGAAGCTCCCTCGAGGTAAGTGTTGAGCACCAAACGAGATGGTTACAGCAAAGCGTCCCGCGCTGCGGTGTCACCAGGCGGCCTATGTAGTGTTCCGGCGCAGCCTGGTGACGTCACCGCAAGCGCCGATAGCCGAGTAGTGCTGGGAATTGTAGTGCGTGTGGGCCGTTCACCTCACGGCAGCAGACGAAAAGCACCAACAACGAGGAGCGTCCAGCAACACAGCCCGTCTCCTGCCCTCCGAGAAGCTCCCTCGAGGTAAGTGTTGAGCACCAAACGAGATGGTTACAGCAAAGCGTCCCGCGCTGCGGTGTCACCAGGCGGCCTATGTAGTGTTCCGGCGCAGCCTGGTGACGTCACCGCAAGCGCCGATAGCCGAGTAGTGCTGGGAATTGTAGTGCGTGTGGGCCGTTCACCTCACGGCAGCAGACGAAAAGCACCAACAACGAGGAGCGTCCAGCAACACAGCCCGTCTCCTGCCCTCCGAGAAGCTCCCTCGAGGTAAGTGTTGAGCACCAAACGAGATGGTTACAGCAAAGCGTCCCGCGCTGCGGTGTCACCAGGCGGCCTATGTAGTGTTCCGGCGCAGCCTGGTGACGTCACCGCAAGCGCCGATAGCCGAGTAGTGCTGGGAATTGTAGTGCGTGTGGGCCGTTCACCTCACGGCAGCAGACGAAAAGCACCAACAACGAGGAGCGTCCAGCAACACAGCCCGTCTCCTGCCCTCCGAGAAGCTCCCTCGAGGTAAGTGTTGAGCACCAAACGAGATGGTTACAGCAAAGCGTCCCCTCTCTCATTTTCTGCTTTATTATGCCTCTGTCTCTAGCAGCAGGACACACAAAGGACCTTCGCTCCTCTGCCAATTATGCGGTTTCTTTCTGGTCAAAACAAACCTCTATATTTCTAAATGTGTCCCGAAGATTGAATTATCCTTTTCCTTTTTTGCTTTCAAATGACCTTCTCCTTCCTTTTAATCCTCTGCACGCCTCCTCTCTCTGAGCTCAGCTTTCTCAAAGTCACATGCATGTTTGCCTTAATCTGTATGACTTTCAGAAAATTGCCAACATCTCATATCTAAGATCACAACATCTTACAAAGTCATATCCCTGCTTCCTAACAATACCTAATCCCCTCCTCCTCATCCACTAAATAACCCACCATCTATCTGCATGAACTCCTGTACCCCCTTCTAATGATCACATCTAACTTCTAATAATTTCATACACCACTAAGAAAATAGAATGAATGCATGGAGTGATTTGCTTGAGGCACATGAAAAATAACCATTGACACCAGGTCCCAGAGCAGTGGGCTGCCCAGTGTAAAGCGCTAAATAAATGCAATTACAATACAGTACGATACAAAGTTGTTTTGCTCATCAGCACAGTCTGTGAGAATGATAAACACTATAGCTGTTAATCAGAACTCTGTAGTTTCTGTGGGTTGATGGTGCAGGGTGTCCAGTGTTCACTCCCCTGTGTGCCTTTCTGAATCTAAGGAAACTGTCCCACAGAGAAATGGCCAACTCTCTCTCCCTGCTCCCTCAGCTCACAAACTACTGGAACATCTGCCCTTGCTGAAGGTCCTCTGTGGAACACTAGGGATGAGCAAGTATATATGGGAGATCTGGTGGGGGGAGGGGAACGTGGGGAGCAAAACTACAGCTGGCAGGGGCAGAAAGCAGGACGCCCCTGCTGCATGCGTCCACCATCATGCGCTCAAGTGGAGGGAGGAAATAAAGCCTTGGTACGCACCACAGAGCCATGCAAAAGGAGGTCCATTTCCACATTCCTGGAGTGTGGCACCAAACTGCAGGCTCCATCCATCCCTCAATGGTGCTGCACAGAGCTTTATCTCGCCAACACACTCCACTGTCCTTGAAATGCAGGAATCACTGCTGTATGACAACCTCCTCATCTTCTCTTGTCAACAATGTTTGACTACAACCTCAAGATCCTAGAAGACTCATTTGCACAAAAAACGTATCCCCACACCAAGCCTACACCTGTGTGGAGCATACCATGGTTATCCAGAAATGGAAGCACCCTCAAACAGAGGAAGACAGTGCGACGCCTCCTCTACCCAACTGCTTCATGGCATACGCTTTTGTAAAATGAGTGCAATGAATTATCCCATTATGGTGGTCACAAAGGAAATGTGTAATCAAAAATATATTTAACCTGAGTCAGACTCTTCCATTTGTATTAACCCACCAAAAATGAATGCAGTCATAAAAATGGCCTCTAATAACACCACAGAAAGTGAGCTTTCCCACGAAAGAGATACCACCTCACCTGGCATAGGTCTGGGAAATGAAATCGCAAAAACAAATCAACAATAACTATGATGTAGGTTTATCTTTCTGTATGATTGGAAAATAAACATTGTCAAAAACACCTATACTGTTCTACCTTTTATGGTCAGACAGTGCACACGCCTTACGGCCCAGAGGGTTGATCATATAGCAATCCACATTTATTAGTTCTTTTTCATTTTACAGAAGAACCTATCCTTGCACTGTACATAAAAAAAGACCAAATCACAAAAATCTAAAAGTGTATTCTTTCTGATCAAAGTGATATATCTGGGCCACTAGAATTAATGGGATTTTGCTACTGTGGTGATTTCCATGGGATTATGGATTTGCCACATTTGTCATGTAATCCATCATCTCCTGTATAATCTGAAAATTTTGTTTCTAGCTCAAACGGATCAAAAGTTATTAAAAATGCAGCAACAATTGTTGTAACACATTGGAAGGCCCATTGTAAAGGTTAACGGGTCACCGTTCTGATGTTTATTTCTGTGTTTGGGTGTCCAACTGGTACTAATGAGGTGAAATCTTTGCCAAGTAAGTGTTAGAGTGCAAAAATGACAAAATAATAAATTAATGCTAACAGAAAATTTGCTGCAATATGCTGCCTAATTTACCTTTTCTAGACGCATAATTCTAGTGGCCCGAATATACTTCATTTCACCGTTTAATTTACATAGCTAAGAAAAAGTAAAAAATAACTTTACTCACTGAGTATATCCACTCGCACTCAAACACATCATGCACATTGTACATATAAATTGTCAAACAACTACTAAACCACATTTTTTATTCTCAGTGTTAATAGCGAAGGGGTGAGACACTTCTAAAGATAATTATGTTGAAATGTGTTTTGAATGGAAATATGAGTGGGGCTTTCACAACATCTGCTAATTTCTTTGTGGTATGAACAAAGTCATGACTTGTACTAATTTGTGAACATTTGTTGTTTGTTTAAACTATGTGCTACGTGAGCCCATAAATGCCAGCTTGTTTGGGTCTCCATGCTTTTTCTATTTATAAATCCAATATCCCCCGACCACAACAAAACCCAAAATCCCATTCCCGAGAGGTGTATATTTTTTTATTATTTCTTGTCAGACTATTTATGTTCATCAATTATTGTCCATGATAGTGACTTGAATAAAGAGTGAGAAAACAGCCTATCCTACACCATCAAACACATCCAGAGTAATGTGTGGTATTTGCATGTTTTAAGGAGTCAGAGATGTCTCTGCTTTCCTCCTCTATCTGCGATTTCATCTGAGCTTTTTGTCAGGATCGGACACTGGAAGGCAGCCAATGTGCATTTTTAATCTCATGGCCTGGCGTCCCACCACACATTCTCCCCTCCCCTTTTGTCAGCGTTTATACTTTAATTTAACAAACTGTACTTTGACATCTTCATGCATTCAGTGTGATTGAAGAGAGAACTTCTATTACTTGTGCACGTGTACAAGATGGTCTGGCCATCTGGAGCTAAATGTCTATATCCTCCATGAGTGCGGCTAAAGAGCCTGACATGGTTGTAATAAATGATTCATCAAATTCTGGAAAGTTTCAGGAGTGTGATGCAGCCCGAATGGACATACCTTTAACTGATGCAAATCTAAAGGGGTGGAATAAGGTATATTGTCTTTACTAGCTGTTTTAAGTGGTATCCCCCAGTATCCCATAGCGAAATATAGCATAGAAAAACATTTGGCAGTTCAACCCTCTCACCTATACAAGACATTGGAGACATATCAAACTGAAGGTTTTAGATAGATATTTTGAAAATCTCTGCAGAACCTACTGCTTCTATTTCCTTTCGTGATCAAGATCACTGGGGAATTCAATTTGCTCTAGGACATTTCAATAACCCCCATCTTCATCATTTTAATTACCTTCTCCTGGACCACCTTCTGCTCAGCTTCCGGAATCTTAAATGGGCTCTTCTTTAATATTCTTTGAGGTTTGGTGGTGATACAATGGGAAATGAAATGTGTGAATGGTTAACAATTCAGAGGTCCCAATCAATGGAAGCTGTGTGTGAAACACGTTTTAGGTTCGCTAAGAAATTGGGACATAAGCCCCCCAAAAAATTATTATGCTTTATAAAAGTAAATGCCTTTTTGTGGGCACATATGAAAATGGCGTGTGGGGGCATACATCTGTGAAGACTGACAGACGGCACAGAATAGGTTTTGAAATACACTCTTAGGACTCTCTAGATCTACTACGAGTCTTATATCCCAAAACAAATGTAGTGTATCCTTTATTCTATTTCTTGTTTGCTTTTCCTTTACTTGCTCGTGCTTGCGCGAGCAATATAGAATTGCAATATGTCATACTTGTCAGTTCTGTTACGTCTAGTTCTAGAGTGTGGGCTCATTCCCTGCACTGGAGCTGGATAGGATAGGTCGTGTTCCCTGGCACTCGCTTGTTCCCTTAGTATATTATACTTGTTCAAATAAACACTTAAATATATATACTTCGCATCCGATCCTCACTACAATTGTCGACGATCGGGATCCATAAAGGAAAGATTTGGACACCACACAGAATTCATTAACGAAGGATTGGGAGTCTGCGCAAAATATAGCTGTTTACACATCTTCGAGAAGTGTGGCGGATATTGTTTTCTTAAGCCACACGGACCAACGTTGCGGACAAATTGAGAATCACTGCACAAAGAGGATCACAAACAGGAATAAGAAGAAGTAACGTTCAAGGTAAGATTGCCTTGTCCAACGATCTGCTTGGAGACGGTTGCCAACCGCCATCGGCTGCATCTTTCGGGCTCTAGTGTCGAACGCGGGCGGTACTTCGTTCAAGCTGAGACCGCGCTGAGGAGACTATAACGCATGACATCATCACGCGGGGTCACGCTACGTGACCTTGCGTGACGGACATTTTTTTTTTTCTTTTTTCTCTTCGTAAAAGACGCGGAGCTTCAGGAGGTACTGATCAGGTGTTCACTCCTACGAGCGAGTGGATTTAGCTCGGAGTGACTCCTGCTACGGATTTATTACAATTCAGCGCATACTGAAGGGGGAACAGGTGAGACTGTCGGGGCACGACAGGACTTTCAAGTCAATCTTTTTTTTTTTTTTTTTTGCATGTTAGAATCTGTCTTGTTCTCGAATTGAGGCTATTTTCCTTGTGACTTTGCTTACACTTCAGCGCATCACCTTGCCTCATTAAATATATATATTAAAATTTTAAAAAAAGAAAGGAAAAGAGAAAGAACATACATATATAAAAGAGGAAAGAGGTCTAGCATAAGGTAACTCTATACCAGCATATGGAACAAGGTGATCAAAGTGTTAATCTGGCTGAATAAACCATGGCACAACAGAATTTTAGTATTAGCTCACCTCACCCGTTTTGGGTTAGCGGCTCTCAGCCTAACATCAAATGGCTTGAGTGGAAAGAATACTTTATAAACTATGTGTGCGCAATTGATGAGGCTGGTAAAATGAAGCCTGAACAGAAAAAAGGATTCTCCTTCACTCCTTGGGGCAAGTGGGTTTATAGACTTATTCTAGCATGACAAAAGTTGCTGTTGCGGAATTAGATGTTTTTGAGTGTGCGCTCAAAGATATGGACAGATATTTTGCGTCAAAAGTGTGTATCGGCGTAACAAGACACAAATTCTTTCAGAGGAAACAGAACAAGGAAGAGTTAGTAGATGAATGGCTTGATGATTTAAAAAAATTAGCTATAGATTGCAAATTTGGGGATCTCCACGATGACTTGATTTGAGACCAATTGGTGGTACATAACAACAATTCACCTATACAGGATCGGTTATGGGTGAATGGAGATGCTCCTCTGGAAGACGTGTTTGCCATTATGAGAAAATCAGAGATGTCGGGCAGATGTGCCTCTGTTTTTAAAGAATCTATCAAAGATCCAACAAAAGACTCAGCAGGTGTTTTCAAATTACATGCTCACACTAAAGGCCAAACTCAACAAGCAGCAGGACGTTGGCCTAACCAGTTACAAAAGAATTTTACAAGCGATAGATGGTTGGAAGGAAGAAGATGTTACCGCTGCGACAGCAGTGAACATTTAGCCTTTAGCGAAAATTGCCCTGCTTTAAGGAAAAAATGTGGTATTTATGGGTTACTAGGTCACTTTAGCAAAATGTACCGTAGGCGTAGTAATGTTAAGTATGTGTATGCTGATGAACAAGATACTGAGGCTGATACAGAGGTTGAGGACGTTTGTGTTAAAAACTTGCAGGGAAATTTTATTCTAAACATTGATGAGAATTCTTTGAGGAACAAACCAATTTGTGAAATATCTTTAGGAGGGGTTATAACGAAAGTATATGATGACTCTGGGTCACCTTATACTATCGTAAATGAAGATGTGTGGAGGACAAGGTAAGATCGGTAACCATCTAAATGTTTCTGATGTCAACCCAGTAAGTTTCACGGGAGAGAAAATAGATATGCTGGGTTACAGATGGCTTACGTTCCTTTTTAAAGGAAGGTCAGTCAGAGGTAAGTTATATGTTGCAAAGCTTGGACCGTCTGTCTTAGGCTGGCATGATCAAAAAAGTTTACACATTATTTTAGACCCTAATAGTCATGAGAAAGTGCTGATAATGGACGAAACTAGCAATCTTGCTGATTTTCTTTGTAAAAGATTTCCAAAGGTTTTTGACGAGCAGTTGGGGGCACTGAAGGGCTTTGAGCACCGTATAGTGCTTAAAGAGAATGCAGAGCCTAAGGTACATAAAGTCAGACCTATTCCTATGCTAGTAAGCGATGAGGTTAATAAGGAACTCCAAGATTTGTTGTCAAAGGGTGTCATTGAAGAAATTGACACCTCAGAATGGATTTCTCCAGTCATTGTTGCACGAAAATCGAATGGAAAAATCCGTTTGTGCATTGATTTACGCCACTTTAACAACAATATCGTGGTGGAGAGATTTCCCCTTCCAAGAATCAATGAGATGGTGTCTTTGTTGAAGCGGGCAACATGCTTTTCTACCATAGATCTTTCCAAAGCTTACCACCAGGCCGTGCTGGAACCTCAATCAAGAGGGCTTACTGCTTTTATCACCCCTTTTGGTTGCTACCAGTTTAGACGCATGCCTTTTGGGCTTGCATCAGCCGCGTCCGTTTTTCAATGTCTAATGCATAAGCTTTTGGGTAAATTGGAAGGAGTTTCTTTCTTTCAGGATGATATCCTCATTGCTGCCACAGATAGGGATGAACATGATTCTATTTTACATAAAGTTTTACATACCTTACAAGAGGGTGGTTTGTCTGTTGAATTATCTAAGTGCAAATTTGCAGAAAGAAGTGTTTCCAGTGGTGTAGTGAGCACGGGACCCACGTTTGGGCATACCCTTCCCACATAGGGCGAACAGCAAAACACACAAGATGATAGACGGAATGTTGCACATTGGCAAAACATTCACCTCCAGTCACAGATCTGGGTTTAATCCAAGGGTATGCCCAGACGTGGGTCCCGTGCTCACTACGCCACTGGAGTCAAGCTATCCTGGCTGAAGAGGGGTGAAACCCTGAAACCGGTCCTAGGATGCTTGATTCCGGTCCGGAGCAGACATGGCTTAACAGTTCGGGCTGGACTGTTCCCATGAGGCACAGGGTCATGTCTGATTTTCATATGGCCATGTCTGAACTGGGGTGGCGGGGTGAGCAAAATAACGATGGATTAAACCCAGATCTGTGACTGGGGGTGAATGTTTGGCCAACGTGCAACGTTCCGTCCATCATCTTGTGTGTTTTACGATTGACTAGTCCCATGCTCCCAGGATTCCACAGTTCTGCTATCCTCGGGGGGGGGGTGTTTCTTGGATTTCTGCCACTGGTTGCAGAGCCGCTTGCCATATTCTTGCCGTCTAAGATAAGGAAGGTTTTTGCAAGGCAATCCGCCTATGGATTTCCGCAGTCACCTCCATTTTGGCTTGGGCATTTCTTTCATTCCTTTTCTCGAGTCCGGTGACTGTGTCCATCCTGTGGCTTTCCTGCCAGGACCACACTTCAGCAGGAGAGTCATAGAAGTAAGTCTTCCCATCCAGCTGCAGTCAGAGCTAGGCCAGGAACTTCAGTGGGTAATGTATCCCATCTGTTCGCAGCAATTTTTTCACTTCCAGCAATGGTGCCTTTTCTGCTTGCACCTTGGCTGTAAAGTCTGGAAAGAACAGCCCTCTAGCACTTCCCTCTTCCCCCTGGTTTCTACGTGTGGAGCAGAAACTTCAACACTATTAGGAAATGCCTTAAATCTGCAACTTCTACAGTAGTTTGTTACAGAAGACCCATTGTTGAATCAGTTATATCCTTAGTGTCCCAGAGCAGTCCCGCTTTACTGTCTGTCCTGCAAGGGAGCTTTGGCAGTCTCTGTTTTCTCTTCTGATTTACTGCTCCAGGTTAAGGTAAGGGGGTGGTGCTTTTACAGGCTGAATTGCCAGCAGGGTTCTGATCAGGTGCAGCTGATACTTGACCTGCTGACCTTTGCAGTAACAGTAGAAACACAAATACATTTAAGTTGAGCTGGTGCTTATGTCAGGGTACATCGAGTGAATTTGCTATTAAAGCATTTATCACTCAGAATAGAAGTAAGCAAGCACTGGCAAAGCCAATAGATCTCAGTAATGCCCAAGCTATTGGCCTTATGAATGTCTTTTAGCCATGCTGTTCAGCATGGCTCTGCAAGAGCATGCTAGAACGCATATTGCCTTTTAAGTTCCTTTTACTCTTGGGAGGTGCCTGGCTCCCTATGACACGGGCAAGCTGCTGCTGAACAGCCCGCTTTTAATCTTTTTATGTGTTTGTTTTTCGCGCTTGCTTTGCCTTACCTTTTGTTTCCCAGTAGTGACACATTCAGGGGAGCCTGGAGTTGTTGCAGGGGTGCTGGGCCCCAGACAAAAGTCCCACTTTATTTCAGCATTCCGAACACACCCCCTCCTCCAAGAGGATATTTAAATATGCTCACTTCGCGTCCGTGCCACTGGCTTGCCAAAGGCGCGCCCAGGGCAAGCCAGTCTGCGCCCATCTACACCTGGACCGAGCCCAGGGCCAGAACTCCTGGTCCTTCTGCCATTGGTCAAGTCAAGAGACTGAATTATTCAGGTAAGGAGCTTTGGGCTTTATGCCCCCTTCTCAACTCCCATTGCGAACACCTTTGAGGAAATATGAATTTTGTGATCAGTTATGTCCCCTATCGTAGACCCCAACGGCTCCATGTGCATGCTATAAGTACATGTATGTTCCCTCCAGTTCCAGTTATGAAGACGCAAATACATGTGCGTCCACCGTCAACATGTCCTCTTTCAGATCCGCCATGAATGGGTCAGATATTCCATTCCTAAGTATGAAAGGCCACCGACTTTATGTGGTTCACTTTCCACATTTTACAGATTCAGGCGAGTAGGCCCTGAATTCTGTCATCAAGCCTTTTCCTGCCTTCTGCCTCTGAAAGCTCCAGTCCGAGCCCGCATCTGTATCCATGAACTTTGTCCTACTCCCTGCGCGGCTAACGGTGCCTGATCCAGCCTGTTGCCTGCCAAAAACTGTATTTCACCTTCAAGATTATCTGCTCCGCTCCTCATCCGATGCATTCCTGTCTAGTAGTTTACGTAAACATTCTTCCAGCTACTGTGCAAAGGGCCAGGCCTCACTGTCCTCATGCAAGTAATTCATAGCCCCTGTTACCATGGAAGATTCCTGCCCCCTCGCATCTCATGTAGATACTTAGACGCTTGTACACGCACCAACAGTCAGTATAGAATAGATTCTGTCCGAGAGACCTTTCCTTTTGGATAATACAGTTCTTTAAACATAAGATATTAGATATGATTTGGGATTAGGTTGACATGACCCCCCAGACTTCTGTCTCCACATGTAGAGCTAAATGTCAAGTCCCCTTCACCCTCTAGTTGCACGTCAATCACACGTCATGCGGCTGCGCGCGCATCTCTGCCAAATATTTCTGCTGACATTGCAGGATTCTCTTATGGATCCACCCACTTGTGACATCATGTATAATGACGTTTTCTAAGTTACGCCTATATGTCCGCCTTTTTTAGTTACGTATGCATATTTTATCTATCTTATCAACTGTTACGCCTCCTGCATCTGTTTCACTGTAATGCATTTCTTATAAAAATGATTACCTGTCAATAATGTATTGCCTTCCTTCCTGAACCCTCATGGTGATGGAATTTGAAGCCTGCAGTTCGAACTGTAATTCCTTTGTAGAGGAATAAAGCCTTTTAGAACCTCTAATACCACGGATTCTGCCTCTTATATTTACTGAGTTATTTTTACTAGACTTTACCGCATAAAAAATAGTACCGGTAATGAAATATTTACCACATAAATTGGCGCCCGAATAGGGACACTTTCTCATCTCACGCGCCGGAGGTGCGTTGCAGGCCCGGTCTCCTGCCACAGCTGAACGGACAAAAACGCGTACCTGCAGGATTTCCTGTATCTCCCTCCGGCCGAGCGGGGGTGACTGAGGCTGCGATCAACACCCAGACGAGGCGGTGAGAAGTGCGAAGTATCCCGACCAGAGCCTAGCTGAGAGAGCAAGATCCGAGGTATACAGAGGCCCACCAGGTTCCGAAGTTCCGAGTCCAGTCGAGTCGAGTCCAGTCCGGTCCAGTTTCAGTTCAGTTCCGAGGCCTTCCGT
The DNA here is from genome assembly GCF_964204655.1 of Triturus cristatus. Lineage (NCBI taxonomy): Eukaryota > Metazoa > Chordata > Amphibia > Caudata > Salamandridae > Triturus > Triturus cristatus. The sequence continues at coordinate 1,046,330,895 of NC_140582.1, forward strand.
TCCGTGCTACCCGGTGAGTACCATTGCCGGGGAGGCATTTAAACGTGCACATAGTCTGTGCCGGTCAAGACGGGTTTGGGTACACAAATCCGGTCTGCACTGTTTTAGCAGTGTATCTGTACTGTTTAGCAGTATATCTAGTATGTCTTGCATATAATTCGGTATTATCCAGTGTCAGTATTATGTCAGTAACTAGTTTTCTATTAGTTATTATTGTTCGTTAAACTTTTAAATGTTAATTGTTTTAATACGTTCTACATATTGTGGTGTGAATGATTGTTCATTATTGTGTTTATTGTATAAAGTGTGTTCTAGTAATAAGGTCTAAAAATGCCGCTCTTTTCGAAATTAAGACAGATCAAAACCAGAAAAGGGGTACTCGAAGAAGCTGTTCCCATCCCACCTAGGGACACTCTAGGGTACTTTATGTATCATAAACATGGCTTAGATGCCGTATTATTTCTTGATTTATGGGTGGACTACACCAAAGAGTTACCAGAGAGTCAGAGATGGCCCGCAGCGGGGACCTGGGATGCAGATTGCATCATGAGAGTAGAAGAAGAATTATGGAAAAAGAAAGCCAGACAATCACAGAAAGATGCCATTGAATTATGGCGTAAAGAATCATATAGACGTACAGAAAAAGCGCTCAGACAGGAAGAGAAAGGTAGGGAGAATTCAAATAAAGCACTAGAAAATTTATTAATCGAGGAAGGTACCCGAGTAAAAACAGAACAAGTAGACAGACGACGAAACACTCTTATGAATGGTATGTATCCTCTTTTGGCCGAAGGGTTACCTCAGGCCACCGCGGAAATACCGAAAAACTTGACACCCCCATTACTCCCGATAAAAGCACATCCTAAAACAGCAAAAGACGTTTTCCTTTCCTCCTATTTAGATGACATAGCTCCCGAGTATGCTAATACCATACCACACACACCGCTTGCTGATGGTGTTCAACGTCAAGATCATCCGTCTGTATCCCCGCAACAACAAACTCCTACGCCCATTCCCACAGGTCCATCCGTTTCTACTGTTTTTCCCGCATCTACAATTTCTATCTTACGTCCAACGAATCCTTTTTTTCCCAGCACCTCAGATGGTGCTACAGGAGGTACGACAGACATGTTTGCCACACCGCCGCGAAATAAACAGACCCTTAGAGATTTAGCACTCCAACGTACACCCCAACTAGCGACATCCGACATGTTTAAAGAACATCTTGTGGATTGTAGATACGATCCAGTGCCAGGTAAACAGGACAGATTGCTACTATCATCACTACGTATAAGACGAGCTACATTGTATTTAATGATGATACCAGGAATGGTTGAACACCTAGACAATATATATCACTTTGTCCAAACAGGGCGAGGCCCAGAAAGTATTAACGAAGCTATGGAATACCAGAAAGTGGATGTACAAAGACAACTACTACGTTTTTTCATAAACTGCGTGATCAGGAACCAAGACAGGCCTGAGGCAGATCATGATACCATGCAAAAACTTGCCAAATGGGGTCAGAACATATCAGACGAGAAACATGATAGACAGGCGTGTATAATCGCCATGTATCGAAAGATCCGCAAGGAAGTAGAACTAATACATAAAGAAAGACGAGAAGCAGACAGAATTGAATCAGAGGGAGAGGAGGAGCAAGAATCAGAACAATTAGATACGATAGCTTACGTAGGTAGAGGAAAACCCCATAATAATACTAGATGCTTTAATGATCCGATACGTCCGATACGTCCAGAATGTAATAGACATTTTCAAACCCCTATGTTAAATACAAGATCCCCTGAACACCTATTCCAAGCCGCTGATAAATTACTCCGAGATCGAAGGGGATACCATATGCTCGATTCCATGGATGAACAGGAATTAGCTAGGTCAGCAGTACAATGGGCTGACAGACCCAGCAAATACAGTGATGATGCACTAGCACACACGTTTCTGAATCTTGCCCCAGACGAACAGCGTTTAGCTAGTATATACATGATTAACACCTCCTTATATTATATAAAAGCCAACACTCCGATCCTGGACCCTTACCTGACATATTGACAGAACTACTCACGAATAAATGGAGAAGGTCAGGTACTGATTTAATTAAAGAAATTCTAGAATTTCGAAACCAGTATATAGTTTTCGCATACCCAGAACACGTTCCAATTCCCACTATGGGAAGAAAAATGTATCACATAGATAGACAGAATCCGTTACGCGAAGTACACGCCTATAACTAAAATTGAATTATTAGAGATGAAGAAAGTAGTACCAAGCCATGACAAGGATCCAGCAGGTTTCCACCGTGAGATAAAGGACATGTTACTCATGGGAGAGTATACTTACCCCGACATTATGAAAATATTGAAAGTGTTAATGCCTGCCGGTGTTTACGAGAAACTCAAAGAAAAGGAATGGGAGGTGGGAGACCAAAAGATAGATTGGACAGCATTAGAAAACGAAGAAAAGGCCCGAGCTGCAGGATCAGGGCTTGGGGAAAAGACTACAGCACTACCAGGATTACTAGTGCAGGTACTGCCACGTTTATTAACTACGAAAAAGGAGGACTGGGGTGCAATCTCAGCCTGTAAACAAAAGCAAGATGAAGACACTAGTGATTTCTATTCCCGATTTGAAAAATGTTTTGGTATTAATAGTGGCATAAAGGCAAGTAGTGAGTCATATCCACATCTGTTTGTGACAAAATTAGTTGAAAATTCCCTACCGCAAGTTAAGAATAGAGTATTGAAATTTGAGAGTACCTGGCAAGGTAACACACCGTCACAGATGTTACAGATGTTACAATATCACCACAATAGAATTAGAGAAGAACAAGAACATGAACAAAGACGTATGAAAGACACGAAAATGAAAATGCTTGTTGCCCAGTCAGTTCCAGCTGATGGTCATAAAAAGGGTGATTCCACAGGTCCGGCGAAAGGGACATGCAACTATTGTAAACAACAAGGTCATTATATACACGATTGTCCAGTCCTGAAACATAATATTGCCACAGGTAGAACACAGGAAAGACCACGTCCACCTAGACAGGATCAGAACCAACCACAAATCCCTCAGCATGCACAATCTAGGTCAGCTCCGCAACAACTAGCTCCGCAACAGGCAGCTCCACAACAGACCGTAGCACCACCACAAGCGCAGCCTATTGCTGCCACACAAGCAACCACGCAACAGATGTACCAGTATGCACAAAATGACTATCCCGATTATCAGCGATACACATGAAATAGCCTAGAGAGGGAAGTTGGCTTACCCCTTATCGAGGTTCCTGTAGATCAAGAGGGACCTTATGTACATAGTGAACTATTAGGGGAAGACAGAAAGTTTTTACTTGATACAGGGGCAAGCAGAACAACTATACGACGCAGTGAAGTTCCAGGGGCACCCCTCTCAGGCTCACAGAATATTTCCCTTGGATTCTCAGGAAAACCTATAATTAATGAAGTGTCGCAACCTCTTCCACTTACGGTTGGTCCATTGACACGAACTACAGATTTATTGCTTACTAAATCATGTCCAGAAAACTTGTTAGGTATAAAAACATTGAAAGCTCTAGGAGCTATAATATGTTGTTCTCCGGAAGGAGTACGACTATTTTTACGTGACTTCAAAGGTCACTACGTGTCCAGAGACATGGATCACCGGCTGCAGAATTTACCTACACATTTATGGGCACAAGGCCCCACTGATGTTGGTTGCATGAATATTACACCATATCGAGTCACACTAAAAACAGGAGTAGTACTACCACGAATGCGACAATACAAGTTACCACCAGATGCTGTTGTGGCTTTGCTGCAAATCATTGACGAGCTCATTGCACAAGGAGTGGTTGTAGAAACCGACTCCAATGTATGTAATTCCCCGATAATTCCGATTCTTAAAAGAACGGATCCGAAAGCATCACCAGTATATCGATTAGTTATTGATCTGCGCGAATTAAATAAATGTATTGTACCACAATACCCTGTGGTTCCAGATATCTCTTCATTACTAACAGCTATTGACTCAGAAGCAACGTTCTTCACTGTAATTGATCTCAAGAATGCTTTCTTTAGCGTCCCAATAGATCCGGAAAGTCAATATTTGTTCGGATTCAGTTTAAATGGACGAAGTTTTAAATTCACACGCGCTCCTCAAGGATTCACAGAAAGCCCCAGCATCTATAGCCAAGCACTGAAACGAGAACTTGACAGTATCCACATGCCAGTTAACACTGCCTTGCTTCAATATGTCGATGATCTGCTGATCACCGCCCGAAGCGAACATGAATGTGAAACAGCGTCACTGACGGTTTTGAAACATCTGGCCGACAAGGGGCACAAGGTGTCCCCTTCTAAGCTGCAATTCTGTGTCCAGCGAGTTGTTTACCTTGGGCACTCGCTGTCCAAGGAGGGAAGACAGCTTACACCCGACCGCATCCAGTTAATTGCTAACATGCCACCGCCCAAGACACAAAAGGAGGTGCGGGCTTTTATAGGTCTCACTTCATACTGTAGGCAGTGGATCCCTCAATATGCATTTCTAGCAAAACCACTCATCCAGTTGACAACACAGGAGGCAGCCACATCGACTGTTCTCCCTTGGACTCAAGAGCATACACATGCCTTTGAAAGCTTAAAGAAAGCTTTATGCCAAGCACCGGTTTTAGCAACACCATGTTACAGTAAGCCTTTTACACTCTTTGTTACAGAACGCGACGGTACTGCCTTGTCAGTACTCACTCAGGAACAAGCAGGATCACACAAACCATGTGCTTATTTCTCTAGTACATTAGATCCAGTAGCTCAGGCTCTTCCTGCGTGCCTGAAATCAGTGGCAGCAACAGCTTTAGCAATCAGACAAAGCGATGCCATAGTGTTAGGACATCAATTGACAGTACAAGTACCACACGCAGTAGAGGTTCTCTTGAACCGCACACAAACACAACACTTGACTATAGCGAGACTCACCGGTTATGAATTAACATTGTTTCAGCCACACATAGAAATCAGACGTTGTAATACGTTAAATCCTGCCACCCTTTTGCCAGTAAATGGAACAGATCCATTAGCACATGATTGTATTGAAGTCATTACTATCACGACAAAACCCAGACAAGACTTGACAGATATCCCTTTATCAGATCCAGACCTGACATTGTATGTAGATGGTTCATGTATGAGAACAAGTACAGGAGAGTTAGTGGCCGCTTACGCAGTCACAACAGACACTAAAGTCATTGAAACAAATTGTATTAACACTTTGTCAGCTCAAGCAGCAGAGCTCATCGCTCTGACACAAGCCTGTATTCAAGCCAAAAATAAGAAAGTCAACATATACACAGATTCACGTTATGCATTCGGAGTCGTCCATGACTTCGGCATACTATGGCAAGAGAGAGGTTATTTAACTTCTCACGGCGCCCATATCCAACACGGACCACTCATTCAAGCCCTATTAGACGCGATTCATCTACCTACTGCAATATCGATTATGAAATGCAAAGCCCATACAAAAGTTACCGATATCATTTCTCAGGGTAACGACTTAGCTGACAGAACAGCTAAACAGACTGCTCAGAATCAGACTCACACAACTGACACGACAAAGACAATAGTTCCGACACCAACACATTGCATGACGGTTAAGGATCCCGCCCTTGATGTAATTGACATACAGACACATGCTACACCAGAAGAAATAAAGAAATGGACTGAATTAGGAGGGATCCAAACGGATCAAGGATGGATGACGAAGGAAAAATCTATATGGTTTCTTCCCGACTCCATGGTTCAAGTCATCATTAACACAATACATAGTCCAGCGCACCTAGGAGAAAAAATTATGCTAGACAGCATTCAACACATTTGGTTTAACAAACACTTGCGAGCAGCAGCCAAACAGAAAGTACGTACCTGTATGATATGTTGTCAGTTTAATCCAGGTAAAAGCATCCCCGTAGAGCAGGGTGGATTTCAACCTCCCGATCATGCTTTTGAAGTCCTCCAGATGGATTATATCCAGATGGAACGATGTCGAGGATTCAAATATGTTCTCGTAGTTGTTTGTGCTCTTTCCCGTTGGACAGAAGCCTACCCGGTTTCAGATTACACTGCCCCGACTACTGCCAAACAGCTAGTTCGAGAATTCTTCCCACGATTCGGTTTGCCACGTGTTGTCTACTCAGATAACGGCCAGCCGTTCTCATGCGAACTGATGAAACACGTTTCACTCCTGTTAGGTTACCAATGGAAATTCCACTGTGTTCGACATCCCGAGGCAGCAGGTCTTGTGGAACGTCATAATCAAACTCTGAAAATTAGATTGTCCAAAATATGTAGAGAAAAAGGTGTCGATTGGATAGTAGCCTTACCAGTTGCGCTCTTTTACATGAGAATGGTAGCACATTCTCGAACAGGGCTATCCCCGTACGAGGTGATCTTCGGTAGACCACCAAATATGTGGGGGACGCCTATACCTCGCAAAATCACTGATGTTGACTGTAATATGCTGACAGATTACCTGGCTTCCTTGATGTCTGCACTACAATCTTGTCGTTCACAGGTAGCTGCAGCCTTTCCCGATAACACAGAGGTAAAGCCCCATGACGTGGTTCCAGGTGACCTGGTTCTGGTGCGGAATTTCGACCGGAAGACCCAACTGGAGCCTAGGTGGAAATCGCCTAAACTCGTTCTGCTAACAACAAGGACAGCCGTGAAGGTCGAGGGACGTAAAGGGTGGTTGCACTCGAGTCATATCAAGAAATTTTATGGACTACCGTCCGATGTGAACACTCAGCCCTGTATTCCCTCACAGACAGACTCAAAGCTTCCCTTGGTTGAACAAACAAAAACGGAGCTTTATAAACTGAAATTAAGGTCTAGCAAGTCAGACAATTTGATTGTTTAAGTCCTCTCCAAGGTGAATCGGTTGAATTTGTCTCTGACATGTATCCTCTAGACCGGAGTAGAGAAAGAAATCGACAGATGCAGCTTAAAAAGCATGCGTATTGTAAATCACTTCGTAGTCACTGCACAGTAACATTATTAATTTTGTTTTCTCTAAGTTTTCTGATCATTATAACTAGTATATTGCTACATATGTATTACCCTATTTCTAAACGTGCTTACAATGTTACTGCTGAACATTCTTTTAGCGAATTACCTCCGCATGAGTTGTCCTATAGATTTGCGCTGCGCAACAACACATTCATTAGTATGTTACATCATTCCCATCAGACCAGCAATGCTACAAATTGTTGGATATGTGGCCGACTCCCTCCCTATCAGAACTATAAGGAAGTTTTGCCCCTCTTTCCATATCCGTTCACACACAATGGCTCCTGTGGAGCATGGTTTAGTTTGATTAATTCCCTAGATTCAAATTCAGTAGTTTATCAAGACAACTGGGTATGGGGAAACCTGAACCTAGTTTTGCTTAAAGTCTGCTACCCTAACAAGGAGGGACTTCCCAAAAGAACAGGAACCGATCTAGAAAATGAAGTATATGGATTAGGTAATTTTACACTTAACCTCATGATTCTGAATGTTGAATCTGAAGCTACACCAATCTTGCCCGCTATGTCAGTATTCCCAGTTAAAGGGGAATTATGTGTAAGAAAGAATGGTTCCATACACATGGGCCATAGTAAATGCACCACTGTAATAAAATTCAGTGATCAAGGCAAATCTACATTTAGAGCTTCCCGTCATTCTTACTTCATATGTGGCCAGACCGCATATATACGTCTACCTCTAAACTGGGATGGTACCTGTTACATAGCATTCCTTCTGCCACCTGTTTTCCTAGCCCCTCCTGATTATCACAGAAATACCCATTTAGTACACAATAGACAGCAGAGAGATCTCCCGATTGTCGATTACACTGAAACGGCATGGGAGCAATACACAGATTTCAATAAAGGTTTCTTTCCCTATATAGGTACAGTCACTAATAGTAAGTTGATACGTAGATTAACTAGAACCCTTGAAGCAGTAGTGAACGAGACTACTTCCGCCTTAGGCAATTTAACAGAAGAGCAGTCTGCTATGCGGATTGTTGTGCTTCAAAATCGTCTTGTCCTTGACGTCATCCTGGCTGATAGGGGCGGAGCTTGTAGGGTCATCGGATCAAGTTGCTGTGTTTTCATACCAGAAAATTCGCCGTCAGTATATAAAGCCATAACTCGCCTTCATAAGATTGTGAGCCAGATACACCAGAGTTCAGGCACCTGGACTTGGTCCGGTTGGTTCTGGAGCGTGTTGTCAGCCTGGGGATGGAGAATCCTATCCTTCCTAGGTATTGGCTTTCTCATACTATTCAGTTGCTGCTTATGTCTACAATGTGGGCCAGCGATTTGTGGTCTGTGTGCCACATCGTGTATCCCGCATCCAAGTTTTCGTTCAAGATCCCGGAAGAAGAAAGAAGAACAAATGATGCTATATGAACAGATCGATGGATTGATGAAGATCGATATCTCTTGAGGGTCCGTAGGGGACAAGGAGGGAATGAGGAAATATGAATTTTGTGATCAGTTATGTCCCCTATCGTAGACCCCAACGGCTCCATGTGCATGCTATAAGTACATGTATGTTCCCTCCAGTTCCAGTTATGAAGACGCAAATACATGTGCGTCCACCGTCAACATGTCCTCTTTCAGATCCGCCATGAATGGGTCAGATATCCCATTCCTAAGTATGAAAGGCCACCGACTTTATGTGGTTCACTTTCCACATTTTACAGATTCAGGCGAGTTGGCCCTGAATTCTGTCATCAAGCCTTTTCCTGCCTTCTGCCTCTGAAAGCTCCAGTCCGAGCCCGCATCTGTATCCATGAACTTTGTCCTACTCCCTGCGCGGCTAACGGTGCCTGATCCAGCCTGTTGCCTGCCAAAAACTGTATTTCACCTTCAAGATTATCTGCTCCGCTCCTCATCCGATGCATTCCTGTCTAGTAGTTTAGGTAAACATTCTTCCAGCTACTGTGCAAAGGGCCAGGCCTCACTGTCCTCATGCAAGTAATTCATAGCCCCTGTTACCATGGAAGATTCCTGCCCCCTCGCATCTCATGTAGACACTTAGACGCTTGTACACGCACCAACAGTCAGTATAGAATAGATTCTGTCCGAGAGACCTTTCCTTTTGGATAATACAGTTCTTTAAACATAAGATATTAGATATGATTTGGGATTAGGTTGACATGACCCCCCAGACTTCTGTCTCCACATGTAGAGCTAAATGTCAAGTCCCCTTCACCCTCTAGTTGCACGTCAATCACACGTCATGCGGCTGCGCGCGCATCTCTGCCAAATATTTCTGCTGACATTGCAGGATTCTCTTATGGATCCACCCACTTGTGACATCATGTATAATGACGTTTTCTAAGTTACGCCTATATGTCCGCCTTTTTTAGTTACGTATGCATATTTTATCTATCTTATCAACTGTTACGCCTCCTGCATCTGTTTCACTGTAATGCATTTCTTATAAAAATGATTACCTGTCAATAATGTATTGCCTTCCTTCCTGAACCCTCATGGTGATGGAATTTGAAGCCTGCAGTTCGAACTGTAATTCCTTTGTAGAGGAATAAAGCCTTTTAGAACCTCTAATACCACGGATTCTGCCTCTTATATTTACTGAGTTATTTTTACTAGACTTTACCGCATAAAAAATAGTACCGGTAATGAAATATTTACCACACCTTAACTTGAGGACGTGTGTTGATCATATAGCACATAGCTGCCCGACCTGTAACTGCCACTTTTTAAACCCTACCTTGAGACCGCTTGAGAATTCAATTCACCCTTCGCTTGCCCACCGCGAAGAAACTTTAAATGGGCATTAATTAACGTGCGGTCTCTTCCGAAGCATAAAGATGACATTGCGGATTATATAGAAACTCAGTGCCTTGATGGGATTTTTATCACAGAAACCTGGTAGCCCCGATTTCGCAGTAGAGGTTCCTAAGGATTATGCTCTCTTCGGGTGGGATAGATCACTAAAAACAGGGGTTGGACTGGCCTTAATATACCGGAGCAAACTCACGGCTATCTGCAATGTAGTTGGCAATAATGACTGCAAAGCATTTCAATTCAAACTTTCCAGATCAAACCAGGTAATTTTCACTGGGATTCTCCTATATTGTCCACCTGAGACCAGCAACAACTCTATCTTACGATCTTTTGAAGTTCTAGCTGAAAATAGTCTCTTATTTGATCACTTTTCAATTTTTGGAGATTTTAACTTCCATCTAACACCCAGGGATCTGCGATGATGGACTGCCAATTGAGGAAAAAGAACCTTAGTCGACCCCTCACAGAAATAAGAACAGAAGAAGAACCTACCTGAATCATTTGCTGCACGTATGGTCCTTTGCCCCCTGCTTTGGAATTCCCTATTCCCCTGGGTATAGAACTGGGGCCTGACTCTTGGGAGCTGTAGTTATTAAAGCCTCTAGAATTTTGACCTCTGAAGCTACGGCCGGCAAAGTGGCTTCTTCCTCTGCCTGCCCTGACAAAAACCTGTTGGGCAAGAAACTTTTTCAAGGATTGTTGGGCTTTGTCTACGGAGGCAAAAGTGGTCACATATTTGCTCAGTTCTTTTATGAAGGAAGTACTCAACAGAAGTCTGTCAGCTTTGACCGCAGGATCTAACAATGCCAGACTAGCCAACCTGGGATACAGTTTTAAGGGTAGACCCTTCTTTCTCTCATGTGTGTTGGAGGAGTTGTTACCTAAGAGACAAAACACTCTTGGAATCCACATGGAAAACTCCTCGGCATCAATTGCTGAATTGCCCAGTCTAGCTATTTCTGCCAGGTCAAAAATACGGGATAACGGACCAAGCTTTATCGACTCCCTTCCTGGGGTGGGATCCTCACCAAATTTAGAGAACAAATTAACATATTTGCATCTATAACTAGGGTAGCAGTATTGTTGAGGGGTGAAGATGGTCTGGGTAATTCAGATTTAATTTTTGCGCTGGTTTGCTTACCCAAGTTTAGGCGTAATATGCTAGTAAGATACTCACCACATGCTCTGCCGGGAACCATTCGGTGGAATTCGGATGGTGAATAAACTTGGGATCAAACATGGGAATTCCGTCAGTACCTAGCATCGATTTGGTAGGAAGAGGATCAGATTTAGGACATGAAACCTTCCTTTGCTTCAGTTTAGTCCCCAGCCAAAACTCAGAGTCCTCACCTTTATCATCATCTGTATTAGGATAAAAGAAATCCTCATCCATGTCTTGAATACTTAAAATAACAATTTTTATCATGGTGTTAACTTCTTTGGAATTATGTGACCTCCCCGGAGTTGGAAGCCTTGGAGGAACATTGTCCTCGACCGCATTTGAGGAAGCCTCACCAACCACAGAAGCACTATTGAGTTTAGTGCAGGACGTTGCTTTCCCTTTGTAAAGGAAATCTTTGGGCACAATAAAAATTTTTGTAGAAATCCATTTTCGTTTCCTGCTTTCCCCCACAGATTGGGCCAACACATGTTTTTTTTTACATTACATTGATTACTGTGCTCTCAATGTTTTTTGCAGTTTTTGACATAAATGAATCCACTCCCTGTTGTACTGATGACTGGATGAAGTAATCTAAATGTTGGCAAAAAATCTCTGCTTCGTCGTCATCATAGGCATAAAAACCGAATCCTATTGTTCCTTTTTAATTGCTAACGGAAAAGAACTGGAAAATAAAGAAAAACCACCAGCCGGCAGCCAAAGGGTTAACAATGTTGGAAGTATACCAGCGTCAAACCCTCACATGGATGTCTACTCAGTCTTCTGCCTCAGAAAGGTTGCTTATTGTTATAGAGGCTTTTATGGATTTGGTTGACTGTGGAATGATGTTGGGTACTGTGTTACTGGTTTAATGTTTTCCCAGTAGATATTGGTAAATGTAGTTTGTCGTGCTGTTGTTTAATAGGGAAATGAAAGTGAAGCCTAACTCTTGCCTCCTAATTTTAATAAAATTTGTCTTCAAGTTAGTTAGGAACATTGTCAACAGCAACAAATAGCACAATACTCCACCCAACACACTACTAAGCAAACCTGCAACCGACAAGTGGAAACCCACGCGTACCGCTGCCAGGGAATCTTTAGAAAACTCTTGATTCCTTGGAAATCTAGGTAAGTCCTCTGGCACCCCGATCCTGATAGGAATTCGTCCCACAGCCGAACATGCAAAATAATTCAAATGCAGTAACAAGGAAATAGTTAAGCTGTAACAATTGTAATACATGGGATTCAGTGCCACCTTAAATTCATTCAAATCCATTAAACACATTCCACATCTTCAGATGTACACATTACATTAGTCAGCATGGAGAGCGTTTAGCAAGGGTATCTTTATCCAAAGTCGAGAGGACGACGACGAAGGCACAACATCGAACATTTGAGCATTGCTTGAAATGTAAACTATGCTGAACTTTAAAATAGGTTCCCAGTCTCCTGTTTTACAAAAATCGCACTGGTTACACCATGTTTGCTAAGAATATTTGTTCTTTCCTCATCATGTTTACCTTTCGCCTACTTTGTAAACACACGTATAACACCATCTTTGAAACTTGTTGGCACCGAATGTAAGGCCTCCAACGTGGTGGCTGCTTTGAAATTGATGTTTTCTGGCATCTAGCCATTTTATATACTGCTTCATACATACAGCACTTCTACTCAATGTGTACACCTCAGAAGAATAGAATGTATACACCTTAGAAGAATAGAAGACAAAGTTGGGACTTTGTGGTCCTCGAACTAGTGAAATGAAATGGTCTTCTTGGATATAACCATCACGAAATAGGAGAGCAAATTGGAGACCAGAACATACCACAAACCCAATTCGAAAAATAATTTGTTGAAGTTTGATAGCTTCCACCCAAGGGCCCGAAGAGAGAATCTACCTTATGGCCAGTTCCTTCGGTTGAGGAGGAATTGCAGTAAACTGAAAGACTATCAGACTCAAGCAGCTGAACTCTCGATGAAACTCAAGACCCGTGGCTACCTGGAAAAGATACTGAAGAGATGCCAAAAGCGTGCCCGTAACCAACAATGGGATGTACTTCTCGAAGACAACCCCAGGACTGCAACAAAAGTCCCACTGACATGTGACCGGTATTCAGTACAATCTCAAATCAGGTTACTAAATCCATCAACAAACACTGGAAAATACTAAAGACAGGCAACATGAAATGGGAGTAACCACTATTTTCCTTCAAAAAAAACAAGGAGTCTTAAGGACTCTTTAGTCTCCACCCGCCCAAGAAAGGTGGTTAACACACAAACAGCAATTATGTTGAATTCCTGGGGCCTCCCCAATGTGACGGGTCACTTTCACTGCGGGAATTGTAGTGTTTCTCACCTGACGGTCCTGAAGAAGAGTCTGAATCTAGAGCCCAAGAAGACCTGGGTACTACGAGCACACACTAACTGTAACTCAACCAGTGTGGTGTACCTGATAACATGTCCCTGTGATATGAGGTACATAGGGATGACAGGTAGGAAGGTGGAACAGCGCATCTGCGAACACCAGAGCGACATCAGGTGTAAGCGAAATACCACAAGGATGACCGAACATTTTTTACAGACAGGACACACTACCATTGACCTTCGGTGGACAGTCATTGAGCAGATCAAGACCACAGGAAACAGACAGAAAATCCTACTAGAAAAGGAACAGAGATGGATTTACAGACTTTTTACCCATAAGCATGGTCTTAATGATAATATCCCGTGGAACACACTGAACAAGTGAGTCATCACTACCAATCACTCGGGAATTCCACCGGATTTCACAAACTTTAGGAACAAGGATTCCTCTGTTTTGGGTCACTAGGAACTGGTCTTCTCCCATCCACTTGAAACAATGGATCCTAACTAAAAATCCACCAACATACAGCCTCACACAAACAGGAAAAGACCCACCTGAGAGAAATATGAGAGTACTTTAGGCTAACTCACAGTACAAAAGAGATAGTTGCGTAATCCCCAATATGAAACTAATAATACCCCACTTGAGACAAATACGGGTGTCTATAAGCTAGCCCACAAAACAATGAGCCATCTACCAACATGAATAGCGGTAATGCCCCCCCCTTGAGATATTCAGGTGCAATATAAACCAACTGTTACGATTTAGCCATTTTGTGGAATTTACTCCTAATACGGCTCTCTCTTTTACCCTTGGGTAAAAATGATTGGCACTTTGAATCACGCCATTTCCACTTAACACTTTTTTCAAAACAATTGTAGCCCCATCAATGAATGGGTCAGATACACGGGTGCACTATAGAACCAACTATTATGGGTTAGGCATTTTGTGGGATATACTCATAACACGGCCCCTTTTATTCCGTGGATGTAAAATTATTGACACTTCGAATTAGGCAATTCTCAATTTAATACATATTTCTCCATCAAAACGATTGGAGCCCCATCTAATAATGGTTAAGAAAGGATTAACCGTGCAACAAGGACGTGGGAATTTTCCGACGTCCCGACGCTCTGCGTGATGATGTATACGGAAGTCAGCCTCCGGCACCCGCTTTTTTAGTCGCCGGGGCCGAGTATGTGGCATTCGTCGTGATCCCAAGTAAGTAGGTGACAGAAGCGGGCGCTGATCCTTGATGTAGTAAGTGGGCTCTCTCTCTCTTTTTTCTTCCTACATGCTAATCGATCATCAAAAAGGTACTTTTTTCAACTTCTCAAACATTTCTCTTTTCTAGGGTTTCACTAAAGGCAACGCCCCCACTTAGGATCCAAGGGGCCCAATATATTTGTGATTCGCGTAAGCTTTCTCTACCATTGTTTGATTTAATTTAAATACTACAGCACAAATAAAAATTGATTCTACCTATAGATATTATTAATGGATCATATTTTTGTTTTCCTCCTGGATTACTGATGAGGTAGAGATCTCACCACAATTGGTTTATCTCCCTGGATGGAGGATAGCTACAATTCGCACTACTGTCTCCACGATAATTTGACCACGAACTGAGTGTCACGAGTGTGGCTATAAATGTGGGTATAAGCATGCGATTGAGTCAGACTTTTATGCCTGAAGAACCCACAACATAGGTTAGATGACACGGGTGGGGGATAAAATTGCCTATCCTGGCATGTGGATGGTTTTTATTACGCTTGATAAACCTAAACTGGGATTACTGCAATGGAATGCATGAGTGACTTGCATGAATTTCCCGTATATCACATCATGTCTTTTTATTTTCCAGAACGAATTGTGTTAACAGAACCGTTAGGTATGCGGTTCAAAAAGCACTAGGGGTGTGCACCTTAGCGAGTGCACACACTTGTTTTCACTGGTCCTGAAGAAAGCCTTGCGACCGCTAATTAGAAGGCTGAAACATGTAGACCTCAACACGTTTTACACCATGGATGCCTGTGAACAATAAAGTCACAAAATATATCCTACTATGCTCTTTAACCTTGTCCAATTACCCCACCAATAAAATTTCTTTAGGAGTCATATAGACAATTTTAAAATTCACTATCACTCTCAACTCACTTTGCACAAAAAAACACCCAGCTCCCCTGTAATTCAGACGTCACAGCACACCGAGAGGCACTCGGCCCCTCAAGTGGGAACCCGATGATGAAGCATGCCACCAACTAGGTTGGTGGGTGAGAGTTTTAAAAAAAAAAAAATGAATTGCTTCCTTTTTCTCACTATATCTAGCAGTAATCCTTCCCAGGAATTACTCCTATTTTGATGTTTTTGTTCAAACTAGTAACCCATAGCAGATATCAGAGGTGAGCATTTAAAATCACTGACAACCCCCTGCACAAATCTATCAATCTGCTAGCTTCAGTGCTAAAAAGTGTATTAATAACCGCCTCGAGTAGTTAAGTGACTGAACATCGATAGACCGATTCCAGTCTTAATGCACACTAATCGCCATCCTTAATGATATATCCTAAAACTTCCTAGACACATGTTTATAGATGTATTTTAAAGGAGATTTTGAATATTTGACTATCACGCCATTATGGCATGATTGTATCACGCTTTTGAAAGCATAACAGTGCTTGAGTTTCATATTCTGAAGACTTATACATAGAGACTATGCTGTGCTGAGTGTTCGTTCTAAGGCTGGGCGTATTGGGCGTAGTGAGGCTACGCGGGGCATTACGGAGTGGGGGCAAATTTACACCCACCCGCACACTCCGCGTAGCCCCACTACGCGCCACCCGCCTCCCTCCCGCCCGCTTTTAAAATACATTAAGTATAATGTTAAACTTTTAAAAAACAATGTTTAACAAAATTAAATAACTTACCTGAGCTGCGGCGTCCCATTGTTTTTTAAAAGTTTAACATTATACTTAATGTATTTTAATAGCGGGCGGGAGGGAGGCGGGTGGTGGGCAACTCGCTCCGCCGTGGGTGTGCGTAGCTTGCATGCCCTATGCCTACTGATCGCGAAGTAGGCAAAGCTACGCACACTCCGCGGCCGGAGCGTAGCACTGCGCCCAGGGTTAGTTCGTTCATCTCCAAGGTTCGTATTTCTTCTCTTTCTATGCATTGCAATAGGGGTTGATACTCTCGTAACCACATGGACAGTTCTTTTGAGGACTGATATTAAACTTTTAAGCCATTCAGCTCCTTCTTAAGGCCCTGGGACAGGAGTGGGGCTAATGTGTGCAGCTCCACCCTCAACTCCTGAAGGAAGACAGACATGTTAGGATTGTACAAAACTCTGTAAATGAATAAAGAAAGCAGACGGGAACTCGTTAGGAAAGCCCAGTTATTCTGTATTGCCGCAACTGGCAAATAACCCTATGACGGGGGCGGCATTTACTAGGCGTATTACCACATCAATGCTCGTTTCGCACCTCGGAACGGGAGATACATGCAGTAATACACGTTTTCATCTGCTCTAGGGTGCAAAACTGAGAGTCATTTCATTTCATAAGGCTTTATTCGGAACAAAAAATAATGTCCATATAAGCACATACATGATAAAAATAGATAGCAATACAGAACATCACAATAGGCGGCATATAACTAAAATGGGGACATATAATACAGACGGGGGAGCATAAATACTTAAAAACTCATACTTTTCCTGACATTAATGGCTTTTAGTAAGAATGTTGCAGTAAAGAAACAAATATCAGGATGATGCAGATTAAAAAGCAGTTTAAAAGAATCATGTACTGTCCTAACACCAAATTTTACAAAGATAGGTTTTAAAAAAGCTACACGAAAGTTCCCATACAATGGACACAGCAAAAGAAAGTGCATCGTGCTTTGTGCTGACAAATTGTCACACGGACAGGGACCAACGGGCTGCTTGTTTACAGAAGGGAATGCGACTAATTTATGCAAAATCCCCATTCTGAATCTGGTTAAAACAAACTTGTGAGAGACTCTGGTCACCTGGGTTAAATACGGTTGATAACCCTTCAATTCGTTCATAGTGCTATATTGCACACAGGTAGATAGAATGCCATTATTACAAATCCGACTCTCAGTTTTACACAGCAGAAAGATATGCTTCATTTCTGACTTGGAAATTACTGTGGCCCCATATCTATCAGCTTTGATATCAATACCATAAATCTCCTGAAAACTGTATATTTAATCCATGGGATCTTTAAATGATTATCAGCAGTGAGACAGTCGTTAATGATGGCTCTATTTAATGACGTCTCTTCTTTCAGTCAGATTGACCGCCACAACAATAATGGCCTTAGGAGAATCAGATCATTTAGAAATGGGATACCAAGTTCACTGTGAACTAAGTCGTTTGAAGCAGATTTGGGTAGGTTCAACAGTTTTTTCAGAAAGACATTCTCCTCCACCTGTAAACACCCAGCCGGGGCAAAGCCCCAAATCCCCGCCCCATAAAGGGCGGTGGAAAGGCAACGTGACTGAAATATCTTGAGCATATCACTTATCCGTTTATCCCCTAATTTAGTTGCAAAAGTAAACACCCCATTGGAGCTTCTAGCCATCTTAGCTCTAATACTAGTATGCTCACTGGCCCAACTACAGTTCTTGGAGAAGGTGATTCCAAGATAACTAAAGTTATCAACTAGTTTGACCCTGTGTTGATCAATATAATAAGAGTGAGGCTTACTCTTCCCCGGGCCACACTGGTATAAGTTTTGGTTTTGTTAATCACTAGTTTTCTAGATGTAATAAACTGTGAAAACCTATCCATTAAGCGTTGAAGACCTATCGGGGTCCTGGACAATAAAACGGAATCATCCGCATAGAGTAATACCGGGACATTGATGTTATTAACTCCAGGGGCGTCTGCCACTACTGACTGTAGGACAGAGTCCACTTCATTAATAAAAAGGGTGAAAAGCAGGGGGGCAATAACACATCCCTGTCTTATGCCCCGCCCGATCCGAAATTTAGTGGTACACTCCCCATTAGAACGATACCGTACACTAGTTCGAAGTTTTGCATGAACACGGGCCAAGAAAAAAATGATGCCCTCAGGGGCCCCCATTTCAATCAACTTGGCCCAGAGAATAGCATGATCCACCAAATCAAAGGCGCTGCTTAAATCTGCAAAGCAGAGATAAATAGAGCCCTTCCTAGCCTGGGTGTATTTCCCAATCAAAAGTTCAAGATTCAGGCATTGCTCAATCGTCCCACGACCCTTTCTGAACCCATATTGGCAATTTGCCAGAATGCCATTAGTTTCTGCCCATTCTTCCAGCCTAACCAGGAGTACCCTGCTCATTATTTTTACAGAGGAATCCAACAGGGAAATGGGGCGGTAGTTCTTCACATCCGCCCGATCACCTTTCTTAAAGATAGGTATGATAATTGATTCCTCCCAAGTTGGGGGCACCCGAAAGCAGACTGCGGCATTAAAAACTTTAACCAGCATAGGACCCCATACCTCTGGCACTAACTTATAGACATCAATGGGCACCCCATCGGGGCCCTGGGCCTTTCCACCTTTGCTAGCACCAATGCTACCTAAAACCTCCGTGATACTAATATCCAAGGGCACTATGGGCCAGCAATCATTTTGATTGGCCAAAACATTATCCGAATCAAAAATAATAGAAAAATGGGAAATCCATGTATCCATACTAACCATTGAGGTTAATTCCGGAACCTTCTCATCTTTTAAAAAAGGGCAATTAACCATGGCCCAGAATAATGTACAATCTTTCCGTTCGGCGGCCTGTGTCAATTTATCCCAGGCCTCGTGTTGTAATTCTATCTTCCTGCGCTTAACTGTATTCTTATAGTTTAATCTAAGCTGAGACACCTGGTCCCTAACTCTAGGTTTTGTTGCCAGTGCGTCTTTAAGCTCTTTAAGAGCGCGAGTGCAAGCACAATCAAACCAACCCCTTTGTTGTTTAGACTTACACTCAGTTGATTTAGTAAATGTTCGGTCTATAATGGAATTAATTCGGATAAAATGTTGAACAAGATCGGCAGTGACGTCAGCCTGCTCAAGAATCACAGTGATTTCAAGTAAGCAGCTATTGATAATAGAATCGGACGTCATAACCGCTTTGTCACCATTCCATCTTAGCCTTGTACCATTGGGTCTATATGGTTCAATATTATCTATAATCTCCGGTATAAGTACAGGTTTTTTATTCCACCAGACAAACTCTACAACAACACAGTTATGATCGCTAAGCACAATATCCACGACCTTAGGTGCCAAACTCCATGGGACAAGGCTTGATGACATACAAATAAAATCAATGACAGTATTTGCCCCCTCCCTGTAAATGTCGGGATACTCTCTCCTTCATCATTCTTTTCAGTAACCAATATTTCCATATCAAGGACCGCTAAGAGATGGTTCAGAGAATCCCCATACTTATTATGAGGAAAATGAAGGTCCACATCCCCAAAGCGGTTGGTAATCCCACACAAACAATGGTTAGAGAGGGGACAAACTACAGTATTAAAATCCCCCGCCAAAATAAATTCGAAAACATTAGAACCCTCGATAATATCATCTAGTGCGCCTCTCAGTGCATCTACCACCAAGTGCCTAGTGCTATCAAATATATTATTATAAAAATTAATTAAAAGAATATTTCTTCCATCCTTCTCACATAGCCATAAAATCTGTGAATGGGCCCCCACTAAAACATGTTTTTTAACAAAAATGGGGATTTTGATGGAAATCAGAACCAAAAGCCCTCCCTTAGCTCTACCAGAGATGGATGCAGTAGCAGGTAACTGATAGGAAACAAAGCCATTATAACCTGAAAATTTTTTACACCATGTTTCTTGAAAACAACAAATATCAAAAAGATTGATAGACTCTGACCACCCCAGGCTATCTTCTTTGGATGCTAGGCCAGCAACATTCCAGCTGACAAAAAAGCTACTCATAGACCCAGAGAATGTTTCAATGCCTTCAACCTGGGAAAATATGCTTAGACTCAAACTGTGGTTGTCAGCTGCAGGGACCGCTCCTTTAGCCCCCTCAACATCGCCCGCAAGGCCAATTAACGGGCAAAAGTCAGGAGGGATACTAACATTACCTAGCGGCCCGGAAGTAATTCCTTCAGACACTGCACCACAAAATACTGCTCCATCTTCACAGAACGCCACATCAGGAACCAGTCAATCGTTACAATCTAAACCACTCAGGCATTGAAACCGATTGGATGTAACCACCTCAAACCTGCTGGGCACACTAGAGGCACTGCCACTACCCCTTTTAAAAACATTAGATGGTTTATTAATTACATGTTGATAGAAAAACCCCAGCGGTCTGAGTGAAATTCCCTGATCATTCAAGGGTCGAGATGTGGCTCTGAGCAGAGTAGTAGTAGCTAGTTGGGGATTGTTAAAATTGACGATCACACAATCGCCACTAATACTTTTGGAAGAATTCCCTATCCAGTTAGCTCTGGTAGTGGTTAAAATATGATCAGACAGTGCTACTGGGTAACCACACTCTCGATTAAGCCAAGCCACCATTTTATTCTTAAGGGACTCGTGGGTTTCTAGATTACTACGAGACCCGGTGTCCAGAAGTGGTGGAACATTTGTTAAAACCACCACATATGATGCACATTCCGGGGGTAAATTAGGCGTAGAGTAACCATAACTTTTAGGCTTAACGGCGATGTTCCCTGGCTTATCCACTGCCGTAGATTTAGGGGATGTGCTTTGGCCCACCGTTGAGTTCGATACGACTACAATATTAGGGCATAAACCCCCATTAGGAATCTTGGGAGTTTTCGATTCAGAAGCCTTAACCGTTAACGAGTCCTCTGAGTTTACCTTTGTCCCTGTATGCGAATTCAAAAGACCACCCAGCCTCTTAATTTCCTCTGAAAGAGTATCAAGTCTATCCATTAGAGGTATAATAATTTTATCAAGCTTCGTATCTATTATGCTAATCAAAAGCTCTAACTGCTTGGGATCTAGTTTTACTTGGGTGTTATTGGTTTCTATACCTAGATCACTAACAACACACTTAGAAGAGGGGTCCGATCTTTTTTTGTTATGATGATTCCCCCCCGTTTTGGGATAGTTGACCTAGCAACACCCTTCCCTGATCTTAATACTCTCTGCACTCTCAGAGCCGGAGAGCATAAAGCTAATAGTACTTGAGGCGAATCTGGCGCGGTTAGAGTAGAGTCTGGTTCTTCATCGGTAACCATTGTTGAAAGTACAGGGCATTCTAGATTGCCGCTACCATCCCCTAATAAGGTAGGCAATAAAGTGGGTGAGTTGGGAGTACTAAGTAAGGGAACCGAAGTACTCCCCCGACCCAAAGAAAGTCGACGCTCTTTGTTAATTTTGTCGACTACTTTCACAAGGTAATTATCAAGGGTGGCTATATTAGAACGTACAATCTCCTTATTAGCTGTAGACATGGTTGGCTCACTAAATATACAAACAAATCTATAATAAAAATATACACCAGTAAAAAAGCCTTAGTCTGGATCTACCAGAATCCCTTAATCAATGTTAAAATACAAATACGCAACAATAAACAATCCTTGTTTGCAAATAGAACCTGGTGGAGAAATTCACTATATCCCAGGTATGTATAATCGGTAACTGAACAAATCACTGGAACAGAGTGTAGCCCAGCCCAGCCTCGGCCAGCCCCGGACGGCCACAGACGGCCCGCCCTTTGCCCGGGCTTAGCCCGGCGACGCCCGCGCGCATCCCACGACGCGGGGGCCGAGTCTCCAGATATAGCGCCTCCAGGCGCGAGAAAGTCACCGCCGGCTTCCGGCTTCCGGCTTCCAAGTCCTGGTGCGGGGATGGTTGGGAGTTGATGTTCCCTCCCCTCCACTTAGTGTCCACGCAGGCGAAAACAAAGCGGCAGCGGCAGGCTACGTGAAGCAACGTGGCAGGTAGGCTGTCTCCCCAACTGGCTCCTCCGACTGGCTCGGACACCCGCTCCACCGGGGCCGAGTCTGCAGATATAGCGCCTCCAGGCGAGAGAAAGTCACCGCCGGCCTCCGGCTTCCGGGTCCCGGTGCGGGGATGGCTGGGAGTTGACGTTCCCTCCCCTCCACTTAGTGTCCACGCAGGCGAAAACAAAGCGGCAGCGGCAGGCTACGTGAAGCAACGTGGCAGGTAGGCTGTCTCCCCAACTGGCTCCTCCGGACTGGCTCGGACCTGAGAGTCAACTGTGATTTCTCAGCACAAATGCCGCGCAACGTTTTGCCCGGCCGTCTATGCGTTGGGCAAAAAGTGTACAGATTTTGTACTATGATTAAGGCTCCCTATTTTCCGTTTTTACTGATTTTTACAGTTAAATACAGACAGAAAAACATTTGGTTTCCTGTCTGTGTTTATTTTTAAATGTGGCTAAAAATGTAAATTAGATTGTTTTTGAGTGACTCTACATGCTGTCAGTCATGACTGCTAGCACAATAGCTGTGTGGATTGACAGGTGTGGGGGGAAGAGGGCAGGGGGCCGAGAGTCAAACAAGAAAGACATTTTAGTAATGAGGCTTAAAAAGCAGGACATATGCATAAAGTTGCTAACAAAATGTGCATGTTTTTATTTAAGTGCTGTGATTTATAATCTGTCGGTGTTTATATCATTGAAACCTGCCAGGAATTAAAGTAAGAATGTACATTTATCCGATAGATACATGTGTAAATATAATACTTTAAGCTTAATTTATTCACAAGACCCAAAGTAAATATGAAAAAATACTGATCAAATTAAGAAAATTTAAATCTGGATAAATGCAGACAAAAATATGACCCAAAAAATAATTACCATAAAACCGGGAGTTCTAATTATGATTGCATTTATTTGACACTTACTACCCACAATGAGGGGTTGAAGCAATGTATACCAAGCAGCACGCTGCTCTGGAATCCGCAATCGGTGGCTAATCCAGTGGTCACTGTTTATTAGGAGTTTCTTGTGCTCTCAAACAAACCATCATGTGCAAATGGGATTGCATTCCTTGAATGCGTACTACCACTATTTACGCCAAACAGCACGCTGCTGTGGAATCCACGATTAGTGGTTATTTCAGTAGTCACTGGTTATTAGGAGTTTCTTGTGCTCTCAAGGAACCCATCATACTCATGTACTCTAGTTTCCTGTGGTATATTAAATGAATAGAGTTCAGTGAGTTTATTGTCCCGATTCCAGGGCAAAGTCCTGTTAGCACTCCTACCCCGATTACCAGGGCACTTGCAATGATGCCCATTGCTTGCATGTTGGTGAATAAGCTATGTTCCTGAAACTGGTACAGTGTGAGCTTTAGTGCTGACCCTATTACACTGTTGCAACTCAACTGAATGCCCCACCCACACCATCCTGACCTATGAACAGTGTCTTATGCTTCACATGGCCCAGCTGCAATAAAAATGTTCTCTGTAAAGTGCTCTGCTGCTGCAACTCACAATTTGCAACCTACCTGATTTTTAGGTCTCGGCTGGCGTTGGAGCGCGCATGCGCTCCTTGCCTCGAGACTCATAGTAAACAAGTTAAGGGGACTCAATCACGCCACTCCTTTCCATTGGGTAGCGTCAGCGTTTATGGTAAACGCTGGCTTCCCATTGGAAAGGAGGGTTTTTAGTTGCCTCCCTTTGGCTTTTTCCTGGATGGGCTCGTCTGATTCACGGCTGTCGTGAAGACTTTTCTTATCTGCTTGTTTATTTGATAAGAAAAGTCTTCACGACAGACGTGAAGCAGGCACAGAGACACGGAGCTTAGAGGCGCGGGGGAGGACAAGGCAAAGGCGAGCGCTCGTTATTAAAGGGGGCGAATTGTATTAAATGTAGTCGCCTCTAGATGTCCACAACTGCTGCTAACAGCGTTTTGCATTTGGTGCAAGAGGTTAGAGCGTTGATGGCAGGCAGAAGTCACACATTGCCCGTGGAATGTGCTCCTCACACACAAAGGATTCCACACACTGTAGGACAGTGCTGGGGATTGAGCTCATGCCACACAGATCTGTCTCCTGCAGAACGCAGGTTAATAATACAAGCGGGACAGACTTTACCTTGCATCCTTGTGAGTTCAACCACTGGGACAGATAATCACACCTACTACATAAATGTCAAGAGACAATTCTGTTTGTAGTGCAAGGATTATAAAAGGTAAATGTAATATTGTATTTCAAAATTCATTAGCCTCTGCTGGGTTCACGGCTCTGTGTTTTGTCCACGTTTGAGCAGCTTTTGGCTTCCCCGCCCACCCTGCAGCTGATTTTGCTATATCGGCCCTTTCATCTCGCCACGATGTCCTCGTTCACTATTTGCCCACTGTGTTGTTCTAGAGCTGGGCACCAAGCTGTATCGACCTGAAAACGATAGTCACATACAGCTCGCTTTTTTCAAACAATCCTCTTCCTCCCCTCAAGCCCTACCCCCCCAAACCCCCCCCCCAAAAAAAATCCCTAGTATTAGCATTCCAGTCTGAGTTTTGATTAAAGAAGATGACTGCCCAATATTTCCAACCAAGCCCGTTCTTTGATGTGGGCCTTCGCAGCTTGTTTGCACGCGGGAGTGTGCAGTTCAGCAAGTAACAGAGCGCGGGGACTTCAGACGCGCCTAGACTCTCTATCACTCACTCTCTACTACTCACTCTACTACTCACGCTCTACTACTCTCTCCTACTTTCTCCTACTCTCTCCTCTGTACTACTCACTCTCTACTACTCCCTCTCTACTACTCTCAGCTACTCACTCTCTACTTCTCTCTACTACTCACTCTCTACTTCTCTCTACTACTCTACTACACTCTTTACTACACTCTCTACTAGTCTCTACTAGTCTCTACTACTCTCTACTACTCACTCTCTACTACTCTCTACTACTCACTCTCTACTACTCACTCTCTACTACTCACTCTCCTATTCTCTACTACTCTCTCTCTCTACTACTCTCTACTACACTCTCTACTACACTCTACTCTACTCACTACTACTCACTCTCTACTACTCTTTCTCTACTCTGTACTACTCACTCTGTACTACTCCCTCTGTACTACTCACTCTCTACTACTCTCTACTACTCACTCTCTACTACACTCTACTCTCTACTACTCTCTATCTACTACTCTCTACTACTCACTCTCTACTACTGTCTCCTCCTCTACTACTCTCTACTCTGTATTACTCACTCTCTACTACTCTCTCTACTACTCACTCTTCTACTAAATCTCTACTACTCTCTACTACTCTCTACTACTCTCTACTACTCGCTACTACTCACTCTCTACTACTAACTCTCCTACTCTCTACTACTTTCTCCTACTCTCTCTACTACTCTCTACTCTGCACTACTCAATCTCTACTACTCTCTACTACTCACTCTCTACTACTTGCTCTACTACTCTCTCTCTTCTACTACTCAATATCTACTACTCTCTCTCTACAACTAACTCTCTACTACTCCTCCTCCTGCTCTCAACTACTCTCTCGCTACTACTCTCTACTCTGTACTACTCACTCTCTACTACTCTCTACTACTCACTCTATACTCTCTAGTCTCTACTACTCACTCTCTACTACTCACTCTCTACACCTCTCTCTCTGCCTCTCTCGCTACTACTCTCTACCTCTAACACTCTACACCTGCACACATATGCATATATATATATATATATATATATATATTCAGTGAAAAAACCATAGGTTTCACACACGTTATAGTTAGGAATTAGCATTTAAAAAACCTTAGAAATTCAGTGAAAAAACCATAGGTTTCACACATGTTATAGTCAGCTGGACATTTTACTCGTAAAAAACCAATGAAATTCCCCCGTTATAGTTAGTTCAGCTAACTATAACTCGCGCGCCCGCAATGCACTGCTGATGACGTCACATATTACATCACTCATGACATGGTCAGTGACATCACTCATGACATCACTGATGACATCTCAAATGACATCACTGATGACCTCACTGATGACATCATCCAGTGAATGTGTGTTTTTCTGAAAATTAAATATGTTTTATATATGTATATCTCAAGGTCGATGGAAGAATAAATGGGTATATTACTGTCTAAATGGATGATTTCTTTTTGAAAAATTGATTGTGTAACTGACTGATTAAGTGTATCATAGTGAATACATGGCTTAGTGAGTAATGTTTAAATATATAAATATCTGTATCATTTTTTCACTTTGTGTATAAGTGGCTGCATGGGTTGGTGAGTAGCTACATGGGTGTCTATATAGGTTATTAGTTGGTTTTTTGAGTATCAGTATGAGTGTCTGCATGGTTTGGTGGGGGGTATTACGTAGTGCATTGGTGCATGAATGAGTGACTCACTGTTTGTATGTGTTGAACAGAGCATGTGTGCAGGACTGCATGGGTGGATGTGTGTGTGTATGGGTGTGTTAGTGAGTGAATGACTGTCTCAATAGTGTCTTTATGAGTAACTACATATGTTTAAAACTAGTATATGTGACTATTGGTTTATATATGTGAGTATATGTGAGAGTGAGAGATTGAAAGAGTTCCTGTATGAATAAGTATGTATTTCTATAAGTGATTGTTTAAAAGACTAAGTATGTGTAAGTTTCCGTAGAAGTAAGTGTGGTGGTGTGTGTATAACTGTATATGCAAGTAAATGTATGTTTGATTCTTTATTAGCATGAGTGACTATGTGTGTGAGTAGCTCTATGGATGAGTGGCATTGTGTAACAGGATGTATAGGTGTATGAGTACATATGATAAGTGAGTACATGTATGAGTGACTGTATTGGACTGTTGGTGAATGAGTGGATGTGTATGTGGATCTTAGAATTACTGAAGAGGTTGTTGTAACTGTTATTGGTATGTCCATTCTTTTGTAAATTTTAGTCTCTATTTTTGAATGTGTGTATCAAAGGTTTTATTAGGGGAAGAGGAGGTCTGCCACTCTATCACAAGGATGATGTCATCAGTGAGGTCATCAGTGATGTCATTTGAGATGTCATCAGTGATGTCATGAGTGATGTCACTGACCATGTCATGAGTGATGTAATATGTGACGTCATCAGCAGTGCATTGCGGGCGCGCGAGTTATAGTTAGCTGAACTAACTATAACGGGGGAATTTCATTGGTTTTTTACGAGTAAAATGTCCAGCTAACTATAACATGTGTGAAACCTATGGTTTTTTCACTGAATTTCTAAGGTTTTTTAAATGCTAATTCCTAACTATAACGTGTGTGAAACCTATGGTTTTTTCACTGAATTTCTAAGGTTTTTTAAATGCTAATTCCTAACTATAACGTGTGTGAAACCCATGGTTTTTTCAGTGAATTTGCAAGGTTTTTTAAATGCTAATTGTTTTTTTTTTCTTGTATTTTTTTTAACATATTTTTATTTTAATTTTCTTACCTTTTATAAAGACTATGGTTACATTTTTTTGGCAAGTGATAAACACTTTTACAGACTGACACATTATGAATCCACTTTTCAGATTTTTTAAAAGCCCATGTCCAAACTGCTTTTTCAGACCACCACCATGTGTAACCTGGGTGGCTGCCTACACTCCAGCAAGGGCAACCAGCCTTAGTGATGCTGAATGTATTTGCATTACAGACTGAAACCTGAAAACCCCACTCGCTTGTAAATACTGTGCATGATTATACATGGCAAGCAGATGGGTGTGTGCTAAGAGTCTGCTTCTTCCCCCAAAAAATCGGTCCCCCTTTTTCCTACTAATGCAACTGTGAAATCACCAGAAAAAAACGCAATAAATCTCTGCCTGTAATTCCTATTTCCACACAGAGTCATGTTTTCACATTAGTCCCAAAACGAAATTTCTTTGCCAATTTGAAAGCACACTTACTGCTCTTTTTTTTTGGCAAGTGAAAATCACTTTTACAGACTGACACATTATGAAACCACTTTTTTGATTTTTTTAAATGCACATGTCCAAACTGCTTTTTCAGACCACCACCATGTGTAACTTGGGTGGCTGCCTACATTCCAGCAAGGGCAACCAGCCTTAGTGATGCTGAATGTATTTGCATTACAGACTGAAACCTGAAAACCCCACTCGCTTGTAAATACTGTGCATGATTATACATGGCAAGCAGATGGGTGTGTGCTAAGAGTCTGCTTCTTCCCCCAAAAAATCGCTCCCCCTTTTTCCTACTAATGCAACTGTGAAATCACCAGAAAAAAACGCAATAAATCTCTGCCTGTAATTCCTATTTCCACACAGTCACGTTTTCACATTAGTCCCAAAACGAAATTTCTTTGCCAATTTGAAAGCACACTTACTGCTCTTTTTTTTTGGCAAGTGAAAATCACTTTTACAGACTGACACATTATGAAACCACTTTTTTGATTTTTTTAAATGCACATGTCCAAACTGCTTTTTCAGACCACCACCATGTGTAACCTGGGTGGCTGCCTACATTCCAGCAAGGGCAACCAGCCTTAGTGATGCTGAATGTATTTGCATTACAGACTAAAACCTGAAAACCCCACTCGCTTGTAAATACTGTGCATGATTATACATGGCAAGCAGATGGGTGTGTGCTAAGAGTCTGCTTCTTCCCCCAAAAAATCGCTCCCCCTTTTTCCTACTAATGCAACTGTGAAATCACCAGAAAAAAACGCAATAAATCTCTGCCTGTAATTCCTATTTCCACACAGAGTCATGTTTTCACATTAGTCCCAAAACGAAATTTCTTTGCCAATTTGAAAGCACACTTACTGCTCTTTTTTTTTGGCAAGTGAAAATCACTTTTACAGACTGACACATTATGAAACCACTTTTTTGATTTTTTTAAATGCACATGTCCAAACTGCTTTTTCAGACCACCACCATGTGTAACCTGGGTGGCTGCCTACATTCCAGCAAGGGCAACCAGCCTTAGTGATGCTGAATGTATTTGCATTACAGACTGAAACCTGAAAACCCCACTCGCTTGTAAATACTGTGCATGATTATACATGGCAAGCAGATGGGTGTGTGCTAAGAGTCTGCTTCTTCCCCCAAAAAATCGCTCCCCCTTTTTCCTACTAATGCAACTGTGAAATCA
Organism: Triturus cristatus; assembly: GCF_964204655.1. NCBI lineage: Eukaryota > Metazoa > Chordata > Amphibia > Caudata > Salamandridae > Triturus > Triturus cristatus. Next base: position 1,046,360,369 of record NC_140582.1, read on the forward strand.
CCAGAAAAAAACGCAATAAATCTCTGCCTGTAATTCCTATTTCCACACAGAGTCATGTTTTCACATTAGTCCCAAAACGAAATTTCTTTGCCAATTTGAATGCACACTTACTGCTCTTTTTTTTTGGCAAGTGAAAATCACTTTTACAGACTGACACATTATGAAACTACTTTTTTGATTTTTTTAAATGCACATGTCCAAACTGCTTTTTCAGACCACCACCATGTGTAACCTGGGTGGCTGCCTACATTCCAGCAAGGGCAACCACCCTTAGTGATGCTGAATGTATTTGCATTACAGACTAAAACCTGAAAACCCCACTCGCTTGTAAATACTGTGCATGATTATACATGGCAAGCAGATGGGTGTGTGCTAAGAGTCTGCTTCTTCCCCCAAAAAATTGCTCCCCCTTTTTCCTACTAATGCAACTGTGAAATCACCAGAAAAAAACGCAATAAATCTCTGCCTGTAATTCCTATTTCCACACAGAGTCATGTTTTCACATTAGTCCCAAAACGAAATTTCTTTGCCAATTTGAATGCACACTTACTGCTCTTTTTTTTTGGCAAGTGAAAATCACTTTTACAGACTGACACATTATGAAACCACTTTTTTGATTTTTTTAAATGCACATGTCCAAACTGCTTTTTCAGACCACCACCATGTGTAACCTGGGTGGCTGCCTACATTCCAGCAAGGGCAACCAGCCTTAGTGATGCTGAATGTATTTGCATTACAGACTAAAACCTGAAAACCCCACTCGCTTGTAAATACTGTGCATGATTATACATGGCAAGCAGATGGGTGTGTGCTAAGAGTCTGCTTCTTCCCCCCAAAAATCGCTCCCCCTTTTTCCTACTAATGCAACTGTGAAATCACCAGAAAAAAACGCAATAAATCTCTGCCTGTAATTCCTATTTCCACACAGAGTCATGTTTTCACATTAGTCCCAAAACGAAATTTCTTTGCCAATTTGAATGCACACTTACTGCTCTTTTTTTTTGGCAAGTGAAAATCACTTTTACAGACTGACACATTATGAAACCACTTTTTTGATTTTTTTAAATGCACATGTCCAAACTGCTTTTACAGACCACCACCATGTGTAACCTGGGTGGCTGCCTACATTCCAGCAAGGGCAACCAGCCTTAGTGATGCTGAATGTATTTGCATTACTGAGTCCAACCTCAAACCCTTAAACTATTCTTTTTTTTTCCAGTACACCTTAATTTATCGTGAAAACATAGTCCATATTATTTTACATGTTCCTCACATTTCAATTTCTCCCAAAACAGAAAATGATAAACGCAACTTCAACAAAAAGAATTTCCATTTCTATTATTCATTTCTTAATTTACCATATACATCTCCTCTCAAACTCTAACCTCACCTTTAAAATTAGTTAGTTGTGAAAGAAATGTGGCACTCAAACAGCAGATTATCAGAGCCAGGATCTCTGTTCTGTTCACCTCTCTCCTCTCAGCAGAACCAGATAATGGCAAACTTTCCCTCTATTTTTCCACACATATACATGTAAGTTTCAAATCTCAGTGCTTCCCCCTTTTTTTCAAATGTAATCACACATTTCTATTGGTTGAAAACCAACCCTTTTCCAAAAGTACCCTGCCCCCAACTTGATTTCTGCCTAGTACCCTTCCCCCAACTTGACTTCTGCCTGCTACCATAGCAACAGCTCATGGAACACTGCTGTGTGGAGTTAGGTCAGAAGTTCGCCACACAATGTTTCAATTCCACAGAGCAAGAGTGCTTGACTTTTCAAACCTAACAGCAAATCCATAGTACTGGTGTTTGGTAACACATTTTTTTGTACCAATACAAAACATGCTTCTATTAATTTACACATACAGCCTAGTTTTTATTCTAGAATGGTATGAAACAGCCAATCAGTTCTTTTTGTTTTGAAAAAAATATGTATGCCTCCATTTCCAAACTATCTTTCTTTTCATATTGCCATTCTACTGAAAGACACCTCCTGAGTGCATCCAGTTCTCCTTTGAAGATGTTCACAGTGTGGATTGTAGGGCACAGCTATGTCTTCTGGAGTGAAAAGTTTGCAGAGAAAACAGATATGGTGAGAGACCTTGCTTTGCCAAATGTAGACATTAAATGGATTGGTCAGAGAGTGTTAAAGTGGCACCAATTGATGCCATTGGTGAAATCCTTCATGCAAATCCAACACCCTGACCTCATAATAGTGCACTGTGGTGGCAATGACCTAGGCACTTTGACTGGGGTAGGTCTGGAAATGCTTATGAAGGACACCTTTGCACAACTGTTTTCACTTTTCCCTAAAACTGCCTTTGTGTTTTCCAACATATGCCAAAGGCAAAAATGGAACTGGTCCAATCATTTCTGTCCGCAGATTGACAAAGCAAGAAAGCACGTCAACAAATCTGTTTCTGCTTTCCTCCGTGACTATGGTATGGGTGCCATTTACCACAACAACTTGCGTTATGACATGCAAGACATTTATAGAGGAGATGGTGTGCACTTCAATGATGAAGGGAACAGAGTCTTCCTCTTGAACCTTAGACTCTGCATCGGTACTTACTTGTAGGTACCACTAACAAAATGACTTCATAAACACAACAGCTCTTTTTAGAGCTCCCTAATATCTAAACTCTTAAATCTGCATTTCATTTCTTTTTTAATTTCTTTTTTCTTCCGTACGCTTACCGTAAGCTTACCGTACGCGTACCCCGTGATTTTTTTAAAAATCAATAAATGTTTTCTTTGTACTTTACAGTCCTTCTTTGACCCCCTCACAAATGTAAGGGGGTCTGTAACTCTCCTCATTGCCCCCTTTTCTTGTTTTCACTCTTTTTTCTCTGAGTGAAACACACAAAATGGCGGCCGCCGCTTCCTGGTTTCGGCCGATTCGAATGTTTACTAAGATCTAACAGCCAATCAGAATCTCGCTCGCGCACGCCACCGTACGCGTACGGTAAGCGTACCGTAAGCGTACCGTAAGCGGGCTCAGATATATATATTGATTTAAAGGCTATTTTCTCAGAATCTACTGAACAGATTTACACCAAACCTACAAAAGGCACTTCCTTGACCTACGGACTACCTCTCTGCCAAATTTCTAGTAATTCTGTTCAGCCGTTCGGGCTGTAGCTCGTTCTAAAGGTCCTATGGAAAAATGCATGGGAAAAACGCGTTTTGGGACCCCCCTTTTATCTCAGCCCCCGCTTGACGAATCCCCCCGAGACTTTCAGGGTAGGAGCGGAGCGTAGCGCCCCACCTATTTTGAGAAATTCGCGAGGATTCATCGACCGGCGCCAAAGTTATTCAAAATAGAATGTTGCGGATTTCCTATGGAAAAGGGGTCCTAACTATAACTACCTACTGGCGACCGCCAGTAGGTAATATATACATATGCAGTTATATATATGTTTGTGTATATGTATACCTACATACATACATACATAAACTCTCCTACATTGTCATTGACAATATCCCAAAAAATCCAAGGGGAGGAAACCGACAACTGGCATTACGGAGATTGGAATCAAGATATATAATTCTCTTCAACTCCAAAATCCCGCAAGGGATGAATGCCGATGAAGCGCTGAATGTTCACCTGTGACCTCTTAGCCAGGGACTCACGCCTCTCCTCTGCTATCCATTCCTCAGAGCATAAACGTTCTTACACATTTTACAGATTTTCTATTGCATCATTATCCCTACCCCACTCTTTTATTACATTTTTTTTATTTCATATTATCATTTCCTTTCACACTATGATACACTCCAAAGCCCGGTTGGGTTCAGTTTTGATATAGTTTTTATATTTCCCTATCATAGACATCTAATTGGTACCGCAAGCCCACTTGGGCAGGACAGTCCCGTGGTATAAGAATGCCTTCCCCCTCCATTCCACCTTCGAATCCATTATGCGCACATCTCAGAGCAGAACCTGCCCTCCCACTATGGCCTCCCACTCCCACTCCAGGAGCAGACAGGCGGAACCTTAAGATATTCATCTAGATTCACATCCCGGGGTATGAGAAAAGAAGGGGGGAGTTTTGCCACATGTGCATCAGGAACGACATTTGCGCGTTATTACATTAGCAGACTCTCTTTTTAAATTCCTGATGTAGCATTTGTTATTTATAGTTTCCCGAGTATGTGCGTAGCTGAAATGATGGATAATATAATATTTATATGAATAGAGAAGGGAGGCTACACATGAACCACCTGTGTCACTTCTATGTCCATAATCGGTATTTTCTCTACATCACACACAATGTTACGTCTACTTGAGAGGTAAGGACATAGATAGAATAGATATATCTCCTTTAAATTTAACATGAGTGATTCGTTTAACTCGATCTGTATCATTAGGGGAACACAAATGTCTTAAATATTATTATGCTGTTTGTGTATATACTTTTCCTCACTGTGTTTCACTTTATGCACTGTCATGTATCATAGTCGCTGAGGAGCTTCTATGTCTATGAAATGTTCTGGTTGCCATGGTAACCAAGAGATAATGGTGGTTGTGTATTTAAGTTTATCACTCACAGAACTTTTTATACAGTGAACAAGGCGGTCCTGCCGCCGAAACGCGTCTGACCTTGTTTGAATAAATCGCCTTCTGTGCCAGAATTATTCACGGAGTTGGTGCCTGTTTGTTGGAAGACTGTCAGAATGGAAATATATTGAAGAGGTTCGCCGGGACCTGGACACCGACCCTCCTCGATCTGGAGTACTGAGTACACGGATCCATTTGTAACAGTTCCTAGCGAAAGGAAAAAACAGCGCCCCCCAGCAGTGAACAGGAAGAGATCGCATTCACGACTTCAGACACCCGAAGCGCCGCGGAAGGGGAGAGTGACTGATCGGTGTGGGAGCTGGAGGGCATTCACATTATCAGGTAACCTCCTCTGAGCGGAAGTGTTTTGGTGCCGAGTGAGAATCGAGTGGTGCCTGCTGGGAGAGGTAGTCCCGTATAGCAAAGAAAACGGGCAGTGAATGACACAGAAGGTAATTGCATATTCAAACAATGGCCGAGGAATGGATGAAAGAACGTGAAGAGGCAGCTCTTGATGTCTGTAATGATGTGGACAATGGTATAGAGCAAGCGCAGTCTGCCAACAAAAACACAGAGCAAACAGCAATAAACAATAGTACCAAAATGCACCACGAGTTAGAAAAACCCCGGAAAAACGAAATAGCCAAATGGTGGGAATGTAAGTCTCTACAGAGATATATGGACGTGGGTAGAATCCCCAGAGGCCTCCGGATTCTTGTAGCTCCCACATATGAAAATCCCAATCCTGAAATGATTAAGGACTGGGCTGACAACAGCGCTGAGTCCTCCAGAAGGATGCTTCAGATCTTGATTAAGTATGCTGAGAGTGACCGAAAGACAATGCTAATGAAAATAGAGGCATTACTTAAAGACTTTGAAAAATGTGAAAATCAAGAAGAAATCAAAAAGAAACTGGGGGAAATGACAACCAGACTGATAAAACGCGAAGACTCAATCAAAGAAAGAAAGGCCACAAAATTCCAACGAGATAGGAATGATTACATGCAAGGCAGAGTTTACACGTTTTCAAAGAAATTCGAAAAATATCCGAAGGCAACAATTGTCAGCCACTGCTGAAATGCTACCAAAGGAAACAGACCCGAGCGCTTCGGAATTAAGCTCAGAAGTTGAATCTGAAACAGAATTAACAAGCAATACGGTGCAAAGACGCAAACCGCCGACAGTGATCCAAGATTTGGGTTTTTTACGCTTGAAAAGACTTACGAGCCTATGCCCGTGGCCACCACGCCAAGATCAACAAAAAGGTGTTAACCGGGCACAACAAAGGGACGAAAGAGAAAAGACAGACGCTGGGGCAAGCAGTGCACAAACACAACAACAAAAAACAAACAAACCGCAATACAGGAGAAACAAGCGCAGATAAAAGAAAACAGAGAAATTGAAAACACAGTAATCAATCTAACAAAGATGGATTTAACGGAAAATGAACGAAAAATACTCGCCTTAGGCCTTCCCTTTTGTGAAAAAACAAACTGAATACTCACAAACACGAATAGATCTCTTTCAATTTGTGAGGAAATTGAAATTGCAAAAATACTTTTTCAATAATACGAATACAGATACTATTCAGTCTACGTGCGAAGACACAAATAATGGATTGACAGTAGCAGATGAGACTCTACTACAGGATCTATTACAAATGGAACATGAAAATCAAGATACCTTTGAAGTTGGGATATCAAATACAAGGCAGGAGACACGGGGCCTTATACGCACTCCTTTTAAGCCAAAGTCAGTATTTACTCCAATGATGCCCAAAGATGGACTGGACATTTTCGCGAAAATGTGGTCAAAGATCTTAAAAACCTTGCCCTCAAAAGTGACAAAGAATTTACCAAGACACACAACATTAACAGGACAAAGTACAACAATGTTATGAGCAAAATTAAAGACCGCCAGGATGTTGTGGTCAGATGGTCGGACAAAGGGGGAAATGTGGTCCTTTGGCCCCTGGATGACTACAATGCGGAGGCAATGAAACAACTTAGCGACAAAGATTGTTATTGCCGCATAGCTCCAACCGTCATTGTAGGCATAAAGGAGAAATATCATAAATCACTCTATGAATGGAGAGGTGTCAATTTGATTACCAAATCGGAATTTGAATATTTAAAAACTGATTATCCAGTGACACCGCAGTTGTATCTAATTCCAAAAATTCACAAGAACGCCACAAATCCACCAGGGAGGCCTATCATTGCAGCTATTGGGGGCCTGTTTGAAAGTACATCACGATTTATTGACTTTTTCCTACAGCCATTAGTCTGTGAACTTCCATCTCACATTAAGGATACTGGCGATTTCCTGACTAAAATTTATGATGTTAATTGGAATGATGACTATGTGTTGATGACCCTTGACGTCAACTCGCTATATACGAGTATCAGACACAGGGATGGGCTTAATGCCCTACAACATTATTTGAATAAGAGACCAATCAACTTAAAAGAACACTCTCAAATGTTGTTGCATATGGCGGAATGGTGTCTTGAGAACAATGTATTTATCTTTGACAAATTGTTTTACAAACAGCTACAAGGCACAGCCATGGGTACTTGCTTCACCCCCAGCTATGCTAATTTGCATATGGGCTGGTGGGAGGAGCAGGAACTCATGACGACACAAAAAACGGCCATGACTGAAAATGTGGACATTTATGTCCGTTACATTGATGATATATTTATCCTATGGCATGGAACTATGGAGAGTGCCGAAAATTTGCCAAAGAACTTAATAACAACAATCTAAACCTGTCATTCACTAGTCACACCAGTAAAACCAGTATTCAGTTTCTAGATATAGAAATGTATATAGAAAATTGTTGTGTACAGATCAGAACATACAGAAAAAGCACAGCAGGGAATGCAATATTACACGTGCACAGTTTCCACCATAATAGTGTCAAGGAAGGTATCCCCTACGCAGAGTGTCTCAGAATGAGACGTAACTGTAGCACAGAAGAAGGTCTAAGGAAATCCACAAAAGAGCTCTTTGGCAGACTGAGGAGGGGGTACAAAACTGAAACCCTAGACAAAGCTAAAAATAGAAGTGAGCTAAAAACAAGAGAAGACCTCTTGTTTAAAGACAAAGAACAAACTAAAAGTAACGTAGCAGGTACACCTAGACTCATTACAGGGTTCAATGCATACCACACCACAGTTAGAAAAATATTCTACAGGCATTGGAACACTGTTCGTAGTGACCCGGTATTGGGACCCACCTGCCCCAAAGTCCCAGCTATCAGCTTTAGAAGAGCAAAGTCTATGCGCCAGGAATTGGTATGCAACTCGCCTTCAGTAGTAAAAAGCCAGAATTGGTTACAGTCACCCAAAGGCTTTACAAAGTGCAGTAGATGCAAGGCCTGTAGACATGGTACTAACATGAAATCTGTCATCATACCTTTTAGTCAAACACCATACTTAATTTGTGGTAGCTATAATTGCAAAACAGATTTTGCTGTATACATTTTGCAATGCACGTGCCCTAAGATCTATGTAGGGAGTACTATTCATCAGGTTCACGTTCGCATCCTACAGCATCTAAGGGCTATTGCAAATGATGACCAGACATACCCAGTGGCACGCCACATTAATTTGTGCCATGGAGGTAAGTCCCAGGACCTCTCCTACTTTGTCATTGACAATGTCCCAAAATATCCAAGGGGAGGAAACCGACAACTGGCATTACGGAGATTGGAATCGAGATATATAATTCTCTTCAACTCCAAAATCCCGCAAGGGATGATACAGATGAAGTGCTAAATGTTCACCTGTGACCCCTTAGTCAGGGCATCACACACTGAGGAGATGCTCCAAGGATTTGGCTGTAATTTGCGGGGGGTGAACGTTCCAGACCAGCCGCTTGTGTCCACAAAGATCGAGGGGCAAGGTGAGAGGAGGCAGTCCCCGCCCACTTGGGGAGTACTTACGTTGGTGACTGCCTCACGGAAACTCGGAGTGCCGAGCTTTCAAGACGCTCCCTAGTGCCTGCCAGAGGGTTTCACCCAATCGTAGCGAGGCCAGCTGGATTTAAAGGTGGACATATGCAAGCAGTTCTAAATCCTTTGGCATTTGAAAAAGTCAGTAGACGAAACGCGTCATGCCTGGAAATGCTGAATAAAGCGCGCCCTGACCTGTTGAACTTGTGTGGCTCGTTCTTTTCTCTTGAAGGGAACTTGGTTTGTATTTTGTGTGTGCGGCCACAGCGCACAGAGCCCCCACCCCACAAGCAGTTCGGCGGAAACAGTGGCATTCGTTTGGACTCACCTCATAGACTGGGGATACCGCCGAACCACCGCATCAGCAGCTGTAACCTGCTATTTACTTAGACCGTGACTTCACGAGGGAGCATCACACACTGAGGAGATGCTCCAAGGATTTGGCTGTAATTTGCGGGGAGTGAACGTTCCAGACCAGCCGCTTGTGTCCACAAAGATCGAGGGGCAAGGTGAGAGGAGGCAGTCCCCGCCCACTTGGGGAGTGCTTACGTTGGTGACTGCCTCACGGAAACTCGGAGTGCCGAGCTTTCAAGACGCTCCCTAGTGCCTGCCAGAGGGTTTCACCCAATCGTAGCGAGGCCAGCTGGATTTAAAGGTGGACATATGCAAGCAGTTCTAAATCCTTTGGCATTTGAAAAAGTCAGTAGACGAAACGCGTCATGCCTGGAAATGCTGAATAAAGCGCGCCCTGACCTGTTGAACTTGTGTGGCTCGTTCTTTTCTCTTGAAGGGAACTTGGTTTGCATACATATACATATACATATATGCACACATATGCATGTTATGTACATGAAAGTTTGAAAAACACTAATAAAACCAAATCTAAAAACCACTTAATTACAAACAGAATTGCTTTAACTTAAACGAGGGCGAGACCTATTGCATTTTCAATGCTTGTTATTTTATTTTATCCTTATGTAGAGCACAAACTCGACAAAAAGGTCATCTGTATGCCCCACCCACACCATCCTGGCCTATGAACAGTGTCTTAGGTTTCACATGGGCATGCTGCAATAAAAATGTTCTCTGTAAAGTGCTCTGCCGCTGCAACTCACAGATTGCAACCTACCTCATTTTTTTTGTTTTTATAGTTGTATATAACACAAACTCTACCCAAAGGTATTGGAGGGCTTTCCGTGAGCACCAGTCATTACACATTTTTGTTTTTTGGGGATGAACTGATTTAGTGATTTGCCCAGAATCACAGGGTGTTGAGCCAATGTCGAGCACTGAACCTGGTTCCCCAGTTCCAAAGTCGGCAGCTCTGGCAGTAAACCACATCCTCTCGCCTTACCTAATTCACATTCACGAGGTAGGATGCTGTGCGGACCACTACGATTCCTATTAGATACCTACGTTGGTTAGGAAAACAAAATACCATAGGAATCACACACTGTCCCTGTTGGAGAATCCTATATTTGTACATCTGGGCCCAAGTTCAGAGAAGGTAATTGCTACAAGTACATTGCTTTACTGCCATCTAGTGGCTGCTTAGGTCAGGTGCGCTCTACTGCTCCAAAACATTTTCTGTTAAATATTTTCTTGGCTTGTGTGTGGTGGGTGGGTGGTTAATCAAGATTCTGGACAGACATGATTTGGCGAGTTGTGTTATAACTAAACAAGTGTGCCTGTGTACCTAATATCTCCTGTACAAGCTCTCGTTCCGTATAGTGACGTACCTTCGACAGACGTTTGCGTAAAAATCAGAATCCCAAGTTGTCGCACAGTTACCGCCTGCGGTAATAACTTCGCACCTCTACCATTCTGGGTACACATTTTTTCTGGAGAAACCAGGCAAAGATATCCAAGTGAAACAATCGGGGGGGGGCGAACAAAACAGCAACGCTTTGCCTCACTCCATCCTACAGACTCGGAGCAGGTGGAGTTGACCACAGCTGGTAAATGCCCCAATAGTTACCGTTCATTTTCTGCAGAACTTGCCTGCAGAATGCCATAGCAATATGCTAGGAGGTGTATTTGAGAGCTGCCCCTATGGGAAAAGAGAAGCAGAAAGGCACAAATGTGTTATTTTATGCTTCCTAAATTTACTTGCATTATGTCACCACTGGCCTGTCAGCCCAATTTGCCTGCACCTGTAGGTTGACAACCACCTCTCATAAGTGATGATGTCCAAAAGTCTGGAGTTAATTAAATCATCCCATGTTACACCTGGTAAAGTACCACTGTCACAGGTTCTCAGGTGTACTCCTGGAAATCTTTTGCAATTTCCCTCGTTTGACTATGCAGAGAGACTTCTGCAGGTACAATTGTACATTCATGCAGAATCGAGAAATGCCATATTTGTGCAGTAGCGCTTCTCTTTTTTAATCCATGGAGGTAAACCTGTTTCCCCCCCATAGAAAATCCACTTCCATAATCCCCTCCAACTTTGGGGCTGCATTATGCCCATACCTATCCCAGAAACATTTTATGAATGAAAATGTGTAAGGAAAAAAGTTTGTGTTACCTACAAAATTCTCACGTCTGTAGATATTGCCAAATATTTCATGGGGGCCCCTATACCAGAACACCCACTCCACACCACTATTGGAGAATTTACTCCTACAGAATATTAGGTCATCATGGGGGCAAATAAGTAAACTGATTTGCATATGTAATGTGACCTTTGTGAATATCTCTCACTGGCCAAGCAGGCCATTTGTGCCTGCAGCTTGAACTTGCACATCCACATGGCTTTGAGAATGTTTGATCTCTGCACGAGCATGTGGAATGATCATCTGGAGAACCAATAGGTCGAAGATACAGAACTCTGATTGAAAGTCTCCTCATCTTCAAACATCCAATACCTGAAACACTGCCTTAACATCGTCAGCTCTGGCTGTCCAGTGCCTCCCTCAAGCTCAGTTCAACAAACATAGAATTCCTGTTACTTGCCAAGAACAAACAAGAAACAACAGAGAAGCCTGTCTCTATGACCTGAACCTTGATGGCTTAGAACACAAACTTTCACGAACTACCAAATCACTTGGATTCAGGCTGGAGACCACTCTCTCCTCTAAAAAACAAAAGTGAAACCGATTCTCCCATAAAGCAACTTAAGAATTGCTGTTAATACTTCATACTCCTACATCTGGATGGTGGTGATGCCCAGCTCTACGACCTCCAGATCTCCAGACTGGCACCCGTGAAGGGCGTCCTACATGCTAGTTCACATCTCATCCAGAGCCTAAAGAAATATGATCACATCACATCACCCCCATTGTGGTGAAACACTATTGGCTTCTCTTCCTGGCCTGCACCATCTGCAAAACCAGCTGCATTATTGACAAAATCATTACAACCAGAACACCTGCTTGTCTTGAAGGCAAGCTCACCATCTCTGGCGGTTCTTGACGCACCCACTGCAAGATTACCAGCAGACTAAGAAGTGTAAAAAAATAAGACAGCAGGACTTTTCCATCCATGCATTCAGGATCCAGTATCCACTGGGACTGCACCATTGCAGCTCAAGTTTAGGGCGGAGTTGAAGACTCAACGTTTTCAAGAACACTACATCACACTGCATCACCTATCCACAACACAGCTTCCTCTCCTATTAATTGTTGACTTTATGCCTGTCTTTGACCATGTGCAGAAATACCAGATACAAACATACGTATATTTACTTAATAACATACCATGAGACTGATGGAGCAGTGAGATGATGCCTGCTGGCTGATTCTGCTAGGATGAAAGTGTACAAGATTTCAAGTCTGCCAAATACAGGTCCTTAGAAGGACTATGATAGAACAAATGCAGGCCTCAGGGGCTACTTTAGGTTTATTTTAGGTCTCAGACCTAGATATCTTTTTTATGTCTCCTCCTGTTCAGAGTGAGGCAACAGGAGGACACCGTTGTGGCACCCTGTAAGGACTGAGGATTCTGTGATTTGAATATTCATGTTCCTTCACAAAATATACAGTGTAATGCATGACCTTAGAATGAGGTTGACTAGACGTGTTGACCTGGCTCGGTACCACCTAGGCTATGCTTTGGAGATATGTTGTCCATGCAGCTATGCATGGGCAGTTGAGGACCACTTGATATGGTGTGTGTCTGACACCCAACAGAGGATACACAGGGACGCTGGTGCATGGCCAAGAGATCCAAGATGTGCTCGGAGGTAGAACCTGTCTCACAAAATGCCTACCAAGCATGAACAATGGCAAGGCAATTCATTTGGCAATAGTGTGCAGGGCCCACCCACTATAGGAAGTCATATTACAGGAGCTACCAAATGAAGGAGGGTCTTGATTTGCCCAGCTCCATTGCTCATGACCACACATGAGTAGTGTGGCTGTGCGCTCTGGTGTCATTCATCATGTCTCCATCGGTCCCAGTCTATAGCAACCTGCAGGAAAGTGCAACTTTTTGATATGGTCACCATCACCTTTTGCCCTAGTACTGATGCTTTTCGACTGAAAGTGGACTGGGTCCCTGCTAACCAGGGCCCCAGAGCTCTTTATCTTGAAACAAGTAAATGTCTAATTGTAATCCAATTGGCAAGGACTTTAGCACCCCTGTAAGTCCCTAGTAAATGGTACCTCTGGTACCCAAGGCAGGATGTATTATGCCACCCAAAGGGACACGCACACAAAAACTGCATGCAGCTTGCTATTGCAGGATATGTCAAATGGTGCATATCATTTATGAAACATGACATGGGCACACTCCCTGTGTGCCATGTCCATGAACACTGCATATACTACATGTAAGTCACCCCAATAGCAGGCCTTAGAGCCCTAAGGCAGGGTGCATTATACTATATGTGAGGACACACCTGCCCGAGCAGATATGCCCCTGAGCAGATATTACTTAATAACATACCATGAGACTGATGGAGCAGTGAGATGATGCCTGCTGGCTGATTCTGCTAGGATGAAAGTGTACAAGATTTCAAGTCTGCCAAATACAGGTCCTTAGAAGGACTATGATAGAACAAATGCAGGCCTCATGGGCTACTTTAGGTTTATTTTAGGTCTCAGACCTAGATATCTTTTTTATGTCTCCTCCTGTTCAGAGTGAGGCAACAGGAGGACACCGTTGTGGCACCCTGTAAGGACTGAGGATTCTGTGATTTGAATATTCATGTTCCTTCACAAAATATACAGTGTAATGCATGACCTTAGAATGAGGTTGACTAGACGTGTTGACCTGGCTCGGTACCACCTAGGCTATGCTTTGGAGATATGTTGTCCATGCAGCTATGCATGGGCAGTTGAGGACCACTTGATATGGTGTGTGTCTGACACCCAACAGAGGATACACAGGGACGCTGGTGCATGGCCAAGAGATCCAAGATGTGCTCGGAGGTAGAACCTGTCTCACAAAATGCCTACCAAGCATGAACAATGGCAAGGCAATTCATTTGGCAATAGTGTGCAGGGCCCACCCACTATAGGAAGTCATATTACAGGAGCTACCAAATGAAGGAGGGTCTTGATTTACCCAGCTCCATTGCTCATGACCACACATGAGTAGTGTGGCTGTGCGCTCTGGTGTCATTCATCATGTCTCCATCGGTCCCAGTCTATAGCAACCTGCAGGAAAGTGCAACTTTTTGATATGGTCACCATCACCTTTTGCCCTAGTACTGATGCTTTTCGACTGAAAGTGGACTGGGTCCCTGCTAACCAGGGCCCCAGAGCTCTTTATCTTGAAACAAGTAAATGTCTAATTGTAATCCAATTGGCAAGGACTTTAGCACCCCTGTAAGTCCCTAGTAAATGGTACCTCTGGTACCCAAGGCAGGATGTATTATGCCACCCAAAGGGACACGCACACAAAAACTGCATGCAGCCTGCTATTGCAGGATATGTCAAATGGTGCATATCATTTATGAAACATGACATGGGCACACTCCCTGTGTGCCATGTCCATGAACACTGCATATACTACATGTAAGTCACCCCAATAGCAGGCCTTAGAGCCCTAAGGCAGGGTGCATTATACTATATGTGAGGACACACCTGCCCGAGCAGATATGCCCCTGAGCAGATATTACTTAATAACATACCATGAGACTGATGGAGCAGTGAGATGATGCCTGCTGGCTGATTCTGCTAGGATGAAAGTGTACAAGATTTCAAGTCTGCCAAATACAGGTCCTTAGAAGGACTATGATAGAACAAATGCAGGCCTCATGGGCTACTTTAGGTTTATTTTAGGTCTCAGACCTAGATATCTTTTTTATGTCTCCTCCTGTTCAGAGTGAGGCAACAGGAGGACACCGTTGTGGCACCCTGTAAGGACTGAGGATTCTGTGATTTGAATATTCATGTTCCTTCACAAAATATACAGTGTAATGCATGACCTTAGAATGAGGTTGACTAGACGTGTTGACCTGGCTCGGTACCACCTAGGCTATGCTTTGGAGATATGTTGTCCATGCAGCTATGCATGGGCAGTTGAGGACCACTTGATATGGTGTGTGTCTGACACCCAACAGAGGATACACAGGGACGCTGGTGCATGGCCAAGAGATCCAAGATGTGCTCGGAGGTAGAACCTGTCTCACAAAATGCCTACCAAGCATGAACAATGGCAAGGCAATTCATTTGGCAATAGTGTGCAGGGCCCACCCACTATAGGAAGTCATATTACAGGAGCTACCAAATGATGGAGGGTCTTGATTTGCCCAGCTCCATTGCTCATGACCACACATGAGTAGTGTGGCTGTGCGCTCTGGTGTCTTTCATCATGTCTCCATCGGTCCCAGTCTATAGCAACCTGCAGGAAAGTGCAACTTTTTGATATGGTCACCATCACCTTTTGCCCTAGTACTGATGCTTTTCGACTGAAAGTGGACTGGGTCCCTGCTAACCAGGGCCCCAGAGCTCTTTATCTTGAAACAAGTAAATGTCTAATTGTAATCCAATTGGCAAGGACTTTAGCACCCCTGTAAGTCCCTAGTAAATGGTACCTCTGGTACCCAAGGCAGGATGTATTATGCCACCCAAAGGGACACGCACACAAAAACTGCATGCAGCCTGCTATTGCAGGATATGTCAAATGGTGCATATCATTTATGAAACATGACATGGGCACACTCCCTGTGTGCCATGTCCATGAACACTGCATATACTACATGTAAGTCACCCCAATAGCAGGCCTTAGAGCCCTAAGGCAGGGTGCATTATACTATATGTGAGGACACACCTGCCCGAGCAGATATGCCCCTGAGCAGATATGTGATATCTGGTTCCATTGCCACAACATTGCAAGGGATCAGGAAGCCATCTTAAGCATATGTATTGGGCACTGGTCATTATGAGTTACCCAGCTACATAATGGCTTCACTGAAAATAATGGTGTTTGGAATCAAACACCTCATTTAAATAAATCCACACTGATGCCAGTGGTGGATTTATTATGGCATTCACCCAGAGGGTACCTTAGAGGTACACCTAAAACCTATCAGTCGTTTTGTGCACTAGCTAACTGGACTTTTCCGGCCTGCCACCACAGATGAGATTATGATGCCCTGCTCGGGAGAGACCTTGTTTTCAGAGGCCAGAAACAATGCCTGCTCTGGCAGGAGGTGTTTACTCCTCCTCCAGCAGAATAACTAGTGATTTACCATATCAATGCAAGAGGCTTCACAGCCTCTGCCACATTTGATATGCGACTCCGGCTTCCTCAAGACCTGGAGAATGCCACCCCCATCACTGGGGCCCATTTGGCACCAGAGCAGGTGGGAAAAATTAGTCAGTATGTGTTTTGCACCATCAGGCTAGGCACACCCCTAATGTGGGCCACCTGAAGTGGATACCAGATGAAAGGTTTCACTAGGAACTCTGGGTCATGTTTATGCCCACTCATATGGTCATATAGGGGGTGTAGTCACCCAAAGGGTAGGTAGCCCACTGGCTACTACCTTGCACTCCCTTTCATGCCCCTAAATTCAGTATTTAGGTGTCCCCACTGACACCAGATTCTCAGATTTATTCACTGGGATCAGAAGTAACGACAGAGTAGTAGTCACCATGACAGCTGAGGATTTTACAACTACTTGGCACCAACTCCTGACTTGCTGCTGGAACCTCTACAATTGTACAGAGGACTCGTTCCAAAGCTATGCCTCCTCTTAAAGCTGTGGGGAACCATCCAGCAACTTCAACAACTGGGCAGCATCGACAGGGGGGGGGGGGGGGGGCGGAACTATCCCCTTGCATCTACAGGCACTAAAAGCATCTACTTGTACCTCGTGTTGTTGGCCATCAGGCACACCGAAAGAAGCAGCGTGACAGGATGAGGTCCCTGAGGCTCTAGGAGGTCAGCTCCATCTCTTTGCCAAGTTAAGATGCTAGACCCTCCAGGAGCCCCCCTGCACCAATACCCTGACTACTGGGGCAGTTGCACCCACCCAGGGTGGTTTGTGTTCAATCCGATCACCACCACCACAAAAATCTACCTGCACGTCAAAGGACTTTAGGAGATATGAGCTCCACATCAAGCTCCACATCAAGAGTGGCCCTGCTGTGTTTCTGTTCCCTCCTCTGCAGGTAACCCAAGAACTGTGAGAGTCTCCAATGCTGAGTGGCCAACCAGCCAGCATCACTACACCTGAGCCCCACAGCCACAACTTCTGGTGGCGTCTCCTTGGCCTATGAGTCCCCACGAGCAGAGCCCCACATTGGGTTATGCTGGACTTGTCCCAAAATCCCCTCTTGCAGACTTTGTTGTTTTGTTGGTCCCTCTAAACTTTACCACATAGTGCTTGAGGCTACCAACACGATCAGAACCTCTGCACACCAGGACAGTGCGACCTGCAGTGCTGTTTGTTTCTTGGGCCCTGGCCTCTAGGTACCTTAAACCCTAAAGGATTCATTCTACAACCGTTTGCAAGTACATCTGTGCAGTACATGTCTTTTCCTCCCATAGGATAACATTACCTCGCTCAAGGCTAATGCCTAAAATCTTTCCTACTGTTTTACCTGTAAAAGTCTATAATATCTAAAGTACTTACATGATCCCAAAAATCCTGGTGTTTAAAATTATATAAAAAAAAACGGTGTTATTTTTCTAAATTGGTCTTGTTTCTTCTTGAGTGTGTGTCTCATTTATTGACTATGTGTGTATAACAGATGCGTAACACTACCCTCTGATGAGCCTAAACTGCTTGACCACACTACCTCAAATTGAGCACTTGGGATTATTAATTTAAGCCCTGTTAACCAATAAGGGTCTTGTGTACTTTTTGCATTGTGTGCCCTTACATTGGCACTACCACATAAAAAGCCAGCTTCCTACACCATTCTGTACATCTCTGGGTGTAGCTGTCATTCACAAGACGTCTGACATTTAAAGATCCCGCCAGGTGGTTTAGGACCAGGGAGATGCCCTGCCGACTCAACCAGTTTCAGAGGCACAAAACATCCAGGCAACAGATACAAGAACCCTATGTGCCCTGCTTGTTGCATTACCACACGTCAGTGGTGTTGTCTATGAGATCCTGGACTATCCACCCTTTGATAGATGATAGGAAGGCTTCAATGCCAAGTGAATAGCCCAAGGAGGCGGGTCTAAGCCGTAGACTAGAATCTTCTACATCTACCAGATTAACTCCCCAACCGAACAGCGATGCATCTGTCACCACCGTCGCCACTGGGTGGGGACTTGGGAGAAGGATCTGTCTTAGATCCAATTACAGCTGAGCAGCCAGCACTGCAGGTTTTGTGCAGTCCCCACTGAAACCTGGATGGAATTTGAGAGGTCCCTTTGGTGCAGACTCCCTGAGACTTCAGGTGCCATTTGGAATAGTCGACAAGCAGGATTCAAAAGGCGAGAGCCACACTTACTGAGACCCAGGACCAAGGCTGAAACATTGGAATCATTGCCCAAATTTCTGCGCAGAATTCAGATGCGACTTCAGCAATTTGATTTAAAAAAACACAGATGTTAAATGATTTGCCGTCGACTGGAGGTGGTCTACGAATTACTGTGACGAGCCAGCCTTCAACAGCCAGTCATCAAAGTAGGGTAAAACTGAAATCCCCAACCTTTGAAGCTGGGTTAGGACCATTGGCATCACTTTTGTGAACAACTGCAAAAAGAACAATTGATGGACAGAATGCTGCACAATGTCAAACATTCACCCTGAAACCGGTCCCAGGATGCTTGTTTCCGGTCGAGGGAGGATCTGGCTTGGCAGTTCAGGTAGACTGTTCCCATGAGGCACAGAGCCAAGACTGATTTGCATATGGCTGGGTCTAAACTGGGGTGACCTGGTGGGCAAAAGAACAATGGATTTAACCCAGATCTATTGATTGGGGGTGATTGTTTGATTTGCTCTGCATTCCGTTCATCATCTGTGTGTCTATTGATTTCTCGCACTAAGTGCGCCGGGAATGCCAGACGTGGGTCTCGGGCTCACTGTGTCACTGGATTCAAGCTAGCCTGGCTGATGAGGAGTGATGCCCCAAACCGGTCCCAGGATGCTTGTTTCCGGTCCAAGGAGGACCTGGCTTGGCAGTTCGGGCTGGACTGTTCCCATGAGGTACAGGGTCAAAACTGATTTGCATATGGCTGTATGTCCATTGCTGTATCACTCTCGTGAACACCCAAGGGGCTCTGGTGAAGCCGTACCGGAGGATGGCAAATTGAAATGGCTTCTGCCGACCCTTGAACTGCAAATAGCATTGGTGGGACTGCTCGTTAGACACATGACAGTGGGTGTCCTGCAGGTCCAACACCAGCATCCAGTCAATCCAGGGAATACAGAACAAGGGCTAGAGTGAGCACCTTGAATTTACCATTACATAAGGCACTTACTGGGGGAAGGTCTAAAATAAGATGAAGGCCTCAGTCGGCACAAAGAAATAGCTGAAGTAACAGGCAGTACCTATTTCAGGGCCGAGACCTTGGACAAAAGAACCTGTGCTTATAGGAGCAAGATCGACAGGAGCTCTTCTGAAAGATAAAGGAAGTAGGGTAGGTCTAACAGGAATAGCAGGGTGTAGCAACCTGCAGGACCCACCAGTCGGATGTTATCCATTGCTACATGTGGAGTAAATGTCTGCTCCTGTCTCCCACAGGGTGGTCATGTGCAACTAAAGCAGCTAGAGAAGCGAAGAACTGGTAAATTAGCTACTCTTGATGGCATGGGAGTTGTCTACTTGATCCCTGCCCCCAACAGGAAGGGGTGTCTGATGCAGTGGCAGTGGGCCTTGGCATGGGTGGTATACTAACCCTCTGGAGTAGCCTCAAAAGAGGCAAAACTGTAGAGGGTATTGCTTGCAGGGATGATAAGGCCTAGGGAATGCGTCATGACCCGGCTCTCTTTAAAACGTTCCAATGAGCAACAGGTCTTCTCACCAAAGATGTCAAATCCATAGAATGGCATGTCCATTGAACAGGCAACACGTCCCCAAAGAATTCCATGGATGACACCAAAGCACCATGCTCATGCCAGTTGCTCTGCCATAGCGGTCAGTAGTGTTCACTCCGAAGCAGAAGATGTACTTTGTGACGTCCTGACCATTCTGGATGATTTGACCCAAACTGGCCAAAAGAACTCAGGGCAGCTGTCAAGATCTTACCATAGTTGACCCATAATGCACAATTTTATCTCCCCAGCAAGCTGCTGGCACTGACTGACCAGAGGATAGGCCGATAAAAACATCCGCTTTCCAAAAGTCTCAAGAAGCTTCGACTGTCAGGAGTCATCGTGTGTGTGAAGGGTTGGAGTCCCCTCAACTGGTGGAAGCGTGAACACCCCTCCCCACCCCACAAACCTTTGGTTTAGAGTGCTGCATCAAGAATTCCTGGTGGGCTGGCTCCAGCATGCGGTATCTGGCAACCTCCCTGTTCAGGACAGCAACAGGGCTTAGAACAGGTGCATATGTGGGTGTAAGTCAGGGTTTCCTCAAAAGGAAGTAATGGTTCCAAAAAAGTTTGTCTTGGCTGCAAAACTTGTTAGTACCTTGGCTCTGACTTCCATCTTTGGCAGCTGTAAGCCCAAAGCCTCAGCAAACAAGTTCACTTGCCTTTGGTAACAACTTATCTGGTAGAGACTATCTGGCTGCAAATTCCTTACCTCAGAATTATCCCCAGGCATCAGACTGGATCCGGAATTTTTTTGTGGCATAATTCAGCTTCGCGTGGCAGGGTCATCTACACTATAAGTGATGTGCGCGGTGCTATATAGGCACCACCCATGTCACAACATCAGTTTCTTTTTGACTCTTTCCACCACAGCAGCATGGAGCCACAAAGGGCTCTGACCAATGGTGTGGAAAACTAGGGCCCTGAAATAGGAACAGCCCTGTCCCTATAAATCTGTTCACAGAGCGGGGAGAATGGGAGCGTTGGTAGGGAATCTGCGCACGTCACATAAGGCGTTACCGAAGGTAAGTATCTTGTTCACCTGATAGAGACTTCTAGCCGCAGATTCCTTACCTTAGAACAGATACTCAAGCAAAACCTCCCCCCACAAGGTGGGTCTGCAAAACAATTTCACACCAAAATGTCCTGCAGGACCGAACAGGTGAAGTGCCCATCCCGACGGACCTGACTGTCAAGGTAGTAGTGCTTGGTGAACCTGTGCAGAGAAGCCCATGTTGGTACTGGTAGATGTCCAGGGCTGGAACTCTGCATGCTAGCGCAGTGGTGATAGCCTTGGCTCTGGAGGAATGAGACGCAAGCCCTCTGGAGGTAACTTCTTGGCCAATGTGTAGCAGATTTTAATGCAGAGTAGATCCATCAGGAGACAGTTTATTTCTGCATGGCCTTTCCCTTCTTTGCTTCGACATACTCCACAAAGAGTTGGTCATCCACCCGGAACTCTTTCATGCAGTCAATGATAAGAAGCCTGAGAGGATAGTTGTGCAGTGGCTCAAAGGGAGCGCACATCAAACAAGCATTGAAAATGCAATAGGTCTCACCCTCGTTTAAGCTAAAGCAATTCGGTTTATAATTAGGTTGCTTTTTAGCTTTGCTTTTATTACTGTTTTTCAAACTTTCATGTACATAACATGCATATGTATGCATATATGTATATGTATGCATGCATTTATATAGATATGCAGATGTATATATATGTTTATATATGTATGTATATATATACATATATATATGTGCATTTGTGTGTGCGTAGAGGTAGGTAGAGGGGTGTAGAGGGGTAGAGGGGGTAGAGGGGGTAGAGGGAGGGTTGAGGGGGTAGAGGGAGGGTTGAGGGGTAGAGGGAGGTAGAGGAGCAGTAGTGTGGTGGTAGAGGGGTAATGGGGTAGTAGAGGGGTATTGGAGTAGTAGTGGGGAATTGGGGTAGTAGTGGGGTAGTGGGGTAGTAGAGGGGTAGTGGGGTAGTAGAGGGGTAGTGGAGTATTGGGGTAGTAGTGGGGTATTGGGGTAGTAGAAGGGTAGTAGGGTAGTAGAGGGGAAGTGGGGTGGTAGTGGGGTAGTAGAGGGGTAGTAGAGGGGTAGTAGAGGGGTAGTAGAGGGGTAGTGGGGTAGTGGGGTAGTAGGGTGGTGGGTTAGTAGAGGGGTAGTGGGGTAGTAGTGGGGTAGTAGAGGGGTAGTGGGGTAGTAGTGGGGTAGTAGTAGGGGGTAATAGGGTAGTGGGGGAGTGCAGTAGTAGTGGGTAGTAGGGTAGTGGGGTAGTAGGGTAGTGGGGTGGTAGTAGGGTAAGGGGGTAAGAGATGGGTAGAGGGGTAGAGGGGTAGAGGGGTAGCAGAGGGGTAGGAGAGGGGTAGGAGAGGGGTAGTAGAGGGGTAGTAGAGGGGTAGTAGAGGGGTAGTAGAGGGGTAGAGAGGTAGTAGAGGGGTAGTAGTGGGGTAGAGAGGTAGTAGTGGGGTAGTAGTGGGGTAGTAGAGGGGTAGTAGAGGGGTAGTGGAGGGGTAGTGGAGGGGTAGTGGAGGGGTAGTAGAGGGGTGGTAGTGGGGTAGTGGGGTAAAGGGGTAGTGGGGTAGTAGAGGGGTAGTGGGGTAGTAGGGTAGAGGGGTAGTAGAGGGGGAGTGGGGTAGTAGAGGGGGAGTGGGGTAGTAGAGGGGGAGTAGGGTAGTAGAGGGGGAGTGGGGTAGTAGAGGGGGAGTGGGGTAGTAGAGGGGGAGTGGGGTAGAGGGGTAGTGAGGTGGTAGTGGGGTAGAAGAGGGGTAGTGGGGTAATAGAGGGGTTGTAGAGGGGTAGTGGGGTAGTAGAGGGGTAGTGGGGTAGTAGAAGGGTAGTGGGGTACTAGAGGGGTAGTAGAGGAGTACTAGAGGGGTAGTGGGGTAGTAGGGTAGTAGGGGGTATTAGGGTGGTAGTGGGGTGGTGGGGTGGTAGTAGAGGGATAGAGGGGTAGTAGAGGAGTAGTAGTGGGGTAGTAGAGGGGTAGTAGTATGGTAGTTTGGTAGTGGGATAGTAGGGTAGTAGGGGGTAGTGGGGTAGTAGAGGGGTAGTAGGGTAAAGGGGTAGAGGGGTAGGAGGGTAGTAGAGGGGTAGTAGAGGGGTAGTAGAGGCGTTGTAGAGTAGTATGGCAGTCGGGTAATAGAGGGGTAATAGGGTTATGGGGTAGTAGAGGGGTAGTATGGTAGTAGGGGTAGAGGGGTAGTGGGGTAGAGGGGTAGAGGGTAGTAGAGGCATTGTAGAGTAGTATGGCAGTCGGGTAATAGAGGGGTAGTAGGGTTGTGTGGTAGTAGAGGGGTAGTAGGGTAGTGTAGTAGAGGGGTAGTGGGGTAGTAGGGTAGTGGGGTAGTAGAGGGGTAGAGGGGTAGTAGAGGGGTAGAGGGGTAGTAGAGGGGTAGTAGGGTAGAGGAGTAGTAGAGGTGTAGTGTGGTAGTTGAGGGGTAGTAGGGTAGTAGAGGGGTAGTAGGGTAGTAGAGGGGTAGTAGGGTAGTAGAGGGGTAGTAGGGTAGTGGGGTAGTAGGGTAGTGTGGTAGTAGAGGGGTCATAGGGTAGAGGAGTAGTAGAGGTGTAGTGTGGTAGTTGAGGGGTAGTAGGGTAGTAGAGGGGTAGTGGGTAGTAGAGGGGTAGTGGGGTGGTAGATGGGTAGTAGGGTAGTAGAGGGATAGTAGGGCAGTGGGGTAGTAGAGGGGTAGTGGGGTAGTAGGGTAGTAGAGGGGTAGTGGGGTAGTAGGGTAGTAGGGTAGTAGAGGGGTAGTGGGGTAGAGGGTAGTCGGGTATTAGAGGGGTAGTAGGGTAGTGGGGTAGTAGAGGGGTAGTGGGGTAGTGGGGTAGTAGAGGGGTAGTAGGGTAGTGGAGTAGTAGAAGGGTAGAGGGGGGCAGAGGGGGGGTAGAGAGTAGTAGAGGGGTAATAGAGGGGTAGAGGTGGGGTAGTGGGGTAGTAGAGGGGTAGTAGTGGGGTAGTAGAGGAGTAGTAGGGGTAGTAGAGGGGTAGTAGAGGGGTAGTAGAGGGGTAGTAGAGGGGTAGTAGGGTAGTGGGGTAGGGTAGTAGGGGGTAGTAGAGGGGCAGTAGGGTAGTGGGGTAGTAGAGGGGTAGTGGGGGAGTAGAGGAGTAGTGGGGTAGTGGGGTGGTAGTGGGCTAGTAGAGGGGTAGTAGAGGGGTAGTGGGGTAGATGGGTAGTGGGGTGGTAGTGAGGTAGTAGGGTAGTGGAGGGGTAGTAGGTTAGTAGGGCAGTGGGGTAGTAGGGCAGTCGGGGGTAGAAGGGTAGTGGGGTAGTAGGATAGTAGGGTACAGGGGTAGTAGAGGGGTGGGGTAAAGGGGTAGTAGAGGGGTCGAGGGGTAGTAGGGTAGTGGGATAATAGGGTAATAGGGTAGTGGGGTAGTAGGGGGGTAGTGGAGTAGTAGGGGGGTAGTAGGGTAGTGGGCTAGTAGAGGGTTAGTGAGGTAGGGTAGTAGAGGGGTAGTGGGGTAGTAGTGGGGTAGTGGGGTAGTAGGGGGGTAGTAGGAAAGTAGGGTGTTAGTGGGATAGTGAGGTGGTAGTGGGGTAGTACAGGGGTGGTAGCGGGGTAGTACAGGGGTGGTAGTGTTATAGTAAAAGGGTAGTAGGGTAGTAGAGGGGTAGTAGGGTAGTAGAGGGGTTGTAGGGTAGTAGGGCAGTGGGGTAATAGGGTTGTGAGGTAGTAGAGGTGTAGTAGGGTAGTACGGTAGTACGGTAGAGGGGTAGTAGGGTGGTAGTGGGGTAGTAGAGGGGTAGTAGGGTAGTGGTGTATTAGAGGGGTAGTGGGGTAGTAGAGGGCTAGTGGGGTAGTAGAGGGGTAGTAGGGTAGTGGGGTAGTAGGGAAGTAGGGTAGTCGGATAGTAGTGTAGTGGGTTAGTAGAGGTGTAGTAGGGTAGAGGTGTAGTAGGGTAGAGGGGTAGTGGTGTAGTAGAGGGGTAGTAGAGGAGTAGTAGAGCGGTAATAGAGAAGTAGGAGGTTAGTGGGTTAGTAGAGGGGTAGTGGAGTAGAGGGGTAGTAGAGGGGTAGTAGAGGGGTAGTGGGGGGTAGTGGGGGGTAGTGGGGTAGTAGTGGGCTAGTAGAGGGGTTGTAGAGGGGTAGTGGGGTAGTAGAGGAGTAGTGGGGTAGTAGGGAATGGGGTAGTAGAGGGGTCGTAGGGTAGTGGGGTAGGGGGTAGTGGGGTAGTAGAGGGGAAGTGGGGTAGTAGTGGGTTGGTAGGGTAGTAGTAGGGTAGTAGGGAGGTAGTAGGGGTAGTGGGGTAGTAGGGTAGTGGGGTAGTAGAGGGGTAGTAGGGTAGAAGGGTAGTGGGGTAGTAGAGGGGTAGTGGGTAAGTGGAGTAGTAGAGGGGTTGTATGGTATTGGGGTAGTAGAGGGGTGGGGTAGAGAGGTAGTAGAGTAGTGGGGTAGTAGGATAGTAGGGTAGTAGGGGGGTAGTGGGGTAGTAGGGGGTAGTGGGGTAGTAGGGGGTAGTAGGGTAGTGGGGTAGTAGCGAGGTAGTAGGGTAGTGGGGTAGAGGGGTAGTAGGGTAGAGGGGTAGTAGAGGGGTAGAGGGGTAGTACAGGGATAGGGGGTAGAGGAGTAGAGTAGTAGAGTGGTAGAGGGGTAGTAGAGGGGTGGGGTAGAGGGGTAGTAGAGGGGTAGAGGAGTAGAGAGTAGTAGAGGTGTAGAGTGAGTAGTAGAGAGTGAGTAGTATGCCAATGCCAAGTTACATGGCGCCTGTTTCAACAAAATAAATACAAAGTCATCAAACTACGACAAGCTCCGTACAGGAAACGGCATTACCATTGATATAACACCAAAATGCGGCAAGCTGCGTACTTCCAAACTCTTTAAACCCTGGCAAGCTGAGTACTGAAAGCAGCCTTTTTAACAACAAAAACAAACAAAAATGCGCACCAACTTACACAGCACACGGTAGTGGGGTAGTAGAGGGGTAGTAGAGGGGTAGTAGAGGGGTGGTAGGGTAGTGGGGTATTAGAGGGGTAGTGGGGTAGTAGAGGGCTAGTGGGGTAGTAGAGGGGTAGTAGGGAAGTAGGGTAGTGGGGTAGTAGAAGCGTAGTAGGGTAGAGGGGTATTGGTGTAGTAGAGGGGTAGTAGAGGAGTAGTAGAGTGGTGATAGAGAGGTAGTAGAAAGGTAGTGGGTTAGTAGAGGGGTAGTGGAGTAGAGGGGTAGTAGAGGGGTAGTAGAGGGGTAGTGGGGTAGTAGTGGGTTAGTAGAGGGGTTGTAGAGGGGTAGTGGGGTAGTAGAGGGGTAGTGGGGCAGTAGGATAGTGGGGTAGTAGAGGGGTCATAGGGTAGTGGGGTAGTAGAGAGGTAGTAGTGGAGTAGTAGTGGGTTAGCAGGGAAGTAGGGGGGTAGTGGGGTAGTAGAGGGGTAGTAGGGTCGTGGGGCAGTAGGGTAGTAGAGGGGTAGTGGGTAGTAGAGGGGTAGTGGGTAGTAGAGGGGTAGTGGGGTGGTAGATGGGTAGTGGGGTGGTAGATGGGTAGTAGGGTAGTAGAGGGATAGTAGGGCAGTGGGGTAGTGGAGGGGTAGTGGGGTAGTAGGGTAGTAGAGGGGTAGTGGGGTAGAGGGGTCGAGGGGTAGTCAGGTATTAGAGGGGTAGTAGGGTAGTGGGGTAGTAGAGAGGTAGGGTAGTGGGGTAGTAGAGGGGTAGTAGGGTAGTAGGGTAGTGGGGTAGTAGAAGGGTAGAGGGGGCAGAGGGGGGTAGATGGTAGTAGAGGGGTAATAGAGGGGTAGAGGTGGGGTAGTGGGGTGGTAGTAGTGGGGTAGTAGAGGAATAGTAGGGGGTAGTAGAGGGGTAGTAGGGTAGGGTAGTAGGGGGTAGTAGAGGGGCAGTAGGGTAGTGGGTTAGTAGAGGGGTAGTGGGGGAGTAGAGGTGTAGTGGGGTAGTACTGGGCTAGTAGAGGGGTAGTAGAGGGGTAGTGGGGTAGATGGGTAGTGGGGTGGTAGTGGGGTAGTAGGGTAGTGGAGGGGTAGTAGGTTAGTAGGGCAGTGGGGTAGTAGGGTAGTCGAGGGGTAGAAGGGTAGTGGGGTAGTAGGATAGTAGGGTACAGGGGTAGTAGAGGGGTGGGGTAGAGGGGTAGTAGAGGGGTCGAGGGGTAGTAGGGTAGTGGGATAATAGGGTAATAGGGTAGTGGGGTAGTGGGGTAGTAGGAGGGTAGTAGGGTAGTGGGCTAGTAGAGGGTTAGTGAGGTAGGGTAGTAGAGGGGTAGTGGGGTAGTAGTGGGGTAGTGGGGTAGTAGGGGGGTAGTAGGAAAGTAGGGTGTTAGTGGGATAGTGGGGTAGTAGTGGGGTAGTAAATGGGTAGTAGAGGGGTAGTAGAGGGGTAGTAGAGGGGTAGTGGGGTAGTACAGGGGTGGTAGTGTTATAGTAAAAGGGTAGTAGGGTAGTAGAGGGGTAGTAGGGTAGTAGAGGGGTTGTAGGGTAGTAGGGCAGTGGGGTAGTAGGGTTGTGAGGTAGTAGAGGTGTAGTAGGGTAGTACGGTAGAGGGGTAGAGGGGTAGTAGGGTAGTAAAGGTGCCGGGTAGAAGGGTGGTAGAGAGGTAGTGGGGTAGTAGGGGGTAGTGGAGTAGTAGGGGTAGTGGAGGGGTAGTAGGGTTGTGGGGTAGTGGAGGGGTAGTAGGGTAGTGGGGTAGTGGAGGGGTAGTAGGGTAGTGGGGTAGTAGAGGGGTAGTAGGGTAGGGGGGTAGTAGAGGGGCACTGGGGTAGTAGAGGGGTGGTAGAGGGGTAGTAGCGGTGTAGTGCGGTAGTAGTGGGGTAGTAGAGGGGTAGTAGGGGGTAGTAGGGGTAGTAGAGGAGTAGTAGGGAAGTGGGGTAGTAGAGGGGCAGTGGGGTAGTAGAGGAGTAGTAGTGAAGTGGGGTAGTAGAGGGGTAATAGAGGGGTAATAGAGGGGTAATGGAGTAGTAGGGGGTAGTGGGGTAATAGAGGGGTCGTTTAGGGGTAGTAGGGTAGTAGAGGGGTAGTAGGGTAGTAGGGCAGTGGGGTAGTAGACGGGTAGTAGGGTAGTGGGGTAGTAGAGGGGTAGTAGGGTAGTGGGTTTGTAGAGGGGTAGTAGGGTAGAGGGGAAGTAGAGGGGTGGGTAGAGGAGTAGAGGAGTAGTAGAGGGGTAGAGGGGTGATAGATGGGTCATAGGGTTGTGGGGTAGTAGGGTAGCAGAGTAGTAGGGGGAAGTGGGGTGGTGGAGTAGTAGGTGGGTAGTGGGGTAGTAGAGGGGTAGTATGGTACTGGGGTACTGTAGGGGTAGTCGGGTAGTGGGGTAGTAGAGGGGTAGGAGAGGGGAAGTAGAGGGGTAGTGGGGTAGTGAAGGGGTAATAGGGTAGTGGGGTAGTAGAGGGGTAGTAGGGTAGAGGGGTAGTAGTGGGGGTAGTAGAGGGGTAGTGGGGGTAGTAGAGGGGTAGTAGTGGGGTAGTAGAGGGGTAGTAGAGGGGTAGTAGAGTGGTAGTATTGGGGTAGTAGAGGGGTAGTAGGGTAGTAGAGGGGTAATGGGGCAGTGGGGGGGGGGGTAATGGGGCAGTGGGGGGTAGTAGAGGGGTAGTAGGGTAGTAGAGGAGTAGTAGGGGTGTAGTGGGATAGTAGAGGGGTTGTAGAGGGTAGAGGGGTAATGGGGTAGTAGGGTAGTAGAGCAGTTGGGGGTAGTAGAGGGGCAGTAGGGTAGTAGGGTAGTAGGTAGAGGGGTAGTAGGGTAGTAGAGGGGTAGGGGAGGGGTAGTGGGGTAGTAGGGTAGTAAAGGGGTAGTGGGGTAGTAGAGGGGTAGTGGGGTAGTAGAGGGGTAGTGGGGTAGTAGGGCAGTGGGGTAGTAGAGGGGTAGTAGTCCGGGTCTGGTGGCTCAGTGGACTAATGCATCCACTGCCGGGGCCTGTGTTCGACCTCATGGTCACAGGTTCAAATCCCGGTGGGTCCACTCAGCCTTTCATCCATTTGTGGTCGATAAATTGAGTACCATTGAGTTGGCTAACAATGTACATCTGTTATTCAGCGCCAAGATGCCCCATTGCTGGGGTGAACGTGCGCGTTACAAATACACATGTTATGTTATGTAGAGGGGTAGTAGGGTAGTGGGGTAGTAGAGGGGTAGTGGGATAGTAGGGTACAGGTGTGGTAGAGGGGTGGGGTAGAGGGGTGGGGTCGAGGGGTAGTAGGGTAGTGGGATAGTAGGGTAGTAGGGTAGTGGGGTAGTAGTGGGGTAGTGGTGGGGTAGTGGGGGGTAGTGAGGTAGTGGGGTAGTAGAGGGTTAGTGGGGTAGTAGGGTAGTAGAGGGGTAGTGGGGTAGTAGAGGGGTAGTGGGGTAGTAGGGGGCATTCAGGTGGTAGTGGGGTAGTAGTGGGGTGGTAGAGGGGTAGTAGAGGGGTAGTGGTATAGTAGAGGAGTAGTTGAGGGGTAGTGGGGTAGTAGTGCAGTGGTAGGGGGTAGTAGAGGGGTAATAGAGGGGTAGTAGAGGGGTGGTGGGGTGGTGGTGTGTTAGTAGGGTAGTAAGGGGCTAGTAGGGTAGTAGGGTGGTAGTGGAGTAGTGGGGTGGTAGTGGGGTAGTGGGGTGGTAGTGGGGTAGTAGAGGGGCAGTAGTGGTGTAGTGGGGTGGTAGTGGGGTGGTAGTGGGGTAGTAGAGGGGTAGTAGAGGGGTAGCGGGGTAGTAGAGGGGTAGTAGGACAGTGGGGTAGTAGAGGAGTAGTAGGGTAGTGGGGTAGTAGAGGGGTAGTAGGGTAGTGGGGTAGTAGAGGGGTGGTAGAGGAGTAGTAGCAGTGTAGAGGGGTAGTAGAGGGGTAGTAGTGGGTAGTAGGGGAGTAGTAGAGGGGTAGTGGGGCAGTAGAGGGATAGTAGGGTAGAGGAATAGTAGGGTAATGGGGTAGTAGGGTAGTGGGGTAGTGGGGTAGTAGGGAAGTAGAGGGGTAGTGGGGTAGTAGTTGGGTGGTAGTGGGTTGGTAGTGGGGTAGTAGAGGGGTAGTGGGGTGGTGAGGTGGTGGGGTGGTAGTGGGTTAGTAGGGTAGTAGGGGGCTAGTAGGGTAGTGGGGTGGTAGTGGGGTAGTGGGGTGGTTGTGGGGTAGTAGAGGGGTTGTGGGGTAGTAGAGGGGTAGTGGGGTAGTAGAGGGGTAGTAGGGTAGTGGGGTAGTAGAGGGGTGGTATAGGAGTAGTAGCAGTGTAGTGGGGTAGTAGAGGGGTAGTAGCGGGGTAGTAGAGGGGTAGTAGCAGGGTAGTAGTGGGTAGTAGAGGGGTAGTAGAGGGGTAGTAGAGGGGTAGTAGGGTAGAGGAATAGTAGGGTAGTGGGGTAGTAGAGGGGTAGTAGTGGAGGGGTAGTAGAGGGGTAGTAGAGGGGTAGTAGAGGGGTAGTGGGGTGGTAGTGGGGTGGTAGGGGGGTGGTAGGGGGGTGGTAGGGGGTAGTTGGGTAGTAGAGTGGCAATTGGGTAGTAGAGGGGTAGTGGTGTAGTACAGGGGTGGTAGTGGGGTATTAGGGTAGTGGGGTATTAGGGTTCTGGGGTAGTAGGGTTGTAGGTTCGTAGAGGTGTAGTAGTGTAGTACGATAGCGGGGTAGTAGAGGGGTAGTAGGGTAGTAGAGGTGTGGGGTATAGGGTAGAGGGGTAGTAGAGGGGTAGTAGAGGGGTAGTGGGGTAGTAGGGTAGTAGGGGGATAGTGGAGTAGTAGGGGGTAGTAAAGGGGTAGTAGGGTAGTGGGGAAGGGGGTAGTAGCATAGTGGGGTAGTGGAGGGGTAGTAGGGTAGTGGGGTAGTAGAGGGGTAGTGGGGTAGTAGTGGGGTAGTAGGGTAGAGGGGTAGTAGTGGGGTAGTAGAGGGGTAGTAGAGGGGTAGTGGGGTAGTAGTGGGGTAGTAGGGTAGAGGGGTAGTAGTGGGGTAGTAGAGGGGTAGTAGTGGGGTAGTAGTGGGGTAGTGGAGGGGTAGTAGTGGAGTAGTAGAGGGGTAGTAGAAGGGTAGTGGGGTAGTGGGGTAGTGGAGGGATTGTAGGGTAGTGGGGTAGTAGAGGGGTATTAGGGTAGAGGGGTAGTAGGGTAGAGGGGTAGTAGTGGGGTAGTAAAGGGTTAGTAGGGTAGTAGTGAGGTAGTAGAGGGGTACTAGAGGGGTAGTAGCGGGGTAGTAGAGGGGTAGCGGGGTAGTAGTGGAGTGGTAGTGGGGTAGTAGAGGGGTAATAGAGGGGTAGTAGAGGGGTAGTGGGGTGGTAGTGGGGTGGTAGTGGGGTAGTAGGGTGGTAGTGGGGTAGTAGAGTGGCAGTTGGGTAGTAGAGGGGTAATGGTGTAGTACAGGGGTGGTAGTGGGGTAGTTGAGGGGTAGTGGGGTAGTAGTGGGGTAGTGGGGTATTAGGTTTCTGGGGTAGTAGGGTTGTAGGTTAGTAGAGGTGTAGTAGGGTAGTACAGTAGCGGGGTAGTAGGGTAGTAGAGGTGTGGGGTATAGGGGTAGAGGGGTAGTAGAGGGGTAGTGGGGTAGTAGGGGGATAGTGGAGTAGTAGGGGGTAGTAGAGGGGTAGTAGGGTAGTGGGGAAGGGGGGTAGTAGCGTAGTGGGGTAGTGGAGGGGTAGTAGGGTAGTGGGGTAGTAGAGGGGTATTAGGGTAGTGGGGTAGTAGAGGGGTAGTAGGGTAGAGTGGTAGTAGTGGGGTAGTAGAGGGGTAGTAGTGGGGTAGTAGTGGGGTAGTAGAGGGGTAGTAGCGGGGTAGTAGAAGGGTAGTGGGGTAGTAGGGTAGTGGGGTGGTGGAGGGGTTGTAGGGTAGTGGGGTAGTAGAGGGGTATTAGGGTAGAGGGGTAGTAGGGTAGAGGGGTAGTAGTGGGGTAGTAAAGGGTTAGTAGGGTAGTAGTGAGGTAGTAGAGGGGTACTAGAGGGGTAGTAGTGGGGTAGTAGAGGGGTAGTAGGGTAGTGGGTTAGTAGAGGGGTAGTAGGGTAGTAGAGGGGTAGTGGGGTGGTAGAATAGTAGGGCAGTGGGGTAGTAGAGGGGTAGTAGAGGGGAAGTAGGGTAGTATAGGGGTAGTAGGGTAGTGGGGTAGTAGAATAGTAGGGTATAGGAGTGTAGAGGGGTGGGGTATAGGGGTAGAGGGGTGGTAGAGAGGTGGTAGAGGGGTAGTAGAGGAGTAGTGGGGTAGTAGGGTAGTAGGGACTAGTGGAGAAGTAGAGGGGTAGTAGGATAGTGGGGAAGGGGGTAGTAGCGCAGTGGGGTATTAGGGTAGTAGGGCAGTAGGGTAGTAGATGGGTAGTAGGGTAGTGGGGTAGTAGAGGGATAGTGGGGTAGTAGAGGGGTAGTAGGGTAGTAGGGGAGGGGGTAGGGGGTTGTGGGGTAGTAGGGTTGTGGGGTAGTGGGGTAGTGGGGTAGTAGAGGGGTAGTGGGGTAGCAGAGGGGTAGTGGCATAATGGGGTAGTAGAGGGATCGTTTAGGGGTAGTAGGGTAGTTGAGTAGGAGGGCAGTGGGGTAGTAGAGGGGTAGGAGGGTAGTGGGGTAGTAGAGGGGTATTAGGGTTGTGGGGTAGTAGAGGGGTAGTAGGGTAGAGGAGTAGTAGTGGGGTAGTAGAGGTGTAGTAGGGTAGTAGAGGGGTGGTAGTGGGGTAGTAGAGGGGTAGTAGAGGGGTAGTGGGGTAATGGGGAGGTAGGGTAGTGGGGTAGTAGGGTAGTAGAGGGGTAGTAGGGTAGTGGGGTAGTAGGGTAGTAGGGTAGTAGAGGGGTAGTAGGGTAGTGGGGTAGTAAGGTAGTAGAGGGGTAGTAGGATAGTAGAGGGGTAGTAGGTTAGTAGGGCAGTGGGGTAGTAGAGGGGTAGTAGGGTAGTAGAGGGGTAGGGTAGAGGGGTAGTAGAGGGGCAGTAGGTTAATGGGGTAGTAGGGTAGTGGGGTAGAAGAGGGATAGTGGGGTAGTAGGGTAGTAGAGTGGTAGTGGGGTAGTAAAGGGGTATTGGGGTAGTAGGGTAGTAGAAGGGTAGTAGGTTAGTAGAGCAGTGGGGTAGTAGCGGGGTAGTAGGGTAGTAGGTTACAGGGGTGTAGAGGGGTGGGGTAGAGGGGTGGGGTAGAGGGGTAGTAGAGGGGTCGAGGGGTATAAGGGTAGTGGGGTAGTGGGGTGGTGGGGGGTAGTAGGGTGGTAGGGGGGTAGTGGGGTAGCAGGGGGGTAGTGGGGTAGTAGAGGGTTAGGGAGACCGCCTTACTAGCAGTCACCGAGGAAACCAGAAGGATCTTAGATCGAGGGGGATCAGTGGCAGTGGTCCTCCTCGATTTGAGCGCAGCATTCGACACGGTTAGTCACGATATGCTGTTGCGCCGTCTCTCTGACGTTGGAATCTCAGGTAGGGCAATACTCTGGCTCAAATCCTTTCTGAGCAACAGGTCTTTTCAGATCTTTGAGGGAGATACGGTCTCCTCCAGCAAACCTCTGAGCTGTGGGGTTCCGCAGGGTTCCTCCTTAAGCCCTGCGTTATTTAACATCTATATGAGACCACTGGCTGAGGTCGTTCGTCCGTTTGGCATTAAGATCATTTCATACGCGGACGACACTCAGCTAGTGGTTTCCCTGGTGCAGGAGGACGGCCAATCAGCACAAATGGGGTTAAATGCTTGGAGGAAGTAAAAAGCTGGATGACGACATCCTCCCTTAAGCTTAACGGGGATAAAACTGAGCTGATGCTCCTGGGTCCCGCTGTCCTAACGCACTTTGACTCCCTCTGGCCTCCATGCCTAGGCATTCCTCCTGTACCCAAGGACAACATAAAAAGCTTGGTGGTATGGCTGGATAAAGCCTTAACCTTTAACACCCAGGCCACTAAGCTTTCTGCAACTTGTTTTGGCCTCCTTAGGATGCGGAAAAAAGTACTTCCACTTCTACCTATGGAGGCCAAGCAAGTTGCCGTCCAAGGCCTGATCCAGTCTCGACTGGACTTTAACAACGTCCTGTATCTCGGTGCCCCCAACTACACACTGCGCAAGTTGCAGATTGTCCAAAACTGCGCGGCTCGTACATTGCTCCAGTTGCCACGCAGACTGTCAGCCAAACCTGGGCTGAGTAGCCTACACTGGCTCCCGGGTCGGCAAAGAATTGCCTTTAAGGCAATGTGCATATCCCATCAAGCCTTTTGGCATAAAGGACCGGCAATTAGCCGCGAACTAATCACACAGTACCACTCTAGAAAACACCTTCGCTCTAGCCAGTCCTTCTTAGCCACAGTTCCCAGAATCAAGAGAACGAGAGCTGGTGGCAGGATGTTCTCCTATAATGCCGCCAAACTGTGGAACTCCCTTCCCCTCCAACTTAGGTCCAACCCTAATCTGCCCTCCTTCCGTTAGCAAGTAAAGACCTTTCTCTTTAACGCTCATAACTAATCCCCCAGCTGACTGCCTCTGACAAGTGGCTCCACTCTCTAGTCAGCGCTTGGACGCCTCAGGGCAGCAATCGCGCTTTATAAATCTACGTTTCATTTAATTTCATTTCATTAGGGTAGTAGAGGGGTAGTGGGGTAGTATGTTAGTACAGGGGTAGTGGGGGGTAGTAGGGTAGTACAGGGGTAGTGGGGGGTAGTAGAGTAGTAGGGTGGTAGTGGGGTGGTAGTGGGGTAGTAGTGGGGTAGTAGAGGGGTAATAGAGGGGTAATAGAGGGGTAATAGAGGGGTAATAGAGGGGTAGTGGAGGGGTGGTAGTGGGATGGTAGTGGGATAGTAGAGGGGTAGTAGGGTAGTAGGGCAGTGGTGTAGTAGGGTTGTACGGTAGTGGGGTAGTAGAGGGCTAGTAGGGTAGTAGAGGTGTGGGGTATAGGGGTAGAGGGGTGGTAGAGGGGTAGTAGAGGGGTAGTAGGGTAGTGGAGTAGTAGGGGTAGTGGGGTAGTAGAGGGGTAGTAGGGTAGTGGGGAAGGGGGTAGTGGGGTAGTGGAGGGGTAGTAGGGTAGTGGGGTATACGGGTAGTAGAGGGGTAGTAGGGTATTGGGGTAGTAGAGGGGTAGAGGGGTAGTAGTGGTGTAGTGGGGTAGTAGAGGGGTAGTAGGGTAGTAGAGGGGTGGTAGGGTAGTAGGGCAGTGGGGTAGTAGAGAGGTAGTGGGGTAGTAGGGTAGTGTGTTAGTAGAGGGGTAGTAGTGTAGAGGGGAAGTATAGGGGTGGGGTAGAGGGGTAGAGGGGTAGTAGGGTAGTGGGATAGTAGGGGGCAATTGTGGTAGTGGAGTAGTAGGTGGGTAGTGGGGTAGTAGAGGGGTAGTAGGATAGTAGGGTATAGGGGTGTAGAGGGGTGGGGTATAGGAGTGGAGGGGTGGTAGAGAGGTGGTAGAGGGGTAGTAGAGGGGTAGTGGGGTAGTAGGGGGTGGTGGAGTAGTAGGGGGTAGTGGAGTAGTAGAGGGGTAGTAGGGTAGTGGGGAAGGGGGTAGTAGCGTAGTGGGGTAGTGCAGGGGTAGTAGGGAAGTGGGGTAGTAGATGGTATTAGAGTAGTAGGGCAGTGGGGAAGTAGAGGGGTAGTAGGGTAGTGGGGTAGTAGAGGGGTAATGGGGTTTTCGAGGGGCAGTAGAGGGATAATAGAGGGTGGTAGGGGGTAGTAGCGGTGTAGTGGGGTAGTAGATTGGTAGTAGAGGGGTACTAGTGGGGTAGTAGAGAGGTAGAGGGGTAGTAGGGTAGTGGGGTAGTAGGGGAGGAGGTAGGGGGTTGGGGGTAGTGGGGTAGTAGGGGGTTGTGGGGTAGTAGGGTTGTGGGGTAGTGGCGTAGTGGGGTAGTAGAGGGGTATTAGAGGGGTAGTGGGGTAGTAGAGGGGTAGTGGGGTAGCAGGGTAGTAGAGGGGTAGTGGGATAATGGGGTAGTAGAGGGGTAGTAGAGGGATCGTTTAGGGGTAAAAGGGTAGTTGAGTAGTAGGGCAGTGGGGTAGTGGGGTAGTAGAGGGGTATTGGGGTAGTGGGGTAGTAGAGGGGTAGTAGGGTAGAGGGATAGTAGGGTAGAGGAGTAGTAGTGGGGTAGTAGAGGGGTGGTAGGGTAGTAGAGGGGTGGTAGGGTAGTAGAGGGGTGGTAGTGGGGTAGTAGAGTGGTAGTAGAGGGGTAGTAGAGGGGTAGTGGGGTAGTAGAGGGGTAGTGGGGTAGTAGAGGGATAGTGGGGTAGTAGGGTAGTAGAAGGGTAGTAGGGTAGTGGGGTAGTAGAGGGGTAGTAGGGTAGTGGGGTAGTAGAAGTAGGGTAGTAGAGGGGTAGTAGGATAGAAGAGGGGTAGTAGGTTAGTAGGGCAGTGGGGTAGTAGAGGGGTAGTAGGGTAGTGGGGTAGTAGAGGGGTAGTAGGGTAGTAGAGGGGTAGTGGGGTGGTAGAATAGTAGGGCAGTGGGGTAGTAGAGGGGAAGTAGGGTAGTATAGGGGTAGTAGGATAGTGGGGTAGTAGAGGGGTAGTAGGATAGTAGGGTATAGGGGTGTAGAGGGGTGGGGTATTGGGGTGTAGAGGGGTGGGGTATAGGGGTAGAGGGGTGGTAGAGAGGTGGTAGAGGGGTAGTAGAGGGGTAGTAGAGGAGTAGTGGGGTAGTAGGGTAGTAGGGGGGTAGTGGAGTAGTAGGGGTAGTGGAGTAGTAGGGGCTAGTGGAGTAGTAGAGAGGTAGTAGGGTAGTGGGGAAGGGGGTAGTAGCGTAGTGGGGTAGTGCAGGGGTAGTAGGGTAGTGGGGTAGTAGAGGGGTATTAGGGTAGTATGGCAGTAGGGTAGTAGATGGGTAGTAGGGTAGTGGGGTAGTGGGGTAGTAGTGGGGTAGTAGAGGGGTAGTGGGGTAGTAGAGGGGTAATAGTGGATGGTAGGGGGTAGTAGCGGTGTAGTGGGGTAGTAGAGGGGTACTAGTGGGGTAGTAGAGAGGTAGTGGGGTAGTAGGGAAGTGAGGTAGTACGGGAGGGGGTAGGGGGTTGGGGTAGTAGGGGGTTGTGGTGTAGTAGGGTTGTGGGGTAGTGGGGTAGTAGAGGGGTATTAGAGGAATAGTGGGGTAGTAGAGGGGTAGTGGGGTAGCAGGGTAGTAGAGGGGTAGTGGGATAATGGGGTAGTAGAGGGGTAGTAGAGGGATCGTTTAGGGGTAGTAGGGTAGTTGAGTAGTAGGGCAGTGGGGTAGTAGAGTGGTAGTAGGGTAGTGGGGTAGTAGGGTAGAGGGGTAGTAGGGTAGTAGAGGGGTAGTAGTGGGGTAGTAGAGGGGTAGTAGGGTAGTAGAGGGGTGGTAGTGGGGTAGTAGAGGGGTAGTAGAGGGGTAGTAGAGGGGTAGTGGGGTAATGGGGAGGTAGGGTAGTGGGGTAGTAGGGTAGTAGAGGGGTAGTGGGGTAGTAGAGGGGTAGTAGGGTAGTAGAGGGGTAGTAGAGGGGTAGTAGGATAGTAGGGCAGTGGGGTAGTAGAAGGGTAGTAGGGTAGTAGAGGGGTAGTAGGATAGTGGGGTAGTAGAGGGGTAGTGGGGTAGAAGAGGGGTAGTTGGGTAGTAGGGTAGTAGAGTGGTAGTGGGGTAGTGAAGGGGTAGTGGGGTAGTAAAGAGGTAGTAGGGCAGTGGGGTAGAAGAGGGGTAGTAGGGTAGTAGGTTACAGGGGTAGTAGAGGGGTCGAGGGGTATAAGGTTAGTGGGGTGGTAGGGGGGTAGTGGGGTAGTGGGGTAGTAGAGGGTAGTGGGGTAGTAGGGTAGTAGAGGGGTAGTGGGGTAGTACAGGGTGGTAGGGTGCTAGTAGAGTAGTAGGGTGGTAGTGGGGTAGTAGAGGGGTAATAGAGGGGTAGTAGAGGGGTAATAGAGGGGTAGTGGATGGTGGTAGTGGGATAGTAGAGGGGTAGTAGGGTAGTAGGGCAGTGGTGTAGTAGGGTTGTACGGTAGTGGGGTAGTAGAGGGGTAGTAGGGTAGTAGAGGTGTGGGGTATAGGGGTAGAGGGGTGGTAGAGGGTAGTAGAGGGGTAGTAGGGTAGTAGGGGGTAGTGGAGTAGTAGGGGTAGTGGGGTTGTAGAGGGGTAGTAGGGTAGTGGGGAAGGGGGTAGTAGGGTAGTGGGGTATTAGGGTAGTAGGTCAGTGAGGTAGTAGAGGGGTAGTAGTGTATTGGGGTAGTAGAGGGGTAGAGGGGTAGTAGTGGTGTAGTGGGGTAGTAGTGGTGTAGTAGAGGGGTAGTAGGGGTAATGGGGTAGTAGGGTAGTGGGATAGTAGAGGGGTAGTAAGGTAATGGGGTAGTAGAGGGGTAGTGGGGTAGTAGTGGGGTAATAGAGGGGTGATGGGGTAGTAGAGGGATAATAGAGGGGTAGTGGGGTAGTAGGGTAGTAGAGGGGTGGTAGGGTAGTAGGGCAGTGGGGTAGTAGAGAGGTAGTAGGGTAGTGTGTTAGTGGAGGGGTAGTAGGGTAGAGGGGAAGTATAGGGGTGGGCTAGAGGGGTAGCAGAGGGGTAGAGGGGTAGTAGGGTAGTGGGGTAGTAGGGGGGAATTGGGGTGGTGGAGTAGTAGGTGGGTAGTGGGGTAGTAGAGGGGTAGTAGGATAGTAGGGTATAGGGGTGTAGAGGGTGGGGTATAGGGGTAGAGGGGTGGTAGAGATGTGGTAGAGGGGTAGTAGAGGGGTAGTGGGGTAGTAGGGAAGTAAGGTAGTAGGGAAGTAAGGTAGTAGGGGGTAGTGGAGTAGTAGGGGGTAGTGGAGAAGTAGAGGGGTAGTAGGGTAGTGGGGAAGGGGGTAGTAGAGGGGTAGTAGGGTAGTGGGGTAGTAGAGGGGTAGTGGGGTAGTAGAGGGGTAGTAGAGGGGTAATAGTGGGGTGGTAGGGGGGGTAGTAGTGGTGTAGTGGGGTAGTAGAGTGGTAGTAGAGGGGTACTAGTGGGGTAGTAGAGAGGTAGTGGGGTAGTGCAGGGGTAGTAGGGTAGTGGGGTAGTAGAGGGGTATTAGGGTAGTGGGGTAGTAGAGGGGTAGTAGAGGGGTAATAGGGGGGTGGTAGGGGGGTAGTAGCAGTGTAGTGGGGTAGTAGAGTGGTAGTAGAGGGGTACTAGTGTGGTAGTAGAGAGGTAGTGGGGCAGTAGAGGGGATGTAGGGTAGTAGGGTAGTAGGGGAGGGGTAGGGGGTTGGGGGTAGGAGGGTAGTAGGGGGTTGTGAGGTAGTAGGGTTGTGGGGTAGTGGCGTAGTGGGGTAGTAGAGGGGTATTAGAGGGGTAGTGGGGTAGTAGAGGGGTAGTGGGGTAGCAGGATAACAGGGTAGTAGAGGGATCGTTTAGGGGTAGTAGGGTAGTTGAGTAGTAGGGCAGTGGGGTAGTAGGGTAGTGGGGTAGTAGAGGGGTATTAGGGTAGTGGGGTAGTAGAGGGGTAGTAGAGGGGTAGTGGGGTAGTAGAGGTGTAGTGGGGTAATGGGGTAGTAGGGTAGTAGAGGGGTAGTAGGGTAGTGGGGTAGTAGAGGGGTAGTAGGGTAATAGAGGGGTAGTAGGATAGAAAAGGTGTAGTAGGGCAGTGGGGTAGTAGAGGGGTAGTAGGATAGTAGGGTATAGGGGTGTAGAGGGGTGGGGTAGAGGGGTAGTAGAGGGGCAGTAGGTTAATGGGGTAGTAGGGTAGTGGGGTAGAAGAGGGGTAGTGGGGTAGAGGGTAGTAGAGTGGTAGTGGGGTAGTAAAGGGGTAGTGGGGTGGTAGGGTAGTAGGGCAGTGGGGTAGTAGAGGGGTAGTAGTGTAGTAGGTTACAGGGGTGTAGAGGGGTGGGGTAGAGGGGTAGTAGAGGGGTCGAGGGGTAGTAGGGTAGTGGGGTAGTAGGGGGGTAGTGGGGTTGCAGGGGGGTAGTGGGGTAGTAGAGGGTTAGTGGGGTAGGGTAGTAGAGGGGTAGTAGGGTAGTACAGGGGTAGTGGGGTAGTAGGGGGCAGTGAGTAGTAGGGTGGTAGTGGGGTAATAGAGGGGTAGTAGAGGGGTAGTGGAGGGGTGGTAGTGGGATAGTAGGGGTAGTAGAGTAGTAGGGTGGTAGTAGTGGGGTAGTTGAGGGGTAATAGACGGGTAGTAGAGGGGTAGTAGGGTAGTAGGGCAGTGGTGTAGTAGGGTTGTACGGTAGTGGGGTAGTAGAGGGGTAGTAGGGTAGTAGAGGTGTGGGGTATAGGGGTAGAGGAGTGGTAGAGGGGTAGTAGAATGGTAGTAGGGGGTAGTAGGGTAGTGGAGAAGAGGGTAGTAGGGTAGTGGGGTATTAGGGTAGTAGGTCAGTGGAGTAGTAGAGGGGTAGTGTAGTAGAGGGGTAGTAGAGGGGTAGTAGAGAGGTAGTAGAGGGGTAGTAGGGGGTAGTAGGGCGTAGTGGGGTAATGGGGTAGTAGGGTAGTGGGATAGTAGAGGGGTAGTAGGGTAATGGAGTAGTAGAGGGTAGTGGGGTAGTAGTGGGGTAGTAGAGGGGTAGTGGGGTAGTAGAGGGATAATAGAGGGGTAGTGGGGTAGTAGGGTAGTAGAGGGGTAGTGGGGTAGTGGAGTAGTAGAGGGGTAGTTTAGGGGTAGTTTAGGGGTAGTAGGGTAGTAGAGGGGTGGTAGGGTAGTAGGGCAGTGGGGTAGTAGAGGGGTAGTGGGGTAGTAGGGTAGTGTGTTAGTAGAGGGGAAGTATAGGTTTGGGGTTTAGGGGTAGTAGGGTAGTAGAGGGGTGGTAGGGTAGTAGGGCAGTGGGGTAGTAGAGGGGTAGTGGGGTAGTAGGGTAGTGTGTTAGTAGATGGGAAGTATAGGTTTGGGGTAGAGGGGTAGCAGAGGGGTAGAGGGGTAGTAGGGTAGAGGGGTAGTAGGGTAGTGGGGTAGTAGGGGGGAAGTAGGGTGGTAGAGG
Source organism: Triturus cristatus (assembly GCF_964204655.1). NCBI lineage: Eukaryota > Metazoa > Chordata > Amphibia > Caudata > Salamandridae > Triturus > Triturus cristatus. The sequence continues at coordinate 1,046,400,906 of NC_140582.1, forward strand.
GGTAGTAGGGTAGTGGGGTAGTACAAGGGTAGTATGGTAGTGGGGTAGTGGGGGTAGTAGAGGGGTATTAGGGTATTAGGGCAGTGGGGTAGTAAAGGGGTAGTAGGGTAGTGGGGTAGTAGAGGGGTAGTAGTATAGTAGTATATAGGGGTATTAGAGGGTAGGGTAGAGGGGTAGTAGGGTATGTAGGGTAGTGAGGTACTAGGGTAGTGGGGTAGTAGTGGGTTAACGGGGTAGTAGAGGGGTTGTGGGGTAGTAGGGTAGTGGGGTGGGATAGTAGAGGGGTAGTGGGGTAGTAGAGGGGTCGGGTAGAGGGGTAGTAGGATAGTGGGGTAATGGGGTAGTAGAGGGGTAATGTGGTAGTGGGGTAGTAGAGGGGTAGTGGGGTAGTTGAGGGGTAGTAGGGTAGTGGGATAGTAGAGGGTTAGTAGGGTAGTGGGGTAGCAGAGGGGTAGTGGAGAAGTAGCGGGTAGTGGAGTAGCAGAGGGGTAGTGGGGAAGGGGGGTAGTAGCGTAGTGGGGTAGTGAAGGGGTAGTAGGGTAGTGGGGTAGTAGAGGGGTAGTAGAAGGGTAGTAGGGGGTGGAAGAGGGGCAGTGGCGGTGTAGTGGGGTAGTAGAGTGGTAGTAGAGGGGTACTAGTGGGGTAGTAGAGGGGTATTAGTGGGGTAGTAGAGAGGTAGTGGGGTAGTAGAGGGGTAGTAGGGTAGTGGGGTAGTAGGGGAGGGGGTAGGGAGTAGTAGGGGGTTGTGGGGTAGTAGGGTAGTGGTGTAGTAGGGTAGTGGGGTAGTAGGGTAGTGGGGTGGTAGTGGGGTACTAGGGTAGTGTTTTAGTAGAGGGGTAGTAGGGTAGAGGGGTAGTAGGGTAGTAGAGGGGTAGTGGGGTAGTAGAGGGGTAGTGGGGTAGTAGAGGGTTAGTAGAGTAGTGGGGCAGTAGAGCGGTAGTGGAGTAGTAGGGGGTAGTGGCGTAGTAGAGGGGGTAGTGGGGAAGGGGGGTAGTAGCGTAGTGGGGTAGTGGAGGGGTAGTAGGGTAGTGGGGTAGTAGAGGGGTATTAGGGTAGTAGGGCAGTGGGGTAGTCGAGGGGGAGTAGGGTAGTGGGGTGGTAGTGGGGTAGTAGTGGGGTAGTAGAGAGGTAGTAGCGGTGTAGTGAGGTAGTAGATTGGTAGTAGAGGGGTACTAGTGGGGTAGTAGAGAGGTAGTGGGGTAGTAGAGGGGTAGTAGGGTAGTGGGGTAGTAGGGGAGGGGGTAGGGGGTAGGGGGTAGGGGGTAGTAGAGTAGTTGGGGGTTGTGGCGTAGTAGGGTAGTGGGGTAGTGGGATAGTAGAGGGGTAGTGGGATAGTAGAGGGGTAGTGGGGTAGTAGAGGGGTATTAGAGGGGTAGTCGGATAGTAGAGGGGCAGTGGGGTAGTAGAGGGGTAATAGAGGGGTAGTGGGGTAGCAGGATAGTATAGGGGTAGTGGGATAATGGAGTAGTAGAGGGGTAGTAGAGGGGTCGTTTAGGGGTAGTAGGGTAGTAGGGTAGTAGGGCAGTGGGGTAGTAGAAGGGTAGCAGGGTAGTGGGGTGGTAGTGGGGTAGTAGGGTAGTGGTTTAGTAGAGGGGTAGTAGGGTAGAGGGGAAGCAGAGAGGTAGAGGGGTACTAGAGGGGTAGAGGAGTAGTAGGGTAGTAGGGTAGTGGGGTAATAGGGTAGTGGGGTAGTAAAGGGGAATTAGGGTAGTAGGGCAGTGGGGTAGTAAGGGGGTAGTGGGGCAGTAGAGGCGTAGTAGGACAGAGGGGTAGTGGAGGGGTAGTAGGGTAGTGGGGTAGTAGAGGGGTATTAGAGGGGTAGTAGAGGGGCAGTAGTTGGGTTGTAGAGGGGTAGTAGAGGGGTAGTGGGGTAGTGGAGGGGTAGTAGGGTAGTAGAGGGAGATTAGGGTAGTGGGGTAGCAGAGGGGTAGTAGGGTAGTAGAGGGGTAGTGGGGTGGTAGGATAGTAGAGGGGTAGTATGTTAGTAGGGCAGTGGGGTAGTAGAGGGGTAGTAGGGTAGTAGAGGGGTAGTAGGGTAGTGGGGTAGTCGGATAGTAGGGTATAGGTGTATAGAGGGGTGGGGTAGAGGGGTAGTGGAGGGGCATTAGGTTAGTGGGGTAGTAGAGGGGTAGTAGGGTAGTGGGGTAATAGAGGGGTAGTGGGGAAGTAGGGTGGTAGTGGGGTAGTAGAGGAGTAGTGGGGTAGTAGGTTAGTAGGGCAGTGGGGTAGTAGAGGGGTAGTAGGGTAGTGGGGTAGTAGGGTAGTAGGTTAGTAGGGCAGTGGGGTAGTAGAGGGGTAGTAGGGTAGTAGAGGGGTAGTAGGGTAGTAGGGTACAGGGGTGTAGAGGTGTGGGGTAGAGGGGTAGTAGAGGGGTCGAAGGGTAGTGGGGTAGTAGGGGGGTAGTGGGGTAGTAGGGGGGTAGTGGCGCAATAGGGGGGTAGTGGGGTAGTAGAGGGTTAGTGGGGTAGTAGGGTAGTAGAGGGGTAGTGGGGTAGTAGGGTAGTAGAGGGGTAGTGGGGTAGTAGAGTAGTAGGGTGGTAGTGGGGTAGTGGAGTAGTAGTGGGGTAGTAGAAGGGTAGTGGGGTAGTGGAGGGTTGGTAGTGGGATAGTAGAGGGGTAGTGGTGTAGTAGAGGGGTAGTAGGGCAGTGGGGTAGTAGGGTTGTACAGTAGTGGGGTAGTAGAGGGGTAGTAGGGTAGTAGAGGTATGGGGTATAGGGGTAGAGGGGTGGTAGAGAAGTAGTAGGGGGTAGTAGGGAATAGTGGAGTAGTAGGGGTAGTGGGGTAGTAGAGGGGTAGTAGGGTAGTGGGGAAGGGGGTAGTAGGGTAGTGGAGGGGTAGTAGGGTAGTGGGGTATTAGGGTAGTAGGACAGTGGGGTAGTAGAGGGGTGGTAGAGGGGTAGTAGCGGTGTAGTGGGGTAGTAGTGGGGTAGTAGAGGGGTAGTCGGAGGGTAGTGGGGTAGTAGGGGGTAGTGGGGTATTAGGGTAGTCGGACAGTGGGGTAGTAGAGGGGTAGTGTGGTAGTAGAGGGGTGATAGAGGGGTAGTAGCGGTGTAGTGGGGTAGTAGTGGGGTAGTAGTGGGGTAGTAGGAGGGTAGTGCGGTAGTAGGGGGTAGTGGGGTAGTAGAGGGGTAGTAGGGAAGTGGGGTAGTAGAGGGGTAGTGGGGTAATAGGGTAGTAGAGGGGCAGTGGAGTAGTAGAGGGGTAGTAGAGGGGTAGTTTAGGGGTAGTAGGGTAGTAGAGGGGTGGTAGGGTAGTAGGGCAGTGGGGTAGTAGAGGCGTAGTAGGGTAGTGGGGTAGTAGTGGGGTAGTAGGGTAGTGGGTTAGTAGAGGGGTAGTAGGGTAGAGGGGAAGTAGAGGGGAAGTAGAGGGGTGGGGTAGAGGAGTAGCAGAGGGGTAGAGGGGTAGTAGGGTAGTGGGATAGTAGGGGGAAGTGGGGTGGTGGAGTAGTAGGTGGGTAGGGGGGTATTAGAGGGGTTGTAGGGTAGTGGGGTAGTACAGGGGTAGTAGGGTAGTGGGGTAGTGGAGGGGTAGTCTGGTAGTGGGGTAGTAGAGGTGTAGTAGGATAGTAGTATAGAGGGGTAGTAGAGGGGTAGTGTAGAGGGGTAGTAGAGGGGTAGAGGGGTATTAGGGTATATAGGGTAGTGAGGTACTAGGGTAGTAGGGGGTAGAGGGGTAGAGGGGTAGCAGGGTAGTTGGGTAGTTGAGGTGTAGTAGAGGAGTAGTAGTGGGTTAGTGGGGTAGTAGAGGGGTTGTAGGGTAGTAGGGTAGCGGGGTGGGGTAGTAGAGGGGTAGTGGGGTAGTAGAGGGGTCGGGTAGAGGGGTAGTAGGGTAGTGGGGTAGTAGAGGGGTATTGGGGTAGTAGAGGGGTAGTAGGGTAGTGGGGTAGTAGAGGTGTAGTGGGGTAATAGAGGGGTAGTAAGGTAGTAGGGTAGAGGGGTAGTAGGGTAGAGGGGTAGAGGGTTAGTAGGGTAGTGGGGTAGTAGAGGGGTAGTAGGGTAGAGGTGTAGTAGAGAGGTGGGGTAGAGGGGTAGTAGGGTAGAGGGGAAGTAGGGTAGTGGGGTAGTAGGGTAGTAGGGGGTAGTAGAGGGCAGTAGGATAGTGGGGTAGTAGAGTAGTGGGGTAGTAGAGGGGTAGTAGGGTATTGGGGTAGTAGGGTAGTAGGGGGTAGTAGAGGGCAGTAGGATAGTGGGGTGGGAGGGTAGAGGGGTAGTAGAGGGGTAGTTGAGGGGTAGTGGAGGGGTAGTAGGGTAGTAGAGGGAGATTAGGGTAGTGGGGTAGTAGGGTAGTAGAGGGGTAGTGGGGTGGTAGGATAGTAGAGGGGTAGTATGTTAGTAGGGCAGTGGGGTAGTAGAGGGGTAGTAGGGTAGTAGTGGGGTAGTGGGGTAGTAGGATAGTAGGGTATAGGGGTATAGAGGGGTGGGGTAGAGGGGTAGTAGAGGGGCATTAGGTTAGTGGGGTAGTAGAGGGGTAGTAGGGTAGTGGGGTAGTAGAGGGGTAGTGGGGTAGTAGGGTGGTAGTGGGGTAGTAGGGTAGTAGGGTGGTAGTGGGGTAATAGAGGAGTAGTGGGGTAGTAGGTTAGTAGGGCAGTGGGGTAGTAGAGGGGTAGTAGGGTAGTGGGGTAGTAGAGGGGTAGTAGGTTAGTAGGCCAGTGGGGTAGTAGAGGGGTAGTAGGGTAGTAGAGGGGTAGTAGGATAGTAGGGTACAGGGGTGTAGAGGTGTGGGGTAGAGGGGTAGTAGAGGGGTCGAAAGGTAGTGGGGTAGTAGGGGGGTAGTGGCGTAATAGGGGGGTAGTGGGGTAGTAGAGGGTTAGTGGGATAGTAGGGTAGTAGAGGGGTAGTGGGGTAGTAGGGTAGTAGAGGGGTAGTGGGGTTTTAGGGGGTAGTAGAGTAGTAGGGTGGTAGTGGGGTAGTGGGGTAGTAGAGGGGTAGTAGAGGGGTAGTAGAGGGGTAGTGGGGTAGTGGAGGGGTGGTAGTGGGATAGTAGAGGGGTAGTGGTGTAGTAAAGGGGTAGTAGGGCAGTGGGGTAGTAGGGTTGTACAGTAGTGGGGTAGTAGGGTAGTAGAGGTATGGGGTATAGGGGTAGAGGGGTGGTAGAGAGGTAGTAGGGGGTAGTAGGGAATAGTGGAGTAGTAGGGGTAGTGGGGTAGTAGAGGGGTAGTAGGGTAGTGGGGAAGGGGGTAGTAGGGTAGTGGAGGGGTAGTAGGGTAGTGGGGTATTAGGGTAGTAGGACAGTGGGGTAGTAGAGGGGTAGTAGGGTAGTGGGGTAGTAGAGGGGTGGTAGAGGGGTAGTAGCGGTGTAGTGAGGTAGTAGTGGGGTAGTAGAGGGGTAGTAGGAGGGTAGTGGGGTAGTAGGGGGTAGTGGGGTATGAGGGTAGTAGGACAGTGGGGTAGTAGAGGGGTAGTAGGGTAGTGTGGTAATAGAGGAATGGTAGAGGGGTAGTAGCGGTGTAGTGGGGTAGTAGTGGGGTAGTAGAGGGGTAGTAGGATGGTAGTGGCATAGTAGGGGGTAGTGGGGTAGTGGGGTAGTAGAGGGGTAGTAGGGTAGTGGGGTAGTAGAGGGGTAGTGGGGTAATAGGGTAGTAGAGGGGCAGTGGAGTAGTAGAGGGGTAGTAGAGGGGTAGTTTAGGGGTAGTAGGGTAGTAGAGGGGTGGTAGGGTAGTAGGGCAGTGGGGTAGTAGAGGCATAGTAGGGTAGTGGAGTAGTAGTGGGGTAGTAGGGTAGTGGGTTAGTAGAGGGGTAGTAGGGTAGAGGGGAAGTAGAGGGGTGGGGTACAGGAGTAGCAGAGGGGTAGAGGGGCAGTAGGGTAGTGGGGTAGTAGGGGGGAAGTGGGGTGGTGGAGTAGTAGGTGGGTAGGGGGGTATTAGAGGGGTAGTAGGGTAGTGGGGTAGTACAGGGGTAGTAGGGTAGTGGGGTAGTGGAGGGGTAGTTGGGTAGTGGGGTAGTAGAGGTGTAGTAGGATAGTAGTATAGAGCGGTAGTAGAGGGGTAGGGTCGAGGGGTAGTAGAGGGGTAGAGGGGTATTAGGGTATGTAGGGTAGTGAGGTACTAGGGTAGTAGGGGGTAGAGGGGTAGTAGGGTAGTTGGGTAGTTGAGGTGTAGTAGTGGGTTAGTGGGGTAGTAGAGGGGTTGTAGGGCAGTAGGGTAGCGGGGTGGGGTAGTAGAGGGGTAGTGGGGTAGTAGAGGGGTAATGGGATAGTGGGGTAGTAGAGGGGTAGTAGGGTAGTGGGGTAGTAGAGGTGTAGTGGGGTAATAGAGGGGTAGTAAGGTAGAGGGGTGGGGTAGAGGGGTAGTAGGGTAGAGGGGTAGAGGGTTAGTAGGGTAGTGGGGTAGTGGAGGGGTAGTAGGGTAGAGGGGTAGTAGAGAGGTGGGGTAGAGGGGCAGTAGGGTAGAGGGGAAGTAGGGTAGTGGGGTAGTAGGGTAGTAGGGGGTAGTAGAGGGCAGTGGGGTAGTAGAGTAGTGGGGTAGTAGGGTATTGGGGTAGTAAAGGGGTGGGAGGGTATAGGGGTAGTAGAGGGGTAGAGGGGTAGTAGGGTGGTAGTAGGGTAGAGGGGTAGTAGAGGGGTGGGGTAGTAGGGTAGTGGGGTAGAGGGGTAGTAGGGTAGTGGGGTAGTAGGATAGTAGGATAGTAGAGGGGTAGTAGAGGGAGTGGGGTAGAGGGGTAGTAGAGTAGAGGGGTAGTAGGGTAGTGGGATAGTAGGGTAGTAGGGTAGTGGGGTAGTAGGGTAGTAGGGGGGTAGTAGGCGATAGTGGGGTAGTAGAGGATAGTGGGGTAGTAGATGGGTAGTAGGGTAGTATGGTAGTAGAGGGGTAGTAGGGTAGGGTAGAGGGGTAGTAGAGGGGTAGAGGGGTAGTAAGGTACTAGGGTAGTAGGGTAGTGTGGTAGTAGGGTAGTAGGGGGTAGTGGGGTAGTAGGGTAGTAGTGGGGTAGTAGGGTAGTAGATGGGTAGTAGGGTAGTGAGGTAGTGAGGTAGTAGAGGGGTAGTAGGGTAGTGAGGTAGTAGAGGGGTAGTGGGGTAGTGGGGTAGTAGAGGGGTAGAGGGGTAGTAGGGTAGTAGGGGATAGAGGTGTAGAAGAGAGCTAGTAGAGGGGTAGAGGGGTAGTAGAGGGGTGGGTAGAGGGTTAGTGTAGTAGAGAGTAGTAGAGGGGTAGAGAGTGAGTAGTAGAGAGTGAGTAGTATGCCAAGTTACACGACGCGCGTTTCAACAAAATAAATACAAAGTCATCAAACCCCGGCAAGCTGCGTACTGAAAGCAGCCTTTTTAACAACAAAAACACACAAAAATGCACACCAAGTTACACGGCGCGAGTTTCAACAAAATAAATACAAACACAGTGTAAGCAGCATTTTTAAGAAACGTGCCGGTTAAGAATAAATAAATAACCATTTTCGTTGCTAGGACACCTTCCACACCCTACAGGAAACAGCATTTTTGTTGCTAGGACACCAAAATGCAACATGGCGTCAGGCTGTCCACAGTCCCTAAGGACTACGGACACGTGCATGCTGTTTGCTATGGACAAATGGCAAGAGCAGCCATGTTTGTCCATGCAGACGCGTGCATGCAAGTCCTCGATTCCAAAAGGTACTTGCAATAGTGAGGCAGCACATGCGCTGCTTTGGCTAGGCGAGACCTAAAAAGTGAGTACTAGATTAGGGTCCCACTCAGGCATGAAGAACAGTGAAGGTGGAAACACGTGTTGCAGACTTTTCAAGAACCTGTTTACAACAGAGGATTTGAACAGGGAAGGCTGATTTAACAAGCCCAGAAACACTGAGATGGCAGAAAGATAACCCTTTAAGGTGCCCAGAGCAGAGCCCTGCTGGGCAAGAGAAAGGATAAAGAGAAAGACCTGAAAGAAGAGGAGCAGAACGAGGAACAAGCTGTTTCTCTGCATACCATCCCACAAACTTGCCCCAATGGCAGGTGTATACTATCTTGATAGAGGGACGACCGGCTTCAAGATAACATTGCAGAGTTCAGGTGGAAGGTCAAAAGCGGTCAACTGTTGTTGGTCAATCGCCACACATGAATAATAATAATATCGCCATTTGTAGAGCGCGAACAGCTACCTCCAGTAGAGGTGTCCCAGCGCTATAGCAATAGACAGCGAGCCACCAAGCCGTATCTCGCCAGAATCCTGAGAACAGTTTAAATTAGACTGAAAAGCCATGTTTTTACAGCTTTCCTGAATAGTGGTTCTGACTTAATCAGCCGCAAGCGGTTAGGCAGGGAGTTCCATAGCTAGGATGCCCCCACTGTAAAAGATCTGCCGCTGAGGCAGGCTTTCCTAACACACGGAATACAAACCAGATTTTGAGTGTTGGACCTCAAGGCGCGATTCTGTTTGTAAATGCTTAACTGTTGTCTCAAATAGGCGGAGCATTCACAGGTTCGCGTGGAGAACCCTCCCCTGTTGCTCTGTTGCTGTGACAGAAGATCCTCCCGAAGGGGCAGCCTGATCAGAGGACCAATGACCATGCTCAACAGCTCTGGATACCAAACTCTCCTAGTCCAGTCAAGAGCCACAAGGATGACGTGGGCTCAGTTGTTCCTGATCTTCCTGAGAGCTCTGGGCCGGAGTGTTATGGTCAGAAAGGCATACAGGAGGCTTGAGCTCCACTCGAGACGAAAAGCATCTCCCATGAGAGCCGCATTGGAAACTCCAGCACACAAACAATATGCCCTATGTTAAAGCCATGTCCATAGGACAACAGAGCATAGCATAACAAAGGGTCCACAACCCCACGTTGCCCTGGTTTTTGCAGTACCACGTCAGTGGTGTTGTCTGTGAACACTTGCACTAGGCTTCCCTTGATGGAGGATAGAAGGGCTTTCCGTGCCAGTCAGATCGCCTGGCACTCCAGATGGTTGATGTGGAGTCCAGGTTATGCGAGTGACCAAAGCCTCTTCAAGGTGACTGCCCCATCCCACCACTGTCAGATCAGGTTGAGGAAGGAAGAGAGGTCTGCCTCTGACCCAATTGCGGTTCATCAGCCACCACTACAGATTTTGTACAGTTTCTTTTGAGAACTGGACCATGTTGGAAAGATTCCACAGATGGTGTGCTCACTGGAATTTCAGGTCCCACTGTAGAACCCATAAATGCCAATTAGCATAGGTCACAAGCAGGAAGCAGAAGGCCATGAGGCCCAGCAGCCTCAGAGTCAGTCTAAAAAAAAACCCAGGATTGAGGCTGAAACATTGTTATGAAACCCTTAATAACCATGGACTGGCCATTCGGGAGGATAAGCCCGAAACTGCACTGTGTCCATAACAGCTCTGATGTAAGCGAGTGTCTGAGAGGGAGTTAGGTGTGACTTCGGCATGTTGTTAGTGAACGCCAGTGAGTGCAGGAGGTCCACCATAGTCTGGAAGTGGGAGATGACTGCCTGGGGTGAGCATGCCTTCAACAGCCAGTCGTCGAGACAGAAGACAGTCATCCCTGATGTTTGAAGATGAGCTGCAACCATTATCACTTTGGTGAACACCCGAGGGGTGCTGGTAAGGCTAAAAGTGAGCACAGATAAAGTCTGTGGGCTGGCAGGACACGAATGTGAAAGAATACGTCCCGCAAGTCCAAAGTTACCAACCCTTCTTCCGGATCCAGGGCAGACAGGACTTGAGCAAGCTTGAGTATTCTGAGTTTCTCGTTTTTGAGGAAGAAATTTAGGAGACGACAGGCCTCCGTCCTTTTTGAGCACCAGAAAGTATCAGGAATACCAAACATAACCTATTTCTGGCATTGGCACCCTCTCTATTGCTTCCTTGGGCAAGAGAGCTGCCACTTCCTGATGGAGTAAGGAAAGATGGTCCTCTGTCAGCCTGTCGCAAGTGGGTAGCAGGGGTCGAAGGGAAGTCACAAAGGGGAGGGAGTAGCCCCTTCAGAAAATCTGAAGAACCCAGCGGTCTGATGTTATCAACTGCCAGGGGGACAGGTGGTGGTGTCTCCTGCCTCCCACTGGGTGACCATGGTGGTTGGTGGGGCAACTAAAAGGGTTTGGGGGCTGCGGCTGCCGGGGATGGTAGACTGTCCTGACCTCTGGCTGCTCGACCCACAGGGTCTGTGGATATCGTGCACTCAGCATTGCAGAGGTTGGAAAGCTTGCACACCAGGTAAAGACACAGCTCATGGCCAATAAAGGAGCGAAAGATGGACTGGGGTTGGTGGGTTGTCATGGAAAGGCCCAAGGACCTAGCCGTAACTTTGCTATCCCTGAAGCGCTCAAGCGCAGAGTCCACCTTCTCTCCGAAGAGACAGAAGCCATCTAAAAGTACCCCCATAAGCAATGCTTGGACACTCCCTGAAAAGCCAGTCGTCCTCAGCCAGGCGTGGCGCCTTAAGGTCACTGATCAAGAAACTTCTCTGCCCAGCGAGCCGGTCACGTCCAACCCACATCAGATCGTGAACTTCACTGCATCTCTCCAATAGCTTGGGAGAGTATGGCACGGGCCTCCTCCACAACCATGAGTAGCACCTGTGCAAGTGAATCACATAGAGCATGGGAGCAACGGCCCAAAAGTCACAAGGCGTTCATGGACTGCAGTGCCAGGCTGGTGGAAGAAAACGTTTTCTTGCTTAAGGTGTCCAGCCTCTTTGATTCTCCTCGAGCGGGGTGGTTTTGAATGTGTCAGGATTTGCCAGGAAAGTGGAGGCTTGGAATATCAAGCTCTCCAGGGTAGGGTGATGCATGAGAAAACTGGGGTCCCCAGAGCCAGGCCTCGAATGACGATGCTCCCTCGTCTCGCCGGTTGACTTTGATGGAAGGGGTGAACATCTTACTCTTTTCCTTCTTCGCGGACTGGGATAGAGACCGTCGCTGTAAGAAGCTGGCTCTTTATATAGTGGACCAAAAACATATGATTACCCAAATGCTCTCTTTTCTGACAGTGTGGGCGAGCAGGTAGGCATTTCAGAGAGTAGTGTTAAGCATTTGTTGACACACACAGAGGTAATAAATAAGACAGATGCTCAAGAATAAATCTAAGACCAATTCAGAAAAATAAGTCATATTTTCATATACATGTTGATACGAAGAACTTCGATAGCAAGTAAGAACATTTTAAAATATTGATTTTAGCTGGTAAGTAAAATGTTCACTTAAATGTTTCTTAACGCACAATGCTATACTATGGGAGAAAGGGCATAAATAGAATACAGTTATTTGCATTTGGTTTCCAAGAGTCTCCTTCGGGACTTAGGGTCGTAGGGGGCCAAGGTCCAAAGTACCACCAGCAGATTCTCATTACCTGCACTGGAGTGTCTGGGTGGGAGGTGTTGGGCATGTCCAGTACTAGGTTTGTGCTCCACTGTGAAGTCCATACCCTGTAGGGACCTCAACCGTTTTGGGTTTTCACCTTTAATTTTCAATAACCATCTGAGAGGCTTGTGCTCGGTTTTTGTCAAGGAAGTATGGTCTCAGCTTCTTCAGGGACCAAACCACAGCAAAGGCTTCCCTCTCAATGGCACTCCAATGTTGCTTTCTGGAGAGTAACCTCCTGCTAATGAAAGCAACAGGCTGGTCATGGCCATCATTATTGGTCTGGGAAAGGATCGCTCCAATCCCATGTTCAGAGGCATCAGTCTGCACTATGATCTGCTTTGAATAATATTGAGCTTTAAGAATGGGTGCTGAGCATATTGCTTCTTTCAGGGTGTCAAAACCCTTTGACAGTTCACTGTCCAGTTTACTTTCTTCGTCATCTTCTTGGAGGTAGGTTCTGTGAGTGGTGCCACAATGGTACCATACCCCTTTACAAACCTCCTGTAGTAGCCAGTTAACTTAAGGAATGCCCAGACTTGAATCTGGGTGGTTGGAGCTTCCATGTCCAAAACGTTCTGGATCTTGGGCTTTAAGGGTTGAACTTGGCCACCACCTACAAGGTGGCCCAAGTATACAACTTTTCCCTACCATATCTGGGACTTGCTTGCCTTGATAGTGAGGCCTGCAGCTAAGGTGGATCAGGTTATCTTGCCAAGTGGAACTATAGACAGCAATCTCACCTAGATATACTGCACTAAAAGTTTCCAACGCAGCAAGGAATTTATTCACCAACCTCTGGAAGGTGGCAGGGACATTCTTTAATCCAAAGGGCATGACCGTGAACAGATAATGCCCACCCAGGGAGGAGAATACAGACTTTTCTTTTGCTCCAGGGGTCAGGCCAATCTGCCAGTCCCCCAATTTCAAATCACAGGGACTGAGAAATGTGACTGCCCTAAACCGGTCAATGAGTCCATCAGCTCTAGGTATTGGGTGTGCATCTGTTTTGGTTCCTGCATTGAGGCCCCTATAGTCCACACAAAACGTCAGTTCTGGTTTTCCGCCCTTGGAATGATGTTTGTGGTCAAACACAACTGGGATGGCCCAGGGGCTCCGAGGGTTCAATGACTCCCAATTCCAGCATCTTGCTGACTTCAGCTCCGATACTCTCCTTAACTTGGTCAGACTGTGTACATATTTAGTTTTTGACAGGTGTATTGCCCCAAGTGTCCACATCATGGGGACACCAAGTAGTCTGTCCAGAGGTTAGGGGGGAAGAACTCAACTTACTGATCCAGGACTTGCCTGCAGTATGTTTGCTGTTGGGCAGAGAGGGTGTCTAAGAGGATAATTCCATCTATTGACCCATCTTTTAGGCTGTAGGAGGGAAGGTCAGGGAGATTTTGCATGTTGGTGTGGAGGGGTCCCTTAGGGTGTCAAGATACATGCTGCAGCTCTTAGGGATCCTATGTAACCTCCTTCAGCCACTCCTTCCCCTCCCGAGGCGATAAGCCGGGAGGTTCTTCCTTGCTCTCTTGCCTCGTGTTTTTAACTTATATTCTTTGACTTGCCTGATCGAGCAAGCTTTTATTTCACTGTTGGACGTGCACGTTTGGGGTAGCTTTGGTGCCTGGTGGGTAAAATCTCCCCCGAGACTGCAACTTGTGTGCCTTACCTCCTTAGGTGCTTCCTCGACCAGTCGCTCTCGGGCAGCTCTCAGCTGAGCATCGACGCTGAGAGCTTGCTCATGGAGAGGCGATTCCGGCTTTGGCGGCCATATTGGGGGGATTGTAGCGCGAGGACGCGCTCTAGTTTCCTACATAAGGGGATGACGTCTCCTCCGCGCAGCAGACGTGTTTTGCGGACGGGCCGGACTCAGCCCGGAGTCATGCCAGAGTCCTGCCCGTCTGCGCTCGTCAGCGCTGAGGAGGCGCAAGGGGCCAGGGATGCTACCCGGCTCTCATGTTCCTCAGCTGGTACCCGGCTGTATTCTCTGAGCACCCTTAAATCCCTCAGACCCCCCCAGCTAGATTGTCATCATACACTCTCGCCTGGGCAGCTGTGCTGTAGTTTGAACTGTAGATGTCTGAAGGGGTCGAGGACTGCCCTCCCGGGACCTGTCATTAATTTCCGGAAGAAAAAAGGGACTCAAGAGCCCCCACCCCCTTGAAAGATCTAGGCTTCCTCATCAACACTCGCTCCCTGGTTAAAAACAACTTAGCCTTCAGGGACTTTGTGTCCCAGAGGAAACCCTCTTGGGTTTTTGTAACAGAAACGAGGGGCTCTGACTCAGCAGGTCCTGACCTGCTTAACGCTCTCCCTGATGGCTACACTATGGCTAGACAGGATAGAGAGGGCCGTAAAGGGGGCGGAATTGGTATAATACATAAGATCGCCTTTTCCTGCCGTATGGAGGCTCTTCCCTCTCCCAATAACTCCTTTCAGGCCATGTTTTTCTCTCTTAGTTCCTCTCCCTCAGAAAACTTCTCCGGGGTTCTTGTTTATAGACCCCCAGGCCCCAGATCTTCGTTTGGCCCTGACCTTTTGGACGTCATAGAGCCCTTTTTAAATAGGCCTTCCCTCACTATCCTCGGGGACTTTAATTTCCACTTGGAAAATAGCAACTCAAGCGATACGCTATCCCTCGTGGATTCACTGGCCTCCTTCAATCTACTTCAAAAGGTCTCATCCTCCACCCATACTGCGGGTCACACGGTAGATGGAGTCTTTACGAATGATCTCAGGTTAGAGTTGGGTCCACTTTTTCCCCTCTCCTGGTCGGACCATTATGCAGTTTCCATGGAATTTACTCCCTCTGCCTCTTCAGTTCCCAGGGAAGACATAAACTGTTGGGTGCAGAAGAGGAATTTCCGGGGCCTGACTGACCAATCTTTAGGCCCCTTTATCGCTAATTTTAAGCCTCTCCCCTCACAAGACATTGATTTCTCAGCACGGGAGCTTGCGAGCACCATCGCAAATGCAGTGGATACCCTGGCCCCTCTTAAATCGGTATATAGTGCCAGGAAACGTCCCTCAGCACCTTGGTACTCTGACTCCCTGAGAACTCAGAGGCAGATATGTAGGAGGCAAGAAAGGCTCTGGAGATCTCAGCCCGATGTCGAAAGCCGGACCAAGCACAAAACCCTCCTTAACCCCTTCGCTGCTGCGGACATTCCGCTGCAGCGCTGGGGGGGGCAGGGGGGCAGCGCGGTGGGCCTGTGCTCATGACGGAGCCGCTCCGTCATGAGCCACAGTTGAGCTGTGCTCATGACGGAACAGGCGGGGAAACAGCGCCGCGTAGGCGGGGAAACTGCGCCGCGTAGGCGGAGCGGCCGCCAACGGGCGTGTCATGACGGAACCGTTCCGTCATGAGCACACGGCAACCGTGGCTCATGACGGAACGGTTCCGTCATGAGCGGGGAAGGGGTTAAGAATTACAAAGCGGCGGTGCTGGCCGAAAAACAAACATACTTCTCCAATCTTACATCTTCCCTCACTTCCTCTGGTGACTTGTTTAAAATTGTTGATACTCTATCCCTTATCCATCACCCTGACCCCATAGTCCCCTCACAAGATCTCTGTGATCAGATCTCCTCTTTTTTCCACACTAAAATATTAAATATTTACACAGCCCTCCAAGCGGATAATTTCACTCACCCTTACCCTTCTGACCTGGTGAATATGACTCCTCCTATTGAAACTTTCCCCAGCTTTCCTCTTCTTACGGCCTCTGACCTAGAGAGACTGTTGGACTCCCTTAGGTCAGGCTCTCCTCTTGATCCCTGTCCGCTCAAAATCTTAAAAAACTTCAGGGCTACTCTGATTCCCCCCATGCTGATGGTTATGAACAGGGATATCTCTAGTGGGACTTTCACAGCCTCCTGGAAAACTGCTATTGTGAAGCCCCTCCTAAAAAAGGCCACTTTGGATCCTGGGACCCTAAAGAACTTTCGTCCCATCTCCCTCCTCCCTGCCCCGGCCAAGATGTTGGAGGCTCACCTGAATTTTCATCTCAGCTCCTTTCTTGACAAAACCTGCCTGCTTGATCCATCCCAGCACGGTTTCAGAAAGGAGCATAGCACCGAGTCAGCTCTTACAGTGGTGGTCAATAACATCCGTGCTAAGGTCGACAGGGGGCAGACTACGCTTCTGATCCTGCTCGACCTTACAGCCGCATTTGACACCCTGTCCCCTACCATCTTGGCCTCCCGACTTGGCGAGATGGGGGTGGAGGGGCTGGCTCTCAGTCTCCTCACCTCCTTTCTCAATAATAGGGAGCAAAGGGTAAAATTGGGTGACTTTCTCTCCACTGCCAAGCCCTTGCAGTGTGGGGTCCCTCAGGGCTCTTCTTTGAGCCCCACTCTTTTCAACGTTTATGTGGCTCCACTAGCTAGGCTTGTCAGATCTTTTGGATTGGAAGTGCTCTCGTATGCCGACGACACCCAAATTATGGTCTCCCTGTCACAATCTGTTGGGTCTACGGCCCTCAATTTTAAGAACTGCATGGGGGCCGTGGCAGGTTGGATGACGTCAAACTTCCTAAAGTTGAACAGGGAGAAGACTGAAATCCTTGTGTTTGGGGGAAACAAAGAGGTCTGGTCAGCCGACTGGTGGCCATCAGTTCTGGAAGTATGCCCACAGCCTTCCTCCGTTGCCCGTAATTTGGGAGTCCTATTTGATACTTCACTTGCCTTTGACAAGCAAGTGAATAGGACTGTTTCCACCTGCTGTGGGGTTCTAAGGGTGTTGAGAAAGCTCACACACTATCTTTCCCCTGATGCTCGGAAACAAGTCTCGGTTGCCCTTCTATCCTCGCGCCTGGACTATTGTAATGCCCTCTACCTTGGGATGAGCAACAACCTGGTCCATCGGCTGCAAGTTGTTCAGAATGCGGCAGCAGGGTTTGTCGTCAACGCCCCTAGACGCTCCTCAGGTACTGCCATCAGGAAACATCTTCACTGGCTCCCGGTACATGCCAGGATAAAATTCAAAACCTTGATCATCATCCATCGGGCTCTTCATGATGCAGGGGCAGAGGGCATTAGGTCTCTGGTGTCGTACTACACCCCAGGTATGACCCTGCGATCCTCCAGTCTGAAGTTGCTAACTGTCCCCCGCTTCTCGAAAGCAAGGTGGGGAGGCAGGGCCTTTTTTGCCCTTGCCCCCAGACTCTGGAATGAGCTTCCCCCTGATCTCAGGAATCAGGAATCTTTTTTCCTGTTTCGCCGAGCTCTCAAAACCTTCCTCTTTTCTGAAGCTTACCCCTAAAGTTCTTTTTTCTCTAGATTTGGCTGATTGTTTTCCATCATCTGCGCCTTGACGCCTTCGGGCAAAGTAGCGCATTACAAATTCCCGATCAATCAATCCTTGCCCTAGGTATCTGGGGTACCATTTACAAGAGACTTACATCGAGTGTTAAAGGTATTGCCAATTGGGAAAACATTTGTACAGTTTTTGGGAAAGAGATCAGACAGTAGACCTGGATAGCAGGAACACAGTGCACTTTTGTCAAAATTGCATCAGATATCAGGCAAAAAGTGGGGATGACTATGTCAAAAAGGGGCACTTTCCTGCAGTTACAGCTTTGATCCTGTCTGGAGACTTACCACTGCAGGGGTACCTGCAGGTGCACTAGGGAGAACTCTTTTTGGGACAGATAGTGTCTCCAGTTTGGTGCCCGTTAGCTTTGCAAATGAAGCACCAAGCCTTCTTGGGATCCCAGTTCCCTAGTACCAACTTTTTTTCTGTGTATGGTCATGGGGCTAACCCTCCTGAAAAGGTTTTTGGGGGCCTTTAAAAGACTCTGCTTTTATCTTTAGATTGGCCATCATCTTGCCCTGGGAGGGTTTCGCAACCCCTTTCTTTTGGTCACTCCCACTATGAGTTGTCTTGTTACCCTAGCCTTGACCAAGTAGTCCGCCTTCTTTCCCAATTCTTGGGGATAGGCTGGGCCTAAGTCTGCCAAGTACTGAAGAAATTTTTCAGAAACACAGTTACTTAATAGAGAAGTTTTCATAATAAGATTATACAGCCCATCATAGTCTTGCACCTAGTTACCATTTAACCAGCCACATAGTGTTTTGACTGAGAAGTCAAAAAATCTACCCTGGTCTGACTCAAGGTTTTACCGGTTTCCCTGAACCTGACCCTGTACTCCTCAGTGATGAGTCCAAAGCCCTCAAACAAGGTATCTTTCATGAGGTCATAAGACTCAGCATCTGCCTCATTAAGTGTCGAGTGTATCCCTGCACTTCCCTATTTATAATTCTGCTGCCACCATAAATGTGTCTTAGGCCCATCTCAGCTCTCTCTTTCTATGGCTGAGAATTTGGCTTCTAAAGCCAGTCTCCTGGCTAATTTCTGACGTTCAGAATCCTCATCCTCAACTTCATTTGGGGTACAACTTGTAGTACTTCCAGTAGAGGTGCTGCCAGTAGGTGGGTCCACAGACTCATTACTGGCAACTGCTTTCTCGGTGTTATTTGTATTTCCATCCATTGTCATGGCTCTATCATACTCGGCAAGTAGAGTATGGAGATGGGCCCTTGTAGGCCTAGTCCCCATAGGAAGGTCCCATGCTGTGCAGAGACCCTTAAGTTGAGCCAACTTACGTTTCCTGTAAGGACCCAGGTTGAGCACCTAGGTACTATCCTCTGACTTGACATGGTATTAGATCAGTTAGGACCATTTTAGAAAGTTGGAAAAAAATAATCTAGCAAACTATACTTTGGGAAGGCCTAACTGTCTATGATAGTTTTAAAAATCTATTACAAACTGAAGACTTGACCGAGGCCCCAGCAGTTCAAGTTTTTGAAATTTGGAAAAATCGTCAAAATATTTTTTTACTAATGCAAGCAAATGCAAAGCCTTGTATCCCACGTTGAACCACCAAGGTAGGACGCTGGCTCTTTATATAGTGGACCAAAAAGAGGTACACTGTGTAAAGAGTCCAGACAAACCCCGACTGGTTTTACAGAGGCACAAATGATCTCCCAAATGCTCTCTTTTGTGGTAGTGTGGGTGAGCAGTTAGGCGTATCCGAGGGGGTGCTAAGCATTTTTTGACACACACAGGCAATAAATTAGACACACCCTCAAGAATAAATCCAATACTAATTCAGAAATGAAGTCATATTTTTATATACATTTTGATACCAATAACATCGCTAGTAAGTAAATACTTTTAAAAATATTGATTTTAGCAGACAAGTAAGGGAGAGAAAGCATCTACAGCATACATTTATTTGCGTTCGGTTTCTGGGGGTCTCCTTCGGGACTTAGGTGGGAATGTAGGGGCGCAACAGGAAGTAATAGGTAGTAGTCAGTGGGCTACTTACCTTTAGGGTGTCTACACCCTCTCTATGACCACTTCCTGACCCAGAAAGCCTAATTCCGCCAACACCAAGATGGTTGAATACTAAAAGTCGTGTCCACTTCAGGTAGCCTACCTTAAGCGTGGTACTAGCCGAAGAGTATATCAGCATAGAAAGGCAGAAGGCTTAAAAGGCCTCTGCCACCTTTGATATGTGACCCAAGGCTTCCCCAGACAGGTAAAATAGCACCTGCTGCTCCGGGCACATTTGGCACAGGACACGCTGGAAAATCAGGTAGTCAAGAGGCGTGTTCCACACTTAGCCATCCTGCTTGCAAGAGGTTAAAACAACTCAAGCAGGAGCAAGCATAGTTTCTGCCCTCAGAGAGCATAGGCTCTAACCTGCAGGGGGTCAGAAACCGATCTGTGGTGGCAGGCTGGTCTACACCAGTCAGCCAGCACACTAGTAGTCGGTAGGTTTACAGGGCGCACCTCTAAGGTGCCCTCTGGGTGTATCTATTAATAAATCCATCACTGGAATCAGTCTGGGTTTATTATACGAGATGTTTGATACCAAACATCCGTAGTTTCAGGGAAGCCATCATGTAGCTGGGGAACTCTTAAACACGAGTGGCCAGCACATGTTCTTAAAATGGCTTCCCTGTTCACTTGTTATATCTAAGAATCAACTCCGATATCACAAGCGCATATCTGCTCATGGAGATATTTATTTATTTTAGAGATTTTATATAGCGCTGGCTGGACCCAGAGGTATCAGAGCGCTTTACATGATAGAGCTAGCTACGGTAAGAGACAAATTACAGCATCAAAGAATAACAAAAACATCAGAGCGCTTTACACGACTGAGATACATATGGTAAAAAAAAATTACAACATTTACAACATCATTATAGGATAAACAGCAGTTAAGACAGAGAATAACAAAAGGCTTGAGGTTATACATATCATGTAAACAGATACTCGGAGAAAAGAGTTGAAATACCTATAAGATATGGAAGAGCGAGTTTAAGGCGCAGGTAGAGACCCCCAATATTTATTGAGGAGGTTAATTTTGAGATCTTTTTTAAAGCTGGTGTAGGAAGGGTTGCATCGTAGGTCTTTGGGGAGGGCATTTCAGCTGTAGGGGGCATTTCCGGAGAAGGAGCGGGATTGAGTGGATTTCCTTTTTAGCAGGGGTGGGACAAGGAGGAGAGGGTTAGTGCTTCTTGGGGGTTGTGTGCTGCCCGCTTTGCAGAGTTTATTGGCAAGGTAAGGTGGTGCATTTTGATGGAGGACTTTGTGTGTGAAGCATGAGTTTTTGTAGGCGGATCTGCCTTCGATGGGGAGCCATTTTAGAGTTTTGAGAGCTGGGGAAATGTGGTCGAACCGTTTGCAGTCGGTGATGAGCCTGGCTGCAAGGTTGAGTACAAATTTGAGTGGAGCTAGGTGGCCTTGGGGATTCCGGTGAGGATGGCATGGCCGTAATCGATTCGTGAAAGGACTAGGGATTGAACCACTAATTTAAAATCTTCAGATGGGAGAAAGGGTTTGATTTTCTTGAGATGACGGAGAGTTGACGAGGGCTCCTTTAGCAGAATTTTTGATGTGGACATTGAGGTTTAGACTGTTGTTGATGGAGATACCAAGAGATTTTACTGAGTTGGACAAGGAGAGAGAGCAGTTGAGGGCATTGAGGTCGGAGATCCACGTTTGAATGGGGAGAGGGTTGCTTTTGGGGGGAGAAGAGGATGATTTCAGTTTTTTGGGGGTTGAGTTTGAGAAGATTAAAGTGGAACCAGGATTGGATTTTAGTGAGGGTGTTATTAAGGTGTATGATGTCAGCGTGTATTTTGATCTTGTGATAAAGTGGTAGTTGATACCAGCTTGATTTAGAATGAGGGTGAGGGGTTCCATAAAGAGGTTAAAGAGTGAGGGTGAGAGAATAGATCCCTGGGGGACTCCTAGGTTGACCGGAGTGGGTTTAGATAGACAGTCTTGAATTTTAAATTGTTGGGTTCAATGTTGAAGATAGGAAATAAACCATTTGTGGGTTGTACCATTGAGGCCGAAGCGATCTTTGAGCACATTAAGTAGGGCAGAGTGGTTAACAGTGTCAAAAGCTGCGGAGAGATCAATTAGGATAAGAAGACATGTCTCACCATTATCAAGGGAGTGGTGGATGTCATCAACAATGTTTAGTATGGCAGTTTCAGTGCTGCAGCCTTTTCTGAAACCCGACTGTAAGGGGTCCAGAAGGTTGAATTTTTCGATGTGTTTGTCTAATTGGAGTAAGACACATTTTTCAAGGGCTTTAGAAAGAAGGGGGAGGTTAGTGATGGGGCGGAGGTTGTTTAAGTCATTGGGATCAGCATTAGCGTTTTTGATAATGGGGGAGATTTGACCAAGTTGGAGGGAGCTAGGGACACGTCCTGTAGCAAGGGAGGTGTTGATGATTGTGGTCCAAGATGGGACGATGATGTGCTTTAGGTCTTGGACAAGGTAAGAAGGAAGGGGGTCTTTGGTATGGGAGGATGGTTTTAGTTTAGTAATAATGATGTGGACTTCGTGCTCAGTTACAGGGAGGAAATTTGGCCAGGAGGCATTGTATTTTGTTGGTGAGTTTGGGAGGTTGGGTACGAAAGGAGTAGGGGTGGGAAGGTGTGGGGGTAGTTTAGGGAGGGAATAGGAGAAGGAATGTGTGATGAGGGGTTAGGGTGAGGTGAGGTATGAGGTGAAGTATAAGGAGAGTATGAGGGGGACCTAGGGGTATGTGGAGTGTGAATTGGAAGAGCTGTCTGGAGAAAGTAGGGGGTTGGTTGGGATCTGCGTTGAGTGGAAGGATTGATCAATTTTGGCGATTTTTTAACGAGAAGAAGTGGGCAGGTTCTTCACATCTAGCGGTTGAGGCCATAGGGTTAGGCAGAGCTGAGGAGGTTTGGTGCCGGATAATGTTGAACAGTTCTCTAGGTCCGTTTTTGGCCCGATCGAGTTGTGTACGGAAGAAGGATGCCTTTTTGTTAAAAATTTGTTTTTTGTATGTAGATCTAGCTGATATGAGGAGTGTCAGGTTAGAGTGGGAGGAATGCTGTCTCCAGGTTCTTTCCATTAGTCTTAATTAGCGTCTTTCGTTGTTAAGTTCGAGGTTAAATCAAGATTTGGAAGGGATGTTTCTTAGAATTTTAAGTTTAGGAGGAGCCAATTGGTCTAGGACATCCGTGGCAGAATTATTAAAGTGATCAGTAAGCTCATTTACATTTTGTGAGAGAAGTGAGGAGCAGTTGAGCTTGTAGTTAGGACTCAAGTTCGGCAGGAGGGATACGTTTTAGATTTCTGGTCCATTTCACAGGTTTAATTTGCTTCGAGGTGAGGGGAGGTGGCGTGATGGATATGTTGAACAGTATGAGGTGGTGGTCGGATCAGTCAATGAGGATGATGTTGGTCAGGAAGGCTAAGTCATTGTTGGTAATGATGGCATCCAGGATGGCTCCTTTGGTGTGGGTGGGGGACTGAAAGTTTTTTGAGGTCATTGAACTCGAGTAGGTTGGTGAAGAGGGTGGTAGTGGGATCATTGGTGTCATTCAAGTGGAGGTTGAGGTCTCCAAGGAAGAGATTTTTTGAGTTGGATAATGAGGATTGTGTAATCAAGTCAGAAAGTTCATCAATAAAGGGGTGTGGATCACCAGGAGGGTGGTAGATAGTATTAAACTAATAGAGTGGGCATCTAGAATTTTAAGTTCAGCTTCAAGGTATTCAAAGGTGGGGTGGCCAGAGTTGTTAAGGGTGAGCTGAAAGATTATGGCCAGTCCGCTTCCTATTCTGTCAGGTCGTCTAGTCTGAGGATAGAGTATCCGGGGGAGGGGGGGGGGGGGGTAGATCAAGCATGCTCGTTGAGTGTTCATTGAGCCAAGTTTCCTTGAGGAACTTAATGTCAATGGATTCACTAAGGATACATTCGGCGATTTCAGTGGCGTGTCGGACAGTGGATCGGCAGTTAACAAGCATGCAGGTGAGTGGATTAGGGTTATTTTGGGAGGGAGGAGTGGATGGAGGTGAGTTGAGGAGGAGGTCTGGGGGAGGCGGAAATGGAGGGAATTATGTTGGTCCCTAGAATGACAGGGATGTAGGAGTAGGGGAGAGGTGGGTTATTGACTGAAGTACTAGGATGGTAGGAATTGCGTAGGTCAGAGAGGTCGGATGGGGAGAGGTGGTTGAGGTGCAGCGAGGCCCACACATACGGTTGTGGAGGGGAGGAAGTACTCCAATGGTGATGATTGAAGTTGACGGGGAGTTTACGGTTGGGGTGGGGGGCATTTCCACGCGAGAGTCGGGTTCCTGAAACGAGGGATTTAACATCTTCCCTTAGTCGGGAGAGTTCATTCTTCAACAAAGAGAGGTTGCATTCGATGTTGTGTAGGGTCTGGGTTATAGGGGAGAGTGGGATCTCTAAAGGGGAGGATGAGGGTGTGTGAGGTCAATGGTGTTGTAACGAGTAGGGTTAAGGCAATTAGGCGTGGGTGGTGGCATGATAGAGGACAAGAGGTTTGAGAACTTGGGGGATGTGGATAGAGATGATAGATATGAGGGCATAAAGAGTGTGAAGTAGGACTGCATCGGGGATTAACGGTGGAGAGAAATTCAGTGGTTGTGAAGGAGGATTAGGAGAGGGTGAAGGTGGGGCCAGAGGTGGAGGGGTAGGGATTCTGGCTGTGGCATCCAAGAAGGAAGGAAGGGGTCAGTTACGTCCACACATATAGTATAGTGCACTCTGCCTTAGGGCTGTAAGGACTTACCTATACTGCATGCCGTGTCTGTGCCTTGTCGTATTTTCACTTTTCTCTGCACCATGGCTCGCAGCCTGCAATGGCAGTTTGCATGTTGGTGTGGAGGGGTCCCTTAGGGTGTCACGATACATGCTGCAGCTCTTAGGGATCCTATGTAACCTCCTTGCCCTAGGTATCTGGGGTACCATTTACAAGAGACTTACATCGAGTGTTAAAGGTATTGCCAATTGGGAAAACATTTGTACAGTTTTTGGGAAAGAGATCAGACAGTAGACCTGGATAGCAGGAACACAGTGCACTTTTCTCAAAATTGCATCAGATATCAGGCAAAAAGTGGGGATGACTATGTCAAAAAGGGGCACTTTCCTGCAGTTACAGCTTTGCACGTCAAGCGGCAAGGAGCTTGAGGGAGCGCTCCCTCAAGGCTTTGGTGTGTATGGTACGCAATAGACGCAGGTGTTGCCGTCGGTGTCGTGCTCAAGGCAAAAGAGGCAAATAAGATGTGGTCCTGCGACCGACATCTGTCAGTGACAGGTGCCGCAGGGCTTGAAGCTGTTTTTTTAGTGGACTTCCTGCCACTCCAGGAAAAGAATTCCCCACCAAAAAGTTTGACAAAAAGTAAAAACAAAAAAGGGTCTGTCAAAAAAGGACTGGGGGTTTCTCTCTCCGGATCAGCACTGACTGGCGTGGTAAGGAAGGAACAGACGCCAACACACTGGAATTACACACATATATATATATATTTTTTTCCGCTCTACTTCTTCAATCGTAAAAAAATACCGCACCCACGGGGGGCGCTTGAAAATTTTATTCAGCAACCAACAGCAAACAAACGCGTTTCGGCGAGAAGCCTTCTTCGGTGTTCATGACACATCGAAGGAGGCATGTTTAAAAGACATTCTAATGGAGCACTGAAATCAGGAAGGGACAAGCACTCTCATACTAACGTGAGTGCCATTTTGAAATTGTGTATACATATACATTTCTTATGGAAAATTCATTGACAATGTGCTTCATTTTTTAAAATCAAATAAATACTTGTAAATCAAGTTATCGCCAATTTAAATAATTCAAATAATTCAGCCGTATATCGGCTGTACTGTATTGTACCACATAGCATCATACTCAATCTAGCCGTGGATCTTCCTATAAACTCCATATTTACGCGCTCATGCATATTGAGTCCCATATATTATCATCATAAAGTTCAAAAAACATTCTATACTCAAGAAACTCGTCTCCACTGAAGCGGATATAAACTAGGAGCCTATATGAACAGCTAATTCTTCCCCACTGTTCAATCCTCTTGGACTTTTTGTGAGCAAATCTATGATGTATCTTGATTCTAGTCTCCGTAATTTACGTAGCCTATCTCCCCCGCGGATGTTTATTGGAACACAATCTAAGCCAAAATACTGTAATTGATTTCTATCACTCTGATGGTATTCGGCAAAATGACGTGCCACAGGATATGCAGTATCCACTTTATCTATGCCTCTTAAATGTTCCAATATCCTGATTTTCAATTGGTGTATAGTGCTACCTATATAGCGTAGCCCGCATGGACATACCAAGCAGTATACCGCATACGGTGTACTGCAGGTTAAAAAATTGGTTATTTCTTTAGTTTCCCTGTATCTGGTATCTTATATGACAAGATCCTTCTACTGTTAGAATAAGCTTTACATCTTCTACAGGGAAAAAATCCCTTCATTTCTTTTCGAGTATTTATTCTTTCTGGTACTTTCTCTAAATGGCTTCTAACCAACATATCCCGTAGAGACCATGCTTTCTTCGAAGTTAATAAAGGGTAGGCCGGAATATCATCACAGATAACACTATCTGTTTTCAAAATATGCCAATTTTTTTTAAGCATATGTTTCAGATGGTTGGCTTCTGAAGAATAAGGGGTAACCATCCGGAATTTACCCCTATTGTCCTTCTCAATCTGTTTCTGTTTATCCATCAAGAGTCCATCTCTTGGGATCCCTCGCACCTTCTGTAAGGTTTTATTTAGGGCTACCGGTTCGTACCCCCTCACAGTAAATCTGGCAATACACTCTGTGGCAGCCGCCTCAAAGTCCTTCTCTCTAGTGCTGTTTCTCTTTAACCATAGAAGTTCGCCATACGGGATGCTTTGAATGAGTTTGGGTGGATGATTACTAGTGGCAAACAATGTGGAATTACCTGGTGTAGATTTGCGGTATAATGCCGTATGTATATTCCCATCCTCTACAAACACCCTCAGGTCCAGGTAGTCCACTGCCACTGGACTCACTGTTACCGAGAAGTGTAAATTGAGGTCATTATTGTTGAGGGCATCGATATATCCAAGAGCTGAGTCCACTGTCCCTTGCCACACAATGAACAGGTCATCGATATATCGATACCACTCCACCACTTTGCCACTACTCTGACCTATATGGGTTTTGGGCACCCGCTCCTCCCACCAGCCTACATCTCTTTTCAATCCTCAAATGCCATCAGATGCCATTGATGTCTTCTCGGAGGCCATGGTCAATGACTTATTAAATTTAGGTCAAAGAAGACCTGGCACCAAATAAGAAGCAACATCACAATTGTGGAAAATACAGCATTGCAAAACTTAATGAAGGATGTGTCAATAATAATTCAACCTTCTGATAAAGGTGGTAACGTAGTTCTTTAAACCAGGGAACTTTACCTCAAAGAGGCCCTACGCCAACTTTTGGATGGAAAATATTATGAAAAATCAACCAGTGATGTTTATCAAAGCAGTGTCAAATTGTATGATGAACTAATCCGCAAGTGGTATGATAAATCAATGTTGGGGACAGAAGAACACATGTTCCTTCGTAGTAACAATCCGGTGGTACCCACTTTTTATCACATCCAGAAACTGCACAAGGACAGTGTAGATCCACCGGGTAGACCGATTGTTTCTTCCTTGAACAGTTTGACAGAGCATCTATCAATGTTCATTGATCATTTCTTATTTTCTTTTGTGGTACAACTTCAATTTTACATCAAAGACACTAAGGACTTCATGAATAATATTAAAAAGATAATATGGGACCCTACTTATCTACTAATGGTACTGGACATCACAAGTCTGTATACTTGTATAGATCATAAGCATGGTTTAAGGGCAGCACAGTTTTATCTGGAGAAACGTCAGTTACGTTATTCGGAACACAATCAAATGCTGATTGAGATTTTGGAGTTTTGCCTCACGAACAACATTTTTTTGTTTGAGAATCAATTTTTTAGACAAACATCTGGCACGGCGATGGGCACCTGCTTCGCCCCCAGTTATGCGAACTTGTTCGTTGGCTGGTCGGAGGAGCGGGTGCCCAAAACCCATATGGGTCAGAGTAGGGGCAAAGTGGTGGAGTGGTATCGATATATCGATGACCTGTTCATTGCGTGGCAAGGGACAGTGGACTCGGCTCTTAGATATATCTATGCCCTCAACAATAATGACCTCAATTTACACTTCTCGGGAACAGTGAGTCCAGTGGCAGTGGACTACCTAGACCTGAGGGTGTTTGTAGAGGATGGGAATATACATACGGCATTATACCGCAAATCTACAGCAGGTAATTCCACATTGTTTGCCACTAGTAATCATCCACCCAAACTCACTCAAAGCATCCCGTATGGCGATCTTCTAAGGTTAAAGAGAAACAGCACTAGAGAGAAGGACTTTGAGGTGGCTGCCACAGAGTGTATTGCCAGATTTACTGTGAGGGGGTACGAACCGGTAGCCCTAAATAAAACCTTACAGAAGGTGCAAGGGATCCCAAGAGATAGACTCTTGATGGATAAACAGAAACATATTGAGAAGGACAATAGGGGTAAATTCTGGATGGTTACCCCTTATTCTTCAGAAGGCAACTATCTGAAACATATGCTTAAAAAAAATTGGCATATTTGATAGTGTTATCTGTGATGATATTCCAGCCTACCCTTTAGTAACTTTCAAGAAAGCAAGGTCTCTACGGGATATGTTGGTAAGAAGCCATCTAGAGAAAGTACCAGAAAGAATAAATACTCTAAAAGAAATGAAAGATTTTTGCCCTGTAGCAGATGTAAAGCTTGTTCTAACAGTAGAAGGGTCTTGTCATACAAGATACCAGATACAGGGAAAACTAAAGAAATAACACATTTTTTAACCTGCAGTACACCGTATGCGGTATACTGCTTGGTATGTCCATGCGGGCTACGCTATATAGGTAGCGCTATACACCAATTGAAAATCAGGATATTGGAACATTTAAGAGCCATAGATAAAGTGGATACTGCATATCCTGTGGCATGTCATTTTGCCGAATACCATCAGAGTGATAGAAATCAATTACAGTATTTCGGCTTAGATTGTGTTTCAATAAACATCCGCGGGGGAGATAGGCTACGTAAATTATGGAGACTAGAATCAAGATATATCATAGATTTGCTCACAAAAAGTCCAAGAGGATTGAACAGTGGAGAAGAATTAGCTGTTCATATAGGCTCCTAGTTTATATCAGCTTCAGTGGAGACATGAGTTTCTTGAGTATAGAATGTTTTTTGAACTTTATGATAATAATAAATGGGATTGAATAGGCATGAGCGTGTAAATATGGAGTTTGATAGGAAGGGACTTATGCCGATCTATGGCTAGATTGAGTATGATGTTATGTGGTACAATACAGTACAGCCGATATACGGCTGAATTATTTGAATTATTTAAATTGGTGATAACTTGATTTACAAGTATTTATTTGATTGTAAAATATGAAGCGCATTGTCAATGAATTTCCATAAGAAATGTATATGTATACACAATTTCAAAATGGCACTCACGTTAGTATGAGAGTGCTCGTCCCTTCTTGATTTCAGTGCTCCATTAGAATGCCTTTTAAACATGCCTCCTTCGATGTGTCATGAACACCAAAGAAGGCTTCTCGCCGATACGTGTTTGTTTGCTGTTGGTTGCTGAATAAAATTTTCAAGCGCCCCCCGTGAGTGCAGTATTTCTTTACGATTGAAGAAATAGAGCGAAATACGTAGCGGGGGTCCACTACCGCAAACCGGCACCCGCCCGCGAGTGCTCCGTCTGAAGTGGATAGTGAGCAGTTTATATATATATATATGCATTGTGCAGGTCACTTCTGGCATGGACGACGCGGACGCCACGCGGAGCCCGACAATGCTTGTGGAGGTGCAAAACTTCCACCTCGACAACCAACTGGACCCCAGCAACACATACCTCCTGGACAACATTGGACTCCACCAGATCGTGACCGAACCCACGCCATCAGCAGGACACACCCTCGACCCTCTCTTCACAACCAGAAACTCCATCACCTTCAGCTACACCACTAAACTCCCGTGGACTAACCGTTGATGCGTCCACTTCACCTACAGAACACCGACCATACACAGACACCAGCACCTGCTCCCACAAAGAAACTGGCCCAGAATCACCAACGACCAGCTAACCTCATCACTCAGCAACTCCACCCCAACCATCGCGGAAAACAACGATCCCAACACCGCAGCCAGTACCCTGCACAGATGGATCTCCAACAGCGCCAACACTATAACCCCCATCAAGAAGAAAAACAACACCCACGCCAAGAAACCTAGATGATTTACCACCGAACTTCGAGAGTCCAGAAGCACTTGCCGCTGCCTCGAGAAGGCCTGGAGGAACACCAAATCCACAGAAGCCCACAACAACTTCAGAGCCGCCACCAACGCCCACCAACAACTCAGAGAAACGAGGAAAAAAGCGACTGAAGACAATCTCCACTCATGCACACAACAGCAAAGAACTCTTCAACATCATCAAGGAGTTTGCCCAACCCACCAGCGAGTCCACCGACATCCCTCTCTCACAAGACCTCTGCGACAAACTCAGCACCTTTTTCTACTACAAAATCAAGAGCATCTACGACAACTTTGACGAAGACAACCAACACACTGAACCCTCATCAACCACCCCGACACCCTGAAGCCAACGATTGACAACTGGACAGCCCTCACTACCGAAAACACACTGAAGATGAAGTCAATCCACTCCAGGGCACCCACGGACCCCGGCCCCCACTACATTTTCAACAGAGCGACACTATCGCACCCATGCTCTGCCACACCATCAACGCCTCCTGGCAACCACCTCATTCCCCGACGACTGGAAACACGCCGAGATCAACCCCCTCCTGAAGAAACCCTTGGTGGATCCCACCGACCTCAAAAACTACAGACTCATCTCCCTGCTCCCGTTCCCAGTGAAAGTAATCGAGAAAGCCACCTACAGCCAACTCACCACATTCATCGGAGAGCACAACAACCTCAACTCCACCCAATCCGGCTTCAGAAAAAAACACAGTACGGAAACCACCCTCCTCGCCACAACAGACGACATCCACACCCTGCTGGACAAAGGAGAAACAGCAGCCCTCATCCTCCTTGACCTATCAGCGGTGTTCGACACAGTCTCACACCGCACCCTAATAGGCAGACTCCACTACGCAGAGATCCAAGACAAGGCCCTCGACTGGATCCGCTCCTTCCCCTCTGGCAGAACGCAGCGGGTCAGATTCCCCCCTTTCCTCTCGGACCCCACACCTATCGAGTCCCCCGGGGTCCACCCTCAGCCCTACGCTCTTCAACGTCTACATGGCTCCGCTAGCCCCCATCGTCATAACCTACGGACTCAACATTGTGTCATATGCAGACGACACCCAACTCATCCTCTCCCTATCCAACGAACCCAACACCGCCAGACACAAATTTCAAGAAGGCATGGAAGACGTCGCCAAATGGATGAAAAACAGCTGCCTACAACTAAACACCAACAAAACAGAAGTACTCATCATGGACCCAAACCCCGATGCCTGGAACGACACCTGGTGGCCCCCCACCCTCGGAAGCTCGCCCACCCCACAGACCATGCATGCAACCTGGGAATCATCCTGGACTCAGAGCTCAAAATGGACCACCAGATCAAATCCTTCTCGTCCTCCTTCTTCCACTAAGCCTGGGCGGTGAACTACGCTCCGCTCGTGGAGCTTGCGAAGTTTAGGTAGATTCGCGTAGATCGCTACGCAATCTACCGCGTAGCATAGTTGTTTTGCTTCCTCGCCCGCTCAATATTCATTCGCGCGCGCGCAGTAACGTCTTACCGTGATTCTGTGTTCACAAACTCGCTTTTCTGTCCGTTCGCGTGCGCCACGAGATTTGTAATATGGCCGCCCGATCCCGCGAGAGTTTGCGAACACGTCATTCGGACGCGCGAGCTGACATCCGGCGGCTGTCTTGGTAAGATCGCGATCCCGAACATACAAAAACTACAATCTGGCGAAGAATATCTCTCGAGCATCATAAAACCTTCTCGAAAATGATCATTTTGCTCAGAAAAACTCCTCAGATTGTGATTTGGCTGTAGTCATTTGTGCAAGGAGTCCTTTTTTTTTAACTCTTTTTTTCAAGAGGAAGGAAGTGCCCCTGAGTCTCCAACTTCCTGTTCCTGTCCTGCAGGCTCCTCCCAGTGCTTTGTCCATGTGCTGTTCACTTTCATTTGGATTTGGAGCTGGAAGGATCACTTTTTGTGTCTGTCTGCTGCATCATATCATTGGATTGGATTTATTTGAGGACTTTTTGATTTGAGATTTAATTTTACAAGTAAGTTGGAGAATTGGTGTACGTGTTTGTTTCATTGGGGCTTGTTTGTACCTACATTTTTCTGGGATTTGCATTGTTTTTAAAAATTGTTGTGGGTGGCCTGTACTTTCAATAGGGGCCTAGCTGTTTTTCTTTGCAATTTCAGCCAGTAGGCAGGCGCGCAACACCCATTGGGCTCACCGGGCTTCAGGCCCCCCCGTCAGGTGTGTCAGCCCGGCTGAGACAGCCTCGCGGGCTGGCGTCCGTCTAATTGCAGCCGGACCCGAGTACTTCACAGGTCTTTAAAAGACCATTTACTCGTTAATGAGGCTTTTGTTGTGTTTTCACCCCTTCTTACAGCCACTCTGCCTATGGCTGGAAGACTTAGCCCCCGCCGAAATATTTTTCAGCCCCCCCCCCCGAAATTTGGCTCTAGTTGCCCGCCTGCCAGTAGGGTACCCATGGGTCCATGTTTCTGTGTTGTCTGTTGAATTTAAACATCATGCAGGGCATGGATGGCATAGGATTGAAATGCTAAATGTGGCTGTGGTGTATTTCACTGTTTGTGTGTGTTAAATACCTTTGTTGGATGTGTGTGTGTGCGCTTGATGTGTAACTTCTTTCCAATCCTTTTGTAGCCCTGTTGATTTTCATTTTTGTATTAAAGCTGTGTTGTTTAGCAGGCCTCCTTTGTCCGGTCATATATAGGCCTGCTTCAGTTCATTGTTTTCCATGGCCTGTTGTGACTGAGTGCCCATGTGGCTTGCGGCAATTTTGTGGTGGTAGTTTAGTAGTGTGTGCTTCTTTTTCCATAAAGGCCTGCATGTCTTTTCTTTGTTCCCCTTGGCTTATGCTTGTTGTTGTTGTGTCCTGGCCATGTGTGTGGCGGCCATTTTGTGAAGACAGGCAGTGTGCTTTTGGCATAGGCTTACATTGTCTGTCTTCCATTTCTTGTTGTTGTGGGTGGGTAGCGGCCATTTTGTGGAGCCATCCAAGCAGTGTGCTTGCTTTTGCCATTCTGTTCCAAGCTTGTGACCTAGTCTGCCAGTAGGCCCAGAGGTAGCCATCATCAAATCATGGGTGCATAAAAACAGTTTGTGTTGTCTGTTGAATTTTAACACCATGGATGGCTTTGGATTGAATGGCAAAAGGTGTTTTTTGTGGTGGAATTGCAGCTTTTGGGTGTGTGCTAAATAAATAGGGCTTTTCAGCCCGTAGGTAACCCTACTTTTGGCAACTCTGCACAGCGTGACAACGCGGATTTACAGTTTGTCATTTTCGCGCTCTCAATATGCGTGTTCGCGATAACGACTTATTGTACAGTTCGCGATGCCGAACACGCAGAATTTGCAATCTGGCAAACAATATCTTGCGAGCAATATAAAACTTTCTCGAAAACGCTGATTTTGTGCATTTTGCTAAAAAAAACTCCTCAGGTTGTCATTTTGCTGTAGTTTTGGAACACGGAGTCACTTTTATTTTTTCAAAAAATGTTTTAGAAGAGGAAGTAAGTTCCACAGAGACTCCAACTTCCTGTTCCTGTCCTTTGTATTCACTTTTTTGTTATTATTGTGGTGGGTGGCCTAAGCATGTGGGTGGCAGCCATTTTGTGAAGGCAGGCATTGTGCTTTTGCCATAGGCCTGCATTGTCTGTCTTGCATTCCTGACCTTTTCTTGTTTTTGTGAGTGTCCTGGCCATGTGGTGGCGGCCATTTTGTGGGACCAGCCACTGTGCTTTTTCCATAGGCCTCCAAGCTTGTGGCCTAGTCTGCCAGTAGGCCCAGGGGTACTACTCATCAATCATCATGGGTGCATGGAAGTTAAACAACTGTTTTTGTGTTGTGCGTTGAATTTCAACACCATGTATGGCATGGATGGCTTTGGATTGAATTGCAAAAGGTGGTTTTTGTGGTGGAAAGGTGGTTTTTGTGGTGGAATGGCAGTTTTTGGGTGTGTGTTAAATAAATAGGGCTTTTCAGCCAGTAGCTAACCCCAGGAATTCAGCTCGCGTACTTTTGGCAACTCTGCACAGCGCGACAACGCGGACTTACAGTTTTTGTCATTTTCGCGCTCTCAATATGCGTATTCGCGCACGCGATAATGACTTTTTGGACAGTTCGCGATGCCGAACATGTAGAATTTGCAATGTGGCAAACATTATCTCGCAAGCAACATAAAACCTTCTCAAACGCTGATTTTGTGCATTTTGCTAAAAAAAACTCCTCAGGTTGTCATTTTGCTGTAGTTTTGGAGCACGGAGTCACTTTTATTTTTTCTAAATTTTTTTTAGAAGAGGAAGTAAGTTCCACAGAGACTCCAACTTCCTGTTCCTGTCCTTTGTATTCACTTTTTTGTTATTATTGTGGTGGGTGGCCTGAGCATGTGGGTGGCGGCCATTTTGTGAAGGCAGGCATTGTCTGTCTTGTATTCCTGACCTTTTCTTGTTTTTGTGAGTGGCCTGGCCATGTGGTGGCGGCCATTTTGTGGGACCAGCCACGGTGCTTTCTCCATAGGCCTCCAAGCTTGTGGCCTAGTCTGCCAGTAGGCCCAGGGGTACTACTCCTCAATCATCACGGGTGCATGGAAGTTAAACAACTGGTTTTGTGTTGTGCGTTGAATTTCAACATCATGTATGGCTTTGGATTGAATTGCAAAATGTGGGCTTTACTTTTTTTCTGGGGTATATTTCACTTTTTGGGTGTTGTAAATAAATACCTTTTTATGTGTATATGTTCATTGTTGTTGCTTCCTGATGCTGCATCCATCCCATGTGATGCACAAATTTTTACTTGGGGAAAACAGACTACACTACATTTATGTTTTTGTTCTTTGCTATTCTTATTCTTCCTGAGTGTACACAGTACAGTAGTACACCAGGAGCCCTGGCCTTGTTGTCAGTCTCATAAATGGCTACACTGTTGTTGTTCACTGACTTAATAAAATGTAATAATTGTGACCACCCACCACACACTAAGAAGTTATATATTATATTAGTTTGATTGCACTATCTTTTGACTGATGTTCTTCTGGCTTCTTTGCTTTTAGGTGCACAAAAGACGGAGGAGGCGTGTCATCATCGCCCGTTGTGGTGCCAGACCGACGTCCTGCTGCTGTACACGACGTGACGTTTGAGTGACCTGACCAGCCATCTCTGCAACTGAGTGCGGTTGACATCTGAAGAAGATGCCCCCAAAGAAAGCAGGTAGCAGGTCCTCCGGTACCAAGAAAGTTGCCATGGAGAAGAAGGAACAGAAGAAGAAGGTGTGCCGCCCAAAACCTTTTTTGGGACACCAAAAATGACGCCTGCAGCAGCGGTGTCCGGGGGCCAAGCTGGGTGCAGCACCTCCGCATCAGTGGGCCCAACCCACCAACCCAGGCCAAAGCAGATGAGTGTGGAAGAGGTAGCCAGCCTAATGGTGGAAAGCAGTGATGCTGAGCCTGAACTAAACTTATCGCTATCTCAAAGTAGTACACAATCAACGCAGGAGGGAACACAGCAGATAAGTGGTCAACAACAACAGCCGCAACCACCGCCCGCATTAGTAGCTGTTGTTCCTCCCGAAGTAGGGGCAGTTCAGGAAATTGAGCCTCATGCAGAGGAAGAAGAGGAAGTCACTCCTTCAGAAGTTCTATTGTCTTACAAATCCCCAGCAAGTAAAAGGAGGGTTAATACATCAAGTTCTTCGCCAAGCCCCCCTTCTGATGATCTAGATGCCACTTGGAAGCCACAAACTGAGTCTGAGAGGGAGACACGTCACAAGAGCAGGCATGGGAAAAGGAAGGTTCCAGAAAGCCTTACACTTATGGAGGTTGATGTAGAAGAGCAGGATGATGATGAGCCAGTCATCACGAACATCACTCTCGGCCCAGAGGAGATGGAGACCAACATTTTTACCCTATCCAAAATGGCTGCGAGGGATGTAGCACGCATACCTCCAACACAGGTAACACCAACATGACCTCCAGCTTCCATATTTACATTAGCAAAGAGCCGGCAGCGTCCTACATCCAGCACAAGCACCACCTCAGCAGAAGTAGGTAGTGGTACTGCACAGAGTCAAATTCGACGCACACCCTCCAGTTCATCCAGCATTGGAAGTGTCACCTCCAGCAGGAGACAAAAGTTAAGCTCCCCAGTGTGGGACTTCTTTACGGTTAGCGAAAAGGAGGAGAACATTGCTATATGCTCCCTTTGTCATACCTCTGCTAGTGGTAGGCTTGGTACAAACTATGGTACCGGCGGCCAAATGACCCATCTGACAAAACACCACGCAATCCAGTGGGAGGAGCACCTTCGTCGCATAAAAACTGGAACCATTGATGTTGGTGGGGATAAACAAATAGAAGGTCCACTCACGGTGGAACAGGAAGAAGAAGAGGGAGACATTCTCTGTGGTAGTGGTACACAAAGAAGCCCTGTCCCCAGCACTGTAGTGGTAACACCCACATCCTCCGCAACATCTCAGTGGCACAAGAGTCAGACTGAGACACCAAGGAGTACTGCTTTTAAAAATAGTGCGATGTTGAGCACAGGAAGGAATACCACGCAGCCTACCATTCTTAGCATGTTTACAAGGCCGAGGGGCAGTACGAACGCAACCACCCAATAGCACGTTTGTACAATGAGAAGCTGGCTAAAATGTTAGCACTGGACCTTCTCCCTTTTTCTTTTGTTGTAGAGGTGGGTTTTCTGGAATTTGTGACAACCATCTGCCCAAAATGGAAGGTTCCCAGCCGCTACTATTTCGCCAGAGTTGCTGTTCCAGCACTACATCACGACGTGCTGGAATTGCTTGGAAAAGCCTTAAAACAGAGTGCTGTTCAGAGTATCCACCTGACAACAGACATGTGGACCAGTTGCCAAGCCACTGATTACATGTGCATCACTGCACACTGGGTCTCTTTTTTGGGTGTTAAAGATAAGATATATGGAGGTGTTGTTGACACTGCTGAGATTTTTAAAGACACTCGCAAACATGCAACTGTAGCCATGTTTGCTATGGAGAAATCTCATACTGCTGCAAACATTTTGGATGAGTTTAACAGCAAGGTGTTTGAGTGGCTGCGACCAAGAGGGCTTAACATTGGTTTTGTTGCCACGGACAATGGCAGTAATGTAGTTAGGGCCATGAAAGATGGTGGCTATTTCAGGGTCCCGTGTTTGGCACACTGCATTAACATTGTTGTTCAAGACTTTCTGAAAAATGAAAGCAAAGTCAGCAACTTACTGACCACCTGCAGAAGAATATGCACACATTTCAACCATTCTTTTAAAGCCCGGAAGCAGCTGAGGGTCATTCAACGTGAGCATAAAATGCCAGTCAAAGCACTCATCCAGGATGTGCCAACACGTTGGAACTCAACTTATTACATGCTTGAGCGTCTGTTTGAGCAGTACTTACCACTCAATGCTTATGTCATGAAAAGGTCAGGAGATCCTACTGTAAAAGGCATGACCATTGAGATGGCCCAATGGGACTTTATTAAATGCCTGACAGAGATGCTACTTCCTTTTGAGGTCTTCACACGTGAAGTCAGCAGGGAGGACTGTACCATGGGCCAAGCTATCCCATTGTTGTACATGCTAGAGCAAGAGCTGAAGGAGATGTCAGAAATGTACGCAGGTGTGGATGACAAAGTAGACGCATATTATTTGGCGGACACCTTAGCCGTTCGCTTATCTGACAATACAAGGATTCAAAATAACATTGTGTCACATCAACATTACATTACTGCCTCAATTTTGGATCCACGTTACAAATTATTGCTGAGCAGTAATGAAGTAATTCCTTTTTCAGAAGTGGATGTTGTCAAGTACAAAACTTGGATAGCTGAGGAAGCCACTGACTTTGAAAACAAACGGATCTTGATTAGAGGCCTGCCACCCCAGGCCAGAAAAAGTACTACAGGGCACCCAGAGTCAAGTTCTACTTGAGAGCAGTGCGTTTGCCTCCCAGCAGTCACCAACACTACCAGCAATAACATCAACAACAGCTCCAACAGGATCATCAGCCACATTTAAAAAAACGGCAGGTGATTGGTTTCTACGGAAAGGGTTTTTTACGTCCATTACTGATGCAAAGTTAAAAGAGACCAAGCAAATCGGAGCACCCCTGAACATTGAGCGGATGGTTCAGGCCTATCTGGATGACACAACAGAGGTCTTCATGGAGCAAAGTCCATTGGTGTATTGGTATGGGAAAAGAAGCCAGTGCTCAGCAGGCTGGCGATAAAGTATGTGGCTTGCCCTGTTGCAAGTGTCTCTTCAGAGCGTGGTTTCAGTGCTGCTGGTGCCATTGTTACTGTGAAAAGGACCAGTCTCTCGCCCAAAGGCGTGGAGAGGTTAACCATGATCAAAATGAATCAGCACTTTATACCACCGGAGTACAAAATACGTGAATCACAGCAGGAAGAGGAGGGCGACTTCGATGACATAAGTAGTGGGTTACATGACGTACTTCTTTCCGAACCACCAGAGTTTGAGGACGAGCTCCTCTTCACTGACAACTAGGCTTTCAAATTGTTCTTCCTTCCTTTATTTGTGGGTGTATCTGTTTTTCTGGTTCAAATCTAATCACAACAAATCCATCAACACCGTCTCTTTTTTTTATTTCCCTATTGGAGTTGCACGTCTGTGCATAACTGTCCACTCCACTCCTCAGAGTCCTGCTCCATCTTCCTTACTCTCCCTAAATACATTTCAAGCAAACCAGACATTGGATGGAAATGGAGAATAGTACAATACATGTTGCCTCTAACAGTCCCTCCATAAGAAGTGAAACGTGACTACAGCCTCCCGTTTTGTTTCCAAGCCGAAACTCATCACTGTCAGAAGGCTAGGCATCTGATCTGACAGCCAAAGAGAAGAACAAAACAGGTAATGATTATTATGAATGATGGCATGCATTGCATGCTTGCTGACTATGAGTGAATGTGCATGAAGTCTAACTATACTAGTTTATCTACAAAGTAAAAGTGACTCAGGTGACAGTCAATGTTTCCTTGTTGTTTAATAACCACATTGTACTCCTACTACTGCAGGTGTCGGCCAATATCCGTTGCAATTTTGTAATATGGAATATATTATAAACTTAATCAGTCCCTACAGACTGAGTTGGTGTTAGAGAACACGTACCACACGGTCATGATGCTGACCATACTATCTTGTATATAACAACAGGAGTATAACCCATATACCACGTTGAGAGGTGGGTAGGTATGTAAGAAAGAGCAACAATTCTCAACAGGTATTATTACGCTAGACAATTAAAATTGTATGTCCAAGACATTAGACCGAGGGGAAAAAAGGAAGACTCTTTGAAGAATTTTTGAAGAATGTATTTAAATCAAAACATCATTAGAGCGTCATTCGTGGGAACACGAGAAAGTAATTTTTACAGTTGTATCAGCACTGTAGAAATACATTTTTGAGAAAATAATAAATAGTAACAACCCAAATTGTACTTGGTGCTGGATGTGAAAGTGAAAGTGGCGACACAAGTGACAATTGTGAAAAACAGCGACGGCGGCGCAAGAGAAGTGACAAATAATGTACAGTGAGAACAATTTCATATAAAATATACTGTGGTCGAGGAAATAAATTGATTATTTATGGTAATTCAAGACAATCGTTTTGAAACGAGAAAACCATAAGAGAAATGTTGCGCGATTAATGGCGCTGAACGGTCGACGGCGTTTCGATCCTTCAGGTTAGGATCATCTTCAGGACCGGTCCTGAAGATGATCCTAACCTGAAGGATCGAAACGCCGTCGACCGTTCAGCGCCATTAATCGCGCAACATTTCTCTTATGGTTTTCTCGTCACTTTCACTTTCACATCCAGCACCAAGTACAATTTGGGTTGTTACTATTTATTATTTTCTCAAAAATGTATTTCTACAGTGCTGATACAACTGTAAAAATTACTTTCTCTTACGACCATACTATCTTTGCACACAGTCAGTCAGTTGGATCGGAGATAATGGAGATAATGGATGGAATAACTGCGTTTCATGGACTGCCTTAAAAGGTAAACAGTTTCAACAAGACCCACAGCAGACCTAGGCTACATGTCCGTGTAGTGGTGTGGACTGGAGTAGAGTGTAGTGGTATAAGGGACAATGGCGCATTGATTTATTCACTTCATTTGGAAAATGCTAGGTTGCTGCAGTGCATATGCCTTTTGTCTGGCTCTGTCAAAATTTAAGGTAAATGGGGGTAGGGTGCCTGGCCTGTGCCGTGGTTGGCCTGTTCTGTGCTGGCTCCTGTCCAGTTGTTGTTTTAACTTAATGCTGTAGAGTAGACACTATGTATCCAAGCCGCCTCAGTCTGAAAGTGTTCTCTCAAGAGTCTTGTCTTCTCTTCTTGCACTCCACTGTAATTGAGTTTATTTTTTTTTAATTCAGTTATTTTTCAATACCCCTTTTGTTTTTCCATCTACACTTAAAGGCCGGCCTTTACCCTGTGCTATAATGGGAGAAATAACTCACACTTACCTTACCAATCCGCATCAGGCAGGCAGTGGTACCCAAGATTGATGTGCGGAGTGTCCATGGAAGGGAGGACCAAGATGAATGACGGGAATGATGCAACTCCACATTTGGACCAGGATAATACAGTAACTTTAGTATCATTCATCATTCGTCTTTAAATGTATTTGATTCCTTTTTTCTCTTCAATCATTACGACTGTTGTGGTTTGTTTGGTAATTGATCCCTACAACTATTTTTTAATTTCCTTTGCTAGCTTGAAAAATAAAAGTAAGCCCGGTACAGCATGTATTTTGGTTCGCTCTGAGGGCAGACAGGCAAGGCAAATTTCATATTAATAATTTCTGCACTGTACAGTCTAATTGTGTAGTAGTAGTTAGTAAGTACAACTCATTAACCATCAAGTTCTCTTCATCATCATGCATGCATTTCCTTTTTCTCACTTTATAGATTTCTTTGCTAATGGATCATGGTCGTCTTCCAAGATTGTGTTTTACTTTTGTTGTGTCCATGCATACTGTCTGTTTTTCTTTGTCAAACCTTTCCCCAATCCCCCGTTCCCATCCATTCATCAATCCCTAATCCTCTTCCCCCGGGCTGTGTGATTTATATTGAGGTGTGATTTGACTACATTAAATGTACACCAACAATTGATCACACGCTTGTTGGGGCAGATGTGGTGAAAGCAACACTAATTGAATTTCAAGGCAGGGCAAGGATCTTCTTCTGCTTGCCCACCCATGCTGTACTTTACTTTGTTCTACTACTCCTCCCACAGGCTCTCTCAGTCAAGTGACTTTCTCTTTCTTTTTTCAAAAGCTTTTGCCAGTGTCTACTACTACCACCACCACAATAATGGCATCTTCTCCATTCATTTGGGAAACCAACCATGCAGCCATCACTGTGCCGAACTTCATCATCATCAATCACAGGTAAGATACGTTTGGTGGGAGGTATAATGGACTAGGAGGAGAGACTGACAGTACTAGTATGACAAATAAAATAACTCAGTGAGGGGTACCGCATCTATCTGTTTGTGTGTTACAAAATTGGCAGATCTTTTAAATCAAACACTGGCTGCGGGCATGCAGCAGCAAGGAAACAAAGTAACAAACCATGTGACGTAAATTGAATTCGTAAAACAGTAACCCGCCACAAAACATTAACATCGTATGTTTAAGTAAATAATATATAATTCAATATACCCTAACAAAAATAAACTATCCCACTCTGACCTGACCCACCCCCCTCCCTAACCCCAACCAATGTCCAAAAGTCAAAGTCCAAAATGTCCGTAAAAAAGTTAAACCCCAACGCCCAAAACCCACCCACCATCAAAAGGAATTAAAAAAGGGGCAAATTGACAAGGTCCTAAAGTCGTCGGGCTTTCAGGTGTTTGTCCACTAAGATTTTGACACGCTCCTCTAGGTGCTCATCCAAGCGGGCCATCTGGCGGAGCATCTGGCGGAGAAATGCCCTGCAGTTACATACAGGGTGGGGGGGCAGCAGTGCTAGATATAGAGGCACGGCGCGGCTGCCGGACCACAGCGCCGTAAAACTGGAGGCAGGGCCTGACTGGGGCCCGGGGCATTGGAGGAGGCTGCAGCTGCAG
Source organism: Triturus cristatus (assembly GCF_964204655.1). NCBI lineage: Eukaryota > Metazoa > Chordata > Amphibia > Caudata > Salamandridae > Triturus > Triturus cristatus. Next base: position 1,046,441,990 of record NC_140582.1, read on the forward strand.
CCGCCTCCTCCTCCTCCTCCTCCTCCGCCTGAGCCACCAGCCGCCGATATTCCTCGCAAATGGCCTCCAGTTTACGGCGCCGGGCCCTGGCTGCCAACTCCTTCCTCGTAGGTTTTGGTTGGGAAGGAGTGTCTATATCAAGAAAGAAATAGAACATGTTGTAACCAATACTCTTAGCAAAACAGAAACACAAAATTCATTCAACACATAGTGGCACAGTATCACTAGCAAGCACAGTACATAACATTTGTGATTTTGTGGTAAGTATCTATACTCCTACTTCCTCGGACTCTAACATTTGTGGGAGTTTCCGACATTATACTAGCACTATGTACTCCAGTACACACCAGTCGTCTTGTTCTCATCTCTAGTTTAGCGAAATTACATAACCTTGTTGTAGCCGGCATGCCAGCTCAGTCAGCTAAGCTTGCACCAAAGAGAAACAAATATGAGTCACATGATGCAGACTCACGTTAATTTTATTTACTACTACTGTCTGCATTTGGGGAAGCTCATATTTTTGTATTATGGGTGGCACTGGCCATACTCTGTCTGTTACATGAGGGCAATTGCTCAATTTCACTTTCACCCAGCCCTGGGTACTACAAAAAGGCTGATTATTTATCGGATCCATTGATCATTGCTTATATTATAGATGGTAATATGACATCAGGTCAGTAGCGGCCAGTGGTGGGAGTGCTGCCGGGCGGTGACGTGGGAAGGTGCAGGGTGGGGGTAGTAAACTATGGATTACGGACAATCACAGGTAATTAAACAATACATATAAATAAATAAAACAAATTTCGTTGCACGCACTGCATCACATTTGGCGGTGCAGTGTGCACAATGAAAATCATTTTCTTTATTTTTATGTTTACTCACCTGTATTTGGCCGCAATACATAATTTACTTACCACCCGCCCTGCCCCTCCCCATGTCACCGCCCGCCAGCACTCCCACCACCGACCGCTACTGCATAAGGTACTTTGCTCTCATTGATTGTGTAACCAACAGATAGGCCACCCTTTGCAGGCTGGCTGACACAATCGAAAATACATTAACACAGGTAGGGAGTGGTCCTCGGAGTCAGGCGCTTCAGCTTGAATATATATATATATATATATATATATATATATATATATATATATATAAATATATAAGATGTGCTTGCAAACTACTGCGAGTCAACTGTATTCTGAAAATACTACTTATATTGCCCTCCGCTTTGCTACTCTGGCGCAGTTTCTTCTACATTTTCTTCAAAGTAAGACTCTCCAGTGACAGTCTCCACCTATGCTGTCTATTGATGATAGTACATCCAGGCATACATCCATTAAAGTAAATGTCTATCCTTTTTTATATATCTCTTAACAAACCTTAGTTGGTTTCACCAACAACCACCCAGGCGTCCGCTCCTTCCTTGCTTTCCTTGGCTTTGATTTTGAACCAAACACCGCTGATTCTTGCTATCTAGTACTATCCACCCATACTGTGTCGCCCACACAGGCAGGCATCCTCTTTCACCTGCCACCCATCCTTCAACAACCCATGCATCTGATCTGATTACTATCAGCCGCCTATGCATGCTTCCAACATATCCTTCTCTGCCATTCAGTCATTATCTCGCCTGTCCTTCCACCCTTCTTTCCCTCTTTGTTCAACACATCCATCAAGGTCATCTGATCTGAGTTTGTCTTCTCCATAAAACCTTCACAGCTGAGTTGGAGTCATATAGAAGAGGCCATTGGTTACTCAACTCACGCTGCTAATGCTAAGTAAAGGGTGTTGTCTTCAACCGTTGTATAATGTTCAATACAACTTAATAAGTCGCACAGTACAGTGAGTGAAGTAGTGAACACACTTCCATCTAGTAGTAATGTCAAGAAGTAATGAATATAACTTACCACCGCCCACCACTGCTGCTGGCTCCCCCCTGTAGCTCCTGCAGGTGCCGCCTGTTTTCCCGCCCCCTCCGGAATGGCCGCATTGCCATCGCCGTTGGCCCCGCCGGTACTTGTGATTGGTAGTATGCCTAGAAAAAACATTACACATTTTTAGATGCCTGGAAACTTCCCCCTATTTTATTAGTGTTCACTTGGAAGATTGAAAAAAAAGTTAATACAACATACATCAGCACTAGAGTAGTACAGTCAGTAGACAGACACTAGTAGTGTTATATGGTTTCTAGGGTCATCTAGTCCTACTCTACTCTTTTGAAAGTTAGCCTGAGCCATGTGTAACCCTTTTAGATTCATCATGTCTATTACTCTTTTTGCGCATATTTAATTATACCTCGCAGCTTCTCGACATGTGCAGTAGACGCCTTTGAGGCCACATGACGGTTGCGTACAAGTGAAGAGGTCGAAAAACCACCCACTTTGTTATGGAGTTTGGTTAGTCCGTATTGCTTAGCCATCACATGTACATGTTACACTTTTTGCCATGACTGTGAAATGCTTGCATTATTGAAGTATACTATCTAACGCGCAGCATTTTTCTCATAATAGGCGGAAGATTCCCTTCTACAAACCAGAGATTTGCAGAGCTTATGATGCATGATGTAACCAGTATTTCTACATTCTACGGTGAGGGGTCTTCCAGAATTCACACAGATCTTTTGTCTTGTTCTTGTTGCCCTGCACTTGTAAATGTTTACTGTTTTAATCTTATGCTTTTTGCTGTTGACGATGGCTGTAGTAAAATTTCATATAACGACATACAGAGCTTGTTACTTATTTCAAATAAACCTTTTGAACTTACACATAGACTCTGTGGTATTTGGTGTGGTGGGGTGGACTTACACAAGTGAGTGAGTAAAAGGGTGTTATTACGTATGGGTTGCCTGTCTCAGTCATCATCATTGTGCATCTTCTTCGTGTGGGGGGTCGGGAGTGGGACCTAATGTGAGACACTGTAGCTAGTCGGTCAGGGGATCGTGGGTTCTTCTGACTGAGGTGTGATGAGTAAGGTCCAACCTCCCATCACCAACATCCTATTTTATTGTGCATAGTTCTGTATGTGGCTCTGCAGAATTACTATAACAGTAGTAGTATGTACTATCCGATTCAAAATACTAGTCAAATATCTAGTTGGGCATTTTGTTTGTGGGAATTGCCAAAGCCTCAACATTAAGAAGACTAGAAGAGGACAGCCCAAAGGACAGGACACAGTGGCTAGAGCTATTGGTCAATCTGAGTTTTATTATTCCAAAGAATACCTTCAATAAAGAATGGCCAACTGTAAAAGCTTAGCTACAGACAGAATAATAGTAGTAGTAGTAGTAGTAGTAGTACAGAGAGTCATAGCAGAGGCAGTTAGAAGGAACTTAGTTAGATGCAGGGATAACCAAAATTTGGAAACAGATAGTCAAGGTCAAAGAAGCTTTTGTAAAAAATAGAATTAGAAAGTGGAACCATAATTTATAGTTCGGAAAAAAAAGATGCAGTAAAAGTTAGGGAAATATAATTGTTAATATTAACCACTGGAGGACTTACTGGAGCCAGCAGCAGGAGCCTCGGTAGAGGAGCGGTCCTCTCCTGGTTGATGTTGTCCCGCCGACTCGGACCCCGTCTTCTTGCCCCTGGGTGGTGCTGATGTTCATGTAAGATATAATAAAGAAAGAGACAAACATTAAGGAGTGCTGTGAAACAAATAAATCATTTGGAAAAATAAGTCAAAAAGCATTTTAGGAAACAGCAATTGCAATAAAATTGACCTATCTAATCAGATGGATCGACTACTGGGCTGCTTGCTGGATTCACAGATCGTCTACTTATTTATGAACACTCCAGTGCTCCATAATCATTCTGATTACAAATACTAACGAAGCCTAGTAAGTACCACCTGACCTAGACCACCTATTCCAGACAGGCCAATTGTTCACCAAGTCTGCATTTCCATTATTTTTAGCCAGAAAATGCATAGATGAGATGGAGGACACATGCATAAATTTGTGCATACACCAAATTAGGGGTTGGTTGCATCTGATCTTGTTCTGCTACTGAATGACCCTGCTAAGCCTACCACTCACTAAACAAACTACAAAAGGTTCTATAGAGGATTGGGGTAAGCAGCACTCAGTGACAGAGGAGGCGTCACACAGACCGTAAAACAATTATTAACTAATACTAACTAAACCTAGTATCCAATATCCATCCACCACTATTTCACTGGAGGACAATGACAGGAGTAGAGTCTCTCTAGCAATAGCCTTTCCTAACTTCAGTTCTCTAAAATAAACTCTTACATTAATCAGCCCAAGCTAGCGCAAAGTTGCAAACAAGTAAGAGTAGCACCGAGCACCTAGGTCCTACAATCACAGAAGATTTTGAAACGTAATTTACCAGCAACGCGTTAGCAGCAGTGATCTTGTTATTCGTCAAAAATTTAATTTAAACACAAATTACTCACCAAGCCCAACGACCTAGACACCTAGCAGGTCCAACAGGTCCTGCTTCCGGTCCAGGATGTCAGACCACCGGTGGGCCAGCTGATTATGGGTGCGCCGGACCCCTGAGCACCAGAACACTGCCCGGCGCACCTTCGCCCACCAACGGTGACGCTCCTGAAGCCGGGCCTGCCACCTGCTGCCAAGGTCAAGGTCAAGGGGAGGTGGCGCTGGATGAAAAAAACAAGTTCGGCCACCTCCGCCTGACCAAAAGGTTGCCGGGCCTGCACCCGTGCAGGATGCATTCGACCGCAAGGCAGGCGGCTCCTAGGTGCAGGCCCCTTGCCCTGTGATGCCCTAGAGCTAGACGTGCCCTTGGCCATGATTCTGGGGGAAGAAGTAAGAAAGAAGTAATAAAAGTAAAAAAAACACAGTAAAAGTAGGAATAAAATACAGGGAACGAGAGATAGATGATAACTAAAAAAAAAGTCAGAAAAAATGTTTTAAATACTAAGGATTACAAAGATTAAGGGAGGATAGAAAAGTAGGCCCAGAACCATAGCATAGAGTGAAAAGCAAGATGGCCGCGCCCATTTGCGACCGCACGATATTTCTCGCGAGCATGTAATAATCGTCGCGAACAAGTAAAATGCGCTCCCGAACACGACATGCGCTTTACGAACACGCTATACGCGACCCGGAACAGGAAATAAGGCATCGCGGGTGGGACAATTGAAAAACAAGATGGCCGCGCCCATTGGCGACCGCATGGGTAAGATCGCGAGGTATTATCCCCCGAGCATGCAAACAGCTCCCCGAACACGCACAACGCGCTCCCGAACAAGAAAAAGGCATCGCGAACGGGCGCCCCAAGCAACTACGCATGCTCGCGTAGTGCAAGAACATTTTCGCGTACGCCCAGGGTTAGCTTCCACACCCTCCGCCTCCTACGTAACACCTTCAAATGGATTCCCCTCGAGCACAGAAAGACCGTCACGCATGCCCTGGTCACCAGCAGACTCGACTACGGCAACGCACTCTATGCCAGAATAAACAAAAACCTCACCCTCAAGCTACAGAACATCCAAAACGCCGCCACAAGACTGGTCCTCAACCTGCCAAGACACTGCCATATCTGCCAGCACCTGAGAACACTCCACCGTCTCGCCATCGGAGCTAGAGTCACCTTTAAGATGCTAACCCACACTAACAAGGCCCTCCTTGACACCGGACCAGCATACCTGAACAGCCGAGTGGAGTGTGTGAGAAAGTGCCCTCTCTTGCATGGTATGCCCCCACTTTTTGCTGAATTGCTGATTTTCTTTGATTGGGTGTGCCCTGGGCTCCTGCTAATCAGTTACCCAGGGCCTATGTTCCTTCCCAAAACTGCATTGAAGCCTAAACCCAATTGGCATCTCTGGCCACATGTCAGCCCCTGGTAAATGGAACCACAGGTACCCAGGGCACTGTGACCAGAGAAGGCCTCTAAGGGCTGCAGCACTTATTGTTCCACCCTCAGAGGCCCTGTACCCTGACACCCACACACTGCCTTTGCAGACTGGGTGCCTTGGTGCAGAACAATGTGAAGAGTCGACATAGCACACATCCCTGTGTGCCATGCCCACAAACCACTGCTCTGGCATACATCAGTCACCCCTCTAGCTGGGTGCTCTATGCCAGTGGTGAGGGTACAGGTGCATGAGCCCTGTACCCCTACAGTGCCCAAATCCATTCCTGGGCACTGTAAGTACAGTGCTGCCATTAAAGAGTATATGGTGCTGGGAGTTTGTCATTATGAACTCCACAGCACAATAATGGCTACACTGAAGACTAGGAAGTTTGGTATCAAACTTCTCAGCCCATTAACCCACACTGATGCCAGTGTGGGATTAAATGTAAAATGCACCACAGAGGGCATCTTAGAGATGCCCCCTGAAATTCAACCAACTCCTAGTGACCTGACTGAGTGGCTGCTTAGGCTGCCACCACCAGACAGGTTTCTGGACCCCTGTGTCGAGAGCTTGCTGCTCTCGGGGGCCTGAAACAATGCACATCCTGGCACGAGGTGCCAAGCCTCCTCCCCCAGGATGGGCAGGGTTCACGAAGGAGAAGCTTCAAAGGCATGCCCCCTTTGTGAGCCTCTCCAGACCATTTGCTGCTTTCAGCAACTGGTCCCCACTGGTTGTACCTCCCACTTTGGGTGGGAGAACGGGCGGAAAAACTAGTGAGGAAGAGAGGTGTGCCCATCTCTGCCAACTCAACCCCTAAGGTGGGGGAGGAGGCGAGGTGAAGCACAACCTTGAGTCCCTGCCATCTTGGGGACGGGGGGACCCAGCCAACCAGGGACAGGCTCCTGCCCCCCTCGCACTGGAGAGTGGCAGAATAGGGGTTGTACCCACCCCAGGGAAGGGACCCATTGGTCCATGCCCTTTACCTACCTGTAACGAACGCCCTTAAATTTAGTATTTAGGGGGACCCTGAACCTTCAACAACAAGAAAAGATAGGAAGAAGGACGAAGAGCCGTGCAGTGCTAACAAGAGGACAACGCCCACTGACTTGGCCCCAGCACGACAGGCCTGTCTCCCCTCAAGCCTGCTCCTACGAAATCCCGGTGTGTCCAGCAGCCAGCAACCTCACAAACCCCGGAGGACCTGCCTGTCTTCACTTTCCAGACTGTTTCTCCCGTGAACACCAGACGTGTTTAAACTGTAGCTCCTGGTGCCAGCCGGGAACCGCAAATTCAGCCCACTCTGCACCCGCCGAACCTGGCCCGAGCTCGAGTGGAAAAACACCACGAGGAGGTCGACCCGGCGATCCGGACCCAAGATCCGGTGACCCCTGACCTGCCTCAAGCCTCCTGACGACGCCTGCAGCCTCAATCCAGAGAACCCCCCCTACCGCGACCAGAGCAGGTAAGAAAATCTGACGTCCCAAGACACTCCTGCACAAGACGCCCCACAGCCATGTGTGCCCAAACAAACGGTCCCTAACCAACCTCCAACATCCCAACTTACCCCTCGAAGTGGTGGTTGCTCCTGAAAGATAATCGTCCCAGAGCCTGCAGTGTTTCTTTGTCCCGAAGAATCTCCATTGAAATCAACAGGGCACCCTACCTCAAAATAGCACCCTGCACCCGGCCGCCATAGTGCCGCTGAGGGTGCACCAACTTGCCCTGAGCTAAACCCTAGGAGCTTTGCCCCCACAACCCTGTGGCCTGCTTGCCAGCAGCCACCAACCAGAGCCCCGCTATCCTCTATAGGATAACACTGTGCCTCAACACTCTGCACCCGGCCGCCCTAGTGCCGCTGAGGGTACAACAGTACATCACTGAGCCTGTGAGACCCCTGAGTCTAACCCCAGAACCCCAACTCCAAAGACCGAGTACTTACCTCGAAGCCGATAACCTGCTTTTCCTCATAGGATAACATAGAACCTTTTTGGGAGAAAAAGTGTTGAAGTGTCAACTTTTGAAAACTAAAAATATTCTTTAAAAATCGCACTAATAACCAAAACGCATTTTCTCAACTTTTTTCAGGAAATGTCCCAGTGCTGAATCTAGGTATCCAGCACGGAGTAGGAAAAGTAACGTAAAAGTAACTTACCTGTGAATTGAATTTCCTTCCATAGGATAACATTGGTGGTTCTCTGTGAAAATGTTTCCAAGTGTCAACTTTTGAAATACAAGAATATTCTTTAAAAATCGTACATCTAACTAAAACGCATTTTCTCAACTGTTTTCAGGAAATATCCCAGTGGTGAATCTAGGATCCAGCACTGTGTTAGAAAAAGCAATCCGAAAAGTAACTTACCTGCTATTTATTGAAAAAGCCTATTCATTCCCATGTACTGTATTTGCCAAGTGTTGCATACTACTGCTCCCCTGTAAATCGAACAAAGTACCATTCCTATTGCATTTCCAAACAGTTCTATATCCAGTAACTTATTACTGAAAAGTATTTAAAGCTTACCTGTTCCAGGCTTGCTTTGTTCTAAAAATAAAAAAAAAATTTAGGCAAAAAGAATTGGCCTAGAGTTCAGTTCTTGAGTGTGTGAATTCATTTGCTGACTGAGTGTGTACATAAAATGCTTAACATTGTCCTCTGATACTGCCTTACTGCTCGACCCAGCTACCACTTTAGAGAGTAAGGTTCTATCGAACTTTAACCCCTGCCTATCTCTGGAGACTCTTGGACTCTATACACACTGTACCTCGCTTTGGTGCAGTATATATAGAGCCAGTTTCTTACATTGGTGGATCAGCGGTGGGATACACAACTTGCATTTGTTGGACCACTTGGTTACCACCTGATCACACAACAGAACTCTTAATTTGCCTTTAGAATTCTGATTTTTCAAATTGGCATTTTTTTTCCCAAACTACTAAAAGTCTTGTTAGGGCCTTGCTTAAGTCCCTTTAGAATTTTCGAAAATAAAAAGTCACTGTAGCTAAGGGTAGAGGGGTTAGAACTCTTTGCTACAATGTCTCAAAAACAGAACCCAGCTATTAGTGAAAATAACCCTGACATACAGGACATGGTTGAGGAGCTCGACCTCACCCATTACCTTCACTTGTCTTTCAAGGAGTTAAGGTCCTTGTGTAAAATTTAAAATATACCAATGGGCCAGCATGCAACCAAACAAGGGCTCCAGGAGCTCCTGGCTGAGTATGCACAGGCCCAACCATCTGGAAATGGTGATGAGCAGTCAGATGAGAAAAGGGATGAGGGGGACAGGGCTGACAACCCACCCACAATAATCCCTAGGGAGGAAAGGGTCTCCATACCCTTAACTTCAAGAATCAACCCCATGGGACCTAGAAGCCACACAGGTGGTACAGGCTCCAGAGAGGGCAATGAGGACAGCCTCAACGAGGAGGACAGCCTTTTAGCAAGGCTGCCAAAAGATTGGATCTAGAGACCAGACTCCTGGCTCTAGAAAAAGAAAGAAAGGAGATGGGTCTAGCATCAATGGTAGCAGCAATCCAAATAACAAGGATAAAGAACAATCTTATGATCCTAAAATCCCTAAAGGGATTGTCCCTAAATTTGAGGAGGGTGATAACATCACCAAATGGTTCACAGCCTTTGAGAGGGCCTGTGACATGAGAAAGGTGAAGGAACCTTTCTGGGGGAGGGGGGGGGGTCACTCCTGTAGGAACTGTTCTCTGGTAACTGCAGAGACAGGCTTCTGACCCTCTCTGGGCCAGATGCAGGGTCCTATGATCTCATGAAGAAAACTCTGATTGAGGGATTTGGACTCACCACTGAGTACAGAATTAGATTCAGGGGGGCTCAAAAACCCAGAACCAGTCCTGGATTGATTTTGTAGACTACTCAGTAAAGACCCTGGATGGTTGGTTAACTGGGCACAATGTGCATGACTTTACTCGACTTTACAATTTGTTTATGAAGGAACATATTTTAAGTAATTGCACAAATGAAAAGTTACATCAGCATTTGGTAGACCTAGATCTAATTTCTCCCCAAGAATTGGGAAAGAAGGCAGCCCACTGGGTCAAGACTAGGGTGACTAGGACAACCACTGGGGGTGACCAGAAGAAAGTGGTTACGAAACCACCCCAGGGGAAAGGTGGTGAGAATCCCCAAGATAAAAAGTCTGAGTCTTCCAAAGGGCCCCAAAAACCTGCACGGGGGTGGGTCCCAAACTACTCCCTATACTCCACAGCACTATAGGGGGAAGAACTTTGATTCTTCAAAGGCCTGGTGTAACAACTGTAAGAAGTTGGGACACTTAACTATAGACAAGTCTTGCCCTAGCAATAAGACCCCTAGTTCTACAAGTACAGCTAATTCTGGTGTAGCAAGTCTACAGATGGGATCAACAGTGTGCCCAGAGCAAATCAGGATGCACACTGAAGCAGTTCTAGTTTCAGAGGTGGAAGTTGAGTTTGCCTGTGTGGCCACCCAACTTAAAGAAATACTTACAGCACCCTTGGATTAATGGAACTAGGATAGAGGCTCTGAGGGGTACAGGTGCTAGTGTCACTATGGTGAGACACACTGGTTTGCCCTGAGCAATATTTGATTGGGCATACTTACCCAGTCACCAATGCTGACAGTGTTACCACTGATCATGCAATGGCTATGGTGACAGACTGGGGGGAGAGGGGGTTACTGGCCTGAAACAGGTAGTGGTCTCTCCAAAGCTACCAGCTGCATGTCTGCTTGACAAGACCTGGAAACCTCAACCTGGGCTGAGGTTGAACTAAAAACTCAGGCAGCAATGCTGGATATCCCTGAATTGGTGTGTGTAAAAACAAGAGTAGAGAGCAAAAGGCAGGGTGAAAAAGTGTTGGATCCTATCAGAATGGCCCAACCTACCAAGAGAAAAGGCAAGAAGACTGGGGGACGAGCTTCTGTTCAGCAAAAGGACCAGGACCCTCTCCTCAGGCAGAGGACTTGGACACCCCAGAGGGAACTGAGCCCATGGAGCTTGACCCTTACCAGGTTGAACTCTTAGGCCCAGGGGAACCTCTATGGAAGAGCTGTGCCAGGGTCAGCGAGACTGTCCCACTCCTGAAAGCCTGAGGCAGCAAGCTGTTTCAGAAGCAAAGGGAGATGTCAGTGGTACCCACAGAGTTTATTGGGAAGAGGGATTACTGTACACTGAGGCAAGAGACCCCAAGCCTGGAGCCACCAGGAGAGTGGTAGTGCAACAGAAGTACAGGGAGTTCCTCCTAACTTTAGCCCATGGCATCCCCCTAGCTGGACATCTGGGCCAAACCAAGTCTTGGGAAAGGCTAGTTAGCCACTTTTACTGGCCCAAGATGCACCAAAAGGTGAAGGAGTTTGTCAGATCCTGTGTTACCTGTCAGGCCCTGTGGCAAGACAGGTGGCCACCCAAAGGCCCCCCCGATACCACTGCCTGTGGTGGGGTTCTCTTTGAAAGGGTAGGTGTGGACATAGTGGGTCCACTTGAACCTCCCACGGCCTCAGGGAACAAATTCATACTAGTGGTAGTGGATCATGCCACTAGGTACCCTGAAGCAATTCCACTTAGGACTACTACAGCTCCTGCAATAGCCAAGGCCCTCATTGGTGTCTTCACCAGGGTAGGGTTTCATAAAGAGGTGGTTTCAGACAGAGGTTCCAACTTCATGTCTGCTTACCTCAAACACCTTTGGAAAGAGTGTGGAGTGCAGTACAAGTTTACTACACCCGATCACCCACAAACCAATGGCCTTGTCGAGAGATTTAACAAGACATTGAAAGGCATGATTATGGGGCTCCCTGAGAAACTCAAAAGGAGATGGGATGTCCTCTTACCATGTCTGCTTTTCGCTTACAGAGAAGTGCCACAGAAGGTAGTAGGTTTCTCACCTTTTGAACTTCTGTTTGGCCATCCTGTGAGGAGACCACTCTGTCTTGTAAAAGAGGGTTGGGAGAAGTCTCTCCAAGAACGCAAGCAAGATATTGTGGACTATGTGCTTGGCTGAAGGTCCAGAATGGCTGAGTACATGGAAAAGGCATCCAAGAATCTTGAGGCCAGCCAGGAGCTTCAGAAGCACTGGTATGACCAAAAAGCTGCACTGGTTGAATTCCAACCTGGGCAAAAGGTGTGGGTTTTGGGGCCAGTGGCACCAAGGGCACTCCAGGACAGATGGAGTGGCCCTTACCCTATCCTAGAGAAAAAGAATGAGGTCACCTGCTTAGTTGACCTGGGCACAAGCAGGACACCAAAAAGGGTTATCCATGTGAACTGCCTCAAGCTCTACAATGACAGGGCTGACATCACCATGCTGATGGTGACTGATGAGAAACAGGAAGCAGAGAGTGAACATCTCCCTGACCTCCTCTCCTACAGCCCAAAAGATGGGTCAGTAGATGGAGTTGTCTATTCAGACACCCTCTCTGCCCAACAGCAGACTGACTGCAGGCAAGTCTTGCAACAGTATGCTAAGCTCTTTTCCCTGACCCCTGGTCTGACAAACTGGTGTACCCATGATGTGGACACTGGTGACAGTACCCTTGTCAAAAACAAAATCTATCGACAGTGACCAAGTCAAGATGCTGGAGTTAGGGGGATTGAACCCTCTGAGAGCTCCCGGGCCAGACCAGTGGTTCTAGTCCCCAAACCTCATCCACAGGGTAGAAAGAGAGAAATGAGGTTCTGTGTGGAGTATCGAGGGCTCAACTTTGTCACCAAGACAGATGCTCACCCTATCCCAAGAGCAGATGAGTTGATAGACAAATTGGGGGCAGCCAAATTTCTAAGTACCTTTGACTTAACTGCAGGGTACTGGCAGATTGGCACGGCCTCAGGAGCAAAAGAGAAAACCGCATTCTCAACACCTGATGGGCACTATCCGTTCACTGTTATGCCCTTTGGTTTAAAGAATGCCCCTGCCACCTTCCAGAGGTTGGTGAATCAAGTCCTTGCTGGGTTGGAGTCCTTTAGTGCAGCTTATCTTGATGATATTGCTGTCTTTAGTTCCACCTGGCAGGACAACCTGATCCACCTTGGGAAGGTTTTAAAACCCCTGCAAACTGCAGGTCTAACTATCAAGGCATCCAAATGCCAGATAGGGCAGGGCACTGTGGTGTACTTGGGCCACCTTGTTGGTGGAGGCCAGGTACAGCCCTTACAGCCCAAGATCCAGGCCATCCTGAACTGGGCAGCTCCAACAACCCAGACCCAAGTCAGGGCATTCCTTGGCTTGACTGGGTACTACAGGAGGTTTGTGAAGGGATATGGGTCCATTCTGACTCCCCTCACAGAACTCACCTCTAAGAAAATGCCCAAAAAGGTTAACTGGACAGTTAGTTGCCAAAAGGATTCTGACACCCTGAAAGAAGCAATGTGCTCAGCACGAATTCTGAAGGCTCCAGATTATGCCAAACAGTTCATAGTGCAGACTGATGCCTCTGAGCTAGGGATAGGTGCTGTCCTATCCCAGACCAATGATGAAGGTCAAGACCAACCTATTGCTTTTGAAAGCAGAAGGCTTCTCCCCAGAGAGCAGCGTTGGAGTGCCATTGAGAGGGAGGCCTTTGCTGTGGTTTGGTTGCTGAAGAAGTTGAGACCATACTTGTTTGGTACTCACTTCCTAGTTCAAACTGATCACAGACCTCTCAGATGGCTAATGCAAATGAAAGGAGAAAATCCTAAACTGTTGAGGTGGTCCATCTACCTACAGGGAATGGACTTTGAAGTGGAACTCAGACCTGGGACTGCCCATGCCAATACAGATGGACTTTCCAGGTACTTCCACTTCGATAAAGAAGACTCTCTAGGGCAAGGTTAGTCTCATCATCTTTCGTTTGGGGGGGGGGGGTTGTGTGAGAAAGTGCCCTTCTTCTTGCATGGTAGGCCCCCACTTTTTGCTGAATTACTGATGTTCTTTGACTGAGTGTGCCCTGGGCTACTGCTAATCAGGTACCCAGGGCCTATGTTCCTTCCCTAAAACTGCATTGAAGCCTAAACCCAATTAGCATCTCTGGCCACATGTCAGCCCCTGGTAAATGGTACCACAGGTACCCAGGGCACTGGGACCAGAGAAGGCCTCAAAGGGCTGCAGCACTTATTGTGCCACCCTCAGAGGCCCTGTACCCTGACACTCAGACACTGCCTTTGCAGACTGAGTGCCTTGGTGCAGAACAAAGTAAAGAGTCGACATGGCACACATCCCTGTGTGCCATGCCCACAAACCACTGTCCTGGCATACATCAGTCACCCCTCTAGCTGGGTGCCCTATTCCAGGGGTGAGGGTACAGGTACATGAGCCCTGTACCCCTACAGTGTCTAAGTCCCTTCTTTTGGCACTGTAAGTGCCGTGCTGCCATTAAAAAGCATTTGGTGCTGGGAGTTTGTCATTATGAACGCCACATCACCATAATGGCTACACTGAAGACTGGGAAGTTTGGTATCAAACTTCTCAGCACATTAAATCCACACTGATGCCCCCTGAAATTCGACCAACTCCTAGTGACCTGACTGAGTGGCTGCTTAGGCTGCCATCACCAGACATGTTTCTGGACCGCTGGGTCGAGAACTTGCTGCTCTCGGGGGCCTGAAACAATGCACATTCTGAGACGAGGTGCCAAGTCTCCTCCCCCAGGATGGGCAGGGTTCACGAAGGAGAAGCTTCAAAGGCATGCCACCTTTGTGAGCCTCGATTTGGGAAAAAGGGGGGTGGTGATGGACAGAGTTTCTGAATGATGCAGAATACTCTTACCAAGTCAAGAGATCATGGTTTTAATCCATCACCGTTTTTTAGCTCACTGCACCATCCCAGCTCAGAACCCGGCTACATGCAAATTAGTCTGTACCTGTCCCAGTGCATGATGGGAACAGGGCAAACCAAACTACCAAGCCAATTCTTATACTGGGAAGGAAACAAGCTTCCGGGGACCGGTTTCTGGCATCACAGCCTTCGTCGGCCCGGCTTGCCTGAATCCTGATGGTGCAATGAGCAAGGGACTCACGTCTGAGCATACCCTCCCACACTGAGTGTGGATAAAATCGATTTGGGAAAAAGGGGGGTGGTGATGGACAGAGTTTCTGAATGATGCAGAATACTCTTACCAAGTCAAGAGATCATGGTTTTAATCCATCACCGTTTTTTAGCTCACTGCACCATCCCAGCTCAGAACCCGGCTACATGCAAATTAGTCTGTACCTGTCCCAGTGCATGATGGGAACAGAGCAAACCAAACTACCAAGCCAATTCTTATACTGGGAAGGAAACAAACTTCCGGGGACCGGTTTCTGGCATCACAGCCTTCGTCGGCCCGGCTTGCCTGAATCCCGTGCTCACTATGCCACTGGAGTCTAGCTATCCTGGCTGATGACGGCTGATAGCCAGAAACCGGTCCTAGGATGCTTGATTCCGGTCCAGGGAAGACATGGCTTGGCAGTTCGGGCTGGACTGTTCCCATGAGGCACAGGGTCAAGACTGATTTGCATATGGCCATGTCTAAACTGGGGTGGTGTAGTGGGCAAAAGAACAATGGATTTAACCCAGATCTCTTGACTGGGGGAGAATGTCTGCATTGTCAGCATTCCGTCCATCATTTGTTTGTTGTAACGCTTTTCGCCCTAAGTGGGATGGGTATTCCCAGACGTGGGACCCGTGCTCACTATGCCACTGGAGTCAAGCTATCCTGGCTGATGACGGCTGATAGCCAGAAACCGGTCCTAGGATGCTTGATTCCGGTCCAGGGAAGACATGGCTTGGCAGTTCGGGCTGGACTGTTCCCATGAGGCACAGGGTCAAGACTGATTTGCATATGGCCATGTCTAAACTGGGGTGGTGTAGTGGGCAAAAGAACAATGGATTTAACCCAGATCTCTTGACTGGGGGAGAATGTCTGCATTGTCAGCATTCCATCCATCATTTGTTTGTTGTAGCGCTTTTCGCCCTAAGTGGGATGGGTATTCCCAGACGTGGGACCCGTGCTCACTATGCCACTGGAGTCAAGCTATCCTGGCTGATGACGGCTGATAGCCAGAAACCGGTCCTAGGATGCTTGATTCCGGTCCAGGGAAGACATGGCTTGGCAGTTCGGGCTGGACTGTTCCCATGAGGCACAGGGTCAAGACTGATTTGCATATGGCCATGTCTAAACTGGGGTGGTGTAGTGGGCAAAAGAACAATGGATTTAACCCAGATCTCTTGACTGGGGGAGAATGTCTGCATTGTCAGCATTCTGTCCATCATTTGTTTGTTGTAACGCTTTTCGCCCTAAGTGGGATGGGTATTCCCAGACGTGGGACCCGTGCTCACTATGCCACTGGAGTCAAGCTATCCTGGCTGATGACGGCTGATAGCCAGAAACCGGTCCTAGGATGCTTGATTCCGGTCCAGGGAAGACATGGCTTGGCAGTTCGGGCTGGACTGTTCCCATGAGGCACAGGGTCAAGACTGATTTGCATATGGCCATGTCTAAACTGGGGTGGTGTAGTGGGCAAAATAACAATGGATTTAACCCAGATCTCTTGACTGGGGGAGAAGGTCTGCATTGTCAGCATTCCGTCCATCATTTGTTTGTTGTAACGCTTTTCGCCCTAAGTGGGATGGGTATTCCCAGACGTGGGACCCGTGCTCACTATGCCACTGGAGTCAAGCTATCCTGGCTGATGACGGCTGATAGCCAGAAACCGGTCCTAGGATGCTTGATTCCGGTCCAGGGAAGACATGGCTTGGCAGTTCGGGCTGGACTGTTCCCATGAGGCACAGGGTCAAGACTGATTTGCATATGGCCATGTCTAAACTGGGGTGGTGTAGTGGGCAAAAGAACAATGGATTTAACCCAGATCTCTTGACTGGGGGAGAATGTCTGCATTGTCAGCATTCCGTCCATCATTTGTTTGTTGTAACGCTTTTCGCCCTAAGTGGGAGGGGTATTCCCAGACGTGGGACCCGTGCTCACTATGCCACTGGAGTCAAGCTATCCTGGCTGATGACGGCTGATAGCCAGAAACCGGTCCTAGGATGCTTGATTCCGGTCCAGGGAAGACATGGCTTGGCAGTTCGGGCTGGATTGTTCCCATGAGGCACAGGGTCAAGACTGATTTGCATATGGCCATGTCTAAACTGGGGTGGTGTAGTGGGCAAAAGAACAATGGATTTAACCCAGATCTCTTGACTGGGGGAGAATGTCTGCATTGTCAGCATTCCGTCCATCATTTGTTTGTTGTAACACCTTTGTGAGCCTCTCCAGACCATTTGCTGCTTTCAGCAACTGGTCCCCACTGGTTCTACCCCCCACTTTGGGCGGGAGAACCTGCAGGAAAAACAAGTGAGGAAGAGAGGTCTGCCCACCTCTGCCAACTCCACCCGTAAGGTGGGGAGGCGAGGTGAAGCACAGCCTCGAGTCCCCGCCATCTTGAGGATGGGGGGACCCAGCCAACCAGGGACAGGCTTCTGCCCCCCTCTCACTGGAGAGTGGCAGAATAGGGGGTGTAACCACCCCAGGAAAGGGACCCATCGGTCCCTGCCCTTTACCTACCAGTAACGCCCCTACATTTAGTATTTAGGGGCACCCTGAACCTTCCTTCCTCAGATCCAGCAACAACAATGAAAAAGATAAGAAGGACGAAGAGCCGTGCAGAGCTAACAAGAGGACGACGCCCACTGACTTGGCACCAGCCCTACAGGCCTGTCTTCCCTCGAACCTGCGAAATCCCAGCGTGTCCAGCAGCCAGAAACCTCACAAACCCCAAAGGACCTGCCTGCCTGCCTTCACTTCAAGGACTATCTCCCGAGAACACCGGACGTGTTTAAACTGCAGCTTCTGGTGCCAGCCAGAGACCGCGAATCCAGCACTCTGCACCCGCCGACCCCGGCCCAAGCTTACCAACACCATGAGGAGGTCCCCCCGGCGACCCTGACCAGAGATACTGCAACCTCTGACCTGCCTCAAGCCTCCTGACGACGCCTGCAGCCTCAATCCAGAGGACCCCCCTACCGCGACCAGAGCGGGTAAGAAAATCCGACGTCCCAAGACACCCCTGCACCAGACGACGACGGCCTTTTGTGCCCAAACCAACGGTGCCTAACCAACCCTCAACATCCCAACTTACCCCTCGAAGTGGTGATCGCTCCTGGAAGATCCTCGTCCCCGAGCCTGCAGTGTTTCTTTGTCCCGGAGAATCTCTATTGAAATCAACAGAGCTCCCGACTTCAAAACAGCACCCTGCACTCTGCCGCAATAGTGCCGCTGAGGGTGCACCTTTGGTGCTACTTTGTTCCCCAACTTGCCCTGAGCTAAACCCTAGGAGCTTTTCTCCCACAACCCTGTGGCCTGCTTGCCAATCCTCTACAGGATAACATTGGGCCTCAACACTCTGCATCTGGCCGCCCTAGTGCCGCTGAGGGTACAACAACAGTGCATCACTGAACTTGGGAGACCCCTGAGTCTAACCCCAACTCCAAAGACCGAGTACTTACCTCGAAACCGATAACCTGCTTTTCTTCATAGGATAACATTGACACTTTTACTCCCAAAAAGTTTCCATGTGTCGACTTTTGAAAACTAAGCATATTCTTTAAAAATCGCACAAATAGCCAAAACGCATTTTCTCAACTGTTGTCAGGAAATGTCCCAGTGCTGAATCTAGGTATCCAGCACTGAGTAGGAAAAGTAAGGCAAAAGTAATTTACCTGTGAATTGAAATTCCTTCCATAGGATAACATTGGTGGTTCTCTGAAAACGCACTTCTCAACTGTTTTCAGGAAATGTCCAAGTGCTGAATCTAGGATCTAGCACTGTTAGAAAAAGTAATCCGAAAAGTAACACCTGCAATTTATTGAAAAAGCCTATTAATTCAAATGTACTGTATTTGCTAAGTGTTGCATACTACTGCTCCCCTGTAAATCAAACAAAGTGCCATTCCTATTACATTGCCAAACAGTTCTATATCCAGCAACTTATTACTGAAAAGTATTTAATGCTCACCTGTTCCAGGCTTGCTTGGTTCTTAAAATAAATAGTATATTTTTTATACAAAAACAATTGGCCTAGAGTTCAGTTCTCGAGTGTGTGAATTCATTTGCTGACTGAGTGTGTACATCAAATGCTTAACACTGTCCTCTGATACTGCCTTACTGCTCGACCAAGCTATCACTTTAGAGAGTAAGGTTCTATCTAACTTTAACCTCTGCCTACCTCTGGAGACTCTTGGACTCTATACACACTATGCCTCACTTTGGTACAGTATTGAATATGCTACTTACCAGTATGCATCTGTTCTTGGCATGTAGGGCTGCTGACATTCATATCTGTGCATAGATCGCCGCCTAGTGTTGGGTCCGGATGATTGCACATTGTTGTCCTGGAAGAGTCTTCTAAGTATCACGAGATAGGTGGCTCCTCCCCTGGACTACAGTGCGCATGGGCATCCTCTCCATCCTTAGATTGTTTTTCGCCATTGTGGCAGTGATGGAGTAGATACAGTAAGTGATGACCATGTTATACAGTAATTCTGAGTGCTGCAGCCGCTACAGGCGCCGGGGAGGAGGGTGGGCGATATGAATGTCAGCAGCCCTACATGCCAAGAACAGATGGATACTGGTAAGTAGCATATTCAGTTCGAGGCATGTGGGCTGCTGAATTCATATCTGTGCATAGATTATATAGCAGTCCCTCCATTAGCGGCGGCTGCCCGTGCCAGCTGCAGCAGTCTGAAAAAGAGTTTTGAGAACAGCCTGTCCTACAGCTGCCTGCTGTTTTGAGTGTACATCTACACAGTAGTGTTTGGTAAATGTATGTATAGTGGACCATGTGGCTGCTCTACATATTTCCTGTAAAGGAATGTTTCCTAGGAAAGCCATGGACGCCCCTAACTTTCGTGTTGAGTGGGCTCGTGGGGGAATCGTTAATGTGCGTTTAGCTTTTTGATAGCAAATTTGAATACATTTAACGATCCATCTGGCTATCCCTGCTTTGGAAATGGCGTTGCCCTTGTGTTGTGGAGAAAAGGCAACGAAAAGTTGTTTTGTTTTCCTAACTAGGGTGCACTGTCACCAGACTGTGTCTGTTTACTGGTATTACAAATCCACACATCCAAGACATAACCTGGATGTCTGTCATTGTTCCTCCCATTACACATCTACATGTATGTCTCATTGTGGTTTTTTAATTTATATTGAAAGTTTTGCTTTATAATTACATGTGTCCTGTGACACAACATACATATTTACTTTTACCTTACTGTCACGGTTGAGGTTTAAATTTTAGCTAATGTGTTTGACTTTTTTATTTTGATGTATTGTGATTATGTTATATGTTTTTTTATCTTGCTAATAAATTTCAATCAATGCTTTTTACTAATTAAAGAGTTCCTCTATTGATATTTTTCCAACACTACACGTTAGATGGTTATAACCTTGTCTGAACGCTTGCGAGTGGGTGAATGGTAGTAGGTTTTTTGTTGCAACATAAGTCTCTATTTCTGTACAAAGAGAAAATTCTTTTTAACCTAATTGTTTTCCTAAAGTCCTTAGTTCTGTCTATATAGTACATGAGGGCCCTCTTTACATCTAGTGTATGGAGCATTCTCTCTGCGACATTTTGTGGACTTGGAAAGAAAACAGGCAGTTCAATAGTTTGATTCATGTGGAACTGCGATATCACTTTGGGCATGAATTTGGGGTTGGTGCGTAGTACAACCCTGTTTGCGTGAACCTGTATGAATGGCTCTTGAATGGTTAGTGCCTGGAGTTCACTAACTCTTCTTAACGAAGTGATTGCCAGTAAGAAAGCTACTTTCCAGGTGAGGAATTGAATCTCACATGAATGGAGAGGTTCAAAGGGTGGACCCATTAATCTGGTGAGGACCACATTGAGGTTCCACACCGGTGCTGGTGGGTGTCTTGGGGGAATTACTCGTTTGAGTCCCTCCAAGAAGGCTTTGATGGCAGGCACTCTGAATAAAGAGAGGTGCTGCCTGTTTTGAAGATAGGCTGCTATCGCGGTTAAATGGATATGTATTGAGTTGTATGCCAGATTGCATCGGTATAAGTGTAAGAGGTAACAGATGATGTTTTGAATGGATGCGTCCAGCGGGTTAATGTCATTGTTGTTGCAGTAAATGACAAACCTTTTCCATTTAGCCGCATAGCAAGCTCTGGTAGTGGGTCTTCTGGCCTCCTTGAAGATGTCCATACATTCAGGTGGCAGGTTTAGGTAGCCAAACTCTAAGACTTCAGGAGCCAGATTGCCAGGTTCAGCTGTTGCGGATCTGGGTGCAGAATTTCACCATGGTTCTGCGTTAAAAGTGCGGGTTTGATCCGCAGCCTTTGATGCGGCACCACGGAAAGTTCTAGAAAGGTGGTGTACCATGGTTGGCGTGCCCATGTGGGAGCAACTAGGATGAGTGTCAGTGAGTGTTGTCGCAGTTTGCGTGCCACTAGCGGTAGCTGGGGGAAAAGCGTACGCAAATCTGCCGGACCAGTTCATCCATATTGCATTGCCCTGTGACTGCGGATGTGGGAACCTGGCGGCAAAGCTTTGGCATTTTGCGCTTTCGCTTGTGGCGAATAGGTCTATCTCTGGATGACCCCACTGTTGGAAGTACGGTTGGAGTACTGACGGATGTAGCTCCCACTCGTGCATCTGGTGGCTGTGTCTGCTGAGCAGATCCGCCATCTGGTTGTCCTTGCCGGGGAGGTGTTCCGCCATGAGGAATAGGTTCCTCTGAATGGCCCACTTCCACATGCTCTGAGCCAGATGAGACAACTGTGGAGAGTGCGTTCCTCCCTGCTTCTGTATGTAGTACATGGCAGTCATGTTGTCCGTCCGGATCAACACGACTTTGTTGCACAAGTGTACTTTGAATGCCTTCATGGCTAGGAAGATTGCCATCAGTTCCAGAACGTTGATGTGCATCTTCTTTTGCTGTGTCGTCCTTAGTCCCTGCACTGTGTAATTGAGTACATGAGCTCCCCAACCCTGGAGAGAGGCGTCCGCTGTCAGTATTATTTGTGGAACAGGCTCTTGGAACGGTCGGCCCACCAATGCAGAGAGTTGTATGCCCGACCGCTCACCAACACTAGGTCTTTTAATTGTCCGTGAGCCTGATTCCATTGACATGCCAAGCACTCCTGAAGCGGGCGCATATGTAGTCTCGCGTGCGGGACTATGAAAATGCAGGAGGCCATCATGCCTATCAACTGCATGAACACTCGCGCAGGAGTGTTGAGGTTTGAACTTTGTGATCAGCAGTTGCATGTTGTTGATCCTCACTAAATTTGGCTGAGCTGTGGCTGCCAGAGTGTTTATGGTCGCGCCCAGGTACTGTCGTACGTGTGCGGGTTGGAGATGTGATTTTGGGTAATTTAGTGAGAATCCCAGACTGTGAAGAAGGTGAATGGTGAGGGACATGTGGCTGGCACATTGCTGGGCTGACTTTGCCTGAACAAGCCAGTCGTCCAGGTAAGGGAAGACGTGAATGTGTTGTCTCCGTAGATGTGCAGCCACTGTTGCTAGGCACTTGGTAAAGACCCTGGGTGCCGTTGTTACTCCGAAGGGGAGAACTTTGAACTGATAGTGATGCCCCTGAATAGTGAACCTGAGATATTTTCTGTGTGATGGGTGTATGGGTATGTGGAAATGCGCATCTTTCAAGTCCAGTGTGGCTAGGAAGTCTCCCTGACTGAGTAGCGGTATGGAAATGCTCTGAGAGAATGTAGTGGTTGAGGGGTCTCAGGTCTAGTATAGGTCTGAGCGAACCGTCCTTTTTTGGGATTAAGAAGTACAGAGAGTACACCCCTGTCCCCTGTTGGTTGACGGGCACGACCTCTATTGCACCTTTTTGCAGCATACTTAGTACTTCCTTCTGTAATAATGCCAAGTGCTCTACGGACATAGGACGGTGCTTTGGCGGTATGTTGGGTGGAGTGGACGTTAATTCGAGACAGTAACCGTGCTGGATAATGTCCCTGACCCACCTGTCTGTGGTGATGGTTTTCCA
This sequence comes from Triturus cristatus, assembly GCF_964204655.1. Classification (NCBI taxonomy): domain Eukaryota; kingdom Metazoa; phylum Chordata; class Amphibia; order Caudata; family Salamandridae; genus Triturus; species Triturus cristatus. The sequence continues at coordinate 1,046,464,813 of NC_140582.1, forward strand.
GACTGACAGGAACTGCTGGAGTCTCCCCCCGACAGGTGTTATGTGGTCGGGGGGCAGGGAGAAGGCGTCACTGTTTGTTTTTGGGGGAGGACCTGGTGTTGCCGTACCCACGTCCTCTGCCTTTGGTGCTGGATCCACGATATCCACCTCTGGTGGTTTTATCATAGTTACTTTGTTTGCCCCCTTTATTGTACTGCTGCTGGGACCCCTGACCTCTAGCTGCTCCTCTATTCCCAGGGCGACGAAAGGAGCCACTACGAAACTGCTGCGACTGCAGAGCCCCCATTGATTTTGCAGTTTCAGTGTCTTAATTTTTTCGAGGGTAGTGTCAACTTCAGGGCCAAATAAATAGTCTGGGTTGACCGGTTGATTTAAGATATTGTTCTGAATCTCAGGCTTGAAGCCTGAGATTCTCAACCATGCGTGCCTCCTCAACATGACGCTTGTGTTGATCGCCCTCGCTGCAGTGTCGGCTGCATCCAGTGCGCATTTGATGGACGCATTGGTAAGGAGTTGTCCCTCTCTGATAAGGAGCTCCGCTGCCTCTTTGTATTCATCTGGCAAATGTTGTAGCAGTGATTCTAGTGTGTCGTAGTGGGACCTATCATAACAGGCCAGGAGTGCCTGTGTGTTGGTAATGCGCCAGATGTTTGCCGCTTGCGCTGCTATCCGTTTGCCTGATGTCTCCAGCACTTTGGACTCCTTGTCTGGGGGAGGAGCATCACCCGTTGTTTGTGAGTGGGCTCTTTTGCGAGCATTAGCAACAACCATGGAGTCTAAAGGTAACTGACCCCTAATGTACATAGGGTCTCCGGGTGCAGGCTTGTATTTCTTTTCGATTCTGGGGTTGAGCACCCGTGCCCTGGTTGTTTCTTTAAAAATGTCTTTTGCAGGTTTTAGAACTCCCTTTAACATTGGCAGAGTTTTGACAGTTTTTTCAGAGGAGGCGAAAGTGTCCACTAAGAAGTCTTCTTCTACAGTGTCAGAATGGAGTTCCACTCCATGATTGGCAGTAGCCCGTTCTATGAGGGCATTAAAGGCAGCAGTGTCCTCTGTGGGAGATGTCTTTATATTGTAAAGCTGCGTGTCAGTATCTGGTGCGTTACCCTGGTTGGTGGGGTCATCCCATGCCTGATCTGGGTCTTGCAAGTGATCATCTGGATCGATATCCCCAGGGTAGGTGGTATCATCCCCTACATAGTCCTCTCCTGCGTCTGCCTCTGAATGCGTAGGAGAAAAGGACGGTGGATCCTGATGGAAGGGTTGAAAGTGTGCATGAAGCACTGGTTCTGATCCTGCCGGCAATTTGTGTTTCAGAGGAATTTTGTATGAGTCCAAGCCCCTCTCTGGCGTGATTTTCCGCTTGCGGAGCATCAACCTACCAGTGTCGGCGTCGATAAAGTGTGCCTGTGAAGGCTCGATATCAGTTTGTCCAGTGGATGGGGACTGTGTTTGGCGGACACGTGTCCGAATTTCGAACATTTTCAGCGCCGTGGGTGGCGGCAATCCAAATGTGATGTTCGCCGGCGCCGAGTGTGATTTTGCGGCCTTGTGCGTTTCGGGACCCGACGTAGAGTGGAGGGTTGCCCGGTCTCTGATGCATTGCAACGATGCTGAGACCTGTTGCACGGTGAACGCTGATGGCGCCTTGGAACCGATCGGCACCTTGGAGGTAGGCGTCGAAACGGCATCCGACTTTTTTGCAGTCTTTGTGTCGTCGATCCGAAGGGAGGGATCGACGCTTGTCGGAGTCGATGACTTGGCAGGCGCCGCTGTCTTCGACGTCGACGCAGACGGGTCGGCGACCTTGACCTTGGTGGATTGGGCCGTAATCTTCGGTGCCAGAGGCCGAGGCGCCGTGTGGGGACCGAGGGCCTTCTTCTTCGGCTCGACGCGCGGACCCGTTGCAGTGAGCTCGGCACCGAAATCTCTTTTTGCGCGGTCAGAGCCGATGACCTTTGCAGGCGTCGAAGGAGTGGAGGACTTCGAGGCCTTCGAGCCGATCGCAACCAGTTTCACTTGCGGTTTCGATGGAACCGGTGCGATGGACGGTTTCGGTTTCGCTGAAGGGAATCCAGTCGTCGTCGATAATAATGGCTCCTGTGAAATGTTCGAGGCCGGGCCTGGAGGCGGGGCCGAAGAACCGTGTGATCGATCTTGGGTAAGGCCCGCAGGCGATCCCTCGACCTGAGCCTTATGACGACTTAGTGTCTCGGCCTCCGTATCGACGGGTTGGCCTAGCTCTTCGCTGGAGCTATCTTCCTCGGGCCCCAAGGGCCTCATCCTAGTCTCCTACCTCTTCGACGACGTCTTCGCCCTCAAAGATCACCTCATCGTCGTCTTCCGATCGGGAGTCGTGTTCGGAAGCGTGGCTGGAGTCTACGTCTTCTACGCTCTCGGCGTCTTCGTCCTCGGTGCTAAAGATGTTGGCCGGGGCAGGCGCCGATTGCTGCGCCTCCAATCTCGCTGCCCGTCGATTCCGGAGAGTCTTCTTCGAGCGGAACCGGGCGCAGGCCATACATTTCGACTCATCGTGATCCGGTGAGAGACATTTGTTGCATACCGGGTGGACGTCGATGTGTGGGTATTTCGCGTGGCATAAAGGACATCTCTTGAAGGGAGTCCTCGATTCCATCATCGATCGAAGTTCGATGTTCGGACCAAGCGGATCCGAAAAGCTTGAAGAAGGTGCTAAAGCACTAAAGAAACTGGTCGATACCGAACGGGAACAGTACCGACGAGAACTAAAGGCCCTTTGGCCTTAAACTAAATTTTCCTAACTTGAGCTAAGATAAGCACATCCGAACCCAATGGCGGAAAAAAACAATCTAAGGATGGAGAGGATGCCCATGCGCACTGTAGTCCAGGGGAGGAGCCACCTATCTCGTGATACTTCGAAGACTCTTCCAGGACAACAATGTGCAATCATCCGGACCCAACACTAGGCGGCGATCTATGCACAGATATGAATTCAGCAGCCCACATGCCTCGAACATATAGAGCCAGTTTCTTAGAGTGCCAAGGTGCAGTTTCATGCCATGGTTCTGAGCACTAATCTGCTTATGGCATACAATCCTGTGGGAGTGAGGTGAGTTCGCAGAAGCGGGATCTGAACTCTGCCTCTGAAGACTGTCTCAGTCTCAGGGCCAAAAGGCACTTAAAAAGTAAGTCAGGGGACTGGGACAGAGGGTGAAGCCTTCAATTGGCCTACTCTCGGTCCGGGTATGGAAAAAAGGTCCTTCCATCACTGAGTGTTGCACTGTCTGATCTTGTCCTGGTTAGCACTGTAGCAACTTTGTGTATAGATAGCAGAGATTAGTTGGTGTACATGTACTGGAGTCCTAGCCTACTTCTGCCTAATCCAATTATATTCTTTCCCTCACCACTGCCTTTTTCCCACGAAAGGATTGTAAACAGGAGACAGAGTTGATGCCATGGCGCTATATAGCCATGGGGAAAGATAAATGGTTATTGTTCGTTATGCTATATCCCCTCTCCCTTGAATTTTTTGCTAATAACCATGTTTCTTTCTAGATTATGACTTTTAGTTTGCCAAGCAGGAATTGGTTAGACTTCTTTGAAACCTTCACTTTTGACTTTGTGATCAAATGTTCAAATAGGTAAAAATCCCTCAGGTAGAGACACAAATTCCTCACATTTCGAATATTCCTCAGACATCAGATTGGATCCAGAAAATCTCAAGCTGGTGTGATAATGTCAAATCTCACCAAATGCGTCATAAATTCTATTCGTTATTTCCAGTGCATTAATGTCGGATACTCTCCTGCAAGAAATTAGACATAGGAGGGATGCTAGTTTGATCAACAGTTTTTTATTGTCTAGCAATCTGTTATCGGGCCAGTTCGAGAAGAGGTCAAGCAATAAGTTGATGTCCCAAAGTGTTTCGTATTTGGGTTTAGGGGGTCTTTTAGGCCTAATACTTTTCATTATTCTACAAATTATGGTGTTTTTCCCTATAGTTCTCCTGTTTAAAAGGGCATGACTGCTGATATAGCCGACCTGTAGCAGTTAATTGATCTGTAGGTCAGCCCACTATCAAATTGTTCCACAAGAAAGTTTGCTACAGGTACGATAGGGATCTCCACGGAATCCAGGTTCCTTTCCAGGCACCAAAAAACCCATGTTTTCTAGATGCCATTGTATCTATAGTGTGTTCCAAGGGCCCAAGATTCTTAGAGGAGATTTGAGGCTGGTCTCGAAAGGTTAGTGATTTCATGGGCTCTCCTGACACTTTCCAGGCAAGAAGGTTCAAAGTCCCGGTCTGGACTAGTAGATGTTCCCAACCGTCTAGGTCTCTTATTAGGCCTTGTGAAGCTGGGAGTAGAAATGGTATTTCGTAAGCTAATTCCAAGGTTGTCGGAAACCATGGTTGGGATGGCCAGAAGGGTGTTAATAGAATTATCGAACATTGTTCCGGTCTCAATTTCTGGAGTACACATTGGATCATCGCGAAAGGGAAAAGGCGTATCCCCGAATCGCTTTCCATGGTTGAAGAAAGGCATGGACTGCCAGAGCACCCAGGTCTGGCATCCAGCTGAAGTAGTCTTGTAGTTGGAATGTCAATCTGCTTGTGAAGAGGTCTACCTCTATGGGTTCCCATAACAGAACTAGCCTTTTGGAAACGTTCACATCTAGCTTCCAGTTGGCATGATCTACAAGGAATCTGGAGTTCCAGTCCATACGAACATTGTTTTTTCCTGGAAGGTATTCTGCTTTTAAGCTTATTTTGTGTTCCAGACAGAAAAACCATAGTTTTTATTTTACTAGGTTGGATCAGTCTGGTGATTTTGTGCCTCCTAGGCGATTTATGTTGGCTATTTTCAGAATGTCCGATCTGCCCAGAATTGATTGTTTAAAACTCATTGTGGCATAGAGCCCGGCGGTTAATTCCAGGAAGTTTATGTGGTGTGTACTCTCCGAATAGGACCATAAGCCTCCCGTATTCTGAACCTGAAAGTAAGCACCCCAGCTATGAAGGCTTGCGTCTGATTCAAAGACTAATTCGAGGGAGTTGGCATAAATGGCTTTTCGGTTCCAGGTATCCAGGTTTTCTAACCACGAGGTCAGTTCTGTCTTGGCATCCGTGTCTAAGGCTCTTGCCTTTTCCATTTGGAGGGCCCGATAATATAAAGGACCCGGGAAATTAGACTGGATAGAGGATGAGAGGAGGCTCAGGAGTCTGGCTATATCTCGCAAGGTTAGGAGATCTTGTTTTAGGACATAACAGATCTCTTTTCGAAGTTTGGTTATTTTTTTTGGGTGGTGTGAGAATGTGGCTCTGTATATACTGTTCCTTAATAGGTACAGGGTGTACAGAGTCCACAGTCCCCCAGGGTTTGACAGAGGCTAAAGTTAGATATAACCTTACTCTCTAAAGCGGTAGCTTGGTCGAGCAGTAAGGCAGTATCAGAGGACAGTCTAAAGCATTTGTTGTACACACTCAGTCAGGAAATGGTCTCACACACTCAATAACTTAACTCTAGGCCAATGGTTTATATATAAAAAATATATGCTTGTTTTATTTTAGAACCAACACTTGGATTTAAAACATACTTACTCAGGATGAGAGGTTTCATATAAATACTTTTGCAATATGCAATTGACTTTTGTAAACAGTTACAAGTGGTTGCAATATGCAACTCTATTTTAAACACAACAATGCATTGAGCTTAAATGAAAATTCAAGTTCTTTGCAACAGATTACTTTTTAGATTACTTTTGGAATTCCAGGACTGGATCCTAGATTCAGTCCTGGGTCAGTACTCAGAATCAAGTGATGAAAGTCGACTTAATTACTGTAATGATTTTTAAACAATATTTAGCTATTTTAAAAGCTGACAGAAAATATTTCAAAGAAAACAGTCAATGATTCCCTATGGAAGAAAATTCAAGTTGCAGGTACAGTATGTTCTCGTTACTTTTGTAATCCAGTACTGGGTGCCTAGACTCAGTACTGGGACCTTTATCCAAAACAGGTAAGTAATTACGTTTTCAGATATTATACGATTTTTGAAGAATATTTAAAGATTGCAGAAATTGACACTTAGAAGAAATTTCACAGAAAAACAGTCAATGATTCCCTATGGAAGAAAACTGGGTTACGGGTAAGTACAGTTGTAAGTATTTTTCAGTGTCAGTGCTGGGCACCAAGATCCAGCACTGGGAGCTCACCTAAGAGCAGGTGAGTAATTTCGTTTGTTACTCGGCTGATTTTTGGTGAATTTTTTAAGATTTCAAAAGTCCACACTTAGAAGAAATTTCAGGAAAAAAGCCAGTCAATATTACCCTATGAGGAAAATAGAGTTATCGGTTTGAGGGTAAGTACTCGACTGGCAAAGTTGAGGTTCTGGGCACAGACTCAGGGGTCCCCCAGGGTCAGGTAGGTACAGTTGGTGCACCCTCAGCGACTCTAGGGCGGACGGGTGCAGAGAGAGTTAGGCCCAGTGTTATCCTATGAGGGATGGGGGGGCATTGGTTGGTGGCTGCTGACTGGTAAGCCACACGGCTGTGGGAGCTGGGCTCCTGGTCACTTACTCAGGGCAAGTGGGGAAGTAGGTAGGTGTAGAGTTTTCACTGCCAGGGCCACTTGGGCGGCTGGGTGCAGGGTGATTTTGAGCCTTCGGGCGCTCAATTGATTTCAATGGGAAATCTCTGGTTTAGAAAAAGACTGCAAGCTCGGGGAGGACGACTCTTCAGGTGCCACCACCACTTCGAGAGGTAAGTTGGGTAGTTGGAGGATAGGTAGGTACCCCGGGATTGGGCTCAGGGGGCCGCGGGGCGCCGCGTGCAGGGGTGCCTTTTGGTGTCGGGAAATCTTACCCTCTGTTGATCGCGGTAGGGGGGACACCTTGTTCTGAGGCTGCAGGCTTCTTCAGGAGTGTCGAGGGAGGTCCTTGGGTGCCGGACTCGGGGTCACAGTCCCCGTGGGGTCGTCCTCATGGTCTTTGTTCACTCCGGCACTGGCCAGGCTTGGCTGGTGCAGAGTGTGCTGGGTTCGCAGTTCCGGGCTGCTGCCAGGGATTAGAGGTAGGTTTTGAGTAGAGCCTCTACTCATGGGAGTCCCAGGGGCTTAGAGCCAAAAGGTAGCCAGGTCCTCCAGGGTTGGTGAGGTTGCTGGCCACAAGAGATGCCGGGTTGGAGCAGGAGCAGGTTTGAGGGTCGACAGGCCGGTAGGGCTGGGGCCAAAGCAGTTGGTGTCTTCCTCTTTTTAGCAGCTGCAGGGCAGGTCTTTGTTCTTCTTGCTCTTCTTTGTAGTTTTTGAATCTGGAATCTGGGGTTCAGGGTGCCCCTAAATACTAGATTTAGGGGCGTTACAGGTAGGTGAAGGGCAGGGACCAATGGGTCCCTGTCCTGGGGTGGGTACACCCCCTATCCTGCCCCTCTCCTGTGGGAGGGGGGCAGTAGCCTAGTCCGGATAGGGTAGGGCTCCCCATCTTCAAGATGGCGAGAGCCCGGAGATGTGCTTCACCTCGCCTCCCCCACCTGAGGGGTGGGTTGGCAGGCTGGCACATCCTTTATCCTTCTTTGGGGTTTCCGGCCAAAGCTTCCCGCCAGAGTCGGGGGTTGCAGCGGCCTGGGGAAGCTCACAGAGGCGGCATGCCTTTGAAGCTTTCCCCTGTCCATCCGGGGGGAGGAGATTTAGCACCTCGCCCAGGATGTGCATTGTTGCAGGCCCAGGAGAGCAAGGGGCTCTCCTACCCAGGGGTCCAGCAACATGTCTTCTGTGTGGCAGCCTAGGCAGCCTCAGAGCAGACGTGGATTGTAGGTTAGGTTTAAGGGGGCACCTCTAAGATGCCCTCTGGGGTGCTTGGTACATTAAATCCCACACTGGCATCAGTGTGGTTTTAATGTGCTGAGAAGTTTGATACCAAACTTCTCAGTTTTTAGTGTTGCCATTATGGTGCTGTGGAGCTCGTGTTTGACGAGCTCTCAGCACCATGTACTCTTAAATGGCAGCACTGCACTTACAGTAATCAGGAATGGACCTGTGCCCACACCATTGGCATAAGGGACCCAGCTAGATGGGTGGCTGATGTACAATAAACTCTCCTTTGAGAAGCAGGTTAATAAAGTTACATCCACGTGCCTTCTAACCATTAGGACGTTGAGGAAAATAAAGCCTTATTTGACCACCGACAGCTTTAGATCTGTTGTGTCCACCCTAGCTCTGTCCCATATGGACCACTGCAACAGCCTTTTTCTTACGGTTCACAATAAACATCTTAACAGACTCCAGATGGCACAGAACGCGGCAGCCAGGCTGCTAACGAATACTCCTAAATTTGTGTCCGTTAGCAAAGGACTACGAGATTTGCACTGGCTACCCATGAAACATCGGGTTCTTTTTAAGTCCCTCTGTATAGCTCATAAATCACTTCACGGAACCGGACCTCTGGACCTTAGAAACCGTTTCCAGTTGTACATTCCTGTGAGAACTCTTCGCTCTAGCGATGCCAAACTGGCGGTAGTAACTAGGGCCAAAAAGGCAAACTGGGGCGGGAGGAGCTTTGTTCGCAAAGCCGACAACGCCGGGAACGAACTCCCTTTATTTCTCAGGTCCACTACTGATCTCCTCTCTTTTAGAAAAGGTCTAAAGACCTGGCTGTTCTCATTCTAGACTTTCTCTCCGCCTCTGGTTTTAGTTGTTCATTGCCTCTCCAGACTTTCTGCTACAGCGCCAGGACACCTTCGGGTATTAGAGCGCTCTATAAGTTGTTATAACATAACATGTATGCCATGGCAGTGTAGGTGATGGGCATGGCACACAGGGATGTGTGTCATGTCGACTTTGTTTTTGTATTGCACATAACACTCAGCCTGCCAAGGCAGTGTGTGTGTGTGTGTAAGGGTACAGGGCCTCTAAGGGTGGCACAAGGAGTGCTGCAGCCCTTAGAGGCCTTCCCTGGTCACAAGGCCCTGGGTACCTAGGGTACCATTTACCAGGGGCTGACATGTGGCCAGGGTTTGCCAATTTGGGTTTGTTTTGTTTTAGGGAAGGAACATAGGCCCTGGGCACCTGATTGCCAGGAGTCCAGGGCACACTCAGTCAAAGTACATTCAGCAATTCAGCAAAAAGTGGGGGAATACCATGCAAGAAAGATGGCACTTTCTCACAGGTGGAAGTAGTAACATTAACTTTATAGTATCTATTATGAAGCCCAATAACTCTAGAGACCTTCAGTGGGTCATAATGGATTTTTCTCTGTTTATTAAAAAACCTACACTTTCCATCAGGTTTACGGTAGTGTTCAGGTCTACCAGTATTTGGGAATGATTTTGGAACATGAGGAGGATGTCGTCAAGGTAAATTATAAGACGGATTCCTCTTTTCATCAGAAAGGAAGCAATAGTCCTCATTACCTTGGTGAAGCGCCAGGGGGCAGAGGAGAGACCGAAGGGCAAAGCTTGGAATTGATGTAGATGGTTGTTCAAAGCGAATTGCAGGAAAGATTGAGATTCTAGTGCTATCGGAATCGGAATCGTGAAGTAGGTATCATTCAGGTCTAGTTTCACTAACCAATGTTTTTCTAGGAACAGGTCTCTGAGGAGGTGGATACCCTCCATTTTGAAGTGTTTGTAAATGAGAGATTTGTTCAGCTCCCATAGGTTTATTACAGGCCTCCAACCTTTGTCTTTTTTCTTAACAAGGAATCTACTGCTTAGGAAGTTCATATATTCTCAGGGTACTTCTTTAATTTCTACCTTCTCCAACATTGAATTCACTTCTTCCGCCAAAGTTATTTGTTGATCTCTGGTCAAATGTAATACTCTGGGGTGTGTATGTTGTGCTTGTTTCTCTAATAAGTCTATTTTGAAGCCCTGACCACTCGCAAGTGTGAAAGAAGTGTTTCAGATGGCCCCCCACTTTTCCAGCTGAAAAGGAAAGATGTGGCGAGTTGGTACTTACTTGGGAGGTTGGTGGAACTTTGACCTCTAGCTCTGAAACCCATTGAATGGAAGTGTCTTCCTCTTTGTGGGTAGAATGAGGAGGAGGAGGAGTTCGCCTGATAGGGTCATCCAAAAACCCATTGTCTAAAAAAAGGGTCTTTGATAAGGACGGCCGGTAGAGCGACCCCTCTGCTGGTCCTTGCAAAAAAGCTAGGGTTAAAGACTCTGCGCATGATAGTTTGAACCTTATCCGGTGTTTTAAACGTTGCCACATATTTCCCTAGGGTTTTAGTCATGTCTTCCCCAAAGAGGAGTCCCTTGGGGTTGACCGAATATTCCTTATCCGCCATATCGCTACGTCTGGGGTCTATCTTAGTCAGGACGACTCTTCTCCTTACGGCATTAATTGCAGCATTTACATTTCCCAGAAGGATCAGGGTCCTCTGGCTCCATCTTCTCAGTAATTCGAGGTTTGGCGGGGTGCCATTAATGAGGCTTTCTGCGATTAAATCGATAATTCTATATAGAGTGCCTAGCATGTCAAGCAAACGGTCTTGGCATGTCTTTAGGGACCCCTCCATGCCCTTTCTTGGGTTCCTGCCCAGCTTAAACAAGAACTTAAGTTATGGATCCAAGTTAGGCGTGAGGCATATTTTGAGTAGGACCATAGTTCTTGGGCATTCCGCGTGAAAAATAATTTCTCATATATTCCAGGGGGTTTCTTATCCACTTTCTAATGGATTTGGCTATGTGGCTCTGTGGCCACCAATGTGTGCTCCTAGGATGCGTAAATTGTAGTATATGCCACCTCACAACAGTCACTAAAACTCTCGACCTCGAACCAGGCAAAACCTGGTCACTAAGAAACACACAAACTGCAATTCAACTCATAATTTACATGATTAAATGCCCATGCAATCTTAAGTATATTAGCATGACCAGCAGGAAGATCAAGATAAAGATCGGAGAACATAGAAGCAACATCCGTTGCAAACGTTAATACAAGGATGACGGATCACTTTTTAAAAGCAGGGCACACACCTAATGACATAGAATGGGTGATTATCGAACAGGTCGACAACACAGCAGTAGCATCAAAGAGTACTGCTAAATTAAGAACAGCGTTCCATCTACTGCCTTTCAACCCACAAACAAGGATTACATGTTAATTTTCCATGGAATTCTCTAACCTGGACATAACAAATCTTAACATCTATTGGACTCAACCTGGCATCCTAAATTTAAAACCCAACAGTAACCTCGAATAACATTGGCATCTTATACAAAAAAAAAGTCTACTGAAATAGGAGCGGCATTTGACTAATTGTGGATATCAAATACGTAGCTCATACACCCCAGCATATCTGCTAAAAAGTGATCCCTTTCATCCGGGATCATTGTGGAGAGAAATAAGCTTTCCTTTTTTCCTAAAAATGATACAGTTTCCATATCCGTAAAATAAATGTATTGCTAATTTTTTTTTATTTTTTTTTAACATGCACACACAAGATAGGAATAGTCTTTGTAAACCGCAGCGATATACTCAAGTCCTTCATCGCTGCCAAACATGTTCGGGGACACTTCATGGTGGCCATTTCTGTAAACTAATTTTTGTAATATCTTTTACATGCATACATAAGTTAGGAATAGTCCCTTTCTACACCAGAACTACCAAGTTGTTCTTCACTGTCAAGCGTGTAATAGCACACCAAACGAGGAGCTAGGAATATTCTTTCCAAAACAGAGTGACATGCTCAAGTCTGTCTTCACTACCAAACGTGTACGGGGACAAGTAATTAAACAACATGGTGGTCATTTCTGTAAAATAATTGTTGTAAATATTTTTTTAAGAAAGCATACATAAGTTAGAAATAGTCACTTTCTACACCAGAACTACCAAGTCTTTCTTCAGTGACAAGGGTGTACTACGCCCCCGTGTCAGAGGTCACGAAGAAGCAGAGTGCGAGGACGCTAACGCTTTGCTGACACAAATACAAGCAAAGAGGGATAAACAACATCTTCAGGATCGCCGGTAAACAGGCCACAATAGGTAACAATAGCGGGCAGAAGACCTTGATGATGTAAGTAAAGAGCACCCAGTCTCATCTACCAGGAAACCGCACCAACTCGATTGTTTAAAGCAGAAGCCTTCATTTCTCTCTTTTCTGTTTCCAGTGTTTGACTAAGGGCACTGTCCCCTCCCTGGGACCCATGTCAAGCGACTTAAGTAGGACATACATCACGTCTTAAATTCTTCTATTTTTTTCACCACGTTGAACGAATTCTAGTCATCCGCCATACCACCTTCACCCATTATAAACACAGGATAGCGTTTAATTTAAAGGGACCATCACAGTCCATGAATAAATCTAAACGCAAAAAAGAATTTAAAAATGTTAATGCCATGCACACATGGGTGTATGATTTGTCCTCACCACCATGATCATTTTGATCAAACCGTACGCAAGAAGATGCACACGTGAGTGCAAGCATGGATCGTCTATTTGATTGAGTCTATGTTTCACGTGTCACGATGATTTTTGTTTGTGTATTTATTTCTCTTTCAGGTAAACAACTTGGCGTCTGTGCAATTTCTTTGTACCTTTTAGACTGAGGATCCCTCCCCAGTCTATGCACCTTTTTTGGTCCTGACGAAAGCCAGATAATGGAACTGGCTGAAACATGTTTAATTGGATACAAGAGTTAAACCCAAACTCGCAGGGTATCCGCTCTAATTAATTTATAACCCTGCCATAGGACCCCATTATTAAATTTACTCATTTTGGGGGGGACCCTTTAGACAGTTTTAAATCACCTATCACTACACACATTTCACCACCAAAAAACCAGCTCTGCTGTAATTCAGGCGTCGCAGCACACCCAAGGTGCACTCGGTACCTTGGGTGGGAACCCAATAATGAAGAATGCCACCAACTAGGTCGGTGGGTGAGGGTTCTTTTTAAAAACCAAATTATTCTCTTTGGAAACAAACTGATCATTCGTGTGAAGGCCAGTTCTTGTTGATTTATTAATATTGTAGGGAGAAAACTTTTCCTTGCCTAGAGGATCCACTATTTCTTTAGAAAAGGAGGGTAACTCTTCTTCTGAAAGAGTGAAATCTGGGTCTGTTTCATCTGGCTCAAGGTCAAGAATATATTCATCCATTGCCTCAGGCCCTCCTTGTCGATCTAAATCAATTTCTAGGGGGTAAGAAAAAGCACTTTTGTATTGTGTGCCACTTGGGGCACTCTGGTAGTTTGTGCCGTTAAGGACAGCTGAGGTCTTTGGGGCGCGTAGGCCTCCCTTATAATTCGAGGTGCTTAGTGCTCCTTTAAAGGATGAGGTGCGTAGGCCTCCCAGTAGTATTGAGGTGCTTGGAACTCTGTACGTGCTCAATGGGTTCAATCTTTCAGTATTATTTGTTTTCTTTGACCTTTTCCCCCCACATTTAGTATATTCATCATTTCGCCCTCTAGGGAGTTCGGAGGTATTGTTCTCAACCTCCATTATGTTTCTCTTGCCTGGCATGACCTGGCTAATTTATAAAAGTAAAAGGATGACAGTGGTCTATACCAGCGCTAGCACATACATAGTTTCAGAAAAATATTAATGGCATCCGTACAATCAAGTGTGCTCAATGAAGACAAGTAACACTATGTCATCCCAATTGTGTCAAGTTTAAGGGAGACACGCCATATACAAAGAGTATCCATAACATGTCCAGAGCACCACCACAATGAGAAGTAAGAGGTCCGTCACTCTAACGGGTCCATTTCAGTAGGATCAACTTCAATAATTAAATTTACTTCAATAAACATTAAACACAGAAAACCGATGGTTCCATTCGTTTTTATTCCATATGTAGATGCAAGTAAAATCACAAACGGCTGATGTAAGAAACTGGCTCTATTTATACTTCACCAAAGTGAAGTACAGTGTGTACAGAGTCCAAGAGTCCCCAAAGGTAGGCAGAGGTTAAAGTTAGACAGAACTTTACTCTCTTAAGTGGTAGCTTGGTCGAGCAGTAAAGCAGTATCAGAGGACAGTGTTAAGCATTTGATGTACACACCCAGTCGGCAAATGAATTCACACACTCAAGGACTGAACTCTAGGCGAATTGTTTTTGTATAAAAAATATTATGTTTATTTTTAGAACCAAGCAAGCCTGGTACAGGTAAGCATTAAATACTCTTCAGTAATAAGTTACTGGATATAGAACAGTTGAAAAATGCAATAGGAATTTTATTTTGTTTGATTTACAGGGGAGCAGAAGTATGCAGCACTTAGCAAATGCAGTACATTGAAATGAATAGGCTTTTTCAACTAATTGCAGGCAAGTTACTTTTACGTTACTTTTTCTAACTCAGTGCTGGAAGCCTAGATTCAGCACTGGGACATTTCCTGAAAACAGTTGAGAAAATGCGTTTTTGCTATTGATGCAATTTTTAAAGAATATTTTCAGATTTCAAAACTCCACATTTAGAAACGTTTTGGAGCAGTACATTGAAATGAATGGGCTTCTACAATAAATTGCAGGTAAGCAACTTTTACGATACTTTTTCTAACTTAGTGCAGGATGCCTAGATTCAGCACTGGGACATTTCCTGAAAACAGTTGAGAAAATGCGTTTTGGTTATTGTTTTGATTTTTAAGGAATATTTCAAGTTTTCAAAACTCCACACAGTTGTTTTTTCGAAAGAAAAATTGTCAATGTTATTCTATGGAAGAAAAACAGGTTATCGGTTTGCAGGTAAGTAAACAACTGTGGCAGTTAAGGTTCTGGGGTTAGACTCAGGGGTCCCATAAGGTCAGTGATGCACTGAGATTGCACCCTCAGTGGCACTAGGGCAGCCGGGTGCAGAGTGTTGAGGACCAATGTTATCCTATGGAGGATAGGGGGCTTCCGGTTGGTGGCTGCTGGCTAGCAGGCCACGAGGCTGTGGGAGGAAAGCTCTTAGGGTTTAGCTCAGGGCAAGTTGGGGACCAAAGCAGCACCAAAGGTGCACCCTCAGCGGTACTAGGGCGGCCGGGTGCAGGGTGCTGTTTTGTGGTCTGTGCCCTGTAGTTTCCAATGGAGAACCTCCGGAACAAAAACACTGCAGGCTCGGGTATGAGGATCTACTGGGTACGACCACCACTTTGAGGGGTAAGTTGGGATGTCGTGGGTTGGTTAGGCACCGTTGGTTTGGGCACAAAAGGCCGTGGGGCGTCGGGAGCAGGGGTGCCTTGGGACGTCGGATTTTCTTACCCGCCCTGTTGAAAATTGAAACAACGATGTGATTAAGCATTCACTAAAGACATGAATTCCCCTTAGGACCGAGTTTCTTCCGTTATGTTGACTAAAGTCTGGACTCCATTTTGTATTGTCATGTCTCCACGTGCTCAGCACGAGAAGAGTCCTATCTTCGTGTTAGTTGCTCTTGTAATCTTCCTAGTAACAGTCTATAAATAGCCCCTTTGTCCGTCTGGCGCATGCCCAGGCTTGACCACATCTGTTATCAGTTAATCCTCGCTTGACCATGTTTTCGCGGGCTTAGAGATGTGTTAACTCCGCCCACATATTGATTCTGTATCGAAAATGTCCATAAAAGGTAATGTTCTTCGTCTCATGTTGTATCCACCCACTTATGAGCCCCTCTGTTGTGTATAAAAAGGGGACTGTGTTCGCAAGTTCGGTGTGCTACTCTATGCAATACTGAAGGGTGTTGTATGGATTGTAGGACCACCCTTAAGGGTTAATAAACGGTGTCTTTGTACTTTGCAGTTTCCGTGCCAACTTCCTTGTAGATTCCATTACAGGAGAGCGAACCCTTGTGTCCTGCGGGCCTAGCTGGGGCCTGTATTCATCAATTGGCGCCCGTCACGTGGGGCTCATCGGCGACTCGGATGCTCGAAGGACTGGTCGTGACGAAGGTGAGGAATTTGGCCGGGGATGTGATCACTGCCAGAGGCATTTTAGTCCTGGCATCCCGAGGTTTTCTTCCTTCCCTTCCGAACTGACCATCTGGGTGGCGCCGGTCCTCGACTGAGACATCTTCTGTCGGTTCTGCCGTGACAGCCGTTTGGGCGAATTTTGGAGCTTGGCAGTTGGAATCTGGACACTCTTGATTGGTAAGAACCGTTGTACGGTACTTGCTCCGAGTTTTTGAAGCCTGGGTTGGCTATTTGAGTTTGATTTGTGATGACCGGTCATATCTTGTATTGATTACTGTGAGAATATATGCGTTGCAACACATATAGGCAGGTAATGTGGAGATATTTCTCCGGAGCTGTGTAAATCTGAACGGCGCAAAGTTTAAGTGCCATTTTTTTGATAATACTGCATATTTTGCATTATTTTTGAGCATGCCTGCTTTTAGCGCACTCCGTAAGTGGTGCTGCTGCTTTGGAAACCGGTTAAACCTCGAGGAATCTGCTCCAGCCCCCCCAGAGGGGACTCCTAATAGGGATATGTATGTGAAGCATGGTCTTTCTTCCATAATGTACAGCACAGTATGGAGGAAATACACCAAAAAGGATCCTGAGTTGCGCTGGCCTTTGTATGGATCATTTGATATGCGTAAGATTGAGTATGTGGAACAGTGTATGTGTAAACGGCGTGCTCGTCAAGATATGTTTGAGTGTGTGCGATTATGGGTGAAGGAAGTGTGTGAGCGAGAAAAACGTGAGAAAGCGCTGTTTGATAAAGAGCAACGGAAGAATGATCATGTGCGAGCGCAGGAAGCGAAGCGTCGGGAGGAAAGAGAACAGACGGAGAGACAAGAGAAAGAGCGTAGGCTGCAAGTGTCGGGTCAATATGCTGTTCGGCAGCCTCTTTATCCTGTCCTTACTAATCTTGATGATGATTTTTTCCTATTAGATCGTTCCCCGCCACCTTATGTGGGTGCGTCTGCTCCGACAGTTCAGGATTCTGGATCGGGTAAAGATAAGATAGACACGCGCTCCATGTTATCTCTTGAGCGCTCGGGTGAGCTTCGGAAACTTTCTTATCGTGCAGTTTCAAATAAGATGTCTTCTGCTGAGTTATTACCGGTTCTGGAAGGATGGCAGGATAGGGAGAAATTGTATTGTGCTGCCGTTTTCTCTGATGAAGTGGTTGCTGCCTTTCGAAAATATTCTGATGTTTTTGAGCCACAGGAGATAGTGTCGGATTCTAGAGCACTACGTAATGGTACTTTCTCTCCCTCTCAGGTGCCTGATGCGGTCCGACGTCTGTTTGCGCTACGGGATGAGATGCTTCAACTGCGGGACAAAGCGCGCCGGAACAAGGAGGAGGAGAGCTTGACCTTGCAGGCGGACGACCAGCAGCCGTCTTCCTCCCAGTCAGATAAGGGCGAACTAGTGCATGCTAAACCCATGCGAGAGGCGGCACCTTTGTATGTTCCTCCTAAAGGAGCGGGAACTAGTGCGGATATTACTTCTGCCGATGCTAAGGGATATTTTGTGTACAATTGGGTTTATACTCCCTGGCATAGGGCTGATGTTATGGCATTAAAGAATGCATTGCCTGACCCCCGCAAGAATCCAGCGGCCTTTTACGAAGAAGTCGAAGGGGCCTTGAATTCTTGTACTATGACCTTAGCAGATATAGATCTGTTCTTTGGGCTTATCTTACCACCGGATATGTGGCGATCTGTACGGAAGGTGGATGATCAAGCCGCTTTTAAGGCTAGGTGGTCTGGGATTGAGGATGAGGATAGGGAGAGGAAGCCCGCGCAGAAACCGCCTCAGATTATCTTAGATCTCCCCGCTGCTATTTTGACCAAGTTGAAAATAATTATTCCCCCTAAAAAGATTGACTGGAACATGTTAGCCTCGTGTAAACAGAAAGTTGATGAATCAGTTGCAGATTTCTTTACGCGCTTTGAGGAGACATTTCATGATTTTAGTGGTCAGTCACTTACGGATGATACGGGTCGACACCTTTTTGCTGATAAATATGTGGCGAATTTATTACCGGAAATAGCAGCTCGTTTAAAAGCGAGTGAAAGTTCTTGGTCCACCGCGTCTCCGACATCCCTCCTGACTATAGCTCAGTATTATGAGCGTCAGGAACAAGAAGCGAATGGGCAGGAGGAGAAGAAATCGAAAGATTTAAAGACGAAGGTGATGTTAGCGCAAGTGTATGGTCCGCCTCGTCGGGGTGTCAATAGAGGTAGGGGAGGATTCTATGGTCCCCCTTCGGGTCGATCAGATTTAAATAGGAATCAATGTGCGTATTGTAAACAGTCGGGTCATTGGGCCAGAGATTGTCCGGCGTTGTATGCATCTCGCCAGGGGCATAATCAAGGTCCAACGAGAGGTAGAGGGGGTTTCCCGAATCTCAGAGGGAATTCTAATGATCGTGCTCGCTTTGAACCTACCGTGCAGCAGCGAGATAGACCTAATGTCTTTGATCGACAGCACCAGTATCAAGTGTCAGGGACGGACCGCTCTGGGTACCATGATTCGCAGCATGCATAGGAATGCGTTGGACGGGGGTTAGAATCAGTTGAAGTGCCGGTTGATCAGAAGGGTCCTTATGTCTCAGCGAAGGTTCTGGGTTCTACTGATCGGTTCCTAGTAGATACAGGAGCGACTCGTAGCGCGCTGTCTAAACAATTGGTTCCGAGGGCTCCCCCATCTGGCTTAATGGTTACATCGGTAGGGTTTGATGGTACACTCTCTCGAAGCCCTCTTTCTCGACCCCTTGCATTCCAGGTTGATCCCTTTTCTGCACCCTGTCCGTTTTTGCTTGCCCCGAACACGCCTGACAACATTATGGGTCTTGATATGCTCAAGCACTTCAGAGCTACGATCCGCTGCTCCCCCGCTGGAGTACGTGTGATATTAAACGATAATCACCCTCTGACAGAACGGATGTGTGTGGTTGCAGAGGATACTGTGTTAGCTTCTCTCCCTCGTACTTTGTGGGCCATTTCGGATACCGATGTGGGACAGATGGTGATTCCGCCTGTCCATATTAGTGTCCAGGAGGGGGCGGTGTTACCACGCCTCCCTCAGTATCGTATTTCCCAGGAGGGGGAGGAGGCCCTTATACAGATTGTGCAGGATTTGATTAAGGTGGGAGTAGTGGAGGAAGTTCCCTACAACGTCTGTAAGATACGGATGCCAAAGTTTATCGGTTCATCATTGATTTGAGGGAGGTGAACAAGATCGTGATACCTCAGTATCCAGTGGTTTCTGATATCACGACGTTGCTCACTTTGGTCCCGCCAACGGCGACCACGTTTTCGGTTATTAATTTGAAAAATGCCTTCTTTTCGATCCCTATTCATCCTGATAGCCGATACCTTTTTGGTTTCACTCTGAATAATAGGTCTGATCGATTTTGTAGAGTTCTTCAGGGCTACACAGAAAGCCCTAGCATTTACAGTCAAGCATTGAAAAGGCAATTGGATTCTTTTGTTCTGCCTGAGGGTGTCGCCCTTATACAATATGTCGATGACATCTTGTTGGCGGCTGACACTCCTGAGCTGTGTGAGAAGAGTACGTTATCCTTGCTTTCCTTTTTGGCATTTCACAATCACAAAGTATCGAGGAAGAAATTGCAATTCTGTAGACCAAAGGTGACTTATTTGGGTCACCTTTTGTCTAAGGAGGGGCGTGCACTCACACCAGATCGTATTCAAGCAATTTTGGACACGCCAGTGCCTTCCACACAGAAGGACGTGCGTGCATTTTTGGGTCTTGTTTCTTTTTGTAGGCAATGGATATTAGGGTTTTCACACATAGCCAAGCCATTATTAGCCCTTTTGACAAAAGACACACCTATTCCGCTTCCCTGGTCAAATGAGTGTGACATTGCCTTCCAGAAATTGCGACAGGCCCTTTGTTCAGCACCAGTGTTAGGGACCCCTGATTATACAAAACCCTTTTCGCTGTATGTGCATGAGAAAGATGGATGTGCATTATCAGTTTTAGTGCAGATGCACGGCGGCAAGCAGCGCCCTTGTGCATATTTTTCGGCTGTACTTGATCCTGTTGCCCGAGCATTGCCTGGTTGTTTTCGCTCGGTTGCGGCGACAGCTGTGTCAATACGCCAAAGCGAGGGAATTGTGTTATCTCACAAACTGTTGGTATTAGTCCCCCATGCTGTTGATGCCCTGCTTAATCAGACAAAAACGCAGCATTTGACCAGTGCCCGTTTAACGGGATACGAGTTGACGCTTTTGGCTCCTCATATTACGTTAAAGAGGTGTGTAACGTTAAATCCGGCTACATTGTTGCCGTTTCCGGAAACTCAGTCTGAAGCACGAAAAGCACATGATTGTATTCTTGTGACTGAGGAACAGACAGAGGGTCGTATTGATCTCCAAGATACGCCCTTTCCAGATGTTGATGGAGAATTGTGGGTGGACGGATCATGCCTGAAGCTACCAGATGGTACGACTTCAGCAGCGTATGCAATTACCACACTGCAAACAATAGTGGAGACAGCACGCATACCACAGAAATCAGCTCAAGCAGCGGAACTTATAGCATTAACACGAGCATGTGAGCTCAGTACAGGATTGTGTGTGAATGTTTATACAGATAGTCGCTATGCCTTCGGAGTAGCGCATGATTTCGGCCTACTCTGGAAGGAGAGAGGGTTTCTAACGTCGCATGGAGTACAGATATTGCATGGAGAGTTAGTTCACAACCTTTTGACCGCATTGACATATCCGAAGAAGATTGCTATAATTAAATGTAGTGCCCATAAGAAAGTGGTTGATAAAGTTGGAGAAGGGAATGCTTTGGCAGACCGGGTGGCACGGGAGACTGCAATGCAGCCTGGTGCTACTGCCATGTACGTAGTGAAGTTGCAGGTAGAAAGATGGCACGATGCAAAGAGAGAAGTGCTGGAAATACAGAGGACCGCTTCTGACAAAGAACGGGAGCAATGGTCCAATGATGGAGAATTGGACGATGAGGGTTGTTGGAGAAATAAGCAGATGGAAGTTACCCACAGCTTTTGTACAACCTATGGTTCAGATGGCACATGGGCTAGCACATGTTGGAGCTTCCGCAATTGTAAAATTGCTTACTCAAGTCTGGGAGCATCCAGAGATTGCTAGCACGGCAAAGAGGGTAGTGCAGACCTGTATGATTTGTCTGAGGTATAACCCAGGAAAGGGTACTCGAACTCCAGCAGGAGGATTTGTGACACCTACTGCACCCTTTGAGGTTTTGCAGATGGATTACATCCAGCTTGAACGCTGTAACAATTTGAAGTATGTTCTAGTAGTGGTTTGTGCCTTCAGTAAATGGGTTGAGGCATACCCTACGAAAGATAATACTGCAATGACTACAGCCAAGATGCTATTGAAGGAGTTCTTCCCTTGATTTGGCGTTTGTAGACTGCTGTGGAGTGATAACGGACCTCACTTTATAGCGGATGTTATAAAGTATGTCCTGAAGGGTCTAGGCATTACCCAGAAGTTTCATGCAGTGTTTCACCCTCAGTCTGCAGGACTGGTTGAGAAGTATAATGGTACGCTGAAGCTCAAGATCGCTAAGATTCAAGCTTCGACTTCTTTGACTTGGCCAGATGCTTTACCGCTGGCATTATTGTCAATTAGATCGATACCACATTCTCGAACCGGTATCACGCCTTATGAGATCGTTTTTGGACACCCAATGAATATTTGGGGTCCACCAAGGCCTAAGGCTGTGTATGATGTACCTTGTGTAATGATAAATGATTACCTGGCACAGTTAACGGATAACTTGGTTTCTATTCATCAACAGGTCCGAGAGGCGCTCCCTGATCGGTCCACAGGCGAAGGTCATAGTCTCCGACCTGGAGACTATGTTATGCTGAAGATTTTTGAAAGGACGAACAGCTTGGAGCCGAGATGGGTTGGCCCTGAGCAAGTCTTACTTGCAACGAGGACGGCTGTGCGGGTTTCCAACCGAAAGAACTGGATCCATTCCCTGCACTGTCGCAAAGTGCCGCCTGGATTGGTGGAGCCTGCTGTATTGACCGACCATCGAGAAATTCTGACTGCAGAGAAAGGCCGTGCTGTGGAACCGAATGACACTGAGGAGCTCTTTCCGGACCACGTGATTCCTGGAGGAAGACGATATCATCTCAGACCAAGGAAGTGAATTCTTCAGTATCAGGACAAGTTGTCAGAGCGGCCCTTAGGTTAGTGAAACGGAGAGCCAATGTGGCAAGGGGGGTGGGATCAGCCCTGCATTAGTGTAGCGACACCCGTCTTGGCCCGCTGGTGAAGAAATCAACCGCTGCCTAAGGGGAAGAGTTCTGACAACCTTTTAGTTTCAGGAAGATATTGATTTTTCATTCTAAAATGGAGAAAAAGAAAATCCTTTGTGCAACAGGTTTTATTCTTACAGTAGCTATTGTTGGGATAACCACATGGTTTGTTGAGGATGTGACTCCTGCTCGAGAGTTGCTTGTTTTGACTACTCCAGTGCCTGAGGAGCACTACTTTTATACCCTTCCGTATCAAGAGTTGAAGCATCGCCAGTCTTATTTGAATAACACTTTCATCCAGATGTTGCATCATACCCATGTTGCCACTAATGCTACGAACTGTTGGATATGTGGCATGATGCCAGCTCACCAGAAGAAAGGAGGAACTCCGTTCATACCTCTTCCTTTTTCTCATAATGGTTCTTGTAGAGCATGGTACACTTTGCTTTTTGCCACTCGGAAACCTACAGTGGGACGGTTGCTCTTCAGACTTAATAGGGAATGTCATCAAGATAAAGATGGTTATCCACAAGCGAATGGGACAATTTGGGAATGGGAAGAGTATCGACCAGACAATGAATCGATTGCCTATATTTTCACGAACACTAGGGACACTGTGGGGAAAGACCGATTCGTGATTCAAGTGGCGCAAGCTCAAGCGGACCTGTGTGTCCAGAGTGTGGGTTATATTCCTGTTGGTGTTAGTGACTGTATCACTATCTTAAACATCGACTGGTTGAATAACAGTACCTTCTTAGCATCCCATAATACATACTTCGTATGTGGAAATAAAGGTTATTATCGTTTGCCCGCCGGTTGGTCTGGAGTATGTTACGTAGCATTCCTATTACCTCCTGTATTCTTGGCACCTGCATCTTATCATATAGATTTGAAGTTGTTGAATAATGTGACTGTAAATAGGTATAAACGTACTCTATCTATTGATGATGTTGACCAAACCGATACTAGCCTGCAGCAGTATATTGATTTTAATTTAGGATTGTTCTTCTTTGTTGGAGCTGCCCTAAATAGTAGGAAAGTTCGAAGGTTAACAAGAGTTGTAGAGGCTGTGACAAATCAAACCGCTGCTGCTCTTGGGAATCTTACGGAAGAATTACAAATTACTAGAATTGTTGCATTGCAGAATCGTATGGTGTTAGATGTTATGTTAGCTGACCGAGGTGGAGCATGTAAAATTATCGGAAGTAGTTGTTGTGTGTTTATTCCTGACCACACGCCATCAGTCTATAATGCTATCAACAAGTTGCATAAAATTGCAGCTGAAATCCATACAGAAAATGGCACTTGGACCTTTTCTGGATGGTTTTGGGCATTGATCACCACATGGGGGTGGAAGGTTTTAACTGGTCTCTGTATTATCGTAGCAATTCTGTTTTCCTGTTGCATTTGTATCCAATGTGGTCCTTTACTCTGTTCCCTATGCATGTCACTCTGTATTCCCGATAAGAAAGCTATTGCCAATGTCACTTACCAGAAACATTTAACTAAAGAAATAGAAGAAATGATGAAAATTGACATATACGATGATTATTCTAATGAACCGGATGTCTTCAGTAAATGCTGAAAGGGGCGTCTGTTGAAAATTGAAACAACGATGTGATTAAGCATTCACTAAAGACATGAATTCCCCTTAGGACCGAGTTTCTTCCGTTATGTTGACTAAAGTCTGGACTCCATTTTGTATTGTCATGTCTCCACGTGCTCAGCACGAGAAGAGTCCTATCTTCGTGTTAGTTGCTCTTGTAATCTTCCTAGTAACAGTCTATAAATAGCCCCTTTGTCCGTCTGGCGCATGCCCAGGCTTGACCACATCTGTTATCAGTTAATCCTCGCTTGACCATGTTTTCGCGGGCTTAGAGATGTGTTAACTCCGCCCACATATTGATTCTGTATCGAAAATGTCCATAAAAGGTAATGTTCTTCGTCTCATGTTGTATCCACCCACTTATGAGCCCCTCTGTTGTGTATAAAAAGGGGACTGTGTTCGCAAGTTCGGTGTGCTACTCTATGCAATACTGAAGGGTGTTGTATGGATTGTAGGACCACCCTTAAGGGTTAATAAACGTTGTCTTTGTACTTTGCAGTTTCCGTGCCAACTTCCTTGTAGATTCCATTACAGGAGAGCGAACCCTTGTGTCATGCGGGCCTAGCTGGGGCCTGTATTTATCAGCTCTGGTCACGGTAGGGTGGGTCCTCTGGATTGAGGCTGCAGGCGTCGTCGGGAGGCTTGAGGCAGGTCAGGGGTCGCCGGATCTCAGGTCAGGATCGCCAGGGGGACCTCCTCGTGGTGTTGGTAAGCTGGGGTCGGCGGGTGCAGAGTGCTGGGTTCGCGGTCTCCGGCAGGCACCAGAAGCTGCAGTTTAAACACGTTCGGTGTTCTCGGGAGATAGAGTCCTTGAAGTGAAGGCAGGCAGGCAGGTCCTCCGGGGTTTGTGAGGTTGCTGGATGCAGGACATGCCAGGATTTGGCAGAAGCAGGTTCGTGGGGAGACAGGCCTGTAGGGCGTCGTCCTCTTGTTAGCTCTGCACGACTCTTCGGTCCTTCTTCTTATCTTGTGGTTTCTAATCTGAGGTAACAAGGTTCAGGGTGCCCCCTTAATACTAGATTTAGGGGCATTACAGGTAGGTAAAGGGCCGGGCCAATGGGTCCCTTCCCTGGGGTGGGTACAACCCCTATTTCGCCACTCTCCTGTGGGAGGGGGGTAGGTGCCTGTCCCTGGTTGGCTGAGTCGCCCCCATCCTCAAGATGGCGGGGACTCTAGTTTGTGCTTCACCTCGCCTCCCCCACCTGAGGGGTGGAGTTGGCAGGTGGGCACACCTCCCTTCCTCACTTGTTTTTCCTGCCGGTTCTCCCGCCCAAAGTGGGGGGTAGAACCAGTGGGGATCAGTTGCTGAAAGCAGCAAATGGTCTGGAGAGGCTTACAAAGGCGGCATGCCTTTGAAGCTTCTCCTTCGTGAACGCTGCCCATCCTGGGGGAGGAGGCTTGGCACCTCGTCCCAGGATGTGCATTGTTTCAGGCCCCCGAGAGCGGCAGGCTCTTGACTCAGGGGTCCAGAAACATGTCTGGTGGTGGCAGTCTAAGCAGCCACGTCAGGTCACTAGAAGTTGGTCGAATTTCAGGGGCCATCTCTAAGATGCCCTCTGTCATGCATTTTACATTAAATCCCACACTGGCATCAGTGCGGGTTTAATGTGCTGAGAAGTTTGATACCAAACTTCCCAGTCTTCAGTGTAGCCATCATGGTGCTGTGGAGTTCGTAATGACAAACTCCGAGCACCATATACTCTTAATGGCAACACTGCACTTACAGTGCCCAGGAATGGACTTGGGCACTGTAGGGGCACAGGGCTTGGGCACCCAGCTAGAGGGGTGACTGATGTATGTCAGGGCAGTGGTTTGTGGGCATGGCACAGTGCCATGTCGACTCTGTTTTGTTCTGTGCCAAGACACGTAGCCTGCAAAGGCAGTGTGTGAGTGTCAGGGTACAGGACCTCTATGGGTGGCACAATAAGTGCTGCAGCCCTTCGAGGCCTTTCCTTGTCACAGTGCCCTGGGTACCTGTGGGACCATTTACCAGGGGCTGACATGTGGCCAGAGATGCCAATTGGGTCTAGGCTTCAATGCAGTTTTAGGGAAGGAACATAGGCCCTGGGTACCTGATTAGCAGGAGCCCGGAGTGACCTTTGACCCTGCCACCAGGTAGGTCGGTCCCCTCACCGCCACACAGCCCCCTGTGTGCCCTGCATCTCGCTGCCTCTGCCGCTCGTGCCAGCCGCTAAGTACTATCTCCTCGTTGTTGTCCCATTGTTGTCTATCTGCCTGTGCCACCTTTTGCACCCCTGTGCCCGTTTTTTGCTGCATTGTACCCCATTTTTTCTCTGTCCCCGTTGCCTGTGCCACCCTTTTTGCCTTCTGTACCCCATTGCCCGTTTTTTCCCCATTGTACCCCATTCTCCTTCTGTCCCCGTTGCCTCCGTGTCCCCGGCCGTTTCTTTCCCGCCGCTGCGTCCCCGCCCCCTTGACACCCATTGGCCGCCCCGCTCCCACCTCCCAGCAGCTCCTCCCTCCCTCTCCCCCTCATATGGAGGCCGCGCAGCAGCCACGCCGAAGGCGCGCCAAAGGCAAGCCCGTCTGCGCCCGTCAGCGACTGTACCGCGCCCAGCTCCAGAACCCCTGGCCCCCGCCAGAGACGAGAACCCCGGCTTAGATACGACTCAGCCGCCCTCAACACCGGACGAACACCCGCCTGCTACAGAGTCACCCCGAGGCGAACCTACGGACCCTTCACCTGTCAAGCCTGCAAGCACACCTGCCTCCAAACCTGCAAACCACCCACCGGACCTCGCAACAACCACCACTACCTCAAGTGCATCCTCCTCAACACCCGCTCCATCCACAAACACGCCGTCGAACTCTGGGACCTCCTCGACACGACAGCACCGGACGTCGCCTTCCTCATGGAAACCTGGATTAACGCCTCCTCGGCCCCCGACGTCGCCATAGCCATCCCAGACGGCTACAAGATCACCCGGAAAGACCGCATCAACAAAACCGGAGGAGGAATCGCCATAGTCTACAGGAACACCATCAGCGTCACGACCAACACCGATGACACACTCTCCGCCGCCGAGCACCTACACTTCCAGATTCACACCGACCCCAAGACCAACCTTAGAGGAACACTCATCTACAGGCCCCCGGGCCCGCGCACACAATTAAGCGAAACCATCGCCGACTTCATCAGCCCACACGCCCTAGCCTCACCAGAATACATCCTCCTAGGGGACCTGAACTTCCACCTGGAGAAAAACAGCAACAACGACACCACCACCCTGCTTGACAACCTCGCCAACCTCGGACTCAAGCAGCTGGTGAACACCCCCACCCACACCGCTGGCCATATGCTCGACCCCATCTTTTCCGCCAGCAACCACGTCTCCTTCAACCACTCCACCGGACTACACTGGACCGACCACAGATGCATCCACTTCACCTTCAATAAGAACACATCCCACCACCGCACGCAACAGATCCCCCGCAGATGCTGGAGCAAAATATCCACAGACCAGCTCCTCTCATCACTGAGCCAGAACCCGCCAGCCAACACCACGGACACCAACGACGCAGCCCACAACCTCGCACAGTGGATCACCAACTGCGCCGATGACCTCGCACCACTCAAGAACCCCCCAGGCATGACCAGCAACGGGAAAACTTCAAGGTTCACAGACGCCCTCAAAGAATCAAAGAAAACCTGCCGATCCCTCGAAAAAACCTGGCGCTGCGACCAAACTACAGAAAACATGAAAGCCCTCAAGAACGCCTCCCGCAAACACCACTAACTGATCCGCACCACCAAAAGAACATCATTCAAAGAGCGACTTGACAACAACACCCATAACAGCAAGGAACTCTTCAACATAGTCAAGGAGCTCCCCAACCCCAACAACAACAACATCACACAGTCACAAGAACTCTGCAACTCCCTCGCCACGTTCTTCCACCGAAAAATCGCAGATACACACGACAGCTTCGGACCACAAACCCCGCCTCCAACTACCGAACCAGCGACCCCCACCACCACCCTCAGCTCCTGGACCCCCATCAGCACTGAAGACACCACCAACATCATGAACTCCATCCACTCCGGCTCCCCCTCGGACCCATGCCCCCACCATATCTTCAACAAAGCAGACACAATCATCGCACCCCATCTCCGGAACATCATAGCCAGCTCCTTTGCGTCAGCCACCTTCCCGGAGAGCTGGAAGCACGCAGAAATCAACGCCCTGCTAAAGAAACCTACAGCAGACCCCAAAGACCTCAAGAACTTCCGCCCCATCTCTCTCCTGCCCTTCCCGGCCAAAGTCATCGAGAAGACCGTCAACAAACAGCTGACTGCTTTCCTCGAGGCACACAACTCGCTCGACCCATCCCAGTCCGGATTTCGAGCCAACCACAGCACCGAGACCGCCCTCATCGCAGCCACCGACGAAATCAGAACTCTGATGGACAACGGAGAAACAACCGCCCTCATCCTCCTGGACCTCTCGGCAGCCTTCGACACCGTATACCACCGCACCCTAATAACTCGCCTCTTCAACACTGGGATCCAAGGAAAAGCCCTGGACTGGATCACCTCATTTCTCTCCGACAGAACACAGAGAGTCCGCCTCCCTCCCTTCCACTCAGAGGCCTCCGAGATCATCTGCGGCGTACCCCAAGGCTCCTCGCTCAGCCCAACCCTCTTCAATATCTACATGAGCCCCCTCGCCACCATCGCACGCAAACACAACATCAACATCATCTCCTACTCCGACGATACCCAGCTGATACTATCCCTCACCAAAGACCCAGCTGCCGCCAAAACCAACCTCCAAGAAGGAATGAAAGACGTCGCAGAATGGATGAAGCTCAGCCGCCTGAAGCTGAACTCAGACAAGACGGAGGTCCTCATCCTCGGACAATGCCCATCCGCCTGGGACGACTCCTGGTGGCCCTCAGCACTGGGCTCCGCGCCGACACCATCGGACCACGCCCGCAACCTGGGATTCATCCTGGACTCCTCCCTCAAGATGACCAAGCAAGTCAATGCCGTCTCGTCCTCCTGCTTCAACACCCTGCGCATGCTCCGAAAAATCTTCAAGTGGATCCCCACCGAAACCAGGATGACTGTAACCCAGGCCCTCGTCACCAGCCGACTGGACTACGGAAAGCCCTCTACGCGGGAACCACTGCCAAACTTCAAAAACGACTACAACGCATACAGAACGCCTCCGCACGACTCATCCTCGACATCCCTCGCCACAGCCACATATCCGCCCACCTGAGAAACCTGCACTGGCTCCCCGTCATCAAGAGGAACACGTTCAGGCTCCTTACCCACGCACACAAAGCGCTCCACGACATGGGCCCCGAAAACCTCAACAACCGCATCTCATTCTACGCTCCCACCCGCCAGCTCCGCTCCGCCAGCCTCGCAACCATCCCACGGATCCGCAGAACCACCGCCGGAGGAAGATCGTTCTCCTACCTGGCAGCCAAGACATGGAACTCCCTCCCCACACACCTATGACTCACACAGGACCATCCCACCTTCAGGAAACACCTCAAGACCTGGCTCTTCGCACAGTAGCGGCACCCCCCCACCCCCTTCCAGCACCTCGAGACCCGCACGGGTGAGTAGCGCGCTCTATAAATGCTTTGATTGATTGATTGACTCAGTCAAAGAACATCAGCAATTCAGCAAAAAGTGGGGGCAAACCATGCAAGAAAGATGGCACTTTCTCACAGCCGACATGTTCGGTCGTCCCCGACGACTGTTTCCAGGCTTCTGAGTCGTAAAACTGATTCATCCAAAGGAAACAATTCAAATCTTGGCCCCTGGAGCCCCGAGGGCTACAGAAAGGATAATCGTATTTAAAGTTAATGTGCACAAAAAAAGTCAAGCACGATAAGGTCCAATCGTATACAGCACGGACCTTGATAAGTCCAGGTCTCTAAAGTACAATGTGCCCGATATGTATTCCGCGTGTAGGTATAGTCCAGGTAGGGCCTCGCTAATGGTTTTGCGCATGCAAGTGCACATTTCCTGTTGAATTAATATCTTGATTTGTTAATTGTCAGGACTGGGAATGGGGGCAGCAGGAGCCTGGGAATCGTCTGATTCAATCTCAGACATGGTTTCAAGAAAAATATATATATTCCCCCCCCCCCCCCCCCCAAGGTCTCTTGATTGTGCCCTTAAAGCGAGGGCTGTTAGTAATATAGAGTAGCAGCTACACAGAATAAGATGGATAT
Source organism: Triturus cristatus (assembly GCF_964204655.1). NCBI lineage: Eukaryota > Metazoa > Chordata > Amphibia > Caudata > Salamandridae > Triturus > Triturus cristatus. The sequence continues at coordinate 1,046,494,746 of NC_140582.1, forward strand.
AAATACACACCTGGATGAATATCGCCCAAAAAAATCTGCTAAAAATTAGTAGAATTAGGGCTTATTGTTCGCGTCCCATCGGTCGTGTTTCTCCGAAGCCGGGACAACGCGAGGAATCAGCTGATGGCTACCATTCGTGCCAACTTTCTTGACCTTAAATGCTTCAAGATTGCCCTAATGTTCCTCCCATTTAATTTGTAATTATTCCTTGAATCTGCCACCGTTTTAAGCACGATACGTGCGTTATGAAAGTCACGCCGCGGTGCCTAGTACCTTTCCTCGAAAGAGATTAGAGCCGGTAGAAGGGTATCGCCCGAGAGGGTGAGGAGCGGGCGAGGATGTAAGCGTGTGCAATGTTTGGGATGCACAGTCTGCGGAATCTCAGAAGTGTTACTTGCGTCCAAGGACAGGGTAAGTTAACAAAATCGTTTTTTGTTTTAGTTTCCAACATTGTGCATCGAATTTAAGGCTTCGGTTGAGAAGGTGGGAGGGGGAATGGGGTAGGGGAAGCCTAGGGTCTGTAAATTGGTGTGTGTAGGAATAGATTGCTGCGATTTCAGGATAGAAAAAAAAAAAAAAAAAGAAAAAGCTCAAAACAGCTATAACTAGATGCTAAAGCAGTCGGATAAACACCACAAAGGAAACTTAAAGTATCTTAAAAGGTTAATAACGTGAGAGAGTAGTACTTATTTGCTTGAAGCCGAATTTAAAAGATGCGGATCTATATAGACGCATGACTATTGTACAACTTGAACATTTTATTCTAGATCTTTAATTTATGATGTATTACTTCCAATTGGCTGCTTGAAGTGGCATTAAAAGAAATATGCATAATGGTAGCCTCCCGTCTTGTAATGAAATCCTTCAGGTAGAGACACATATTCCTCACATTTTGAATACTCCCCAGACGTCAGATTGGATCCAGAAAATCTCAAGCTGCAGAAGTGATACGCAGAACCCTATATAGGTGCCACGGATGCACGCTATCAGTTTCTTTCTAAGGTATCCGTGCCTGCAGACACAGGATCTAATCCAGATTAGCAGTGGTCAGTGTGCAGAACTCTAATGGGAACCTTTTCAAATGAAAGATTCCAGGACAGAGAACGGGGAGGATAAGTGATAAGTGATGAATCTGCAGTAAAACAGTCGCTCTACCGGAAAGAGTGTTATGGAAAGTAACTTGTGCTTCTGATAGAGATTTCAAACCGTAGATTGCTCACCTTTTGTATATATACGAAAACAGTACCTCCAGGTGGTGACTGTGAGCTGGCTGAAACAAAAATGCCCTGCAGGACCTAGTGGGCAAAGTAGGACTTAGCTATCCAGACATTAGTGCTTAGCGAACGTATGAAGCGATGCCCACGTAGCCGCCTGGCAAATGTCCTGGACAGGCACCCATCATCCCATAGTGGCAGTAACCATGGCTCTGTTGGAGTGAACCCATAAGCCTTCCAAGGACTGCTTCTAGGCCAGCACGTAGCAGAACTTACTGCACAACATGATCCCGTGACAGATAGTCCACTTCGGCACTGTCTTACCTCTCTTCAGTCCGGCGAAGTTGATAGTTCACCTTGTGATCTCTGGTACGATGAATAATGAAACTAAGAGCCCTTTTTTAATTCAACTGATGGAGTCCCTCTTCCTTAGAGGGGTGAGTTAGAGCAAAAACACAGAAAGGGAGATGTTTTGACTGACCTGAAAAGTAGTCACTACCTTCGGAAGAGAGGACGCTCAAGTCCGTAGAACTTGTCTGGGTAGAAAGTGGTGTAGGGTGGGTTAACGGAGAGGGTTTGAAAATGGGACTTTGTGGTTTTTCTTCAACTTACCCAAACATTTGGGCTGCAATGACAATGTCGCAGGAACGACCTTGGAAGCAGAACTGGGAACTCCCCATGGACCTCGAATTGTCACGACATGGAGTCTTGTGGTACTTCACAACAAACAGCTTCGCTTCCTGATGCTCAATGCCTTTAGGATGCGTCAAGGCGAAGTCACTGTAGGCTTAGGAATCGTAGTCCAAACCCTGGCATACCATGTCTGTTACTCCCCAAAATGTTTAACCTTGTAGATTTGGTTGGTGCCATTTTCCATTGCACACAGTTTCAAAATTTGGGAAAAACTTTGATGACGGCCCCAAAAGAGGAGGGTTCGCTCCGGATCCACATCTGTTTAGGCTGAAAGAAAGAAATCGATTCCAGTGTACATGGAAAGTGCCTATGAAAGGCCTCGCACGTCATCGAATGGCACCACTTGTTGGCGCACAAGGGGTACTGCTTGAGATTTTCCCAATCCAGTCTGACGCCCAAGGAATCTTTAAAACATAGCTTAGTCAAAAAAAAAAAAAATAAGGACTTCTCAACAGAAGATGAGCCCTTAAACAGATGGGCCTGAATGTGGCTAGAATGACATGGATGACCTCTCAAAGACAGAAGTCTAAATCTAGAGCACTACTTGTTGACCAACAGAAAGGTGATGACCAGGATGATGTGTAAAGTGCAAGTTGGGTGGGGAGAGTAGGAGGGAGTTTTGGGTGTGTGTTGTAGTCAGTGGTCCTTTGGCCGCTGCTGAAGTATTTGCTGCATACTACTGTTCCTATATGAGCAACGCTCGCACTCTGAAAGGAAGACTGAATCCACCAATAAAACACCTACATTCTCCCATCATGGAAGATGAACTTCTATAAACTGTATCGATATGAAAGTATGCAGTTCCTAAAAAGAGCTAATAGTGAGTAGAGAGATGTACGTGTCCCTGAAGTCAGGAGGAGAGTTCTCCTTAAGGAAAAAGACCCTCACACATCCGGCAAACTAGCTGTCATATGTCGTCAGCATGTGGCCCAGATGTCAAGTGTCATCATAGGGTCTGCTCCGAATCGGGGCGGCGCTGCAATCCCCGATCGGCGACCTCAGTGGCGCTTTTTAGTGGAGATCTTTATTCCATAGTTGCCGGTGGGTGAATGCAGGTGAGGGCCCTAAAGTGAAGAAGTGTGTGGTGAAGGAAGTGTGTTAAAAATAATTAGTGGGAAACCTAAATAACAACGTTTATTAAATGACGGGGGTCCCACTCTTAGAGTAAAAACAATAAAGTGCGTAATATTCCAGTTAAAATGACTGTTTTACGCTATGGTAATGTGTGGTCAACATGTTTCTTGCATTAGTTAAATAACCGCAATTCTTCAGGACCAGGTGATTCACACACTTATTGGTAGTGGTAGTGACTACTATGGCACTTACCACACGTACAGCACCCTAATAAGTGGTAACTAGTGAAGGTGAGGAACAACGCCTGAAAAAGAAAATACAGGGACACAAACATACATGTAAATAACATTTGCATTAATACAAATATTGTAGATCTCATCTTAAAAACTGCAACCAACAGTTGTCATGCAGTGTCAATATTAACCAGGTGTTCAGCTATATGGTGGTGCTAAGTTAGAACACCCTTAAGAAGTGGACTAAAAATAGAAGAAAAAGTTTTTTTTAAAAATGACAAGCCCACACTGTGATGAGTGCTCTGGCAGAAACTACAGATTGCCCGATGAGGGGGGTACGCAGTGGCAACAGAACAGTGGTATAAACTAATTGGAAAAAACCACTCACCCTCGAATACAGGGCTACGATATCCAACGAGCTGGCGCTGGATGCAGACACCGGATAGTACAGTGTCCTATTAATACAGAAAGCGGCGAACATAAAGGAAAAGGAGAAAGTGCAGCCGCGAAAAGTTGTTGTGAGAACAGTTCCCTTTGAAGCTCCACGGACAACGTATAACGTATAAATCCACACAATGTGAGGACCCAGGCGCTAAGACCTGCACGGGGTTACTTACAGAAGTCCGAAGAACGGGACGCCTTCCCACCTACCCTAGATCCGCGCCGACTCGGGGAACGTATCTCGAATCTTACAGGGGGATTATCAAGCGGTCTTCAGCCAATAGGACACGCGAACCAATTGGTTCGTCAGAGGGATGGGAGAAGAACTAGTCTGCGGAGTATACTTCCGGTTGAAGAAATAAGAAAGAGAATGTGTTAACATTTGCGTGTCACAAAACGTGCCGCGTCACTACCAGGAAGTGACGAGAGAAAGGCACGTAAATCAACAGCAGTAATACGCGGGAAGCCCTTATAGGTTGTCAAAGCCAAGGGTTGTCATAGTAACCCTGTGATGTTGGGGGCGTGTCAGTCTGAGTTGTTTAGAAAATGCGGCACTGCGCGGTTCAAGAGAAGCTAAATAATGCGGTCGCGAAAACACGGTACAATGCAACCGTTTCGCCACCACACCGTATGCCAGAAAAGTGGCGTAAAGGTGTCGCAGGGTACCTAGTGACAAAAGGCTACTGTAATGTAGTGTCTAAGTATAACAGCCTCAACCAAGTTCAGAACATCCACTATAGACAGACAAGTGGTGGTATGGTCTACTATGTCAGATATTAATGAGGCTGCTCCAGGGGATGTCTTCATTCAATCCTTCAATATGGGATGATAATCTCATTACCCACCTTTGTTCTAGTGTGAATAATCTTGCTTTTGTAACATTTTTAAAGGATTGGAGAACTACCCACTTAAAAGAATCTGGAGAGTGATTATTCTCACAAAAGTGCTTCGTCATCCTAGTGTTCACTTTCTTGCAACGGAAATTACTCCGATGCTCAATGATTCTAGTCTTCACTGGTCTCGTCGTCATCCCTATGTAGGGGAGATTGCACGGGCAGGTTATCAGGTAAATGCAGTAAGCAGTGTTACAGTTAGTGTGCGTTCTGCATTCCCACGTGACCCCGTTGGGAAATTCGATGTCCTTCGTTATTTTAGTTAGAGGGCAAACCACACAGGAACCACAAGGGTAATGGCCCCTGACAGGTGGAAGGTTCCATAAAGTGGACTGAGTGGTGCTCATTGGTAGTTTGGGTCTCGTATGTATCAGTCTCTCCTTCAAATTAGTAGTGCGTTTGAAAGCAAAACGGGGGTTCGGTATTGTAAGTTCCCCGGTATGGAGGATACCCCAATGTTTATTGATGATTTTCTTAAGTTGTGATGAGTTAGGAGTGTAGGTAATCACACAGGTAAGGCAGTCATCAGTTTTTTTCTCTTGCGGTTCAAGTAACCCTTCCCTATTGTTGTTACGGGCACGTTTATAGGATCTCTTGATGTCCCGGCTCCGATAGCCCCTCTGGAGAAGATTGTTCGTAAGGGTTTTGGACTCCTTTTTAAAGTCAGTGACAGAGCTGCAATTCCTCCTAATACGGAGGAATTGACCAAAGGGTAGATTTTGTTTGAGTGCCCCAGGATGGTAGCTATTGAAATGTAATAGACTATTTCTGTCAGTGGGTTTGCGATGTAATGTGGTACTCATTTTATGATCGTCTAGTATGATCAGGAGGTCCAGAAAGGGAAACTGGTGGTCAGAAATGGTACTCGTAAATCTTAAATATGGATTCAGAGTATTAATCCATTAGCAAAATTCATCACAGTGTGCCTGATCACCCCTTCCAGAGGATCAAAATGTCATCAATGAACCTCTTCCACAATAGGATGTTAGCTCTATAAGGGTTCGATTCATTGTGAATGGCTCGTTCCTCAAATGCTGCCATGTAGAGGCAGGCCACACTAGGGGCAAAGGTACTCCCCATCGAGGTGCCCTGTAGCTGATGGAATAATTGGCCTTCAAACTCAAAAAAATTCTCTGTTAGAGCTAGAGCTGCACATTCAATGATAAACGGGCGGGGGGTGGGTGATATCCATTCTAGACTACTCAGTACATCCTCTATAACATCCAGTGTGGCCCTCTGTGGAATATTTGTATAGAGGGCCTCAACATCAAGGGTGATGAGGAAGTCAACTTCTCCCTGGTGTTGGGTGTCCTCTAAAAGCCTGAGTACATCAGTGGTGTCTCTCAGGAATGAGGGGGTGCCTTGGACCAATGGTTTAAGGAAGTAGTCGGCAAACTGAGAAAGGGGTTCCAACAGGGAACCAATCCCGGATACAATAGGTCTCCCTGGGATCGGATGAGTGCCCTTATGTATTTTGGGGTGACAGTAGAAGTAAGGAATTCTAGGTTCGCTAGTGACTAGAAAGTTTGCCTCTTTTTTCGTGATCCAGCCCTGGGTTTCGGCATGGAAGACCATGCTCGTGATCAAAGTCTTGAGCCTGTTGGTGGGATCCTCTTGGATGGGAGTATAGTATTTCCTATCCCAAAGCTGTCGTTCACATTCAGTGCGGTAATCACTGGTTGACATGATTACCGTAGCGCCTCCCTTATCTGCTTGTTTGATGGTGATAAGGGGGTCATCGTTAAGTGACCGTAGCGCTGCTTCTTCCTCGTTGGTGATATTGTGGAAAGTAGCAGCAGGTCTGACTTGCTTCCAATCCTTAAGAACAGCCTGTTCGTAAGTTAACACCTCATTGGGGACCATCCCACTGTGTGGGGTGAACGTAGAGGGTTTATGGAGGCCAGAGTCTTCACATTGACCCTCTGGTACATCATGAAAGTATGCCCTGAGACGTACTTTGCGAAAAAAGGCCTGGATCTCACACATTTCTTTAAAGTAATCGACCTTTGGTGTAGGTACGAAGCCCAGACCTTTTTGAAGTACCCGCCTCTCTGTGTCATCTAGAGTACGGGGGAGAGGTTAACAACTAACGTCTCTTGTTCTTGGCTTGGCTCCTGGTCTCCATGGACGTTGAGGGTTGATCCTGCCAGTGCACTCTTGTCGTCTCCTCTTCTCCGCCCTCTTCCTCTGCCCCAACCTCTGCCTAAAAAAGGGGGGCCTTGCTGAAAGAAAGGAGGAGGCGGAGGGGGACCAGATTGGAAGTTAGGAAAGTGCCAAAAAGGTGGGGTCGGTTGATATTGTCCCTGGAACGGGATCATTGGGTAGTTGGAATAGTTCAAACAGTATAAACTGTAACAGAGGCAATCCAGGAAGACACCAGGACCCAACTGGTTCTCACTGGAGTTTTTAATTTTTTTTTTTTTTTTAAATAAGTGCCTCTGGCCCTCTTCCCCATATATCATGGCAATGATCCTCTAGTGTTGGCCATGAAAGGAAAATGCTACTTACCAGTATGCATCTGTTGTTGGCATGTAGAGCTGCAGATCCTCACACTTGGCATTAGATCGCCATCTGGTGTTGGGCTCGGATGCTTGCACCTTGTTGTTGTCTTGGAAGAAGTCTTTGTAGTCACGAGATAGGTGACTCCTCCCTTGGACGATAGTGCGCATGAGTATCGACTGCATCCTCAGATTGTTTTTCGCCATGATGGGAAATTATGGTTAGTAAAAAAGAAAAAGATGTCCATGTGTGTATAAGTAAGATAGTACTGGAACATATAAAGGTCCCAGGGAGGTGGGTGGGAGTGCGAGGATCTGCAGCTCTACATGCCAAGAACAGCTGCATACTGGTAAGTAGCATTTTCCGTTCGAGCCATATGAGCTGCCCATCTCACACTTAGCATAGACTGTACAGCAGTATCTCCCCTAGCGGTGGTCACCTGTATCTGTTGCAGTAGTTTGAAAAAGTGTTTTAAGAACAGCTTGGCCTACAGAAGCTTGTTGCTTGGCTTGCACGTCAACACAATAGTGTTCAGTGAAGGTGCGTGTTGTAGACCATGTCGCTGCCTTACAAACGTCTTCTAGGGGAATGTTCCCTAACAATGCCATGGAAGCCCCTAGTTTGCGTGTTGAGTGCGCTCTAGGGGGAATTGTTAATGTGTGCTCGGCTTTTTGGTAGCATATTTGGATACATTTAACGATCCATCTTGCAATCCCAGTTTTTGAGATGGGATTACCCTTATGCGGTGGAGAGAAAGCTACAAACAATTGTTTTGTTTTGCGAAAGGATTTAGTCCTGTCAATGTAATAGAGTAGAACTCTTGACGTCTAGGGTGTGAAGAGCTCTCTCTGCCACAGAGTCCGGGTTTTGAAAAAAACACTGGTAGCTCCACAGATTGATTAAGATGTATTTGAAAAAATGGCTCTTATATGGTTAAAGCCTGGATCTCACTTACCCTCCTGAGACAGGTGATTGCAATAAGGAAAGCTATTTTCCATGTGAGGAACTGAAGTTCACATTTATGTAGAGGTTCAAATGGGGGTCCCATGAGCCTAGTAAGCACAATGTCGAGATTCCACACTGGAGAGGATGGTGATCTGGCAGGTATGATGCGTTTAAGGCCTTCCATAAAAGCTTTAATTGCTGGGACCCTAAAAAGTGACAAGTGTTGTCTGTTTTGTAAGTAAGCGGCAAGTGCTGCTAGATGTAGACGTATGGATGAGTATGCCAAATTAAATCTTTGCAAATGTAAGTAGCAAATGATGTTCTGGATGGACGCATCCAGTGGATCGATATGATTGTTGGTGCAGTAAATGTCGAATCTTTTCCACTTTGCTGCGTAGCAAGCTCTGGTGGTAGGGCACCTGGCTTCTTTAATGATGTTCATACAGTCCAGTGGAAGGTTAAGGTACCCGAACTCTAGGACTTCAGGAGCCAGATCGCGAGATTCAGTTGAGTTGGATCGGGGTGCATTATCTCTCCATGGTTCTGCGTTAGTAGTGATGGGGAGAGGTGTAGTTTTTGGTGTGGGACTATTGAGAGTTCCAGTAGTGTTGTGTACCACGGTTGGCGTGCCCATGTGGGAGCCACTAGGATCATTTTTAGAGACTGTTGTCGGAGCTTGCGTACCACTAGTGGAATCAGGAGTTGCGGAAAAGCGTACGCAAATCTGCCTGACCAGTTCATCCATATCGCATTGCCCTTGAACAGTGGGTGTGGAAACATGGCGGCGAAGTTTGGGCATTTTGCGTTTGTGTGTGGCAAATAGATCTAGGTCTGGTTGGCCCCACATCTGGAAAAAAGGTAGAAGAACTTGTGGATGTAGTTCCCATTCATGAATCTGTTGTGTCTGTCGACATGACAGATCCGCAATGTGATTGTGAACTCCTGGAAGGTGTTCTGCGAGGAGGTATATGTTTTGTGGGATGGCCCACCTCCAAATGTTCTGTGCAAGCTGGGACAGTTGTAGAGAATGTGTTCCACCCTGTTTTTGTATGTAATACATGGCAGTCATGTTGTCCGTTCGGATCAGGATGTCTTTGTTTTGTACATGGAGTTGGAATGATGTCAGAGCTAGATATATCGCTAGTAGTTCCAGATGACTGATGTGGAGCACTTTTTGTTGAGTGGTCCATTTGCCCTGCGTTGTGTGGGCTAAGAGATGGGCTCCCCACCCTGTGAGTGATGCGTCTGTTAGTACTATCTGTGGAACAGGCTCGATGAACGGCCGCCCTTTGGACAAGTTTTTTTGTGTTCCACCACTGCAGAGAGCGATGTGTGCAGCTGTCTACCAACAGCAGATCTGTAAGTTGTACGTGAGCCTGATTCCATTGATGTGCCAGACATTCCTGTAAGGGACGCTTTTGAAGCCTTGCGTGAGGTACGATGAAAATGCAAGATGCTTTCATGCCTACGAGTTGCATGAACACCCTGGCTGGGAGAGTGTGTTGGATTTGAAATTTGTTGATGAGAGCTTGTATACTGGCTATCCTGGCTGGGCTGGGATACGCTAGAGCTGTTGAAATATTGAATGTGGCCCCCAGGTATTGATGTACATGAGAGGGCTGAAGGTGCGTCTTGGTATAGTTGATTGTGAACCCCAAGTTGTGTAGTGTTTGGATGGTTTGATGAGTGTGTTGGATACACTGGTTGAATGATCTGGCTTTTATTAGCCAGTCGTCCAGATACGGGAAGACATGGATCTATTGTCTTCGAAGGTGTGCTGCTACTACTGCAAGGCACTTGGTAAACACTCTTGGAGCAGTGGTGACCCCGAATGGAAGGACCTTGAACTAATAGTGTTGTCCGTCCAGTACGAACCTTAGATACTTCCTGTGCGCAGGATGTATGGGAATGTGGAAGTAGGCGTCCTTGAGATCTCGTGTGGCAAGGAAGTCTCCTTGTTGTAGTAGTGGAAGCACCTGTTGGAGTGATCATGTGAAAATGATCCGAGTGTATATACTGATTGAGGGGTCTGAGGTCGAGAATTGGCCGTAGGGTCCCGTCCTTTTTGGGGATTAGGAAATACAGGGAGTAAACCCCTGTTCCCTGGTGTAGTAAGGGGACTGGCTCTATGGTGTGTTTTTGAAGCAGTGAGAGAACCTCTTGTTTCAAAAGTGTAAGATGGTCTGTGGACATTGGACGCTGTCACAGTGGTATGTTTGGGGGGGCAGCTGGAAGTTCCAGGCAGTAACCATATTGAGTAATTTGTCTTACCCACCTGTCTGTTGTGGTGGAGTTCCAGACAGGTAGGAACTGTGTTAATCTTTCCCCGACCGGAGTGGAACGGTTTGGGAGGAGTGGGGGGGAAGTCACTGTTTAGCAGCAGGGGTGGTACGAGTGTTTTGTTACCTCGGCCTCTCCCTTTACTGTTACCTCTGTAACCTCTAAAATATCATCTATTGGGGGATGTTTGGGTGGTGTTTTTTAAAGGAAGATGAGCTATCTGTGCCCACGTTCTTGGAGGCTCCACTATAGAAGGAGCGACGAAAGAACCCGTTTGCGGAGACTGCAACGCTCCCATGGACTTAGCAGTCTCTATCTTTTTTCATTTTTTCAAGGGCAGTGTCCACAGCCGGCCCAAAAAGTTGGTTTTGATTGAACGGCTGATTTAGAATGGTTGTTTGGAACTCCTGCTTGAACCCTGAAATGCGCAGCCAGGCATGTCTTCTGAGCAGTATACTAGTATTGATAGACCTAGCGGCAGTGTCCGCTGCATCAAGAGCACATTTAATTGATGCGTTGGTGATTAGTTTGCCCTCTTGGATTAGGTCATTTGCTTGAGTCTTATACTGGTCAGGCAAATGCTGTAATAGGATTTCCAGCTGGTCATAATGGGCCCCATCATATCTAGCAAGCAGTGCTTGAGTGTTGGCTATGCGCCAGTGATTGGCCGCCTGCGCAGCTACCCTCTTGCCAGATGCGTCTAACAATTTAGATTCTTTATCAGGGGGCGGTGCGTCCCCTGAGGTTTATGAATTAGCTAGCTTTCTAGCTTTGGACACTACTAATGAATCTAGAGGCAGCTGACCTTTGATGTATGCAGGATCGTCAGGGGCAGGTCTATATTTCTCATCGATCCTGGGATTAAGAATCCTTGCCCGTACAGGATATTTAAATATGTCGGGAGCATGCTTACTCACCCCTTTAATCATTGGCAATATTTGTACAGTCTTCTGGGACTGTTCAAATGTGTCTAGAAGAAAAACCTCCTCTGGTGTGTCTGAGTGCATGTGCATCCCATGAAATACAGCAGCCCTATTGATGATCTGGAGGAGATGGTTTTGTTGGGTATGGGTGGGGCCTTGGGAGGTCTGGGAGATCTATTGGATCATTGTAATCCTAATAGTCTTTTGGTGGGTCATCTGGATCTGTGAACAGGTCATTAGGGTCACCACCCACCCATAGGTGGTCATCAATCGTCTGGAGGTGGTGTATGTGGTGGAGAAGTTACAGGCTGAGGTGGTGTAACAGGTTTGGGGAGAGGAGGGGTGTTAGATGGAAGGACAGAAGGTGGCATAGCCCTACACAGGCACTGGAGGGGTTTGTGCTGTGTCCAATTTCCTCTTCTTCCATGGCACAGCTGTGACATGTCCTGTTTTAGGGTTGATATAGATCTTTTTCTGTTTAGGATCAACAGGATCCGGATGAAAAAGTTCCTCTTCCTCAATAACCAGTTTCTCCCCGATGATTTTCGTTCCGAGCGGGGCTGTTGCGGAGTCTTTTGCTCATTGGCCTTAGGAGGCGTGGAGGAATCCTTAGGCTTGGTTTTCAGTTCCGAATGTTTTGGTTTAGGAGCCGTGGCGTGATTTTTAGATTTAGAGGTGTTCGAAAGCCGGCTTATCCATGGGCTTCGATGTGTTCGAGGCCGGTTTGTCTTTGGAAGTGGAAGGAATGGGAGCCGATTTCGGAGCTGAGTGTTTTTTTGGCTTCGGTGCCGGTGGAACAGGTACGTGTGGTTTGCTCGGTCCCGAGCTACCGGAAGGTTTGTCTTTTTTCTTCGGAGCCGGCCCCGGAGACGGGGCTTCCGAAGTGCGTTTTTTGGTCGCGACTTGGGCCAACAGGCGAAGTTTTGACCGGTGCATTTTGCTTTGGTGTGGGAGTGGGGGTAGGGGCAGTAGTACTCACTCGTTGCCCAGGAGTGATGGGGTTGTCTGAGTCTTCTGCCTCTGACATGATTTGGAGATCTTCGGAATCTTCTTCTGGGACATCTGGGCCTTCGAAGATGTCCACCGGTTCCAGAGCTGGTCTCTGCGCCATGGCGTGTCTTCGAGCTAGACAATCTCGAATGGTCTTCTTTGATCAAAAGGGGGCGCAGGCTGGGCAGCTGGACTCCTCGTGATCTGGCGAGAGGCACAGGTTACAGACCTTGTGATAGTCACCGTGAGGAAATTTTGCTCCACACTGGGGGCATTTTTTGAAAGGCGTCCTTTCCATGAGCCGTAGGCCTAACGGCGTCGATAGGCCCAGCGGTCTAAGTCAACGACTGGAATCGAACCAATGACAGGTGCGTCAAGATTTCGATGTTGTCTAGTCAATTGGAAAAGTTTGTAAAAGTTTTGCGCGTCAATAAATTTGAAACCTAAAGTTTCGAACTGGTGCGCAAAAATTGCATCCGAACCCAATGGCGGATAAAAACAATCGGAGGATGGAGTTGATGCCCATGTGCACTATCGTCCAAAGGAGGAGTCACCTATCTCGAGACTACAAAGACTTCTTCCAAGACAACAAGGTGCAAGCATCTGAGCCCAACACCAGATGGCGATCTAATGCTAAGTGTGAGGATGTGCAGCTCTACATGCCAAGAACAGATGCATACTGGTAAGTAGCATTTTCCTTTCATGGCTAACTCGAGAGGATCATTGCCATGATATATGAGGAGAGGGCCAGAAGCACTTTAAATTTAGTTTTTCAAAACTCCAGTGGGAACCAGTTGGGTCCTGGTGTCTTCCTGGATTGCCTGTTACAGTTTACAGAAGTTCATCTTCCATGATGGGAGAATGTAGGTGTTTTATTGGTGGATTCAGTCTTCCTTTCAGAGTGCGAGTGTGGCTCATATAGGAACAGTAGTATGCAGCAAATACTTCAGCAGCGGCCAGAGCACCACCGACTACAACACACCCAAAGCTCCCTCCTAGGTGCAAGCATCCGAGCCCAACACCAGATGGCGACCTAATGCGAAGTGTGAGATCTGCAGCACATATGCCTTGAACACAGTATTAATTAAAATGGGGGCCTCTTCCTGATTAATGTGCTTCATACCGCCAAATTTTCATGATTAATGTGGAAGATAAAATTACTACTTTTGCTAATAAACTTTCTGGCGGATACTCTACTAGTAGATTAATCAAATGTTGAACATCCCCTGGCACCTAACTGGATCCAAAGATTTTGCTACAGCTCTCCTTTGCTGGTTGGTGGTGCTGGTTGCAACTCAGCATCACAATGCAATGTGATGTCACTGGAGCTATATAGCACCACACTGGCTTTCTTACATTAGTTCCTTGTCCATATTTTCTGAGCTCTTGAAGGCACAGACGAGGACAGCTTAGATCATACATGAGAATGCAGAGCAACATACTACATTGGAACCTTATTAAGCATTTCATACTCATTACTTTTTTCACCAATCCTGCCCACCTCCCCATTCTGAAGGAATCTGCAAGTACATTGAGTATCCACCTAAAATACTGTTACCAAAAGGTAAGTAATCATTACTTTTAATAGATAACTCTACCTGCAAATTCCTCACCTACTAAATGTATAGCATATCAGTACCCACCTGCCCCATTCCAGGTGGCAGGTTTGAAAGAACGGTCAGACCAGAAAATCCTACAGCACCGAACACGTGAAATGGCCATCCCTTCTCACTTCTGAATCTAAGCATGAATGCTTTGGGTAATATGTGAAGAGAAACTCAGGACGCAGTGCGACAACTCTCTGCCACAAGTACAGAAATATTCACTATAGGGCATCCCAAATATGGTATGTGCTTCTCTTCTGTGTTAATAAAAAAAAACAAAAGAAAAAAATTATTAAAAAACAATCTCTGGCACGAGAAGATTCCAAGTCAAAACAGTTATTGAAGCTTTTGCGCTGGTGGAATGAGCAGGGATTTTTTCTAGTGTTTCTTTTTAGTTTTTGTTTTGCAAGGGTGTAACAGATTTTATGCAGGACAATCCATCATGACAAAGTCCTCTCGTGGACCGCCTTGCTGTTCTTGATGCCCAAAAATCAAATGATGTTCTGATCATCAGACCTGAATTCTTTTGTCCAATCAATATAAAAGCTGACTGGCCTACAATGGTCCAGCCAATGTTCTCTTCTCTTTCTTTGGTGGTATTGGGCAGAAGGAAAAATGCACCACTTAAGAAAGCGGTAGCCACCTTAGGAAGCAAAGTCACTTTGTCAGGATCAGGATGTCTGGGTAAAATGGGAAAAGGGAAGATAGACATACAACTCTTACAATTCACTGTGTTGAACTGAGCTGATGGCCACCAAAAAGATTTGAGGGTCAAAAGCCGCAACTTGCCACCAAGTGTTCATAATGGATACCCATCAGAGAGCATAACCGTGCCACAGCTGACTTGTAGAGGAGAATACGCCGCCAGGATCTTTCAGCCTGCCTACCTGGTGTCCAGGAACCCGAGTAGTCCACGAGCCTTGCACCTGTGGCCGCACCCGCCGCCGTGCTTCTAACACCGCGCGGCCGCGGAGTGGTGCGGACCACAACTCCCAGGCTGCCCAGCGACTCCGCCCACTGCCTGCTTCCCGCGCCGGAGGACTTCAAAAGAGGTCAGCCTCCACTGGGGAGCGGGGGAGCATAACCGTGCCACAGCTGACTTGTAGAGGAGAATACGCCGCCAGGATCTTTCAGCCTGCCTACCTGGTGTCCAGGAACCTGAGTAGTCCACGAGCCTTGCACCTGTGGCCGCACCCGCCGCTGTGCTTCTAACACCGCGCGGCCGCGGAGTGGTGCGGACCACAACTCCCAGGCTGCCCAGTGACTCCGCCCACTGCCTGCTTCCCGCGCCGGAGGACTTCAAAAGAGGTCAGCCCCCTCCGCCTCGCGGACGCGCGCGGGCTGAGCCCGGGCAGAGGGCGGGCCGTCTGTGGCAGACAGAGGCTGGGCTGGGCCACCCCCTTTGTCCGCAACGACCTATAGCACCCGTGGTGGAGGTAACAGATGCCACCGAAGAGAGTACATTTGTCTGTCACGCTTGTCTGCCATGGGTAAAAATGATTCTATCCACCCACGACCCAACACCAGACATAATAAAACATCCACCAACCCTCTTCCAAGTCTAACAGCAATTGACAGAATGCTGCAAAAGACTATAGGGGTAGTCGCTTCGGCTATAGAGTCTACCGAAAGGCGTCTCTCACTCCCAATTGGATCAGTCCCACCTATTTTACCTGAGAATGCATCTACAACTTTGGGCAATTCCTATGATTCTATGTTAATGATTTCTTACGCTGGTTTACCTGAACTTCCAGGAACTAATACCAACCTGGAGTTAATTAACCCTAACCATTCTTTGACTTTGGATCATACTCCCCCGGTAAGCAGACTGTCCATCACCCCTGTACTGCTGAAGCAGGTTTCGAATGAGGAGGAGCTTTTGGCTAATGACATTATTGATGTTGATGGTAATAGTGCCGTTGGGACACCTATTGTTATTGCACAATCCCCTGCTATTACTTCACCAGTCCAAACAAGAGGACAAAAGGCCAAAAACAAACAAAAACATAATAACAAAGAACAGAAGGCATCTAAACCCAAGGGTAAAGGTAATGGCCGCCATTCCAAAGCGGTACAAAATCTACTTGTAGTAGAGCCACGTGTAGATCAGTCAGAGGTTACTAATGCCCAGCCAAATCGAATCAATAATGAGTCCAGTTCTGATGGCTTTTGGGAGAGATTGGACGTACTTGTATCAACCTTTCTAGGGCCTATCAACGAGAATATCCGGGCTCTTGAAGCTAGGGTTAATTCTATTGATCAACATGTACAGACAATAATACACTCAATCAAGTCGATTTCAACCCAATCAGTTGCCCCTATACCCGACCCTGATCAGATTAGGAGGACGCCCACACCTATTCCCGTCCCTGTCCCGTGTGTTTCTGAGGGCACAAAGTCAAGACCAAGGGGGGTAGATAAACAACTAAGTGCCCCAAGTACCTTACCTGTAAGTTCAGGTAATAGTAACAGTTGCCCCCCTAACATAGGGACTAGTGAAGATAAAGACAAAGCTTCGACGGAAAAGGTTGTAACATCAAGGGAAGACACCGGGAAACATGGGTCCCAAAAACCAGACCAATTGAAGAGTACCTTCCACCTTGTAGATTATAAAAATGATAATGTACCATCAGTAATGAATCTACCTCCAGAATGTGGAGCGTATGTTGCGGTCCTTTGTAATGTCCCCAGGCTACGGGAAGGGCAAATTGAGACCAATGAAACCCTGAAAAACAAAACTCTTTATTGGTTAACTAATAATTGTGGTTTGCCAACCTTATATGCAGAACAGATCTTACTCACTCAGCGAGTAGGATGGATAGGCCCCACAACCAAGAACTTTAATGGGGACTGCATCATTATTAGTTTTAGATCACCATTCTGGGCACATAAAGTTCTACGCAGAGCCCCCCCCCCCCCTTCTCACTGGGGATTTAATACTACTTTGTTGCCATTCGCCTATTTTTATAGACATCCATTAGTTAATAATCATGTCATGAAACCCATTATCCATTATGTGAGTAACAATTGGTCGCCAATGGCTTCAGCAACCCACCAGTTGTTACCACCACTACCATTATATAATAGATTTCAATGTCTGACCTCAATGGAGGACACCGATTGACACACAAAATCTGTGGAGATTATCGATGGGGGGGGGGGGGGGAAATGGGACACCAAACCTGACTCCTATACAAAGGGAGAATAGTGAAGGATTGTGTATGGACCCATTTTTGACAATCAAGTTATCAGGGGTAAATGGTGACAATGAGCCTGTCATTCCTATAGTTGATACTTCTGTTAAGTCTATTTTGTGCAAGGATGTATCTATAAAATTGACTAATGATGAAGGTATTTTAACTCAAAAGGGGTATACACTGACTACCTGGAATATTGCAGGTCTCAGAAATAAATTAGGGACACCCTTCTGGCAAGACTTTATCACTTGTGGCACTGATATCATGTGCTTACAAGAAACATGGAGTACAGAACCTATCTCAGTAGAGGGTTATACCTCATACTGTGTAAATGCGACCCCCTCCTTAATGGGTAGAGCGAAGGGTGGTCTTATGTTGCTTATTTCTACCAAACTGATTGGTTGCAAAGTTTTAACTTATTTACCTATTGACAATTATAGTCAAGTTTTACGATTATCTTTCCCGCAAGGTAAAGACTTGGTGCTAGTAAATTTTTACAATAATAATTTCCAGAAAGATAGAGGAGCTTGTTTAGCGCCACTGGAAAAAGAGTTGGACAGGCTTCTAAACACATCTAGTAAATTGGCTGCAGTTTTGTGGGCTGGTGATTTTAATATTCAAGCATGCCCCACCACATTTACTAATTCTTGTGGTTATTTGAAAACCTATTCAACCACTGATGGGATTAAAGATGACATGTTGCATTTTCCCCATTGTGAATATGGTCTAACCCTCAACACTTTAATGGCCAAATACGATCTTGAGCTGTTGGATTGTACCATAAATGAGGGTCATCTTAAATGTCCCACATTCACTGGTAGGGAAGCTAGTAGCAACATTGATCATATCTTATTCTCTAAGAACTGCCCTTATATGAACCTTTGGATATCCGAACAGGTAGTTAGTGATCACAATAGTATTTCCATAGTTTTGTTAGCTTGGGGAATTAGAATTACTAGCACTACCCATACAATTAATGATATCCTCCCCATTAGACCGAATGGTAGGAGATTAAAGTGGATTGGTCTGGACCCACAAAAGATTCAACGGGATGTGATTGGTAAATGCAGAGATAGCATTAATTATTGCCTCAGCGAGGAGGTTACCCCTGGAAAGCTATGTATGGAATTCGCCAATATAAATATTGTGATAAGAAATATCTTAACCAGGAACACCAAAGGTTCTAGACAGAATGGTAAGAAGTGGTTCGACTCTGAATGCTCCAAGATTTTATCTAATCTAAAACTAGCATTAAGGACTAAACCCCGCAATCAATCCCTTGTCTGTAAACTACGTAAAGATTACAAACAAGCTATTTCAGCACAAAAAAAGGCATTGAGATTAGACGCCTGGGATAAACTAATCATGGCCAGTGAGTTGAACAATATTAAACTTTTTTGGGAAATTGTAAATAGCCCCTTCCTAAAGGAGGATTGCACCCCTGAGTTGATGTCTCATGTTAATTGCACTGAATGGATTGAGCACTTTTCAAAATTGTTTAATCCAGAACAGATCGTTTTAACTTTTCCTCTTTTAATAAATAATTTTACTTGGCCTCTACTACCATTAACAATTAGCGTTGAGGAGGTGCGTGAAGGTCTGTTAAATAGCAAAGGGGGAAAGGCTCCCGGCCCGGATGGTGTTCCGATCGATCTATACAAGGATGAAATGGATCTCTGGGCACCAATCCTTGCAAGAATTTTTAATGCTGCTGCTACAGGAAATTTTCCATTATCATGGGCCGAATCTTTAATTGTTCCACTTTATAAAAAGGGTTCGCGCTCGGAAGCATGCAACTATCGCCTTATTTCATTGCTTGATTCTTCAATAAAAGTACTAAGTAGGGTGCTTTTAAAAAGATTGGAAACATGGGCCGAAGAATCCAATGTATTGACCCCAGTCCAATATGGTTTTAGGAAGGGCACTGGGACCATTGAACAATGTGTTAATTTGGAATTACTTATCAACAAATATACAGTGGTAAAAGGGGGAAATTTGTTTTTATGTTTTGCTGACTTGAGCAGTGCGTTCGACTTAGTGGACCATTCGCTCCTCTGGTCAGTATTACTTGAATCTGGGGCCCCAAAGGAGATTGTGTTTTTCCTAGCCAGGATATATGAAAAACTCTCTTGTAGTGTACGTTATGGACCTACGGGTGAGCGAACCCCTTTTTTCACTGTGCGAAGGGGCATTAGACAAGGGTGCGTATTGGCTCCCCTTTTATTTTCTCTTTTTATAAATCAAATTGCTGAGGTTTTAAATAATACCCCTGCTGATGCCCCCAAAATAGATAATACTGTTGTGCCTATATTGTTATATGCGGACGATGCCGTCCTAATTTCACACACTCCTCTGGGTCTACAACGTTTAATTGATGCTTTTACGGGTTTTATTAATGACAGGAAATTGCTGATTAATAAACTAAAAACTTTTATCATGATATGTGGCCGAAAATTTAAATCATCGCGGTCCTTTTTTCTTGAAGGCTCGAAGATACAAGCGGTTGATACCTTTTGTTATTCAGGCATCAATTTTGATGCTAATGGCAAATGGTCTAACGAGCAAGGAAATATTGGCCACAAAATGACTAGAAATTCTAATGGCATTTTCCGTTTTGCCTCAAAAATAGGGGATTACAGAATAAAAGATATGTTAACCATATATAACGCAAGATGCGTCTCTTCGGCCTTATATGGAGCTGGTTTATGGGGCCATTCTCCAATGGCCCAATTACAAATAAACGAAAATACATTCCTTAAACGCCTGCTATGTGTCCCAGTTGCAGCCTCATCTGATTTAATTCATCAAGAAACAGGCCTTAACTATTTATCGGATTTGGCTGCTTTACGCCCTTTACTACTATGGCGTTCAATATGGAACAAAAAGGAAACTGTGTTTACACAGTCTGTAATTAAGGACTGTCTTAAGTTGGACTTCCATCTCCGTATTCAATGGCTGAATTATATTATTTTTTGGTATAATATCCTATTTGGAATTAAGATCTCCAAAGATTCAGTTTGTGATATATTACCTTCCAAGAAGGAAATTAAAGACACATTCCTTCTATATAAAACAGAAGAAAGGAATAAGTTGATTAAGACTCATAAGACATCTGTGTTTTATAGGCAGCTTAATCTAAAAAAAGGCCTTCAGTCATATTTGGTGGAAGTGACTAGGAAATCACACCGATTTGTTCTTGTACGTTTAAGGTTGGGTATCGTACACCATCTCGTATCATTCCCTGTGATTGGGGCTGGCTCTAGCGAAGAATGCCCATGTGACAATATTTCCAAACAAAGTTGTTGCCATTTTCTGTTATTTTGTAAATTTTATATATCCCTGAGGAAATTTTATCTGAAACCGATCTTTTTAAAATATTGAAATTGCAACAATTAAACACAGGCAATTGGCCGGTGCAATTAGCTCAGAGCATAGAAAATCCCTGACCAAACCTGTAAAACCTGTTTTACAGGTTTATGAAGTAAAAGCTCTGGGTTCTGTACTCTATGGCGCAGAGCTGTGGGGTTTTGAGAAGATGGCTGCTCTCCAATCTTCAGAGAATAAATTTCTTAGGGGTATAACGGGTGTTCCCAAAAGCACTCCACTGCTGCCCCTCAAGTATGATTTGGGCAGAAGAGCCATTTTAGATTTGGCGCAGCTTCGCCCAATATTGTACTGGCGCAGGTTATGGACAACTCCTGCGCTTTCTCATTTTGCAGGAGGTTTTTTAGACATTATAAGAACCGATGTCCATCATAAAATTGGTTGGTTAAAAGCGCTTAGGACATCCCTGCTTGAGCTCGGTTTGAGCACACTCTGGGACGATCCTGCAGGTTCTACCTTCCCTTCTAAAAGTACACTTAAGACTATCTACTGGGAGATGGTCGCCCATCGGCATTGGAGTAGCTCCAGCACTGGTAACATGACTGGTGAGTTCCTAGAGGCCAAGATGTATCCTCATCTTGAACCTTACTGGGACATTATAACAAAGCCCAGAGACAGGAAGCTTCTCTTCCAATTGAGAGCAGGTGCACTCCCCCTCAGATCTTTGACGTCAAAGTGGGAAGTGGGATCTAGCGATGGCTGTCCTGTTTGCGGTACTAATAAAGAAACCATCGGACATTTTTTATTTTCTTGTAAAGCTTATGCTTTACCAAGGCGTATATGGCTGTCCCCGATGTGCAAAAATATAGGAACTACTAGTAGCACTGTAGCTCTACGTATTATATGCACCAGTACATTGACCTGGATTTCGGTTGCCACTGCAAAATACCTAGGATGGGCGTGGATGATTAGACTGAGACTGCTAGTCTTTCGACTATTCTCCCCCTTGCTATTTCTTGCATTTTATTACTTGTACTCTGTTTTTAAAATTATTGTTAATCAATTCTTCCTGTTTTTAATAATCAACATCCACTGTTATTAATGCGGAATGTTTTACCCAGGGTTTTAAACAAGTCTAATTGGTTGAAGTTAACAAACAACACCTGTCGCTAATCGACTACAACGTTTCCTTCACGGACGTTATCAAGTCAGAATTTGTTTATGTATGCATGTATCGAATCATTATTGAATTTAATCGTTTAACTTATTTTATGAAATGTATTATCGTAAATTGTATTTTGCTTTTATGAATGATTTTCGAATAAAGCATACTTTGACTGACTGAAATATAACATCCGTCTAACAGCAGATGCCATGAACCAACTCTGTTCTCTACAGAGCTGGGACATTTGTTTCCATGTAGCACTATATATTATAAAATGCAGAGCTGCTAGGAAATCTATAACTATCTGTTAAATGATAAATGTCGACTGTATTATCTTACTTTGATGTTATAGTTATGTACAAGTCATTTTATGAAATAACCTATTTTATGCATAAGTCACTTTACTATAATGAGTCGAACTCATTTTTCTATACACGAGTCACTTTGTTAGCCACCTATTTTCCTCAACTATATGGTGATAGTTACTGACAAAAGATTTTAAATGACTTAATATTACAATGTCTTATTTATTCTTAAACATGTATATATATGGATGTATTAATTATGACTCACCATTCAATGCAAGTTAAGTTAGGGCTTGTATAGGAATCACTACCTGTCCATGATTTTGCTGAATTATATGTTATGCTATTTTATGTATTTTTTATTTGTTCAGCTTATATGGTTGTATTTATGCAAACCGAATTAAAGCTTATTTGACTTGACTTGACACCCATCAGGAATGTGAGGACGGAATTAAAGCCCCATTGGGGTACAACAAAAGGAAAGGTTGGAATCATGTATGAGAGTTCCTCCAAACGGCTCAATACAACAGTGCACTTGCATAGAGAAACATGATCTAGAAGACAAATTAATGTTGATAAAGCTGCAATACAACTTAAAATGTGCCCACTGCAAAACCTTGGCAGGCCAATGGAAAAGATACATGTAAATCAGAAAGGTATGCTATCAAAGGGACCACACTCATTTGCACACCAAGCAACGAAACAGCTCCACTGCCGGGCATAAACTGACTTTGTGGCCGGGCGCTGAGCTCACAGGATAATATCAACCACCTCCGGTGGCATGTAAAAGGAGCTCAGACGTCTTTGTTCAATCTGCAGGCAAGAAGGTGGAGGCTCTAGAGGTTGTGTTGCAGAACCTGCGCCTCCAACTGGGAGATCTGCTATGCAAGACAACTCTAGCAGGGAACCCAGGGGAGAAACTCATGAGGTCTGCACACCACACCCTTCTTAACCAGTATGGAGCAATCAGAATAACTTGGACATGGGTTTGTCACGGCTGCCTCAATATACGAGGAAGAAATTAGTGAAGCAGAAAATGCCTCATCAACCAAAGCACATCTTCCAAGGATGCCTCCATTGAAACAGGAGGACACAGAACTGTAGGACATGTTTTTTTTCCACAAGTTGAGAAAAGGACACCCCAAAGAGCTTCCCACAAGGCAAAGATGTCTTAAACCACCTTTAGATGGAGGTGTCTCATATGGTTAAAAAGAGGACAGCTCACATTTTATGTTCAGGGAGCTTGCCAAATGGTTGATGACCAGCCAGTTTGTATGCACATGAGCCCAGTCCCAGAGTCTGAGCATCCTGGTCGAGAAGATGGGACCTCACACATCCCTGCTTATTCACATACTAACTTGCGAGCTTATTGTCTGTCAAGATCTGAAACAACAGACCACAAAGGGAAGTCAGAAAGGTCTCAAGGCCAGGGAACTTGCCCATCATTACAGTACATTGATATGCATTCTCTGCTTGTTCTGTGACCAGAGGCCTCTGATCTCCAGTTCCTCCAGATGAGCACCATAACTCAAGGTGGAGGTGTCGGTCACTACTGTGGCTACTACTGGTCGCGGGCAAAATTGAGTTAGGTTCTCTTCTATTGACCACCAGAGATGGTCTGACGCATTGTCCTTGAAAATTCTGAGTGTCAGACAGATTGCCCACGTATTGAAATCACTGCAGATGGAGACTCCACTGGAAAGCCCTAATGTGTCAGTATGCATGAATGGCCTGTCGGATGCAGGAAGCAAACAGACGTAGGAGGCGGAAATGATCAGTAAAGGCACTCTGGCTCTCTTCTGAAACATCCAAGTCATATTCTGAATGTCCCTGATCCTCTAAAGGGGAGGGAAGGCACAGAGCAACTCTTGACCAATAATGTCCCGAAGAACAGAAGATGCTGAAAGGGCTCTAGGTGCAACTTAGACTTAGGGATTGCCCATCAAAAGGCCTAACAGCAGAGAAGTGGTGGTGTCCAAGTGGCCTGACAACAGCAGCAGCAAGCTTGCCTGGAACCAATTATCCAGGTACAAGGAACACGAATCCACAGATAAATTCATATATCAAACCCAATTGCCAAAGTTTCCATCCCAGATGTTTGGATTCAAATACTACGGAATCCACATTGCCCTAAAGGAGTAACAATGCAGAGACCATAATAAGATACCTGTATGGAAATGGATGAGAAAAAAACAATTGTGGGTTGGAAAAGATTGCCAATCTCTATTCTTGAAAGGGTGGAAATACACAAAATTAGCCTGTTTCCAAAGATCCTTTATATTCTTTAAAATGTCCCCTCCAAGGTTCCCCACCAGTTTTGTGACCAGGTGTAAGCAAGCAAGTTCATGTGGTTTGGCACAAAGGCAAGAATTGCCTTCGACCAATGTACCCAATAGCTATTCACAGAAGGAATGGGATCTGCAGACGCAAGTCTATTACTGGGCATTCAAATTAACTGTCATGTGCAATTGCCCTTTAAGAGACGAGACCGTCTTCTATTTACCTTAAGTGTGACCTGCTGGAAACTAGAGGATCTCTCGGATGTCTATATGAATCCCCAATAACATAGGAAATGCACCCCATGACTAAAGGGATTCTGCACTCACTGTCGACTGAAATGGGATGGCAGGTACTCACGAGAAACCCTGCTATGGCAGGGTACACAACCAAGTAAATCAGCTGGTTTGGAAGGTTTATGCAAATGGGACTGTTTTGGCATTTCCAAACTAGGAGATGTACAAAAAGGCAACAAAGTGTGAAAAGCAACAGGAGGAATATGAACTTCACAAGTCACAATAATAACTATTTTTAACTTGGTCATGCACTTAAAACATTGGGATATTGCTTGGTAAACTGCTTTAGAAAACATCTTAAAGCATTTTTCAAATAAAGGGTGACTTCATTCTTCTGCCTTTTGAATTTAAGGGCACTCTGTAGAGCTGCCTAATTGCTCCTGGTTCCAGGCACCTAGAGCCAACTGTGTTACACAAGGAACTAATAATTCAACAAATCTAATGTCAGCAAGTACGACAAGTCATTCACCTAGTATTGCTTTCCACAAAATTTGATGTTTTGGGCAATACATGTACCAGAAGAACAAGTTACTTACCTTCGGTAACGATATATCTGTAAGAAACATTAGTTACTTAGATTCCTTACCTTAGAATATCCCCAGGCGTCAGTCTGGATCCGGAAAGATTTTTCGTCAGCAGTACCCTTGCGCCTCGGTAGGCGTCATCTGAGACTCCGCGTCTGTCGTCGTGATAGCCGGAATGACGTCGGAGTACTTAGACGCCGCCCTCGTGCGCTGACGTCAGTTCTTTACATAGCTTTCCGCGCCAGGAACGCAGAGCCATGCAAGAAACAGACACTGGTGCCATGAAACTAGGGCCCTGAAAGGGATGACCTTAACCCTAGATATCAGTTCGCAGAACGGGGAGGATGGGTGGGTCGGTAAGGAATCTAACTAACTAATGTTTCTTACAGATATATCGTTACCGAAGGTAAGTGACTTGTTCATCTGAAAGAAACACATTAGATTCCTTACCTTAGAATAGATACCCCAGCAATACCAACCCTGGTGGTGGGTCTGCGAACCAAGATCACACCAGGAAGTCCTGGAGAACTGAACGGCCAAAGAAGCAGTCTCTCCGGACTTGGCTGTCCAGGCAGTAATGTTTGGCAAACGTGTGCAGTGAGGCTCACGTTGCTGCCTGACAAATGTCCTGCAGAGGGACTCCCCCGTCACAGGGCAGTAGTAGCCGCTGTGGCCCGAGTGGAATGTGCCCTCAGCCCCACAGGAGGATCCATCTTAGCCAAGGAATAACAGGCCTTAATGCACAAAACGACCCACCGAGAGATGGTCCACTTGTGCACTGCCCATCCCTTGTTAGCGCCCACGTAGCAAACTAAGAGTTGGTCGTCCACCCGGAACTGTTTGGTGCGATCCAGATAGAAGGAGAGTGCACGTTTTGCGTCCAGGCGGTGTAGCCTCTCCCTCTTTTGAGGAATGCAGAGGCAGAAAGAAGGTGGGCAAGGTAACAGACTGCCCGATGTGGAAGGCAGTAACCACCTTAGGAAGAAAAGAGGGACGGGTCCTCAGAACCACCATGTCCGGATGGACAGAGAGGAAAGGAGGTTTAGTAGAAAGAGACTAGAGCTCACTCACTCTTCTGGCAGAGGTGATGGCAACCAGGAAAGCAGTTTTGAGAGTCAGAATACGAAGAGGACAGTTATGAAGTGGCTCAAAAGGAGCGCACATCAGATAGGTTAACACCAGATTCAAGTCCCACTCATGCATTACAAAGGGGACAGGAGGAAACATGTGAGTAATGCCTTTTAAGAATCTATTAACAGGGGACTTGAAAAGAGAAGGCTGATCAAGAAGCCTTAAGAAGGCAGAAACAGCTGAACGATATCTCTTGATGGTGCCCAGAGCAGAGCCCTGCTGTGCCAGGGAAAGAAGAAAGAGGAGAACCTCAGAAAGAGGGACAGAAAAGGGATCCACAGCCTTTGCTGTGCACCATGCCACAAATTTGTTCCACCTGCAGGCGTATACCGTTTGAGTGGAGGGACGCCTGGCTGACAGAATGACATCACAGACTTCTGGAGGTAAGTCAAATGGCATCAACTGCCGCCGCTCAATCTCCACGCATGGAGGTGGAGGCTGGACAGGTTCGGGTGGAGGACCATCCCCTGCTGCTGCGACAGAAGGTCCTCCTGAAGAGGCAGTCAAATCGGGTGATCGATTGACAGACTGAGCAGCTCGGGATACCAGTATCTTCGTGCCCAATCCGGAGCCACAAGGATGACTTGGGCCCGGCCGCGCCTGATCTTCAGCACTCTGGGCAGAAGTGGTATAGGCGGAAAGGCGTACAACAAACCGCAAATCCACTCGCGACGAAAAACGTCTCCAAACGAGTGCCGCCTTGGAAATTCCAACGCGCAGAACTAATGACATTGCGCGTTCTCTTCGGTGGCGAATAGATCTAACCAAGGCTCTCCACATTGCTGAAAGAGACCTTGCGCCACGTCAGAGTTCAGACACCATTGGTGATCCATCATGCACCGGCGGCTGAGTTCGTCCGCCCTGGTGTTCAGAGAGCCCGCTAGGTGTTGAACCACCAGGGTGATGCCCTGATGTTTCAGCCATGTCCAGAGGTGCAGAGCCTCCTGACAAAGGGTCCACGACCCCACCCTGCCCTGTTTGTTGCAATACCACATGGGGGTGGTGTTGTCCATGAACACCTGCACTACACTTCCCCGGACAGAGGGAAGGAATGCCTTCAGTGCAAGCCTGATCGCCCGGAGCTCCAGAAGGTTGATGTGGAGCCCTGACTCCGCCGGAAACCAGAGGCCTCTGATCTCCACCTCTCCCATGTGGCCCCCCATCCCAGGAGGGACGCGTCCGTCACCACAGTGTGGTCTGGTTGGGGAAGAGAGAGGGATCGGTCATTGACCCAATCCTGGTTCGTGAGCCACCACTGCAATTGTTGTGCAGTGCCCTCCGAGATCTGGACGCAATCGGACAGATTCCCCTGATGCTGCGCCCACTGGAACTTCAGGTCCCACTGCAGAACCCGCATATGCCACCTGGCATGACCGACCAGCAGGATACAGGAGGCCATGAGGCCCAGCAGCCTCAGAGTCATTCTGACTGAAACCCAGGATAGAGGCTGAAAGATTGGAATCCTAGCCTGAATAATCAGGAACTCGCTGTTCGGGAGGATAGACCCGAAACCGCGTTGTGTCAATAACTACTCCGATGAAGGGAAGCTTTTGAGAGGGAATCAGGCGCGACTTTGGCACATTGATGGAGAACCCCAGCGAATGGAGGAAGTCGGCCGTAGTCTGGAGGTGGGAGACGACTGCCTGGGGCGATCCAGTCTTCAACAGCCAGTCGTCGAGATAGGGGAAGACTGAAACCCCCTGATGTGCGCAGATGAGCTGCGACCAACACCATCACTCTCGTGAACACACGAGGGGCGCTGGTAAGGCCAAAGTTGAGTACGGTAAACAAAGTGCTCGTGGCCTACCGTGTACCGTAGGTAATGCTGGTAGATCGGCAGGATGGGAATGTGAAAATCAGCGTCCTGCAAGTCTAACGCTACCATCCAGTCTTCCGGGTCAAGGGCAGACAAGACCTGAGCAAGCATCAAGATCTTGAACTTCCCCTTCCGGGGGGAAGCGATTGACGTCCCTGAGGTCCAAGATAGGACGCAGGCCATTGTCCTTCTTGGGAGTAACAACCACGACCTACTTCTGGGAGAGGAACGCACTTGATGGCTCCCTTGGCCAAGAGAGCCATAACTTCCTGCTGGAGAAGGGCCAGATGATCCTCTGACATGCAGTGGTATCTCGGTGGCATGGGTGGAGGAGTAGTCTTGTAGGGGAGGGAGTAGCCCCTTCGGACTATTTGCAAAACCCACCTGTCCAACGTGATGGTGCATCAGTGGGGGAGGTGATGGCGAATCCTGCCACCCACTGGCGTTTGATGGGCCTGAAAGGTCAGACTATGAGGGTTTGGAGGGTGCTGCAGAGGGGGGGTTGGTAGACTGGCCAGCCCGCTGGTCCCCGGAACGACACGGTTGTTCCCACATCCCCAGCCACACGAAGGTTGGGTAACTTGCTGCGGCCTGGGTGGGACGTAGCGGGGCAACCCTTCTGTAGCCAAGAAAGGGGCAAAAAGCAAACTGCGCAGGGCGGGTGGAAAGGCCCAAGGACTTGGCCGTAGCCCGTGAGTCCTTGAAACCAAAAAGGCGACGGCCATCAAAGGCCATGTCCCTCAAGGTGTTCTGGACATCCCCTGAAAAGCCAGTGGACCTCATCCAGGCGTAGCGATAAACAGCTACTGTCTTTGAAATTGTCCTGCCTTGAGAGTTGGCGGTATCCAGCCCACAAGGAATCGTACACTTTGCTGCATCCCTCCCGGCGGCAACAGCCTGGGAGAGCACTGCCTGGGCCTCCTCCGGACACTGAGGCAGCACCTGTGCCACCGTATCCCACACCGAGTAGGAATAACGGCCCAAGAGACATGCGGTGTATATGGACCGCAGTCCTACGCTGGCGGAAGAGAACATTTTCTTAACAAGGTGGTCCAGCTTCTTGGATTCCCTTTCCGGTGGAGCGGTAGGGAAGGCGCTCTTGGAAGTGGAGGCTTGGACTACCAAGCCCTCCGGGGTGGGATGTTGGGAGAGGAAAGTGGGGTTGCCCGGAGCCAGGCAGTGGTGTCGGGCAATCATTCTGTCCACGGGACCCCCCGTGTTGGGCCTGGACCACGTGCCTAAAAGGACGTCAGTGAGGGCCTCTTTAAACAGCAGCAGTTGCTCCAAAGAGCTTGCAGACAGTTGAAGCACCGCAGTCAGGAGGTTAGTCCTGACCACCACTGTAGGAAGCTTGAGGTTGAGAGCCTCGGCCACCCTACACCACTGCATATGACACTCCCTCCTCGGTAGCCACGGTAGGAGGAGACAACATGCCAAGGTCAGGGGAGGTGTCCAAACCACTGGCATCCCCCAGTTCCTCTTTACAGTCCTGTTCACTGTCCAACTGCTCAGTTAGAGGGTCACCTGACCCCTTCCAGTCATCCACCTCATCCTCGGAGTGCCATTGTGGTTGAAAAAAGACCCCAGGAGTGAACAGGGGCACCAAAACCCCACCAGGCACAGGATTCTGCATCGGACGACACCAGTCCGGCTCCGTGTCCACGTCAGGATGGAGGCCGGGGTCGACACCGGCTGAAGGGCCGACCGCAGTAGTGGTGCCGTCGGAAGCGGCATTGGTGGAGGCGTAACAAGGTCAACCGGTGCCAATCCAGGCCTGGATCCAAGGAGGGCGTCCGGCGCCAGGGTTGGAGCCGCCAGCAGCAAAGACCTAGGCCCCCTAACCGAGTCTGCGGGGCCCAAAGGCGCGCCGGCAGGGTCGGTCCTGCCCAAAGATGGCATGCATCGTCTTGTAGAGCGTACGAAGCTGGGCGAGAGTCGCTCCGGGTCCCGGAAAGTGAGGGAAACTCTGAGTCGACTCTTCTGGCTCCGCGGGAGGGGAACCACCCGTGTGCCTTGTCGGATAGGCTGAACGACGAGTTAAAGTCGAAGAGCGACGATGCTTCTTTGACTTCTTATGCTTGGACTTACCCGACCCCGAGTGCGAAGACTTTGAAGATTTCGAACCGGAATGGTGGTGGCTCTGTGACCGGTCCCTCGACCGGGACCCCGAACGGCGCGGAGCCGCCCGCTGGTGCTCAAGCACCTTTCGGGACCGCTCTAGCAAAGCCTTCAGCGTCATCGACCGGCAGTCGGAGCACGACTTGGGGTCGTGGTCGCCCTCCAGGCAAAAAAGACACACTCCGGTGTGGATCTGTCACCGACATCTTGTGATGACAGGAACCGCAGGGCTTGAAACCGGGTACCCCTTGTGCACCTTCGGAGTCGAAGACTCGCAAAAAGAAGTTGACAAAAGTCGAGAAAAAGTTAGTCAAAAAATGACTGAGGTACTGCTCTTCCCGGATCTGCACTGGCTGGCGTGGAAAAAGAAAGTACTGATGTCAGCGTGTGAGGGTGGCGGCTAAGTAGCTGCCACAACGTTATCCCAGTGACCACGACACTGACCGATGCAACCTTCCCACGCGCAGAGGTACTGCGGACGTAAAAACCTTCCCGATCCAGTTTGACGCCTGGGGGTAATCCTAAGGTAAGGAAACTACAACTAACGTGTTTCTTTAAGATTATATTGCTAGTGACAACAAAAACGAAATTCCGGAATAGGCTTTGAAACTTTCCTCTTAAGATCTAAGGCTCACAAGGTCTAGAAAAGGAGGTTAGTACCTTTACACATTTTCTATCTGCAGTGTAATAGTTTTACAACATTCAGAATACTAGATACAAAGACCTGATGTTGAGCAGAGGAAACCGAATACATATAACGCTCTTATTTCATTGATGCTAGAGGAAAGGGAAAAATTAGGAAATAGGGTGGGTGGGGCAGGGGGTGTGTGTAAATGAGAGCTTCCAAAGTAACCACTAAGAAATAAGTATTAATCAAAGATATCAGGAACTGAAACCTCTTAAGGGATGCCTACATGATATTATAGTTATACCCAAAAAAAGATGTTAGGAAAAAGTTGATCTATGAAAACGTAGGCAATAAAAATGTGCCCTAAGTAAAACACCAACATATTAAGTAAGACATCTACTGAAATCATGTAATCTAACATTAGAGCCAACAGGGAAATAGGAAAATGTCAGAACATGTCTTGCATGATTCACTAGAGATACAAAACAATAAAATAAATAAGTCTGCATTATCAATTGAAGTTCAAGGGGGCATTAAACCGTACCCATAAATGACACTTTGACAAGATTCTTTGGACAATGTCTGAAGCTTATTCTGCTAACATTGACCAGCAATGTGACTGCCACAAAGCAGAAAGGGTTTAAATAGAACACATGATTTAAATCAAGCATATGAAAAATACCCAGAAGTTATCAATTTAAGGTTTTCTGCTACCTCTATTCACACATCCACCAAGGAGTTAATTTAAATTAACACTAATACTCAAGTCACACGTGAATTACATTTTTGAGTACAGCACACACAACCATGTCCATTCTCCCCCTACTCTTTACTCTCCTGTTAGAAAAAAGAAAACACAAGTCTTCTACTATACTAATGTATTCCATCTTTCAAAAAGAAAGACATGATTTTAATATTACTTAACAATATGTTAAAAAAGTAGCCAGTTCGGCTTCAGTGTTAATACAATTATACACTCTATAACAGATTGATAGTGTGAGTACTGTTCCTCATAAACTCTCATTCTGCAAGTATTCTTACACAAGCTGGCTACAAGTCAGAAAAAAAAATCAAACACATATAGCGTAACTTGTACACTTTTAAACAGTAGATCATGAAAGAACTTAAGAAATGCTTGTCCCATATGAGCTTCTTCTGTAAAAATGCGGTGTAGAATTACATAGCAGGTGAAAGCACATCTGTCAATGTCCATTCCTTTGTCCGTAGTCCGAATGACAAAACATTGTGAACTGCAGAAATGACAGGTGCCTCCATGAATGAAAACGGGTAGTTTGGCCTCCACCAGAGCTTGGGAAGCAGTCTGAAGTACTTTAAGCCATGGCATTTATTAGGAACTGGAAAAACTAGTGTTCCAATTCCAATAGCATACGGCTACAATCCATTAAGTCTCACTCACAGACTACAAGCACACAAGCTAACAAATCCAGGTAGAAAGTGGCAAATTTCCAATCTGCAACAATTGTTAGGCCAAAGGGTTCAGTGCAGGTCCACATAGCACTGGGGACAAGGCAGGTCAGCAGTAACTCAAAGCCAGATAAGCTCTAAGCACGGCAGACTACAGTCAGTGGAGTTGAAATTTCATGGTTCTAGCAGAGTCATAATATTTCAGTGTGCAGCAAATGTGGTTTTCTTCAAACTAAAATTAGACCAATTAACAGAAAGCCTCTGCCTTGTCTGTCTGGCGGAATCCAGGCAAAACCTACGGGGAAAAAAATAACATTAAAAATAATGAAAAAATAAACCTGTTAAGAGTACGCAATATAAAGTATTCAATAATAAAACATGCCACGCTATTTCTCATCTTAACAATTTCATAAAAGTACAATGTACTGATAAAATATTAATTGGCAAATGATTCAAAGTTAGCAAGGTTTGAGGGTTGATCCCAGAATATATGGTGCAGTGGAGAAGAAAGCACAGAAACTACAAGAGAATAATAAACCTGTTTAAGGAAGACTTAAGGCAGATTTTCAAATCTTTACTAATATTCCTCAAAACTCAACAGGATTTCTTCGCCCCAAAAAGAATATTTTCCATCTCTCTAAAATTCAAAGTATAATTAATGCGGTCCCTTTCGCTTTAAGGCTCAGGTTGTGCGGTTCATTGTTTACTTGGAATTCGAATGGGACAAATCGATCAGTATGTATATGTCAAAGAAGTCCCATTAAGCGGGGGAAGGTTGCCTCAACATGGTGACCAAAGCACAAAAAATACTCCGCTTGCTTTCAGTAGAAGCCTAAGTGAAATTTAAATTGGGTCTCATTTTCAAATGGCAATAGGTGTTTACTTCCAGCTACTTGTAGGGAAAACCCATACGTGCCTTTTCCATTATTAAAAGCTTATTCGATCTTCAGAAATGCCTTTCTGTACATAGTCCCCTTTTGAAGCTTGTGAACATTAATGGCCATAGTAGAGGAAACAAATTTCCTCTTCTCTTTCAAGGCATGACTGAAGGATTCGTTCTAGACCAATCTAGCCAGACAACTCTTATTTTCTTTACTTACCATTTAATTATTTTGGCAGGATTAAATGTTTGGAAATTCCTGGGACTTGGCTTTGCAAGATTTTGTTTATGGCACTTACTTGTCTTGCACAAAACAACAATTGAATTTGATACTAGGTGAATGCCTGTGCCTTGTTGCGGACATCCGATTTATGTTTTTGTTCTAGATACATAATGCTAGCCCAATTGACTCTAGACGCCTGAAACCAACTAGAGATGGTTTGGACAGGTAGTGGGCTAACTCAGTTATCCACTAAAATACATTTTCGGAAAGTTTTGACAAATCTTTGCTAAAGGCACTTGTTTGCCTTTCAGTTTGCTATAGATACTGATAGTCTAGATTGAATGAATTATTTAGAAGCTAAAGTACGTAGAAGAAAGGCAAATCAAAGCTCACTCACACGTTGTGGCTTGCCAAGTAGTGTCTTGGCTTTTTTTTTTTAATGATAATTCCAGTCATACCACTTTTCAGGGTGTTTGGACTGTAAGTAAGGAGTCCAGAACGTAACTTTGATAATTCTGCTTTATAATATGGAGGAAGCCAGTGGTCGCTCATATTTATTTACTGGTATTTGTTGAGAGCACTGCACTTTCTGTGTAGGGTCTGCAGAATTTCTTATAACTCTGTAGGCAAATTACATTGAGATCAGCCATGTCCTTAGCCTATTCTGAAATTTCAGAAGAAAGTTCTTAATCAAAATCTGGAGAATGAAATTCAGCATGAGGGTGCACTTGACCATAGATGCTCTCTGGTTACATTTGGGAATATTGAAAAGAGGTTTAATGCAAAGTGATGCCTTTTTAGATGGTCATCCATAGTTTTTTTCTCAATTTTTCCTGACCCACCTGCTGGTACTCAAATTCTTAAAGCTTTGACAACTATCCAGGTCCCAGTGTACGCAACCCCTAAAATATGTTGAAATTTGTGTAAAACCAGATTGGCGCATTCAGCTTTCCTGTAAGGCATAGTATACAATGGAGAATTACACTCGGGTATCTAAAGTTAAATGCCACTTGTGGATCACAGCAACTATTGCGCCATCCACTACAGTACATGATTCAGGCCTACAGTGTGTAGCCTAGCAGCAGCAGCTTGAACTCTGCTGCACAGTCTTATCATAATAACCCTTTTTACAGGTTGGTAAACTTGACTCTAAATATTACAATAGTTACCTCTAAGCACACCTTGCTGCCCATAAGGTAAGGTGCATAATAATTAAGAGTGAAACATATGTGACATTATAAATAGCATGTTCCCCTAGTGACAAAACCTAAAACAACATTGTCACTGGTCAGGTTGTAGCTGGTACATATGAAGTCATGTAAAGATAATACAATTGAATATACAACTTTTGACCTGCACCAACCACAGACTCCATACATAGACTTTTTATATTTAATAGCAATCAAATCTATTGGTGAAGCTGGATTTTTAATGAATATATTAGAAAATTAACTTTTAGAAAGTTACCTTTACCCTGCCTGAAGCTGCTGGAAGTAATCTACAGTACCCCGCGAGCAACTTCCTATTACATAGTTGGCCTGAATTCTGTGTAAAAAATTCTCCCAGAGCAGAGACAATGACCTTGGAGTAGGTGTGGTTTTCTTCGCCGGACATAGACACCAGTTGGGGTGGGCTCAGGAACTCAAATTACTTCTAAGGGGTTTTCCTGTCACAAGTAAATGTCAGGTGACACCTGGAAATGTCCCCGCTTTTGTTTCCTTTTAGTCAGGCTGGCAACCATCCAAGTCAGAAAAAAACGTACCCAGAACCAGTTTTAAGTGACCGCAGGAGGGGACTGCTCATTACTCTGGATGTAGCACACAGGCTCTGCAAAAGGGGGGAGATGTTTCCCCAGCTTGGATTTTTAGAGTGAGGGGCACGGTGAGATTGTCTGCAGTAGAGGAAGTCAACTACTGAAAAAGTGAGTAGGGCATTCCCCAAGAGCTCTTATTCCACTGGTTAGGGAGTGTTCAGACGTCATCCCCACTAGTGGCAGGAATAAATGCAGCACCCCAAGGCAACTCTTCAGAACACCTACTGGACCTGACGAAGCTTAGAAGAGGACTGGACCTGCTGTCTGTGACCTGTGAGGAGCCCTGAAGGACTCGTCCTACTTCCTCTTGCACTCAGGACAAATAAATGGACTTCGAGGGTCATTTGGCTGACCTACCTGGACCCAAACAGTGCTAGAGGCCTTTTTCCTGGGAGTACCAAGCTGACCAGTGGCAACTGGACCTTGACTGTAGTTTGTTGCTGGCTTCTGCCTGACTTTCTGAGAGTCTGTAAGTACCCTCCCATGAGGTCCTGGGATCCTTACAAGTGTTCTCCTGAGGTTGTGTGGGCACCAGAAGAAAGTTTGGAAAGTTTGAAAAACATTTCCTCCACAGCTAATAAGGGACCTGCAGCATAAAGAATCCGCCTGGCAATTCCATGGCATCACAATGAATTTGAACTTTGTCTGATCAAGAGTATCAGGACCTCTGATTTGCATTGGGACTTAGAAACTTATCAGCAAGAAATTTCCAAAGCTCCAGTGGGACCAACCTGCTACAAATATCTGGTTTCCAGTTACACAGCGTCAAGTACAATTTCAATGGCAGGCCGCTCAGGGAGGAAGTTTATTTTCATAAAGTGAAAAAGTCCTTATTTACTTAAACACTTTGTTACATTTTTGAATTTTTTGACTTCCAGACTTTCACTGAGATCTACCCAATTGTTATATATGACCAGGGTTTCATCTTTGTCAGCCTCGAAATGTGACTAAGTTCCCGTTTACCAATTCTATAGATTAACATTGTCATTTTGTGCTTTTTTTGGTGCTATTTTCACTTATATATTTAAAAGTTCTTGTTTCTGGTTCCCCTTATTGGATTTTTCTCATTTCGGTTTTATTTTACTCAAAGGCTTGTTCTCTTTATTTTAAAATTGGTTGTAGAATTTTAATGTTGTGTGTGACTTACTCTACTGCGTATACACTTCTTACGTCACGTTACCAG
Source organism: Triturus cristatus (assembly GCF_964204655.1). Taxonomy (NCBI): domain Eukaryota; kingdom Metazoa; phylum Chordata; class Amphibia; order Caudata; family Salamandridae; genus Triturus; species Triturus cristatus. The sequence goes on from NC_140582.1 coordinate 1,046,530,840, forward strand.
GTATTCAGCACAGGTGTATTTTATTTCATTTGTGTGACATCTAGCAAGATGTGGACTTAGCCATTGAGGTAGATCCCTGTCCACCTCTATATAATAATCCACTTTTCTACAAGGTTCATTCCTGTTTCATAATAACTGGCAAGGGACATATCTGATTAACTTGTTGCTTGAAGATTTTGAGTTATATGAAAGGTAGATAAAATATGCAAAAAACTATTTATATGGAGCTAATCAGAGAAATTATCACAATATTTTAAGCACCAAAAAAAGTGTTCAGTTTTAAGCATTTTTAAACGTATTGCAGCTTTGTTATGCTGTTTTTTTAGAAGACTGATATCAGAGTTCCAAAGGTCAATGGAGAACTTTACAATCACATTGACTGCCATCACAGTGTGTGGGAAAGAAGGGAAAGACTGCATGGTACCCGAAGGCAATAGAAGCAGAATTTAACTGTAGCAGGTATCCGAAGAAACCTGTCACTTCAGTATTAATCAAAAGAGTGCAAATTCTTAACATTAACTGGTCAATCACATAGCACCCAAATATTTCAGTCATAATTAAGTACCTAACATTTAGCTAGTATGATTTTTGATTCTTAGGGTTTTTTTTTTTTTTTTTTAAAGTAATTGATTCTCAAAAAGCTGCAAATGTAAAAGGAAGCTTAGCTGTGACAGTCAGATCCCCTCATTTAAAACTGAGGCAGATCTGGACGACATCTACCTGCATATAGAGCTTCACCTTAAACTGAAAGTACATCAGCTAGACAAAATTACGGAATAAAAATGAGGAGCAGTGAGGATTCTCACGAACCTCTACAGCATAACTGTCTTGTGGGCGATTAAAACCTTTTGGCACACCACATGCAGAATTGTTTCATTTAGCATTATGTGACTTGTAAGGGGATGGTGCATGAGTTTACATTTCTGCAGTCTTGTAGAATGAGTGCTTTTAGTGAAGTCGTAGAACTTCAACATTTCAGACTGTCTGGCCAAACCGCAACAATTAGAATTATCTAGAAAGGCTCTCCTCACACTTTGACAACCCTCAGAACTAGGAAAATGGAAGAACAGCATACACAAACATGTTGGACCTATAAATCAAAAATGCCTCCCCTTGAGCTATTTTTAATTAATGCCTGCAGGATATGAAACTGCATGTCCTCTGGTTCCAAGTCAAAAATAGACCCATCTGCGACTGACCCCAGCATCTGATTAGCCGCCACAATTGGCTGTTTTAGCACCCATTCATGAAACTCCAAGAGTTCTCATGAGAGCAGCTGCCTGGTTGTAAATACCAGTAAGTGCTCCACTTTCAGTAAATGTTGGCTCTCACTTAGTGCCACAACTGTTGAGCATCTCTAAGCGGAGTAGAGAGCTTGTGCGACCCTTTTTTAAGATGAAGTGCATATACACTGTGTTGCGTTTCAAACAGGATTGTGGTATTCGATTAGGCAAGGAAGAAAATCCAGAAGGGCCAAGCAAAAGACAAAAGCTCACATACAATCACACACAGGAAATAATTTCGCCCAAATTCAGTGATAGGAATTCCTTCCCTGTCAAGGCAAGCTCCAAGATAGGGCAGGAGAATGCGGCTGCTGATAGAGAAGGTTTGCCCTCATTCAGAGTAGGCCCCAAGCAATGGAAGTGTCAAGCTGGCGTTACTTAATCTTCGGGTTCTCACTCTGTTGACCCTTTATTGTGAAAAGTGAGGTGAGTGGAGCAAGGATTTCATGAATATTAGGGTTTATTGGGTATTGAATATGAGGACTTTGAACTAGTAGTGCTGGCTGGCCATAAAGTCCTTGATGAGGTTTGGGGTTCTAATGGGATATAAAAATGTATGTGGTAATTCTGACAGTAGAGAGAGGACCTCCTGAAAAGTGAAGATCCCGAAGGATGCAGATTTAGGAACTTGCTCAGATTCTAAACATGCCAGATCAGCATCCAGCCAATAAACTGAGGTCAACCCAAAGGAGGGCATAAAACCTTCAGATCCTTCAAAGACTTCTCAATCAACAACCTAAAGCTTATACTCCTCTATCGCTCTACAAACTCCACATCAGATGTCAACAACTTTCCAAATGGCTCCTACACTTTTCTGGCAACCATTTGAACACAACTAAAATACAAAAGTGTAAGCCAAAACATTTAGTGACCTTGTGCCCCAAAATAATGTGATGCGTCAGTCACCATAGTGAACCCTGGGCGTGGAAAGCAAAGCGGTCTGCTGCAGTGCAAGTTGGTGTCTACCAACCACCACTGCAGATCCTGCACCATCTCCTCTGAGATATCAATAGAGCATGACAGACAGCTCTGATGCTACACCCACTGAAGGTGGGCCCTTCAGTGGGTGTAGCATCAGCGCCGTCTGTCATTCAGGATGTGGATGATACACGACGCCAGGAAGCTTCTGAGACAGCCTAACTATGAACCAGGTCTCATCCGGATATAATGGGATCATATCAAGAATGGTCCAGACTTGCTGCAGCGGTGCAAAACGCTTGATTGCTACAATGCACAGAATTGTCTCAATGGAAGTAATTCTCAGTAGGTCTAAGGCAGGAAGTCATCTCGTTGACGGTGAAACTCAATGTTCGGATATCATCCAGAGGTGGTCTGCAACAGACTGTGACCAACCTGAATTCAGCAGCCGGTTGTCAGGGTAGAGGAATATGTGCATCCGGACTATTTTTGTGAACACCCAAGAGGTCAAGGTATGGCTGAAGGGGAGCACGGTAAACTGGAAATGTTCTGGGGCCCACTCTGAACCATAGGCAACACCTGTGAGACTGCATGAGTTCCATCGTCCATCTGCACAGGAAGTGACATCATTGGCTTTCCCATCATCCATCTTCAAGTAAAGTGATATCACTCCTCCCCCCTCCGAGGACTAGTCTGTGGCAGCTGCAGCACAAAAGCCTCGCTGGTGCTCCAAAGGCAAGCCTGTCTGCGCCTGGACCTCTACCAGCACCAGTAACCCTGGTTCTCCCTCCTCTCTCAACCCTCCATATCCTGCACCCAAGTCACCGCTCCTTATGCTGCTGCCTCGCTGCACTACACAACACTGAGGGAGTGTTCTCCTGCACTTCCTTCAAGTTTTAATGCACTTACCCACTCTCAACACTCACTGCACTAGCACTGACAGCATCGAACACCCCACTCTCATCCAGTCCTGCAACCACCCTCACAAGACAACACACTTCGACACAACCGCTCACTCACATAATGCAGAAGTCTGAGACTGCAGCACAACTGTGCCCGGGCCTACTTTTCTTCATAGAAACCTGGCTGAACCCTGCATTGGCACTGGACAGCCACCACCCCATCTCTGACGCAAGATAGGACAGACTTCACAAGCCAGGAGGCTGAATCGTCATCTTCCACAAGAACGCCATCAGGTGAACCACCTCCATGGACATGAAATCATCCAACTTCGAAAACCTGTTGTTCAAGCTTCACATCACAGCCAATTTTACCTTAAGTGGCACCCTCATCAACAGACCACCTGGAATGCGCACCAACTTCACCGGCACAATCATAGACTTTGTCGTATCACTCAGCTTCAAAACTAGCACATACATCCTTACTTGGTAACTTGAACTTTAACCCAAAACGCCACTCTGACTCCAGATCTAAAGCACACAAACACACTGAAGCCTGGTCCTCACCCACTCAATGAGTAAAGGGACTTCCCCCACATCACTGGATACCACATGGGCTCTATTTTCACCCCCTCCAGAAACATCCTACTCAAGTCTCCTCCACAGAGCACATCCTCATCAAGTACAGCATCCCTGTCCAATGAACACACACCCGAAACACCAGCCAAAATTGGAGCAGCATCACTGGCAAGGACTGGAAGACTGCTCTCAACACCCACAGACCATCAACACAGCAACAGCCACAGCAACAATACCATGAAGAATTTCAACAACTGGATCACCTCCTGTGCTGATTCCCTGGCCCCACTCAAATACAACAAGTTATAGACCCCAGACCAGTTGGTACACAGAGGCACTCGGACTGAAGAGACCCCTCTGCAAACTGAAGCGCAAATGGCGAATGAAACACTAACGCAGACAGGACCACTTTCAAATACGCCTTGAGACGCTACCACCAAATGATCTGAAGCACCAAACGTGCTGCTCCTGCGGATGCATAAATGCCAGCACCAACAGAAGCAAAGAAATCTTCTCCATTCTGAAGTATTTCAACTCCCCAGCAGCCGCCGCCAACTCGATCACCCTGCTCGAAGGACCTCTACAACAAACTCTCTAAATAAACTTCAGCAACAAAATGACAGCCATTCACAGCAACTTCAACCTGCAACCAGACACTGCCAAAAGCCTCCCAAGCTTACCCAAAGAACTAATGCTAACCACAGGGTCCATCATCACCCCAGAAGAAACCGCTTCAACCAGGAAGTCAATCCACTCATGGGCTCCTATGGACACCTGCCCCCAACACGCTTACTCCAGAGGACAGCAACCCATCAGCACTATGGTTGCACCTATTCTGAATGCCTCCACCTCTTCCATAACCTTCCAAGATGCTTGGAAACACACAACTGTCCTCATTCCCCGAAGAAACTGTCCGCGGCCCTGTCAACTACAATCCAATCCGCCTGACACCATTCCCGGCCAAGGTCTTAAAAGAAAAATCACCAACAAACATCTCACAGAGTATCTCATCAACAACCAACTTCTCTACACCACTCAAGCCCGTTTTAGTCCCGATCACAGCATGGAAACAACCCTCATTGTCACCAAGGATGACATCCGCATGACTTGGGATGGAAGAGAGTAGCCTTCACCCTCTTGGACCTCCCTGCAATATCTGACAGTCTTCCACCCCCATCCAATGCCTATACAACATCAGAAACCAAGGAGACACACTCAGATGGATCAGCTCCTTCCTGACTCGAAGGACCCATTCAGTCTGCCTGGAGCCATACACCTTGGACGCCCTGCGACCTCACCTCCAAAGTTCCAAAAGGATCCTCCCTGAACCCAACGTTCAACGCATAAAAGATCCCATCATCATTGGCTCTCACAATATCAACATTCTCTCCAACACCGATCACACACACCTGACTCTCTACCTCACGACAAGACCCCCAGTACATTTATCAAGTTCAATGGCTGCATTACTTAAATTGCCCTCTGGATGAAGACCAACGGTATTAAGTGGAACACTGACAAGACTGCAATTGTGATTTTCAGGAGAGCTACTAATAATGCAATGGAAGAACACTTCCACGTGGGACTCCACCTGGTGGTCAACAGAGCTAGGACCGACACCCACCCCCATCAACCGTGCCAAGAACCTCCGGATAGTCATTAACAGCAAACTCAACATGACTGCCCAAGTCAATGCTGTCACCGCCTCATGCTTTCAAACCCTGACAATGCTGAAGAAGCATTTTCAAATGGCTCCCAATCAGCACCTGGAAAACCATCATGTCCACCCTTATCACAAGCAAGCTAAACTACGGGAACACCTATGTCGAGAAAATTCACCCGAAGGCTGCAGGTCATTCAGAATTCAGCGGGCAGAATACCATGTCTACGGCCTTAAAAGAAATGGGTAGGTTGTTGCAGTACAGGTTGAGAGATGTAGCACTGCTTATAAGCTAGTCCCCTGGGAGTGCCCCTGAATTTAATGTGTTGATGTGGGAATTGCTTAGCTGGCATCATGAATTCTGAGGTTTGCGCTGTGGCATGACTATTCTTTAACAGTTCTAGCACCAAATTAGCCTTTCGTCCCAAAAAACATGTAGCTGTCCAACGGCTGCCTTTTAAGGATACATGTAGATCACCAAAACACCTGGTTGATAGCATCCAGGTATACTCTGAGCATGACCCTAATGCCAATAGGTCTACTGAAGCAGTCTGTAATGTCCAGGCCAGCTCAGTATATTCTTGGCTAACCCATGACCATTCAGCTGAGTTTGGGTTAGTGACCAGCCAGCAAGTTGTCACTGGCAGTGCCCCATTGTGCGCAGGCGTACTTCCACAGAAGCCAAACTACATTACTGGATCTGAGTGCTAGACTGGTGAAACAAAACATACTTTCTGCAGGCATCATTTATTTTCAACTACTATCCGGAGGGTTGATCGGAAAGGAATTTAGATTAAGCTTGCTTGTTGAAGCTTGGGCAATCAAGCTCTCCCGCGTCGGGTATTTAGTTAAAAAGCCCAGATCACCAGCGGCAGCCCTATGATGTCTAGCCACAGGACAACTGACTGGCGGGTAGGAGCATGGTTTAGACCAAGTGGAAGTGGGTGGAAAACGGCTCAGAAGAGAAGCAGTCACTGACTGTAAAATAGTCAATACATTTGCCCTAATTTCTACAGTGGACAACTGTAATTTAAGTACCTCAACTACCCCTGAGCCACTACAGCAAACAAAGCATTTTCTTTTGTTTGTGGCACAGGTGGGGAGTTTAACCCAGTCTCGCCAGGAGAGTGGAACTGTTGCAAGTCGGCCTGTAAGGAATCCTCAGTATTGAAAGGGCGAAGGAATACTCCTCCTCCATCATCAGTGTCTTCAGGAGCATAGGTTGCTGTGAGAAAGTGTCCTCTTTCTGCATAGTAGCCCCCACGTCTTGCTGAACTGCTGATGTGCTTTTACTGAGTGTGCCCTGGACTCCTGCCAATCAGGTATCCAGGGCCTATGTTCTTTCCCTAAAACTGCATTGAAACCAAAACCCAATTGGCATCTCTGGCCACAGGTCAGTCCCTGGTAATTTGTACCACAGGTACCCAGGGCACTGTGACCAGGGAGGGCCTCTATGGGCTGCAGCACGTATTGTGCCACCCTTAGAGGTCCTGTACCTTTACACTCACACACTGCCTTTGCAGGCTGCGTGCCTTGGTGGATAACAAAGTGAACAGTCGACATGTCACACATCCTTGTGTGCCATGCCTATAACTGACTGCCCTGACATAGATCAGTCACCCCTCTAGCTATTTGCCCTATACCAGTGGTGATCGTACAGGTGCATGAGCCCTGTACCCCTACCGTGTCTAAGTCCATTCTTAGACAATGTAAGTGCAGTGCTGCCATTAGGAGTTTGTCATTACGAACTCCACAGCACCATAATGGCTGCACTAAAAACTGAGAAGTTTGGTAACAAACTTCTCAGCACTTTAAAACCACACTGATGCTATTGTAGGATTTAATGAAAAATACACACAGAGGGCATCTTAAGAGATGCCCCCTGAAAAACGACCTGCCACTAGTGTCCAGGCTGAGTGGCTGCTTTTAACTGCTACTACCAGACATGTTTCTGGACCCCTGGGCCGAGAGCCTGCTGCTCTCGGGGCCTAAAACAACACACATCCTGGGACGAGGTGTCAAGCCTCCTCCCCCAGGATGGGTAGGGTCCATGAAGGAGAACCTTCAAAGGCTTGCCGCCTTTGTGAGTTTCCCCAGGCCACTTGCTGCTTCCAGCAACTGGTCCCCACAGATTTTGACCCCCACTTTGGGCGGGAGAACCGGCGGGAAAACCAAGAGAGGAAGGGAGGAGTGCCCACCTCTGCCAACTCCACCCCTCAGGTGGGGAGGCGATGTGAAGCACAACTCTCAGTCCCTGCCATCTTGTAGATGGGGGACCCAGCTAACCAGAGTGAACCATATGCCCCCTTCCACTGGAGGGTGGCATAATAGGGGGTGTACCCACCCAAGAGAAGGTACCCATAGGTTCCAACCTTTTTACCTTCATGTAACACCCCTAAATCTAATATTTAGGGAGCACCCCAAACCTTGCTTCCTCAGACAAGAAACCAGTAGAAGAAAAGAAGGACAGCCGTGCCGAAGCAAACAAGGAGGACGCCTACTGACTTGGCCCCAGCCCTACAGGCCTGTCCCCAGCTCAAACCTGCACAAGTGAAACTCCGGTGTGACCTGCAGCGAGCAGCCTCAAGAACCCAGAGGACCTGCCCTGCCCTCAAAAGAAAAGACTGTCTCCCGTGAACACCGGACTTGGTCACCAACACACTCCAGGCCCGGCAAAGTCTGCGAGTCTGCACCCGGCGCCCACGGCCTGAGTTCGAGTAGGGCAACAACACAAGGAAGTCTCCCCGGCGATCCTGACCCAAAATTCGGTGGTCCCTGACCTGCCTCAAGCAGACACCTGCAGCCTCAAACCGGAAGGTCCCCCGAACTGCGACCAGGAGCTGGTAAGAAGATCTGACGCTAAAAAGGTACCCTACACCAAACGCCCCACAGCCTTGGGTGGCCTAGCTGATGGTGCCTAACCAACTTCCAGCATCCCACTTACCTCTCCAAGTGGTGTTCTCACCCAGAAGACCTTCCTCCCCGAACCTGCAGTGTGTTTGCAAACCAGAGACTCCCCACAGAAAGCTACATGGCGCTCGATTCCAAAACAGCACTTTGCACCCAGCCGCTCAGTGCCGCTGAGGATGCACCTTTTGAGCTGGCTTGAACCCTCATTTGCTCTGAGCCTAAGTCAAGGAGCTTTGCTCCCACAACCCAGTGGCCTGCTCGTAAGCAGCCACCAACCGGAGGCCTCCTATTCCCCCCATCCCCCATTGTATATCATTGGGCCTCTGCACCCTGCCGCCCTAGTGCCGCTGAGGGTGTACCAAAAGTGCATCCTTGACCCTGGGGGACCCCGGAGTCAAACCCCAGAATATGAACTCCCACAACCGAATACTTACCTTTGAACCGATAACCCTATTTTCCTCCACAGGATAACATTGACTAACTAAATAACAAAAATTATTTTAGTTACCCATTTACAGGAAATTTCCCAGTGCAGTATCCAGGTATACTGCACTGTGTAAGAAGAGTAATCTGTAAAGTAATCTACTTGACATACTACTAAAAAGCCAATACAAAGTATATGTACAGTATATCAAAAGCATTGCATTAGTAGTAGCTCTACTGTGATCAAATCAAACTGCATATACAATTGCAATTCACACTGTTTATAACTGCATTACTACTGTAAAGTATTTACTGCTTACCTGTGCCAGACTTGCTTGGCTCTAGAAAATAAAATAACTAAAAGAATATTTTTATACAAAACCCATTGGTCTGAAGTTCAGTCTTTGAGTGTGTGATATAATTTGCTGATTTAGTGTGTACAACAAATGCTTAACACTACACTCTGATACAACCTTACTGCTCGACCACACTACCACAAATAGAGAGTAAGGTGCTATCTACTTTTACCTCCACCTACCTTTGGGGTTCCACTGGACACTGTGCACAGTATACCTCACTTTGGTATAGTGTATACAGAGCCAGCTTCCTACAGATGCTTTTTGTACTGGGTCCAAATCTGAACCAAAAAAACATGCCAATTCCTCTGTTAGTACTGGCACTGGGTCAGAGGTATTAGACTGAAAGTTGGCTAATTAACTACTGGTTGCGCCCTCATGATTTCATAGCATGAAAGAGGCCTTTATTGGGATATAGTCAGTTTGGGTTCAGATCAGGTTGGACCGTTGAGAGGAAACGGTGAAGCTGGTGTCTGCATGAAACTAGCTGAACGAACCTCGGTGCTGGAGTCAAAATCAGCTGGGTAGTGGGCAGTCTACGTCAGGGGCGGACCTGCTAGCAGAAGCTTGACTTAAGACCGCGGCCCAAAGGCACGTCCAGAGGAAGCTAGAAGCATATCAAGGATCTGCATCATGGCCTTTTTAAAGGTCAGTATCTGCTGGCGGGTCAAGGGTATATGCAAAAAGAACAGATGATAGACGGAATGTTGAATCAATGAAACATTCACCCCCAGTCAGAGATCTGGGTTGAATCCATCATGTTCCTGCACGCCACGCCATTCCAGTTTATACCCTGCCATATGCAAATCAGTCTTGACCCAGGTCCCCGTGGGAGCAGTCCTACCCGAACTGCCAGGCCAGGTCCTCCATGGACCAGAGATAAAGATTCTAGGACCAGTTTCAGGGTTTATCCCATCATCAGTTAAAAATAAAAGGAAAACTGTTCAACTGGACAGTGCCCTGCTCCCACGTCTCTCCTGTGAGCTCTGAAAAACCCTTCAGAGTTGCACCCTTCATCTCCCCTTCCTGCCGCCTATGTACCGCGTCTGCAGCAACTCTCCTGATTTGCAGCAGGTAGCGTGTTCTCCGAGTGTGACCACCACTCCTCACACCAGGCATCCAGGCTGCAATCTGGACCCTCTTCTGCAGGACACTCCTCCGCTGTGTCTCAAGTCCACATCAACACCGGCATCCCGATCTTCGCATCTTCCAGCTGGTTCTGCGCATCTTCTGGCTTTTTCCATTCATGCCCATGATCCTCACACAGGCCTGGATTGGTGGCTGGCTTTTTTCTTCTCTCGCGCCCGCCAATTGCTCCTTGGCGTCAGTCAAACCCCTCTTTCCTGTCTGTGAGGGACCATGACAGTTCCTTTTTAGTTTAGTTTCTCTGCCTCCTCCTACCTGCGATCGATAGGATTGTGAAGGTAGGTTTTGCTCTTTTCCCCAGGATTTTTCACACGGAGCTTATATGTGGCTCCACTCAGTCACGTCTGAGGTAGTATGCAGTCACCGTGGAGCCACCTGTTGGCATGGGAGCACTGCTGAAGAATTTCCTGGATTCAGTCTGGCACCTGGAAATATTCTAAAGATGAGGAATATCCACTTAGAAGTATCAACAACTACCTGTCAGCTGATGTGATTTTACGTTTGGTCATCCATGTGTTCTCTGAAGTGTGTTTGAATATCAAGGGGAATATCCAGGACTTTGCTGTACACCACCAGACGAATGGAAGTGATTTGCGGACACCGCTGCCAGGTGGTGGAAGCAGATGTTTGGCACATTCCTGGACAATCAGTGACAGTGGCTGAGGCATCAGTTCCTACTCTCATCTCTCATGCATCCTTTAACAGTGCACGGTTTGTAAGATTCTAGGAGCAGGATGACGTAACTTCACATCCTTTGGTCATGTCCACCAAAACGTAAGAGTATGGTCTGCAAATGCTGCAACCACAGAGCTCAATTTTTTGCCCAAAGCGGTCCATAAGTCTGCCTTCCTAACTGAGGAGTGCAAACAGCCATGATGGACTTGCACATTCTTCCCTGGGATGCTGCCACGGAGTCTGGGTCTGTCTGATGTGCAATATCTATTCTCAAACATTGGAACGATGGATGGCAGGAAGTCAACCAGGAAAAGGTTGTTTTGTCAAAATCAGTGGGAGGCTAAGCTTTTTTGCATTTTTGTAGTTCTCTCCAAGAATGCATGAATTCTGGAAAGGTCATCCAGAGGTCAGTCAGCCTGATCCAGCACCTATCCTCCACCATTTGTTGCACGCTCATTCTAATGATCCTCTGTGACTTGAACTTCACTGTTTTCATTTGAAGAGCCAGAATGGCAAGTGACTGCCTCAAAAGAAGTTAACTGCCTTTTTGCAGAAGACAACCAAATGTTTCCTTTTTTTGCAGACGTTTTTAGAGGGCCACTTTTTCACTGAATCATTCCCAAAGGAGGAGACATGCAATGCATAAAGGAAGCAAATGCACTCTAGTTGTGGATAATCCGCAAACACTTTCCATAATCCACAAATGGATCTGGTCTTAAAGTGATATATTCTTCTTTTGAGAGAACAGAAACATCTCCAGGCCCAGAAGAAAAAGCACCATAAAAAACTCACTGTGCTGCAGCAGGTAAAGAAGGGTCTAGGGCAATATCCAGAAGTTAACATTTTTAAATACTTACGTTTTGAGGTCACTAGAATTGATGAAGTAGAACTCACACTGGGGACTCCCTCACACTAGACATGCAGTAGAAATTGCATCTATGAAAGATCCAATGCTGGAGAACTACTTTTATTAAGGAGTTGCATGAAGTGTATGAAGGAAGTCACCAGCAAATAGAATGCCCAGCTTGCAGAATTTCTGGTAGGGTTTGGTAAAGTGACAATGTAGGCTGGTGAAACCGTTTGAGGCTCTGAGGCCAATTCAGTTTTGATTCGGGCGTTTCTGAATATTGGGATAGGTAGTTTCACAATTGTTGTGGTTCCCTGACCCATTTGTAGCATTAAGTGAATGTAGTTGCCACCTGCATATGTGTAACAGCGAATAAAAAAAGCTTAAAAATCTGGACTAGTGGTACCAAGTACTACTCATTACAAACTTCCTGCACAATAAAATAGGAGCGCCACAGCCTCTTATTCTGTTTAGGTTCTACGTCTTATGCTAGGGTAACCAGCCAAAATCGTGGAACAATCGATCATCGCTGAGCTAGAAACTTTTAGCAGCCTCTATTAGTCTGCAAAGGTCCTGTATGCAGAGCCCCAGAAACTATCCCCTATACCCTTAGGGTCAAAGTGCAAAAATGTTTAGGGCCCAAAAATACTAATCGTACTTGCATAAATTTGTAGGCTAAAAAATGGCTGGGTTAAAATGGCACAGATAAATCACTAGAACGGGTCCAGTTTTTCTATTTGCAAAGGCAAACGCATCTAAAATGCCTTGGCCGTAGAACAAATTATAGGGCTGGCTTCTTTTAAAGTAAACATAGACTAAGTCTAGACAAAGCCAACATATTCAAACTAGCCTGATCTAATTATACCTTCATCCATCTAAACAATCTCCAGATATGGCCACTAGATGGAATGGGTTCAATTTGCACACCAACTACAGAAAGCAAAGGCATCCTCAAACTAAAGTTGCTTTCATAAAACCAAAAACAATGAACAAATCCTTCTCTAGAGAGATTCCCACCTCAAAAAAACACTCCACCTAAACATCATACCCTTTAGTTGTCCAACTGTGCTGGGTTCTTAAAACTGATCCTTCAAATTGCATCTCATTTTTAGAATCAAGTTTTAATTTCCACTCAGACTATTAGATCTTTCATGCACTTCCATCTTCAATATTGAAATTCTCTCTTGTATACAGTCAATCAAAAAATGTCTAAGTATTCTTTCAATGTTAAAAGTCTTCTATAATTTATATGCCACTTAAGAGATATTTGCACACTAGCAAAGTATTGACAAAAAAAGCAGTGACAATTACCTTTTAAAATATTCCACTTCCCGTTCAGTCTCATCCATCTCCACACTGTCTAGATCAATATCTTTGGGAAGAAACACGTCATCTGTAAGGTAAAAACAGCCCATTTTGTTTCTATTTCCCTTTTGTCAGGTCACAGACAAAAACAAAAACTTAGTACTTTAACTTTAACATTCCAAACATGATTTAACTTCTCCAGTAATTTGCAACAATCAGATACAGTTTACAAAGACAGAGCAAGATAAACATGCTCCTGGAAAGAAATTAGGATGCATAACTATTAAATCAGTATGACAGGTCCTCCAGTGCAGATCACATATGAATTTAATATTTTTACATCAAGCAACATAATTATATGCAAGCAGATGATGGATAAGAAGCGGCACAAAGCTATAGCAATGGCAAATGGCAAAATGACCGAATCACGCATGAGAAAAACGGCAGAATATGGTTATTGAAGCCAAGGTATCATTCACATATTTACATGCTGTAATAGTCCAACACTAGTGAATGAACCCTTCATGACACTAAAAACTTATTTTGCAAATATCCCGCACGCTTTCTAAAAGGCTACACAAAGTGTTCTGGTGCTCCATAAACCATCATACAATATTTTGGCACGAGGAGGAAACTAGTGATAAATAGCAGATAGACAAGAGCTGACAAAGTCATGGAAAATACTGGTTTTAGAGAAGAACCACTGATAAACCTTTAAAAGATGACATTTTGTGTAAATGAAAGTAGTGAAAGCGGACAACAAGGACACCTACCATTTCCAAAAGTAGTAATGGGGCTATATTGCCTGCATGAAAATTAACTAGATTAATTTCAAACCGAAATTGCTTAAAGAAAATATTAACACATCGCCATGTAGTGGCATGGCAGAGATTTATTCCTATAACAGTGAAATCTCAAGGACCCAACTGTTGCAGCCTTGCCTTTAAAAGTGAGTACTGAGGATGTTCTGAAAGCGAAGAGCCAAATACGTGTAGTGGTCAATTCAATCAAACTTTCCTTTTTGAATTTTCCCTCCAGCAACAAGACCTTATTACACAATAAACTGTCTAATTTGTCTTAGGTCATTAGTTCCTTCAATGCAAATCCTGACAGTTCTTTTTAGACTTTAGGATATGGAGATTGCCCTGAATTACTGGCAAGAAAAGTGATAAATGGATTGCAATGGACACAGCATTAATCTCACTAATCTGTCCTGCAGAAATTCTACCTACAATGTAAAAATCATTTTCCAATGAAATATTACAGGTTCCAACTGCGCCGGGTAGAAAGCAGACCCAATTACATTTCAAAATCATCAGTGCTTAATTTATGGCAGTGTTTGTTGGCGATTAGCACCTCAACTCATTCTTAACAACACTTATTTTATTCAGAACGTGAGACACTACACCCATACAGTGGTCGTCCAGCATGATCCACTACATGGTTGTGCTGTGCTCACAATCTGCCCGGTCTATGCCTCACTTGGCATGGCAATGTTGCTTTTTCATACTAGAGATGGACTCAAGCAGTCATGTTTCACACCACAAGTGAGCAAATAAAAAAAGCTGAAAGACAGCGGACACATGTCCGCCCACTTCTGAGCAGTACAGGGTACAAGGTACATCAGTATGGGCCCTGTTCACTGCTGCAGCTAGTTAGGAAGTAATCAAATGGTTATCTAATTTTTGATCGGTTCGACAGTCAAAAGACTACCTGGCCAAGAGCATGAACCTGGAGGAAGTTAGAACACAAGTCAGCTTGTACCCTGTAATTGAGGTCAGCGACGTCACTTAGTCACCTGCACCAAGTCAGAGAACTGTTCACAGCATCATGAGATAGACTGGCAGGAGAACAAGAGAAAAGTAACAGAAAAGAAGAAGGTTAGGGTTCCCTTTGAAGACCAGCACAATGCTCAGGAGGTAGAGGACAGCACAAGGTAACATGCTCAAGCAAAAGGGCCACTGCTATGATGTCAACACTGCTGGTCAACAAAGCAGCCACTGTTCCATAGCCTGCCTAAAACTGTCTCTGATATAAACCAGTCGGAACTGAGGCTTAGGACCATGTGGTAGTTCACCTCAATTTGCTTTCAATAGTTCACTTTCTCTTAATGTTTGTACCAGTCATATAATTGTTTTAAATAAGAACTTGATCTGATTTTCATGCCTCAGAACGTTCCAACCTGGTGAGTGATCTGCTCATTTAAGTCTAGCATGCATGTTTCAAGCACAGACTTATGAAAGTACAATTTCACTTCTGGGTCCTTCAGCAGTGTGATAAACAGGACAAACATGCAGCAACACACCAAAACTGTCAAAGATCCACTGCATTGATGTGATTCACACATCACCTAAACCCCAGCATTCTGGCCGCACTTTTCAAAAGCTTTTAAGTAGTCCGAAGTCATGCATCAAATTGTTAACAATTCCTTTTAAATTGGTCAATAACTTATTTCACACTAGTACTTATTGGTATGTAATTCTTATGGGAAACCCAAAATGAAATGTTGATGACTAAACAGTTGATGGCTAAAAATGCAGTACTGGCTAAAGATGCCTCTGAGGACATGCCACTCGCAATATAGCTTCACTTTTATTTCTTAATGCGCACGTCAGCCAAACGTCGGGTGAACACCTCACGCCATGTCATTGTGGACACTGTTTCCAATCGAGGTCTTTTCACCTGCAAGTAGTTGCTATTAGGTGTCTTAGTCTAATTAGGTCAAAATCTATATGATACAAGACCACAATACTGAGAATGCATTAAGTGGTTACACAAATGTGCAGTGTCAAGAAAAGGGCCCCCTGCGAGATCCTGTAGGCACAGAAATGCGCAGGACAGGGAAAAGAGTAGGAAATGACATGGAGCGAGGTGGTTGCACTATCCCTAGCAATTTCCTCAACCACATAGATCTTTGGTTTATAATATTTCAGACTTTAAATCTTCTCTGAATGGAACACATATGTAGGTCCACCATTCCTCTGCTAAATCATGAACATTGCCTTCTCTCCTCAATCTCCAACTCTGTTTTACAGTGGGTAATGGCAATGAGATTACAGCAGAGTGCCAGCATCTACGAACTATAAAAATATAATTAGGTCAGTGTCGCTCATCCTTGGTGAATATGACTGCCTTTGTGTATATATTTGGTTGCATGTGTGCACGTGATCATGGATAGTGTTGTTTGGTATGTGTAGGAAGAGTTCTTATTCAAAGACTTTTTGGGTGAGTAATTTACATATCTTCAATCTACCAGGTAAAAGCAATCAACTCAATGACGAGCTCAATGACCTAGTAGTCCTTCCTCTGCTCCAGAAGACAACTCAAAGGTTCAAAAAAACATTTCACTTCACAGTATCAGCTCATAAACTGCATGCATGTTAACATTCTCAAATGAAAGAAACTGGCTCCAATATAATGCTAATAATCGAAACATAAAATCTATTCTTCTGTGTAGTACTCAGACGAATGTTTAATCAAACAGCAAGGTAGACTGGTCAGGCAAATCTTGAAAAAAAGATAATCCATATTAGCTCTGACAGTTATTAGTTCTAAAAGATACTCTGCTCCCTTTGTATTTTTTTTGTTCATCTTTGAAAACATTGACACATACTTTAAAGATGGTGTGTAATGCCAATCGTACAAGACAATATTGTGAGCACATATGGTATCACCATATACAGATAAGTAGATGAATGGGTCAGGCGGGCTCCTTGATGACAGTGACTACAGGCCGCCTCGCATCCGCGGACCTATGGAGCACTATCAAGGTTTTTGGTTTTGTTTAATAAGCAGAGGAACAGACACTAAGCAGATGTATATATTTAATTTTTAAAGCAGATTGTGTGATTGGTATGCACTTCATAAATATGCAAGGAATGCTCTCAGGGAGTGAAATGTTCGGTCCCGACGACGCCACAGGGAAGGGTGGCAGAAACATGAAGACCAGACACTAAGAGGAAGGTAGGGCCATTAATCCTGCCCCCCCTCCCACATACTTCCTAACTTCTTTCCCAGATTTTAATCATGCAGACTGGGGCTTACATTAAAGCAATTACAGCCACCAGACAGGTATTTTTAACCCACAAATAAAACTCATCCATCTCCTACTCACTTGGAACAAACGCTTCATATTAATCAATTCTCCTGTGAAATTCCCTGGTAGCAGGACGCCTTGTTCCGTAGCAGAACAGAAAGGAACCTAATGATTAAGCATGCCACTGCCACCAAGGGGTAACCCCGGTGGCTGAGGGTTTTCCTTACAAAAAGCATTTGCTTTACTTGTAAGGACATCTAGTTAGTCCATGTGATAGGACGGGACCTCTACTTTGGATATAGTCATCAACCAGATGCCTTCTGTTTCCCAGTCTTTTCATACCCTGTAGGCATCAGAAAATCCTAGTAGGGGCAGAAGAGCAAAAAATCTGAAGCTGGAACACAATATCAAACAGAACCAAGTTTAACAAAGAAAGGCTACATTCTTTATCAATGCATTTCGCTCTGAAGAGTCTTCATCTTTGAAAGAATGCACTACAATCCCTATGCAGCTGGGTGGAGGAACCTAAACTACTTAAACGTTGCCGAAGCCCATTGTTCTACATGTGATGTGCTAACACAGATATGCATACACAACTTTGTATTTGTGCATGCCTTAGCGCGAGGCATCAACAGAACTAGAGGCAGAAAAACATTCCCTCACGCACTGTAGTGCTTGCATCCAGTACATTCCGCCAGAATGAATTTGCCAGTCTCTCCTGGAGAACGCTCATCACGGCACTTGGGATAAACCATCACTGTGGACAATGGAGGGCAATATGTATCAGTGACAAAAGGAGTTTCTAAAGCAGCATCAAATCAAATGATGTGTGCTAGCCATTATAACCCTCAGTGCAATGACAAATCGAGTTATTCAACCTTGCTAGCATTTAGCAGTAATCTTAAATCATCTCTACACACAGAGAAAGGCTGTGGGCATACTGGATCTCTCCACATTTCCTTAGTCTTTCGAAGGGTTGTAACATAGCATCCCAAGTATCTCCCTGGTGACACAAGAAGATGATCATCGGGTTGTAGGACGTTCACATGCCTGATCAAAATGGGAGTGATACTGTCAAAATTAGAACTCCTCATCAAATGGAGAAGGCCATGTGGGTGTTCTCTCATTACTTGAAGAATGTGAAAATCAACAGGAGCAGATACGTAACAGATGATGGGAGATGCTGGTACAGAAGGAGACTTAAAAAAACGTTTCATAATGTCTGGTGTCATGCCACAAACACTCCTGTGGTGAAACCGGATTATTTATTAAGAAGTTTAAGAGACAACTAAGTGACCACACAAATACAATAATTACAAGTCAGGAGTAAAAGAAACACTCAAAAAAGATATAAAAACATACACACGCACCTTAAAACAAAAAAACCTTCTAGCAATATCCATATCAGACATGCCATACATGAAGTTAATTGCATTTGCCCTTGTCTCAATATTATATATATATATATATTTTTTAAAGTGCCAGATAACTTTCTATGACAAAAGAAATAGACTATTTCTAGGAGTAATGGTTAGGGACTAGCAAGGTAATCATTTACAGGAGAACGTTCAACCAAGTGATTTAAGAGAACTAGCTGTCCAAGCAAGATCAGGGGTTAAATATTATGAAGCACTTATTCCTAAAGAATAGGCACACAAAAAAATTGAGTTAATCATTATAATTATATGTATTTGATCACAAATCAGTAGAATTTCCATAGTACATTAAACTTGCCAAAATAATTTCAATTCTAAATAGGAAAACAAAGAACAAGGTACGCAAAAGTTCTTTCAATTAGAAACTATGTCTTAACACTATGAAGATCAACTAGCAGAATTGTGAAGATTCAGGGGATTCATACAGGAAGCGATAGACTGGTTGTAGACGTTTCTGTCTTGAATGTGCTAGTCCAAGAGACCATCTCAGGTCCATCATAGTAATAGGAATCACAGAGATAAACCCTCATGTACAACAAAAGTAAAAAAAAAAAAAAAAAAAAAAAAAAGTAATAAACACATCTGTGCACCTATATACCAGCTTTAAATGCCAGTGCACTAATGGTGACAATCAAACATGTGAGAGGAAAAACTGAAAAGTGCAAATGTGTTTGAAGTGGAATCAAGTCTTCAAAGAATCTAGATACACGGACAATAAAAGTTAAAACGATCCCAAGATGAATCAAAGGCAAAATTAACTCACTTCGAATAATTTGTTGACACTGTAAGTCAACTAATCACAGATATGCAGTCAACCAGAGAGCGAGTTAATATACAGAAAACATCAGTTGGACTAAACAGGTCTGGGGAACTCACCAATATCTAGACATCAATCCGGTAGCAGCTTAGGAAATGGCCCAGTTTATACGACATTTGAAATGGGGATGTAATAAATAATACCACCTGATTTTAAGAATGGGAATCCAAGAACTTAACATTGAGAACCAAACAAAAAGAAAATCAAGTCCCTAACCTTTACTCCGTGCTTACCCCTGCTCGTAAGGGTTTATTGGGTTGTCCTTTCTCTTTACTAAATAACTATTTCTGTCATGAGAACTTTAGGCAAAAAAGCATCGATTGACAACTTGGTAGGAATTTTAGAAAGATAGCTATAATATTGTTTGTACTCAATTTTTGCATTTAAATATCCATATTGATGACATGGAACTAGACACAAGTGGTCCATTAATAATACATTACATATTAACCAATTAGGTACAATTTTTAAAAACCCTTAATAACCTAGATTTATCATGGTTGTCCTGATGCATTACACATGAGCCTTTCTCAAAAGACAGTTGAAATCATCAGAAAAGGAAAGAAATTCTGATATACAACTTACGATGTCTATCCTCATTTCCATGGCCGGTAGGATAAAACGAATAGTTTACCTGTCGGTGGAGTTTTGCAGCTTGAAGATCTTTCTGGATTCACTATGCTGTGCATTATTCCGCGATCTTGTGGTTGGGTCCGGATTCGTAGTCTTTTCTTTGTTTTTTTTTGGTTTTTTTGTAGCCCAGGTGGGCGTCGACGACCACCATTTGGTGCACCTCCCGTGACGTCGTCGTGCTTCCTGCGGAAGTCCCACCTTTGGGGCGCCATCTTCGGGTTCTTTTTTCCCTTTTTTTTTTTTTTTTTTTTAACCCTAGGCGATAGATTAATTCTTCTTGTCCATTTTTCTGTAATTTTTCATTCCTTCTGATCTTTTCCATTTCACCCCCTCTTCCTCCAGCCTCATCTTCCTGGCGGAGGTGGGTGGGTTTGCTAGTGAATCCAGAAAGATCTTCAAGCTGCAAAACTCCACCGACAGGTAAGAAACTATTCGTTTTGCAGCGTGAATCTTTCTGGATTCACTATGCTGTGCATAGACTGTGTAGCGGTTTTCCTAATTTTGTGGCGGGTGGGTGGTAGATGAGCGTTGGTCGTTGAAAATGTGTTGAAGCACCTTCAGTCCAACCTGTGCTTCCTTGTTCATCTGAATGTCCACGCAGTAGTGTTTCGTGAACGTGTGCACAGATGCCCAAGTTGCCGCGAGGCATATGTCCTGGATGGGCGTGTTCGCCAGGAAGGCCACCGTGGCCCCTTTCTTCCTTGTGGAGTGAGCCTGAGGCCCCTCCGCTAGCTCCTGTCCAGCCTGTTTGTGGCAGAATTGAATAGTGAGGGCAATCCACCTAGCGATGGTGCCCTTAGTCACTGGCCTACCCATGAAGCTAGTAGCAAAGGACACAAACAGCTGCTTCGACTTCCTGAGTTCCTTGGTTCTCTCAATGTAGTGCATCACCGCTCTTCTTGCGTCGAGGGTGTGCAGGGCCTTTTCTGCGTTTGAAGTCGGGTTTTGGAAGAAACTTGGTATCTGAATACTCTGATTCATGTGGAACGCCGACACCACCTTGGGCATGAAGTGTGGGTCTGTTCTCAGGACTATTCTGTCCTTGTGAATCTGAATGTAGGGTTCCTGTAGTGTTAGTGCTTGAAGCTCGCTCACCCTGCGTAGTGAGGTTATGGCCACCAGAAAGGCCGTTTTCATCGTCAACATCTGCAGTGTGGCCTTGTGAATGGGTTCAAACGGTGCCTTCATGAGCTCCGTCAGAACCACGTTCAGATTCCATGCCGGCGGCGGCAACCTTTTCGGGGGGGCCATCCTTTTGGCTCCTTCCATGAATCTCTTCACCACCTGCGAGGTGAAGAAACTTCCACCCTTTTCACCTCTGGTGTAGGCCACGATTGCCGCTAGGTGTACCCTTAGGGAGCTCGAGCAGAGGTTACTCTTTAGAAGGTGTGTGAGGTACCTCAGTACTGTTGAGTCTCTTGTCATTCTGTTTTGCAGGCCCTTTTTCCTGCACCACACAGTGAATCTCTTCCATTTTGCGCTGTAGCATTTTCGTGTAGTTGGTTTCCTTGCCTCCCGTAGCACTCGCATAGTGCTCGGAGGCAATCTTAGGTGTGCGAACTCTAGGTCTTCAGGAGCCATGCCGCCAGGTTGAGGGTCTCTGGCTCTGGGTGCAGGACCTCTCCGTTTTGCATTGAGAGCAGGTCCTTCCTCCTCTCGAACCTGTATGGATTGCCTTGTGCCATTTCTTGAATCTGTGAGAACCATGTCTGCCTCGCCCACTGCGGAGCCACTAGGATCAGAGTCATGTTGCTGGTTCTGCACTTGTCGAGCACTCTGTGCAACAGGGGTATCGGTGGAAAGGCGTAGGCAAATGTCCTCGACCAGCTTATCCATAGGGCATTTCCCTGGGATTGCTGATCTGGTTGCCTGGACGCGAAGCTTTGGCATTTTGCATTGTGGCGTGTTGCAAATAGGTCTATTGTGGGAGTTCCCCATCCCCGGAAGAGTTTCTCCGTTTCCTGGCCATTGAGCTCCCACTCGTGCGATGCCGAGGTCTGCCTGCTTAGCCAGTCTGCCTCCACATTCTCCTTCCCTGGTAGGTGAATTGCCAGTAGATCTATCCTGAGAGGTATGGCCCATCTCCAAATCTCCTGAGCTAGAGAGGAGAGAGGGAACGACTGTGTCCCCCCTGGTTTGTTGATGTAGAACATTGCCGTGGTGTTATCTGTTTGAACCAACACCCTCTGGTTGTACAGGTGCCTCTGGAATGACTTCAGGGCTAGCAGGATTGTTTTCAATTCGAGGTAGTTGATATGGCGAACCGCATCTGCTGGAGCCCACAGACCCCTCACTCTGAGGTTGTCCATGTGCGCTCCCCATCCCTTTTGCGATGCGTCCGTGATAATGGTCACTGTTGGAATTGGTGGTGTCAGGCTTCTCCCTGTCATGTTGTTTCTGTTCCACCAAGTTATCTCCTCCTGCACTGCGTGCGTAACAACCACTAGATCCTCCCAACTTCCGTTTGCTTGTGACCATTGTTGTTGTAGCCATTCCTGGAATGGTCTCATGTGCAGGCGTACATTCGGCACCAGCTGGATACACAACGCCATCATCCCAATCATCTTGCTCACAGCCCTCACTGTCAGAGCTCGCCCCTTCTGGTAGAGCCGCGTCTCCTTCAGTAGTGCATCTGTCCTCCTGTCGCTGGGCACTACTGTACTGTTGAGGGTGTTGATTTTCGCCCCCAGGAAAATCTTCACCTGTTCCGGTTCCAGAGATGACTTGCCCCAGTGGATCGAGAACCCCAGATTCGGGAGGGTGTCTGTTACGCGTTTTGCGTGCCTCTCGCACTTCTCGCGTGAGTTTGCCTTGACCAGCCAGTCGTCTAAGTAGGGGTAGACATGGATTCCCTGTCTTCGTAGGTGGGCCGCGACCGCCGACAGGCATTTTGTAAAGACCCTTGGTGCCAATTTTAATCCGAAGGCCAGGGTTGTGAACTGGTAGTGTTCCTGTTCGATGTTGAATCTTAGAAGGCCCTTGTGTCTTCTGTTTATTGGGATGTGAAGGTAGGCATCCTTGAGGTCCACGGTGACCATGAAGTCCCCGTCTCTTATTTGGGGCAGTACCTCCTGCAGCGAAGTCATTTTGAACTTCTGCGTTCTGATGAACTTGTTTAGGTAACGCAGATCCAGGATGGGTCTGAGGTTTCCGTCTACTTTCGGGACCACGAAGTAGTTTGAGTAGACCCCTTTGTTGCGTTCTCTGAACGGCACTGCCTCTATGGCTCTCTCTTCTAGAAGTTTCCGTGTTTCTTCTCTGAGTAGTGCCAGTTCTTGGGCCGATCTCGGTCTTCCCTTTGGTTTCCTGTTTGGAGGTCTTTTCTCCAACTCTACGCAGTATCCGTACTGCATGATGTTCCGTATCCACTTGTCTGTGGTTATACGCCGCCACTCCTGAAGGTAGAACCTCAGTCTTCCGCCTACTGGTGTTGAATGCTCGTAGGCTTTTGAATATTCTCTTCCCCCTGATGTTACTTTTTTGCGCCTCACCCTTGGGGGCATGACGAGGGTAGGCGTCCTCTTGCGTGCTGAGTCACTTTGATGAGGGCTGTGAGAAGTTGGCCTGATGTATGATGTCACTAGTTCTAGTGTACACCTTATATCAGTCCAAATACCCTTATGGTGATTGGTTGTAAAGTCAACCTTATAGACCAGCTATCCTAGTGGTAGCATGGACAAGAGCAGTCTTAGGCTAAACTCTGAATGGCATGTGAAGCCAGCTGTGATACCATATATAATCCCTTGAATACCAAATGAAAGGACACCACAACAGATATATATATAAAATAAAGTGTATTTATTCTAAGCAAACCCTCAGCACTCTTTATGAGATTAGAGGTAAGTACAACACAGTCTTATTAATGCATACAGTAAGTCACACAGGTAAGTAATACAGTTAGGCCCTAGGGGCCACGCAAACCATATACTAAGTAAGTGGTATAAGAACCACTGTCACGGAAATAGAATAGGCCTAGGCCTAGGGAATCGCTGGGGCTACACTAGCGTTAGTTAGGAAGTGGGAGGCCCACGGGATTCGTGTGCAGAGTGGAAACACTCACGCGTAATGCGTAAAAGTCAATAGCAATAGTACAGTTTAGAAAACGGTAGATTTAGGACACTTCCGGAGTAGCTAGGAAGTTGAGACTTGAAAACTAGACACTAGGATAGTCACTATCCTGATGAGCACCGGAGTACCCAAGTTACCTAGCCCACAGGCTGCGGGTGCATAGGGGTGAAGATGCGTCGTTTTCGTCGTCGACTCCTATGGATGCCTGAAGAAAGATGCTGACAGGCAGTCAGGGAAGAGTGTCCGGTGGATCCCAAGGCTGGGATCAAGAAGAGAAGAAACCTGCAAGCAGAAGGGACAGAGTCAAGGTCACTAGCCAGTGACCACGTGGAACCAGGAAGGAACCAGGCGATGTCGTGAAGAGTTGCAGGTGAAGGTGAAGCTTGTCGCTGCAGCCAGGAGGACCAGGAAGCGTCGAGGGCGACCAGGACCAGGAGGCGAGCTGTCCCACGAAGGCTCTTGCTGTCGGCGGCGTCGAAGTTGGACTAGGACTCACCAAGCCTTGGCAAGCGGAACCCTCGAAGAACGAAGGACTTGCTTCTGGTGCAGACCAGGAAGGTCTGGGGTGCTTCTTCTTTGCAGAGAAGCGGGAGCCAGTCTGGAGGAGCCAAACCAGCGCAGAAGATTTCAGGGTGCGTCGTCACAGAGGCCACTAGCCAGCGGGCAAGCAACCGGACAGACGCGGCAAGCAGGAAAATGCTGAAGGGCCCCACGCAGGACTCGTGGAGTGTGGGGGGCTGATCTTCGGTGCAGATGGTGCTTGGGGTTGGGGCTTCTCAATCCCCGGTGCACAACTTCGAGGGTACCTCAGAAGCTGCGCTGTAAGTTACTAGCCACTTTTCCCAGGTAGCCGGTCCCACGTCGCTAGTCGCCTCCACGGATCTCAGCTCTGCTGCAGATGTGGATGAGGGTCGGAGAAGTCTGGAAGTCAAGGCTCTGGTCGGGCTCTGCAGTCGGTTCCTCGTAGAACGTGGGCAAAGCAAAGGGTAGTCTCTTGATGGTGCCTGTTTGCACAGGGTAGCCACTCCTTGGCTACAAGGGAGATTCTTCAGTCTTCTTCTTTCGTCGAATGTCGAAGGTCCAGAGTTTCTGTTCAGTTTTGCAGGTTTCAGGATAATCTAAAGTCTTGAGGCCCAACTCCCACTCTTATACTAATCTGGGGGGCTGGGATACCTGCTAGGTCACGCCTTATGGGTGTGACCTGGGAGGGGGTTGTTACACCCACTTCCCTTTGTCCAGTTTCGC
Organism: Triturus cristatus; assembly: GCF_964204655.1. Taxonomy (NCBI): domain Eukaryota; kingdom Metazoa; phylum Chordata; class Amphibia; order Caudata; family Salamandridae; genus Triturus; species Triturus cristatus. The sequence goes on from NC_140582.1 coordinate 1,046,556,076, forward strand.
GCCAGAGCTGGGGCTGGAGTGCCCCAGCGCCGGTTTGAACTGGACTATGCAAGGAACACCTTGTGTGCCCCAGGGATGTCTCATTCCTTTCAGCCCACCCTGCCCCAATACACTAAAGGCTGTCTGGGGAGGTGCTAGCACCTCCCCAAGCAGGAAACCTATTGTCCAGGCCTCCCTGGCTGGGATCACTCCCAGCTGCAGGAGGTCAGACTTGTGTCGTGGCAGCAGCATCCATTTTGTGATGCTGAGGCTTTGGTTAGAGTTAAACAGCAAAGTAGGATTTTAACATGTCTCTCCCTCTAGAAGGGAGGAATAATATCCTGATCACCAGAAATGGTATGGGGGTATTATTCCAAAGTGTTAGACACCTTACACGACATGTTTTGATAAAGCCAAACCATAGTTACCATAACCGTTCAAGATTATAAGGCACTTTAAGAGTATATGGTAGGCTATATCATAGAACAGCTATAAGGACATGGTTCCGAAAGCTGCAGACAGGCTCAGCTCATGCTAGAGCACCATCTCACACGTTACCAAGCACTCTGCCTCCAGGATTGTTAAGGCCTGCCATTGGAGTGACTGATAGGTACACATGTGTCTATATATAAGGGTAGATATAGGCATACTATATCTAAGCAAGGGGTGATTACACGACCTTGCCCCAGCTGAGTGATCAGCCAGTTGTGTCTGATTGGAAGGCCAGACCAGGGGTGGCATAATACATGCTGCAGCCCCTGGGAGGCCTAGGGTACACCTATGCCCTGGGTACCTAGGGTACACTGTACAGGGTCCAATAAGGTGATCCTTACCAATTGGTTATGTACCTAGGGTACATGGAGTCCATTTTAAAGAGAGAGCAGACAGCCTGAGACCCTGAATGGCAGGATCTCATGCCAACTAAGTCGAAAAACCAGCTAGACACTAGGCAAAAAGGTGGGGGTAACCATAGTCAGATATCCACCTTCCTACAAGGGCTGTTCGCCCCCCCCCTCCTCCTTTGGCCACGTCCGTTCTCTCTCCCGCGAAAGGACTGGCCCCGAGGTTGGTACTGCCGGTTTTGCTTCTGCTGACCTTGTCCGTGACTTTCACCCTGCTGACCCTGCTGGAACGTCTGGTGCGACGGCCCCTGCTGGCTTCCTCCCCTACCGTAGGGTCTCCTCGAGGGATTGCCTCGCCTCATTCCCCTCAGCTGTAGGGCCCCCATGGACCTCGCCGTTTCGTTTCTTTTTTCAGCTGGGTGAGGTTCTCGTCCACTGTTGCTCCGAACAGTGTCTCCCCGTTGAAGGGGGTGCCAAGGATGTTGTTCTGCACCTCCGGTTTGAATCCCGAGATTCTTAGCCATGCATGCCTTCTCTCGGTGACCCCTATGGCCATGAGTCTTGCTGAAGTCTCTGCCCCGTCCAACGCCGTCTTTATACACGAGTTGGCGATGTTCTTGCCTTCGTCTATCAGGTGTGAGGCTCTCTGGCGGTATTCTTCGGGGAGGTGCTTTACTAGCTCCTCCATCTCGTCCCAGTGCTGGTACTGGTGTCTATTGAGGAGTGCATTGGAATTCGCCATGCGCCAGTGCATTGCGGCGTTCCTCTCGACCTTTCTTCCTGTGAGGTCTATCCTCCTGCTCTCCTTATCAGGTGGTGGGCCCGAAGTTGCTGGTACGTTGGCCCTTCTCCTGGCCGTGGAAGCTATGATGGAGTCGGCGGTCACGCTACCCTTGATGTAAGGGGGGTCCAGGGAAGAGTGCTTATATTTCTTCTCTGTCCTGGGCGTGATCGACCGGCAGGTCGCTGGTTCCTTGAAGGCTTCTCTCCCCTGATTCATCACACTTTGTAGCATGGGGAGGAACTGGCTCCTTGTCTGGATGGGGAGCAGGGTCTCGAGGAGAAAATCGGCTTTCGGCTTCTCCTCGTCGAGTTTGACGCCGAAGGCTGTTGCTGCGCTCCTGACCACCATATTGTACACCCCGATGTCGTCGGGTGGCGAAGGCCTCGAAGGGTACGTGTCCACGGGCTCCTCCGGGTTTTCGGTGTCGAGATCCTGCCATTCGATGTCGTGGCTGGTAGATGGCGCCGAGTCGTAGAACGACTGTTGGTCTTCTTCCTCGGCTTCACCATCATAATAGGGCTCTTCTTCCTCTTCGAGATCCCTTGTTAGTCCTTCGGTGTCGAATTCGTCCTCGACCTAGACGACGTCCGCCGATGAAACCGTTGGAATTTTGAATTCCTTCATCTTGGCGTCGAACTCCTTCTTCCTTTGAAGGATGTTCTCCATTTCGGCCTCGAGCCGCCTCTTCTTTTTCTCCATCTCGGAGATGCTTTCGGCGTCGACCGCGGGTCTTTTCGATGAAACTTGCGTCGACGTCGACCGTTCTTTCAGCGTCGATCGGCCCGTTTCCTGGGTTGTCTTCGACGACCCTTGCTTTTCGGCGTCTTTCGGCACCAGGGAGTCCTTTTCTAAGGATCCGCTCGGCCTCTTGTCCATGGTTCCCCCTTTGGTCGTCGAAGTTTTCGGCGCCGGGGCTCCCTTCGTGGACTTACTCTTATTTTCTCGAGTCACCCTCGTGTTTGAGCTACTTTCTGTTTTGCGCTCGACGATTCTCTTACCTAGTCTTCTTTTTTCTGGTCGGTCTCTACGACCGTGAAGTTTTCGGCTGTCTCGGCGACGTTGTCCTCGTCGTCCGTGGAGAGGCCCAGATCGTAGAGCGACGGGGCCTTACCCTTGCCATCCATGCTGGCGTTGGCTCTTCTCTGCCGATCTCTCACCCTGAGCGTCTTTGGCGCGATGGCTGAGCAGGCGTTGCAGTCCTTACTCTGGTGTTCGACCGGTAGGCAGAGGTTGCAGACCGGATGCTGGTCCTTCTGCGCAAACTTGTGGTGGCAGTTTGGGCAGAACTTGAATGGCGTCTTGTCCATTGCGCTCAGGGCCTCCGAGTGCGCATTCTCCAAGGTCGTCGAAGAAAAAGGGCGCTGAACCTCCTTTCTTCGCGCTCCTGATGAAATCTATTCCTTTCCTGTGATATCCTCTAGTATTTATCGACAAAACTCGCTTTTCTTTCTTCTTCCTTCGAGTGTAATTCTGGAGCTTCCAGATGACGATCCAGACCCAATGGCGGAAAAAAGAATCTGAAGATGGCGCCCCAAAGGTGGGACTTCCGCAGGAAGCACGACGACGTCACGGGAGGTGCACCAAATGGTGGTCGTCGACGCCCACCTGGGCTACAAAAAAAAAAAAAAAAAACAAAGAAAAGACTACGAATCCGGACCCAACCACAAGATCGCGGAATAATGCACAGCATAGTGAATCCAGAAAGATTCACGCTGCAAAACAGGACAGCTGTAATTTCAAAGTTATCTAAAATTTCAGAGCTCAATGTGTTTTTTGCTAATTGCCCAAAGAGACTGCCATCAAAAAAGGCCCGAAGACATAGGCCATCTATTGGGTAGGAGTTCTCTGCAAGCGGGAATGCGACAAACTGCAGTATAAAAACTCTGCTTTGAAGAACAAGTAACTTACCTTCGGTAACGATATATCTGTAAGAAACATTAGTTAGTTATAGATTCCTTACCTTAGAATTACCCCCAGAAGTCAGACTGGATCCGTAAAGTTTTTCGTCAGCAGTACCTCTGCTCGTCGGAAGGTGGCGTCGGTCGGCTCTGTGTCAGTCGACGTGGTCGCCGGGATGTTGTCGCGGCAGCTACTTAAGGCGCCGTCCTTGCATGCGGACGTCAGTTCTGTACACGACTTTCCGCACCAGAAACGCAGAGCCATGCAAGATACCGACCACTGGTGCACAAAACTAGGACCCTGAAAAAATGTCCTCAACCCTAGAAATCAGTTCGGAGAATGGCGAGGATGGGTGGGGTGGTAAGGAATCTATAACTAACTAATGTTACTTACCTTCGGTAACGATACATCTGTAAGAAACTTGTTAATCGGAAAGAAACAGGTTCGTTATAAATTCCTTACCTTAGAATAGATACCCCAGCAATACCAACCTCGGTGGTGTGTCTGCGAACAAAGATCACACCAGAAAGTCCTGGCGAACAGAACGTCCGAAGAAGCCATCTCTCCGGACTTAGCTGTCCAGGCAGTAGTGTTTTATTAACGTGTGCAGCGATGTCCATATGGCCGCCTGACAGATGTCATTTAGAGGAACTCCTCTTCCCAAGGCAGTAGTGGCTGCCGTTGCCCTGGTGGAATGGGTGCGTAGCCTGACCGGAGGCTCCTTTTTAGCCAGAGAATAGCATGCCTTAATACACAAAACGATCGATCGAGAAATGGTGCGTTTGTGTACAGCCTGACCTTTCTTGGCGCCCACGTTGCAGACAAAGTTGGTCATCCACCCGGAACTTTTTTGGCGATCCAGATAGAAAGAGTATTTAAACAAAAACAAGGGGACCCAAATTAAGTACGCAAGGACCTTGGGTATCAATTATTAACAAGGACAGTGGTCCTTGTGAAAGTTAATGCAAGTTAAATAAATATAGAATACAATCAAATCTATATTTCAACTATCCAGCCGGATAGGGAATTAATCCAATTTATTCCAAATTAGCAAAGCACAATTTAACAAATTGGGGTACAATCCTGTACCGACAAACGTAAAGGTGAGGTAATGAGTAACATTAGGACACAGGAAACAAACATTTAAGGCAAACCAAAACAAAAAACGCTTGTTATAATTATAAAGAATGAAACAAGGATGGTCGTGAACACAAACGTGGCACTGGTATGAGCAGATTTAGTCAGTGTACACGTAGTTTACAAAGGTCGACGACGTTTCGATCCCGTTTACAGAAATAGAGGGATCATCATCAGGACTAACAATGTTGCCTAAGGATTTACATGTAATCAAACAAAAAAAGTGACAATAATAGAGGGAAGGAAGCGAGAAAAACAATTGAGAATTAGAGTTGGTTCAGCATGACCAAAACCGCTTATTAAAATAGGCACACAGTGTTCTTGGCAAGGCCAAAGGTTCAGAATAATTACGCTACCAAGTAAGTTAAAATAAAAGATCAATACGGATGGCTAATGGTAAAAAGTAGAATTAACAGTGAAAGAAGCAAGTGAACAGTGCCACTAAGGAGCAAGCATTGTAAAGAATTAAAGGAAGGGTTGCCTGAGGTTGGGTGGCAACGTGATGCAACCGAGATAGCAGTGTGAACACGGAGCACGTATAATACATTCGGACTGATTCCTATGAAGGGGATGAAGGTGGGTGAAGGTCGTGAGGGGATAGCCAGATTAGACAAAGGTGGTGGGGGGACTGATGCATACCTTGGGCCCAGATAGGATCGTTGGAGGAGAGGGGTCCGTGGTCGCAGTCCCGGTATAATTTAAGGAACGACAAGTGCCGGGACCTGTAAGGGAGAGGTAACAGGGTGGTAAGGAGTAGAATTAGGAATCGATTGGACCTGGGTCGCGCGTGTAGGAAGATAGCCTACCTTGGATAAGGCCCTCAGCCATGGAACCGTGTCGGAGGATACGACAAGGGAGGTTCAGGCCGATTATTCAGGTAGTTAAGTTTACACCGATAGTAGTGAAACAATCTGAAACCAGAAGGGAATAAAATTGAATTAAGGGTGGTCGGGTAAGGGGGTGAGCATAGGAACCAAGGCCACAGAGGGATATCTGCCGCTTACCTTAAGGACTGTGAACACGTCGGGATAATTCCGATAAACCGTTTCTTGGAGGAGCTCAATGGCTTTCGTAATGAGCAGATAGAAAGAGAGCGCACGTTTTGGGTCCAAACGGTGGAGCCTCACTTCCTCCATCGAAGGATGCGGAGGCGGAAAGAAGGTGGGCAAAGTAATGGTCTAACCGATGTGGAAGGCAGTGACCACCTTAGGAGGGAAGGATGGACGGGTTCTGAGAACCACCTTGTCCGGATGGACAGACCAGAAAGGAGGTTTGGAAGAAAGGGCCTCGAGCTCACTCACCCTTCTAGCAGAAGTGATGGCTACCAGGAAATCAGTCTTAAGAGTCACAAGTCTTAAAGTACAGTTATGAAGCGGCTCAAAGGGAGCGCACATTAAATAGTTAAGAACAAGATTCAGGTCCCACTGAGGCATAACGAAGAGGATTGGAGGAAAGAGATGCGTTAAGTCTTTTAGGAAACGGCTAACTACCGTGGACTTCAAGAGAGAAGGTTGATCTGGCAGCCGAAGGAAGGCAGAGATGGCTGAAAGATAGCCCTTGATAGTGCCCAGAGTAGAGCCCTGCTGGGCTAAAGAAAGAAGGAACAAGAGAACTTCAGAAAGAGGGGCAGAAAGGGTATCCACAGCCTTTGCTGTGCACCATGCCACAAACTTGTTCCACCGGCAGGAGTATACAGTCTTAGTGGAGGGACGCTTGGCTGCCAAGATTACATCACAGATTTCGGGAGGCAGGTCGAAAGAAGTCAACTGCTGCCGCTCAATCCCCACGCAAGGAGGTGGAGACTGGACAGGTTCGGGTGGAGGACTGTCCCCTGCTGCTGCAACAGAAGATCCTACCGAAGAGGCAGTCTGATCGATGGCCATGTTGAGCAGCTCGGGATACCAGACTCTTTGTGCCCAATCCGGAGCCACAAGAATGACTTGGGCCTGGTCGCGCTTGATCATCTTCAGCACTCTGGGCAGAAGTGGTATAGGCGGAAAGGCGTACAACAGACCGCAACTACACTCGTGACGAAAAGCGTCGCCTAGCGAGTGCCGCCTTGGAAATTCCAACGCACAGAATTGCTGACATTGCGCGTTCTCTTCAGTGGCGAATAGATCTAAGAAGGCTCCCCCCACTGTCGAAAGAGACCTTGCATCACCTCAGAGTGAAGATGCCATTTGTGATCCATCATGCACCTGCGGCTGAGTTTGTCCGCCCTGGCGTTCAGGGAACCTGCCAGGTGTTGAACCATCAGGGATATGCCCTGATGGTTCAGACATATCCAGAGGCAAAGGGCCTCCTGACAGAGGGTCAACAACCCCACCTGCCCTGTTTGTTGCAGTACCACATGGCGGTGGTCTTGTTCGTGAACACCTGCACTACTCTTCCCCGGACAGTGGGAAGTAATGCTTGTATAAGAATAGATTTGGCTTTATCCTACTTTGAAGAACAGATTTGTCCCCATATATTTGCAAAATATCACCATGCCTTTAGACAGGTTTGTCTTAGGCTTCCCTTCCTTCTCTTAAAAATTTGAGTGCAAATTCACTATTAAGGCGTTCCTCATGTTTTACTACGAACTAGCCGAAATTCCACAAATTCCTTCATTTAACACCTTTCAAATCACTTTAATAATCTAGTCTGAGGTTGCCTTGTCCCCCTGATCCTTGAGGGTTCCTTGCTTAATTTGTTCATCTGTGTATAGGTTTGGTTTTCCCGTGGCCCCCCCCTCCCTCTCAGACCCCCTTTTTATTGACCACCCTATGGTGGTCGGGTGTGGATTCCTCTGCTGTGGTTAGACGCCCTTTCAATGTTTCTCGCCTTGCTTTTTGGTTTTTTAATTAATTTTTATTTATTTTTTTAAAAGGGTGTATCCTGACGTCCCTTATGTGCAGTCTGATCTCCTGTAATTTAGCGGAGCCCCTGTGGGCCAGTCATTGTTTTTTTGAACTGCTTAAACATCTCTGAATACTAGCGGCCGGCCCAGGAGGTTGTAGGCCTGTGCTTGTAATCTTTTTCTCTGCACAATAAAGCTTTTTTTTAAAAAAAAAAAAAAGAAAGAAAAAAAAATAATCTATTCCCCTGCATCACTATAGCTGCTGGATTCTGAAATCATCTCTCTTACTGTGTTAATAGCTACTATGTCTTTTAGCATAGAACTACTGAGTCTCCAAATGCCCCTGCCTCAGAGCCCTATTCCCTTGGGTCAGTTTATCATTCCTAAGACTGGACGGAGGTGTAACAATTGCTGCACGCCAAGTTATGCAATCTATACCAGATTTAGGAGTTTGTCTATCAAGACAATTTATTCTTGCAAAGGTGTTGTGCACTGATGAAAAGTGCATTCATTCTACGGCAAGGAAATGGCTGCAACTTTACAGGTCAACTAGGCCGAGGTTGTCTAACTACCCTCTAGTGGTAGTTGCAGTCTGCCTCCCAAAATAATTATCCAGCCAGTAGCACAGTTTACTGATTGGGTTTGAGAAATTTATTTTGTCCCTGGTTCGGGGCATATAGCAAAGCTGTAGAGTTTGTCTAATACTTCCGATCTATGAAAACAGTCCTGCACTACTAATACCTTCCATCTTTGTTGCAGTAGTGACCACATCAGAGACCACAATAGTGAACACAACTTGTAGGATCATAGCAGTGAACACCCAGATATAGGTCACAGTACTGAACATTATATAGTCATCCAAAATTTCATATGCAGAGTCCTGATTACATAATATCATGAATGTGCTTACTGCTTTATCACGAGAGGGAGGTTGGGGGGGCATGTGGTTGTGTTGAGTTATGACCGAGGACACCTGTACATGATGACCTGATACTTCCCCATGTAACTTTGCTAAGTTTTTTTTAATTTTTTTTTTTTTTTTAGCAAATTTACACCAACACAGCAGTTTGCGTACAACCCGGAAGCCGGCAGCAAGTATTATGTGAATGCTTTGGCAATATGACACAGCTCTTTTGCCTACAACCCATTGGGCCGGCAGCGATGTACAGTACGTTGAAGCCATAATCTTCCTATTCCGTTGGCGGCGCTATTACAACTTATAGCATGGTTCTACACTTAATAAACCTTACTCTAACAACTACCGCCTTCCCTCCCCCCATCTCACCTACTCTACCCCGATGCCTGTAGTGTCACCCTATTTGTCGTGTGGTGTATGTGGTTATCTCACTCCGGCCGCCCTTTCCCTTCACTCTGTGACGCAGATCGTCGGGTCCCCCTCCTCTGCGTCATTTCCCTCCCAACCTCAGCCCTACTGGTTTGGCAATGGCCCCTGGTGCACGGCGTTAGCAGCCATTCTCCTCCGCCTAGTTTCTCAGAAGGTCCGACTCCCCTGCTCCCAGCCAGGCCATGAATGGCTTCCAAATGTCCACAGGCCTGGATCTGCTAGGCATTAACTCCCAGTAATTAGAAAGCTGGTCTTTACAATAAGTTACCGTATTCACCCAAGCAGCTATTGTAAGGGGCTGTTTCTTCCAATGGATTGCCACCTGTCTCTTAGCCAGCAATAGCAACATGGCCGTGAGTTTCCTGGAGCCCTTTGTAACCTCGGAGATCCATCCCAAGAGTACCGTCAGTGGAGTGGCCTGTACCTGAGCATTGGTGATTCGTCTAACATGCTCGATAACGTCCTCCAAGAATCTCGTTATCGGCTCGCAGTCCCATGCCAAGTGTGTGAATGTTGCACTCGGGGCTCCACATCTCCAACATCTCGCATCTGGTTGAATGCCCATGCGATGCAACTGAGAGGGCGTGCGATATAGCCTATGTAAGAAATTAAAGTGTATAAGTCGCAGCCTGTAATTAGGGGATAGATCTTTCAATTGCGAGCAGCCGTATTGCCATTGTTTGTCCGTAATAGCAAGGTTCAAATCTCTTTCCCACTCCGCCCTAGATGAGCTCACGATAACTGGCAATTCTTTTTTAGTAATACTGTAGATACGCATGATCAATTTGCGAGGAGATGGATTTGCAAAGACATTTTCTAGTGCATGTAACGCAGGAGGCGCCTGCGGGAAGGATGCATATCTAGCGCGGCACACAGCTCTAATCTGATAGTAAAGTAGTGTATCTGACGCCGTGGGTTCACGGGAATTACATATCTGTTCTAATGTTATGAATGTGTCGCCCGGGTACAAATCGCCACCCTTCTCCAACGCATGCGCTTTGGCTCGTGATGTGATTGCTTTTTCCATTAGGGGAGTGAGCAATGGGTTGCCCCCCAGTGGCATCAATGGAGCATACAGTTCCTCGAGGCAGGCCCTCTTAGCTATCCCTCTCCAGGCCCACGGCATGGTTTCTACCGTGTCTATTTCTAAGTGGGGTCTTTTGTAGGGCTGGTAGAGCGCCGTGTTCAGTGGAACAGGAGCCACTCTATCAATTTTGATTGCCACATGTGGTTGAAAGGACGTTGGGTGCTGCCAGAAATGTAAGAATTGCGCCTGAGCGCTATAGGCATATAGCTCGAAGTCTGGAGCCCCCAGTCCACCCTCAGTGAATGGTAATGTCAACAACCTCCAGGATGCCCTAGGCTGTTTACCCGCCCACACCAGTTCTAGGATGTTTGATCGTAGTTTCCGGAAGAAGTGCGTGTTGAGTGGCATCGGTATGTTTACGAAGAGGTATAGAAATTTGGGTAAGAGTACCATTTTTATAATGGCTATCCGACCCATCAATGACAACGGTAGCTCTTTCCATTTCTTCACTTTGCTTTCAATCCAATCCACCACTGTGCCGTAATTAGCCAGCCATATCTCGTGCAGTGATCTGCTCACCCGTATTCCCAGGTATTTGACTTCCCCGCCCGCCCACTGTATAGGGAATTCCGTGTCAACCTGAGTGGTGTCGTCAGTGAGCGGAAATATCACAGACTTAGACTAGTTCACCTGAATTCCTGTGAGTCCACCATATCGGACAATCTCTCGCATCACTTCAACGAAATTCTCCTTGGGGTTTGTTAAGTATACTATCATGTCATCTGCATACATTAAGATTAACAGCCCTCTGGAGGTAAACCCTATGCTTCTATGTGTATGATGTTGCCGAAGTCTGGCTGCCAACGGCTCCGTTGCAATGGCGAACAACAGTGGCGACAGCGGACAGCCCTGTCTTGTCCCCCTTGTTATTGCGAAAGGCTTCGATATGTGCACGTTTATCCTGACCCGTGCCACCGGATTCGTACAAAGCAACTGAATTTGTTTGAGGAAGAAAGGGCTTAACCCCATACGGGACAGTAAGACAAAGAGAAACCTCCACTCCAAGGAGTCAAACGCCTTTGTGGCATCCAGCAGTGCAGTAATCGCTTGCACATGGGGGGCCAGATAATGCAAGAGTCCGAAGAGCGTTCTTAAATTATAGGCGGTTGAGCGGCCAGGTATAAAACCAGACTGGTCCGGCAATGCTATCTGCGGCAACATTGGCTGCAACCTGTTAGCAATGAGTTTAGCATAGATCTTAGCATTGAGATTTATTAAAGAAAGAGGACGGTAGGAATCGGGCTCCGCAGGATCCTTTTCAGGTTTCAGCAGAGTAACTATAGTGGCCTCTCGTAGCGTTTGGCTGGGGGGGGGGGGGGGGGGGGGGGGAGGATACCGGTCTCCATGTATACCTGCAGCAGACGCGGAGCCAGTAGATCAGAGTACTCCTTATGGAAGGCCGCCGTAAGCCCATCAGCCCTCGGGGCCTTTCCCGCCGGCATAGCACTAATCACCTGCTTGATGTCATCTACCGTGATGGGAAGTTCCATTTATTGCCTAGCTCTATCGCTAAACCATGCCAAAGCCACGGTGTCCAAATAGTCTGCTATGTCTGACTGCGAAGGGCTAGATTTCGAAGTGTATAATGTTTCATAATACCAAGACATTGTGTGTAAGATTTCTGGCGGTGTTCTAACCATCTCCCCATCTTCTGTGCGCTTCTCAGTTATGTACCCCGCCCCCCCCTTAGCGGTCTAAGCAATCCTGCTAAGGTTCTCCCGGCTCTGTCTCCCTCCCCGTATCGCCACGCCTATGTAGGTTTGTATAAGTATGCAGTTTCCCTCTCCGTCTCTGCCTGAAACTCCGACAATTTGGACCTGCTCTGTGGAGCAATGGAAGGGGAATGTGCCCATGTATGCTTCAATTCTCCCATTTCGCGTTCCAGCTTCTGCAATGTGTTGCGTACATCTCTAAGGACCCCTGTCTTTAATGCTATACAGTCCCCTCGGATCACAGCTTTAAATGCCTCCCAGAGCATACCAGGTGACTCCACCGTTCCCTCATTGAGTGTGAAATAGTCTTCTATTTTTCCCCGTAATTCTTCCCTGAAGACTTGGTCTAGTAGTGCCCCCGAAGGAAACCTCCAGCTAAACGGAGTGATGTAGGGATCCGGCACTCGAAATGTCAGCAGTGCAGGCGCGTGATGCAAAAGTGTGCGTGGGTGGTGCTCGGCTGCGGTTACCCAGGTGAGCATGTCTTTAGATATTAACCAAAAATCTAGCCTCGACCAGGCATTGCGGTGGTGTGTCGCGCATGTGCCTTCTCGAAGCATGGGGTGCCTTCTCGAAGCATGGGGTGCAACGCTCTCCGTGAGTCAACCAAGTGAAGGTCCGATATGATATCCTGTAACATTTCGGCTGCTCTCGGATGGTGTTCCCTCATCGCACCCTGCCTGTCAGCCGCGTCCGAGAGGACCACATTGAAGTCCCCACCCCAGATAACGGTAGTATTAGTCAATGATTGGACCATGCTTCTGATGTGTTGGAAAAAATCAGGTGCGTCCGAGTTTGGGCCGTACGTATGGATTATCACCGTGGGTGTATTGTATAGTGTACCATGAAGCAAAATGTATCGTCCCTCCCTGTCTATCATTGTATGGTGTGTACGCCATTGCAACCCCATGCGTAATAATATAGCCACTCCGAGAGCAGTTGGAGTACCCCCCCGTCCACCACCTCCCCCCCCCCCCCATCTATTGTTCCGGAGCATGCCCGCCGTGCCTCCTGTTAAATGTGTTTCTTGTAGTAAACATATGTCCACTCCATGCCTAGCGAGGTATGAATGAACCAGTCGCGACTTACGGCGGTCATTAAGACCCCGAACGTTCCATGTGAGGCATTTCAACTGTGACATATCATGAGCAAGGTCTGGTTATGGTCATAGCCTTTAGATGTCGCAAGGCCCCCCAACTTAACAGTTAACAGAGCCACGGGCCATTGTCTGTCCGTGCCGTCAGCATCCTCACGTCCAATCTCGGAGTCAACACACTCTGCAATCTCCATCTACCACTGGGTGTACACACATAGGCTAGAAGGCATCCTAAAAAAAAAAAAACAGCCCTCCCCCCCCCCTGCCCTCCCACACCAACCCCCCAAACAGATTGTGATGTTCCCCCCCCCCCCCCCCCCCCATCTCCCCTCAACTGTAAACAAGAGCTCCGTAGTAGGAACCCTAAGAGAATCATCCCAGGAGGAACGTAGGTCCGCCGGCATTACACCCCTGCACTCATGGGCAGGGTGGCCGAGTGTTACACTTACTGACCCAAGTCTGGAGCCTGTATATGCAGTCACCGGCCGGAGTCTGTGCGCCAGATGAGCCCTTAACATAAGATTCATAGGTTCCACTGTCCCCTCCAACTTAGTCATTCAATAACTCAGAGAAATAAACTTATCTTAACAGCTGGCGTTATATATTGAATCCGTCAGTCATTGTTGCTCAGATGATTTGCCGCATTGGGTTCTTCCGATGGCGTTCTGTGTCGCTGTTCCTTGGCCTTCTATTTCGCGTATGCCAGAGCAGCCTTCGCATCCGTAAAGAAGGTGGGCTTTCCAGGGCCCTGAATCTGGGTGGGCTGGGTAGATCAGAGAGTACTTAGTGCCTATCTGTTGGAATATCTTTTTGGCGGGCATGAACTCCCTGCGGGCCGCCTGTAATGTAAAATCTGGATACATGGCGATGTTATTACCATTGTATTGTATGTCCCCTTTTTCTCGCGCCATTCTGAGGATCGTGTCCCAGTCTCTGTAGTTGAGGACCCTAGCCAGTATGGGTCTTGGCGGCGCCCCCGGCCGCGGTCTGGGACTAAGCGTTCTATGGGCCCGTTCTATGAGTAACATTGCGGACAATGCGGTGCCAAAAAGATCTCGCATCATGGTCTCTATGTATTTCTCCATGTTTTGTATGTCTGTGGTTTCTGAAATACCTGTGATTCGTACGTTATTCCTCCTCGACCTGACTTCCAAATCCTCGTTCTTTAACCTTATGACATGCAACACCCCATCCATTTCCTGCCGTTTCTTGTCCATTTCCGTGTGTCCTTCTTCCGCCCCTGTTACTCTGGTTTCCAATACGCTCATGCGACCTTCCTGCTTGTCCAACCTGTGCGTTATCCTGTCCATTCTTACTGCAAGGGAATCCATCTTGGAGTCCAGGCCCTGTAGACTTGATTTCAGATCTTTGAACATGGCGCGAATGTCTTCCTCTGGCGGTAACGCCCCATCCTCCGCCGCCTGGCTCTGCTGACTTGACTCTCCCTCCGCCACCTTGCTGGATTTTTTTTCGAACGTGATCCGGGGCTGTCAAGTGTCAGTTCTCCCCATCTTGACTGGCTCTTTAGTCCTCGTGGCAACGTTGGCTATGCGCCAAATTTCCACTTGTATGGGACACCCCCTTAAAACACGATTCGCAGTAAGATCAGTCACCGTCTCTGCCTCCTTGCATCAACCCCTATTAACAGGTTTCGGGGGTAGTCTCCCATCCACCAGCAGCACAGCACGGCCGGCGCGGCACTGCAGCCACCTTGTCTCGACAACCTTGGCAAGACTTAGCTCAGCATTTCCACAATGGCGCGGCCTGTCGCGCCTCCCCGCTAGTGCACCACCTTGAGGCCGTCCTCTGTCTCGTTGCTTGGTCGCCTATTGTTCCACAATACGCGACACGCTCACCAGACTGCGCCAGAGCGCCTTAGGTGTCCTATCCTCCAACTCTTCGGTTGCTCCTATGATGGCCAACAGCCTGGCCAGACGTGAGCAGCTTCTATGCCAGCTCCTTTCTGTGGCGCAGCACCGCAACAGTGATAGGGTCAGCTCCACTCTGCATCGCACAGCACCCCAACAATGCTAAACTTTGCTAAGTTGAGAGGAGAGACAGGTGGTCATAATTCATGTCCCACAGGCACAAATGGTGACAATCAAACAGCATGTGTTTGTAAGCGTATGACCCTGCCATTGCCACTTGAAGGGTCCAGAGATATAGACACTCTAAATTACACACTGTGCTGGACTGACTTCAAGGGACTACTTACAGTGTACTGCTGAACTACACAGTAGTTTCCGAGCTACCAGGTGGAGACTCCAGTCTCACTGGTCTTTTACACCTGCAGTTTTCTTTGGCCACATGCTTAATATTGTAAGAAGAAATGTCTAGAATTCCTCCTTTTCTGGTCTTCACGTAAGAAGTTTGTCTCTTCTATGCAGCCTATGTTGGATGCAAGATCTCTTACTACTGAGAAGATGCTTAGCCTTTTTACATGGTTATTCAGTCTCCTTACGGTATAGATGACTACCTCATGTAGGACAATTAACAAACCTGCAGGCTTAAGGGACTCTGAAATAAACGTTTCCACTGCCTAAAACTCTGGCCGACTGGAAGATTGTATACTTTAACTCTAGTTTCCTGTGTTTATACTTCACTCATGTCAGTTTTGGAGTTCTGTAGAGTACTATATAGGGTAAAAGGCCCCGTCTGGCTTCTACTCGTCCCCAAACGCCCCCCCATCCCATACACACCACTGGCCCGGCTCAGTTTTTTATTTCATCTAGTTCCCCAATAGGCAGGCACTTATCAACACAGACATTGCCCCCTCTCTTACGAATTAAGTTTCCAGGGAAGTTGTATGTGAGTTTCTGCTGGTTCTACTCTAAGTGTAGCAGCCCTTTTTCTTTGATAATCTTTACTTTGTTGAGCCTTGGGGCAGTTAGCCTCTAGGCTTTCCATCATCTTCTCCAGAAAGCCTTAATTTCTTACTTCGGTGAGGAGTCGTTTGTGTGGTAGCCCCAGACTAACTTGAGGATCGATTGAGCTTCCGCTAGGGAAACACATGCATGCTGGTAGTCCTCCCATCTAAAGATCAAATGGAACGGGGGACCCCACAATATTTTGTGTCTTCTGAACACAAGTTGTCAGTTTTCGGTGTGAAAGCTTTACATCCTGAAACAATTCAATAGTTACTATTTGGTAAGATGGGGCCTTATGCTCCTGTTTTGTCAAGGACCATTTCCTTATTCAAAAATTAGTGGGTCTTTAGCCACTGTAGAGTGTGACTTTTCTGGGCCCCTGGTACTCGAAGGCATCAAAAAGTTCGACATCACCTGAAAGACCTCCACTGGCTCCGATCCAGAAAAGATGCCAATTCAAGCTCCTGACCCATGCCTACAAATTCCTCTACAACCAAGGACCTGCCTACATGAACCACTGCTAGATTTTCCACTTCTGTCCCTGGAACCTCCGCTCACCTCTTCCTCGCACAGATACCACGCATCTGCCGCACCAGAGGATGCTTCTTCTCCCACCTTCTGTCAAGTCCTGGAAAACCCTTCCTCTCCACCTCCATACTTCACCTTTGCTGGCCCACTTTAGGAAGGGACTCAAGACCTGGCTCTTAGGCTAACACTGCAGCACAGCGCCTGGATACCCTCCCGGGTGATAAGCAGCATTATATACGTACCGCCTGATTGATTGAATTGGCATGCACCCAGGTGGCCACCTTAAATGTTGCCCACCTGGTTGCCCAGCTTCTCTGTGCTCTGGCTGGTAGCCGATGCTTGCTGCTACCAAGATAGGATTCTGACCTCCTGCCAGGCAGTGTGATCACTCCCAGGAGTCAGAAACAAAAGACTGGGCGGGAAGGTGGTAAACCTCCCACCTAGGCTAGTGCAGAGGTAAATCAAGGTGGTGAGCTTCAAAGGCTACACTGCTGATATGTATCAGGGCTGACTCCCAAAGGACGAATCAGCCCTCTACCTGCCCTAGGCACGTTTGACCATGGGCAGGCGGGAAATTAGGTATGCAGGAGATTTACACCCCAGAAGGCTAGTCCTAACTCTAGTAGGGTGGGGAGGTGCCTGGCCTGTACAGGTAAGTGAGACTGCTGCCATTTTTAAAAGTGGTAGAAATAGTGGGTTCTGGGTAAAAAGGTGACCTACACCGCCCCCATCCCCCCCCCCCCCCCGGATGTGATAACCTCAGGTGCGAACTAGCTGCAGGGACTAGCAGCCTAATTGAAAAAGAGACCTTGCAACAACAGGACTTGCAAAAAAGGGATACTCTGCACCTGCGACAATGCTGCCACAACTGCCTGACCGAGGCTGGTCCTAGGCTCTTCAGTTTCCCCAGACAGGAGAACCCCTGTGAGAGCCTAACGCACCCTCAGTCTCCCCTGGAACAGTGGCATTAGTCCTTTACAAACTGCAGGTAAAACAAAGCTCCAGATCTGAAGAATCGCAGGCTATTGGATCTTCCGAGGGATCGCCCACATCAAAATGGTCTAGTGCATTGTGTGGAATGTAGGCCTGCTTTACGCGAAGTTACAGGCAGCTACCACATTCTGCGGGACTATCTGACATCGAAGAACCTTTCTACCAAGTTTTTCAGCTGCCAAGGATTGTTGGTCGTCACTCCGGCAACCAACCCCTGCACTCGACGCTGCACTGGGAAAGAATTCCATCTGACCTTCAACCGACATCAGCAAGCACCCCATTGTTGTGTTTTTGCAGCATGTTCCCTGCAGCACTATAAGTGGTAAAAAGAAGCTTTCCTGTGGCTTTCATTCAGGAGCACCAGGCACAGCCAAAGCAACTACGAGCCAGGTAAAATTGAACTGACTGTCGTGGCTTGGTCCTGAGACCGGCATCACTGTAACCCCCTTTGGGTTCCACGCAACTCGACCTGCAAATGGCAGATTGCCACTACCACTTTTTCTAATGAACCGCAATGCAAACGTTTTTCAGTACTGAATTGCTGCGATTTAGGTTTTCTTCTAAAATCCGCAACTCCGTTTATATGCATCTGATCATACAGTTTTGGTGTCTAAATTAAGAAAAAAAAACACATTATTTCTATAAAATGGTCTTGGATTTCTATCGAGTCGTGTCAATTACTTATGGTCCACGTTGATACTCAGAATTGAGCTAAGGATTTATTATTGTAAATCCAAGGACCATGTTTGGGGTCTGGTAGAGTATTGCATGGTGAAACCTAACCAGCATCACCACATAATACTCTATCTTCCAACAGTAAGGTACTATAACAAGATGGATTGCGCTTCTACATTTACTTAGGATCTAGCCACCTTCTATAGACTCTTTCGTACCGATCACCTGACTCAGTCAGTCCCTACTTAGGCACGAACGTCATTACCTTAATGCTGTATTGTAATGTACTTTTCTTGACTGTACTCATTATTTTATTGCTGCTTTGTATATCGTTTGATCCACATGCATCTTCACAAGTGTCTCGAATGAACCTATAATCACATATTGTAAAGTGCTCTGACAGTCCCACCTCTAGTAAAACTCCAAAATAAATAAATAAAACAAATAACAAACATCCAACTATGCTATTTTTAGGAGACAAATTATTACGTCGTAAACGAAAAATCAACTCATAAAAAAGGTAACCCTCACATTTATGAATAAGGTTTTACTAGATGCCATCAATAAATCGGACTTTTAGAAAACACGACTATGTGTACATATAGTTAGAAACAGAAAAATAAGCCTAAGTATAAGAAACTGGCTCTATATATACTGCACTAAAATGAGGTGCAGTGCGTATAGAGTCCAAGAGTCTCCAGGGGTAGGCAGAGTTTAAAGTTAGATAGAACCATACTCTCTAAAGTGGTAGCTTGGTCGAGCAGTAAGGCAGTATCAGAGGACAGTGTTAAGCATTTGATGTACACAGTCAGCAAATGAATTCACACACAAGAACTGAAATATAGGCCAATTGTTTTCATATAAAAAATATACCGTTTATTTTTAGAACCAAGCAAGCCTGGAACAGGTAAGCATGAAATACTTTTCAGTAATAAGTTACTGAATATAGAACTGTTTGAAAATGCAATAGGAATTGTACTTGGTTTGATTTACAGGGGGGCAGTAGTAGGCAACACGTAGCAAATACAGTACATTGAAATGAATAGGCTTTTTCAGTAAATTGCAGGTAAGTTACTTTTTACATTACTTTTCTAACTCAGTGCTGGATACCTAGATTCAGCACTGGGACATGTCCTGCAAACAGGTGAGAAAAAAAAACACGTTTTGGTTATTTGTACAATTTTTTAAGAATATCTTTAGTTTTCAAAAGTCGACCTATGAGGAAAAGCAGGTTATCAGTTTCGAGGTAAGTACTCGGTCTTTGGAATTGGGGTGCTGGGGTTAGATTCAGGGGTCTCCCAGGGTCAGTGACGCACTGTGGTACCCTCGGTGGCACTAGGGCGGCTGGGTGCAGAGTGTTGAGGCCCAATGCTATTCTATGGAGGATTGGGGGGCTACGGTTGGTGGCTGCTGGCAAGCAGGCCACAGGGTTCTGGGAGCAAAGCTCCTAGGGTTTAGCTCAGGGCAAGTTGGGGACCAAAGTAGCACCAAAGGTGCACCCTCAGCGGCACTAGGGTGGCCGGGTGCTGTTTTGAGGTCGGGTGCCCTGTTGATTTCAATGGAGATTCTCCGGGACAAAGAAACACTGCAGGCTAGGGGACGAGGATCTTTCAGGAGCGACCACCACTTCGAGGGGTAAGTTGGGATGTTGAGGGTTGGTTAGGCACCGTTGGTTTGGGCACACAAGGCCGTGGGGCGTCAGGTGCAGGGGTGTCTTGGGACGTCGGATTTTCTTACCGGCTCTGGTCGCGGTAGGGGGGGTCCTCTGGATTGAGGCTGTAGGTGCCGTCATGAGGCATGAGGCAGGTCAGGGGTTTCCGGATCTCGGGTCAGGATCGCCGGGGGGACCTCCTCGTGGTGTTTTTCCACTCAAGCTCGGGCTGGATTCACGGTTCCTGGCTGGCACCAGGAGCTGCAGTTTAAACAGGTCCGGTGTTCACGGGAGAAACAGTCTGGAAAGTGAAGGCAGGCAGGTCCACTGGGGTTTGTGAGGTTGCTGGCTGCTGGACACGCCAGGATTTCGCAGGAGCATGTTCGAGGGGAGACAGGCCTGTAGGGCTGGGGCCAAGTCAGTGGGCGCCGTCCTCTTGTTAGCTCTGCACGGCTCTTCGTCCTTTTCTTCTTGTAGGTAGGCTGGATCTGCTTTCTTGGTTCAGGGCTGACCCCTAAATACTGAATTTAGGGGGCGTTTTAGGGGTCTTGGGGTCAGTAGCCAATGGACTACTGACCTTAGGGTGACCACACCCTTGGTGTGCTCACCCCACGTGGGGGTGTGGGCACAATCCCTAGTCCTGATTGGGGAGTGCCTGCCATCTGCAAGATAGCGAGCACTGGAGAGTGGGCTTCACCTCTCCTCCCCCACCTGAGGGGTGGAGTTGGCAGAGGTGGGGACATCACCTGGGCTGGCTAGTTTTTCCTGCCTGTCTTCCCGACAAAGAGGAGGGGAGACAGGAAGGGGGCCTGCTCCTGATAGCTGGAGAGGTTGGGGGTCGCATTACAAAGGCTGCCAGTGTGAACACCTCCGCCCAGGAAAGGCTTTGTTTCTGGGCTCAGGGAGTGTAGGCTCCCACCCTAGGGGTCCAGAAACATGTCTCGTGGTGGCAGGCTGGTGTGTACCAGTCAGGGAACCCACCAGAGGCTGGTCGTTTTTCAGGGGGCATTTCTGAGATGCCCTCTGTGTGCATTTCTCATTAAATCCTACACTGGCATCAGTGTGGGTTTAATTGGCTGAGACGTTTGATACCAAATGTCTCAGTTCTCAGTGTAGCCATTATGGTGCTGTGGAGTTCGTAATGACAAGCTCCCACCACCATATACTCTTAATGGCAGGACTGCACTTACAATGTCTGAAAATGGACTTACAATGTCTAAGAATGGACTTAGACACTGTAGGGGTACAGGGCTCATGCACCTGTACCCTCACCACTGACATAGGGCACCCAGCTAGAGGGGTGACAGATCTATGCCAGGGTAGTGGGTTGTAGGCATGGCACACAGGGATGTGTGCCATGTCGACTCTTTACTTTGTTCTGCAACAAAACACGCAGCCTGCAAAGGCAGTGTGTGTGTAAAGGTACAGGGCCTCTAAGGGTAGCACAATAAGTGCTGCAGCCCGTAGGGGTCTTCCCTGGTCACAGTGCTCTGGGTACCTGTGGTACCATTTACCAGGGGCTGACCTGTGGCCAGAGATGCCAATTGGGTTAGTTTTGGGGAAAGAACACAGGCCCCGGAACCTGATTGGCAGGGACCCAGGGCACACCAAGAAAAAATGCATCAGTAGTCTGGCAAAAAGTGGGGGGTGTTATTTGACCCCTTGACACACTCCCACTATCCACTACACGGGTGAGAGAAGAGGGATTGTATTTTCCCCTCTCACACAGGCAACTGAGATTGCTTCTCCATCCCCGTGATATATTTTAATCCAGACCCCTAGGACATCCTTAATAAATTGTAAGTGTCCTTGGGCTCTTTTCAGACCTCACTCACTACACCACTTCCATCTAGCCCCACACACCCCCATGCACAAATGCGGCAAACTCCTTGAAGATCTCCGACAAAGAGCCCCGTCAAACGGGCCCGTGAGGGACTGCAGCGCCACCCCCACGAGGAGCACCAGCCCGATGATGATGCTATACACCTGTTTGGGTGTGTGAGGGCACTTCTAGATCCACATAGGAGTACCTTCACTCTTTCTCGGCACACTAACCCTCTTGGAGACACTGCACATTCTTCTAAGGCCTAATTGGCTGTCTGTATCTCTCTTACTCTATTCTTAAGGAACTGTTACCATCTTACTGCTATTGCAATTAATTTGGGAGCCCTGGTACAGGACCTTTTCCAACAGCTCCTCGTCCCCCCTCCTTTGTTGATAGGGTGTTACTGCAACAGAAACCCACTTTCTTACAGTAAGGTAGACAATACTACATAATTCGAATTTTTCTACTCACTCTTCAAACCCCCTTCAAGGAGGATCCAAGCATAGGAATCTAGAAGAGGTTGAGACCGCAAAAGAAACTGGTTACTTTCCTGTAACTATAGTTTTGAAGCTTGACGCTCATCTAGTATGACATGTAACCTTCACATCTCCCTGATGAAGGAAAGGAATCAGTGCAAAAAAGAAATAAAGGATCTGAAATGGTGGTTTTAGGAAAGTAGGATCTGCTTCTATGGTTACGCCCACTTTCTGCTTGATGTGTTTCGGTTTTTGACTAGTCTGACTGGGATCCAGCTATTCAGGACCTCAGTCTATCTGCTCTCTACCTAGATTGTTGTGTTAGTACCCAAGTACAATCCAAGATTAGATGCTGGGTAACCTTATCAGACCCTAGTATGTGGTACTAAGGTACCCAGGGCATAGGTACCTCAGATGTCTCCATGGGCTGAAGCATGCATTATGCCACCCATGGGAAACCATGCAAAAGGGAACTACAGGCCTGGGATTGCATCCTGTGTATGTTGGTGCCTGCACCACTTAGTAAAGATATAGGTTTCCTATATCAAAGGGTCACTGCACTTAAAACCTATAGGTCACCCCTAAACAAGGCCTTTGCAATCCTGAAGGCAGGATGTTTGCTTCTAAATGAGAGGGTGCCCCTGCATGAGCAGGACACCCCTGCAGCCCATGGAGTCCTTTCTCCTGGGTTGTCAGTGAAGCAGCCATATACTATATAGAGGGGCACCGAATCTTATCATGTTTGGTATCAAACATGTTAAAATCATACCCTCACACCATAAACCATGTGGGAGGTATTATTCCAAGCACTGGAAGAGCCCTCAGTTTGGCTCTGTGTTCCCGTTGCCAATTTTCCAGACCCGGACTGCCCAAATCGGTTGCTTCTGACCAGAGATACATTTCTGCCCTAGTGCTGCTGAGCCAAGCTCAAGCAGAGCTAGGCATCCTGTGACAGGGAGGTGTGACCACTCCCAGACAGGATTTAGTATATTGGGGCCCGGTGGGTGCGCTTGCCAGCGCCAGAAAGTCTGAATGAGGGGCACAATTGGTGTCCCAGTACATAGTCCAGTTCAAACCAGTTCTGTGAGCCGTTGGCTCCTGCTCTGGTGCGAAACTGGACAAAGGACATGGGAGTAACCTCCCCCCATCCAGACCCTTCCCTGAGAGGGTCCCCTTAATTTTCCCAACCCTTTCCCTAGGGTACTTAAGGGCTTACCTGGGTGTAGGTCCCTAGATTCGTTGTGGAATAAGACTCAGATCAGACACCACTCTACTTCTACCGTCTCTGCACTCAGGACTTTGTTTGAGCCTGACTTAGCCTCCCTTCTAGTCTGCCACATCGTCTGTGCCTGTGCATCATACAGGAACTCTCCAAGGCCTGTGAAGCATCAAAGACATTTGAAGTAATCTCCCTTGGAGTGAAGGAGTCACTCCCCTACATTTGCAGGCACCGCAACTAAGTCGACCGGTCTGCAAATCCTGAGCTCCACCAGACTCTGTGGGCTCTGCAACATAGGTGGTGGTTTTCCACAGCTCTGGAGGCCTTCCCTGCCCTCTCAACAAGTTTGAGGCCAGTATCTCTCATGGGGGTTGCAATACCCGAACCCCTGTGCACTGCGTCCAACTTGCAGTTGCAAAGGCTTGTTTGCTTCCTTGCAAGAAGATCTTCAGGCTTCAAGTAGTCCCAACCTTGAGCACCTCCAGTGACCAGAATCTTCAGCTACACCGCTTAGCGTGCATCGTGGCCTGCCTCTTTTGGAGAGCTGCTTGAGGTCCTCTTGCGACTCCAATGTCTCCGGCCTGTGGGTCCACTTGAGGGTCACACTTGTCTTATTGGGCACCCCTGATTGCACGGCCCTTCCCTGACTCCCCTGCTGTTGGCGAGACCCCTTGACCTTGCTTGCCTGGACATTGCTCCTTCTTTGATAACTGCGCTGTGTGCATTTGCCAAGGCTTGTTGGGGCTTCCACCGGACACCGACTCCTCAACACTCAACATCCTGCTTGGGACGTCTCGTGCACGGCTCCTAGTCTTCCTCAGTGTTGCAAGGTCCTCTTCATCCACCCTGCAATACCGGATATCAGAGGGCATTCGTCTTCCAAGTCTCCTGGTCACTCCTGAGTGACAGACTCTGTCCCATCTGCTTGCAGGTATCTAATCAAGAATCGATCCTCTAATTCCACTGGACATTTTCTCCTCTTCCAGCAGCGACACTTTCTTGAAGTCCTCCATTGGGTTCGAGGGCGGTTTCCGACACCACTTCATACGTATGCACATGGCTTCCCTGATGTAGGTAACGTGGGTACTAGGGTATCCACGGGTGGGGTGGCTCTCCAACCTTCCGTCTTTCACGGTGTTTAAGGGTCCACTGAGAAGGGTCCTTAATCTTTAAAAATCGAACCGCGACTTGCACATAGAGTTGTACGGAGCACGCGGTTGTGTTTCCACACTGCACACATGTTCTATGGGGACCCAATCTGCTCACTTTGGGTGGTTCCTTGGGGTGGAAGCACTTGGGCATCCTCTGGACCCAGTCTTGATCCGAGTTGTGGTTCTTATACTACTTTCTTAGTATATGGTTTGGTCCCCCACTGGGGTCCGCTGTGTATTTCGTGCTATTTACTGTGTTTCTTTGCTGAAGTATTGTATGCATTGTGTTCATCTCCGTGTTGGAGATATTGGAACGTACTAGAGAGTATTATATAATAAATATATATTTTTTATAAATGCTTGGTGTGGTTCTTTTCACTTAATCTATACTGTAAGATTGCGTTTTGGTAAAACAAGCTGCTGTGCACTCCTTCTGGACTAAGCCTGAAGGGTGCTCTACACAGTTACCACTTAGAGAGCTTTCTAAGGTTGTCTAAGACCTCTTAAATCACCATAAGGGTTGTCTGGACTGGTACAAGATTCACCCTTACATTATTGGACATCACATACCAGGCCAGCTTCACACAGTGGTCACATATTGAGACATTCTGGGCTTATTGTCAATTTGACGAGTCTACATGACTCCGCTCATACTCAACTCCCCAAGTAAAAAGTTTTAAAAATACAAGATACAATTTGAAACTTAAGTACTAGTTAATGCACATCATGTGAATCTAAGTCAATCTGGAAAACCATTGTTACACAAAAGTAATCAATTTCGTTCTACAGCTGCCCCTGCCACCATCCTCTCAAGATTATTTTCAAATGATGTCCCAAATAAGTGTGCTCCTATCCAAGGAATACCAAAGATATTAGACTGTACTTCAGAATTGAAACCTGGAAAATGTAGCCAGTAACATCCATGTATAACTGTGCAAGAGTATATTTGCAGTCTCTGCTGACCCTAGAGAAAATAACAAAACAAAAAAAGTAATTGATATAGTGTTCTCCATTTCTATACTTCACTTTGGCCTCTCCTTTAATGCTTCTGTGTATATCAAAAGTGCATTGGAACTAACAATACGAAATTTGTGTGGCTGTTTTTCTCACAACTACTTCTAGTCTCTTGTTGTCCTGCTAACTGGAAAAGGTCCTGACACAGAGGATATTCAATCTACTGCTAGCACTCCAATTATTAATGAATCTGCTTCCACAAATAATTAATATGAAGTTTACTAGTAAAAAAAAGCATTTTTTTCTATACCTGGGCTAACGGCCTAGACAGTTGCTAGTTTTAGAAAAACATTCTTCTGTTTTATTATGCTTCTCAGCAGGTGTAAAAACACATTTGACTTTTTAGGTGGTTTAGGGTGTCCAACGGAAAACAAGAATCAACAAATTCTTCCTATTTGTATTCTATAATTGTCTGCAGCCCTTTCAATAATTTCATGATATACTGGCAAATCAACATGAGGGGATGCTCCTCAAGCATATAGTGTCAACCCTTCTTGAGGAGAATGTTTCCATATTTTGCATTAGACATTAGATCCTCATTTTCCTGCAAGAAACCTCTTACCCTACATTAGTTAGCAATTCCAAACCTTCTTCCTCTTGTAATAATGGGGTGTGTGGCCTTCATTTCCCTCTATGTTTAATGTCTTTTTAGGTCTCGCCTAGGCAATGCTTCCGCTATCTCTGTGAGATGCTCCATTCAGGATATGGGCTTTAAAAGCTCAGCCCATTTTAAAGGACTGTACCAGTTACATGTGTTATTACTCAGAGCTTGTGAGCGCCATTTCCTTCTTTAAGCTGGAGCACTGGAGACCAGTGCTCGTGGTTTACAGAGCTCTGTTAACAGGGCTGTAAATCTTGCCCCATTTGCTGTGCATTCCTGTAGCCTCTTACACACTGCTTCCCACCCGCCCCATCTCAATCCAGCCAGATGGCACTCATATCTGAACGCTCCATTTTTGTAAAATGGGAACCAATTACACTGCTTCATGTTACTGCTAATACGGTTTATGCACATTTTCACAGTTTTGGTATTTTTCCTACTGCAGTAGACGTACAATTCTTTAATGAAGTTCTGAATCTAATACTTCCTTTCAAGTCCATAGTATCACTAATGCGAATTCACTCTACGTAATTGTACTCCACATAACTCCACTTCACTCTACCCAACCCAACCCACTATGCAGCGCCACTTCAAGCACTGACAATCAAGGCCACTCCATTCCACTCCGCTTTACTCCACTCTGCTTTACTCCACTCCACTCAACCCCACTCTGCTCCACTTTTCCCAATGCCACTCTGCTTTACTATACTCCACATTACTCCACTTCATACCAGTCTGCTTTACTCCACACCACTTCACTCAATGCCACTGCTTTACTCCACGTTATGCCACTCGGCTTTACACCACTTTCCTCCACTCTGCTTTACTCCACGCAACAACAGCACTCCACACCACTCAATGCAACTCCACATATTTACAATACATATAATTACATGGCAGTCCATGCCACATAATTTCACTACACAAATCTAATCAACGCCAAACCACACAATTAATTAACTAATCCAATCCAATCCATAATTCTACTACCCACCGCATACATACATTCCATAACACATAGGCAAAAGACATTGCCATTTACAATACAATAGCACCAACTCGGACAAATGTGAGACAGATTGCATTTTCAATGCTTGTTAACCCTAGTGATCTGGTTCTATATGTTCTTGTAGTACATCACCAAATGCCCATTCATTTCAGGTAAAATAGATGCTCTGCTTTAAGGGATTTGTTCTTCTTTCCACTGTTTAAATTATTTGATGGCATTTCTGCCTCAACATCTTCATTCCCACGTTTTGGATCAACCTCCTATTTTTTCAGGCTTAATCTTCATTTGATTTTTCTTTTGGAATCTTCAACTAGTCTGTTTTCTGATCATGCTTCAAACTCTATTAAAAAAGAACGGATGATGGATGGAATGCTGAATTAATCAAACATTGCCCTCACCCCCCCACAGATCAGGGTTAAATCCATCATTTTTTGCATGCCACACCATTACTGTTTAGACGCAGCCATATACAAATCAGTCTTGACCCTGTTCCCCATGGGACCAGTCCAGCCTGAACTGCAAAGCCAGATTCTCTCTGGACCAGAAACAGGCATCCTGGGACCGGTGTTGGGGTAACACCACTCATCAGCCAGGCTTGTTTGAATCTGGTGGCGTAGCAAGCATGGGACTTATGTCTGCATACCCTTCCCACTTAGAACAACGCAATTGAAAAGACGTGCATCCCTTGCTCACTTTGCAGCTGGATTCAAGCTAGCCTGGCTGATGAGGGGTGTTACCCCAAAACCGGTCCCAGAAGGCTTGTTTCCGGTCCAGGGAAGACCTGGCATGGCAGTTCGGGCTGGACTGTTATGAGGAACAGGGTCAAGACTGATTTGCATATGGCTGGATCTGAACTTGTGTGGCGGAGTGAGCTAAAGAACGATGATGGATTCAACCCGGATCTGTGACTAGGGGTGGGTGTCTGAAAGTTTCAGCGCTCCGTCTATCTCCTTGAATTTGCTTTGTTCTAACTCTATTCAATGCATCTCTGCTGGTTCTTGGCGGTTTTGTAGGTGTTGATGGCTGCTCAACTGGGGTGTGTTTGACATAAAGAGATTCTCTTTAGGCATGTTTGCCAGTCTTTTTGGCTCCAAAAAGCAATCACTGTGTCTTGAAAAACACACTGTCACAATATTAATCCATGGGACAAATGAATTAAATTCTCAATCTGAACATCTAGTTGGCTAGAAAATACACAGAATGCATCTTCTTTAAAAGCCTAAAAATCTCATATACCTTATACCTACGATCATTTTATAAAAGAAAATAAATTAGGACAGTCAAAAACTCACCCCCTTGCAACGCAATTCGAAGAAAAAGGTTTACCCCACCACTTCTGACTTACTATTTGCATGAGACCTGTGGTGGTTAGGCACTTTGAGGGGTTTAGGGGTTTCCCCTCCCTGTTCTGCACCATACGGATACATTAATCTAATACACTTACGTTTACCAGCAGAGCGCCAGTACTTCCTTACATCTGAATACCCTGTTCTTTGTAGTTTGCTACAGGCACTTTGAGATAGTTTCATATGTTAACATGTCACTTGAGGATTGAGACGATGTATTGTTTCATTTTGCATTCAGAAATGCTCACACTAGAACTCAATTGTGTGACTTCAATGATACACAGATATTTAATCAATGAGAAAGGTGGAAACGCACAATTTAAAATGAAAAAAATATTTCTAATAAATATTAAGTCTTAACGTTTTTTTCCACTTTCAATTATGCCAATTACGTCTTAATGTTTCATGAAGCGTTTCTTCACTTTAAATTCTCCTCATTTAAACAACGGCTGAATTTTTAAGTTAGAATTATATGGCACCATGTCTACAAGCCACTGAGAGCAAAATGCCTGATGTTTCTACATGCAACACGTGGAAATGAAAGAAAAATTAAAAGATTACTTTTATGGAATGCATATAAACATAAATGTAACTTGAGTTTAATTTTCTTCTATTTTTAAGTGTCGCCTTTACACATAACAGGTATCTTGCTCCCAGTGGCTGGTAGACACAGTGCCAAATATATAACTGAAAAATACAGTCGTTATTTAAAGTGGGAGAAATTTAAAGTGGGAGAAATTTAAAGTGCAGAAAACATTTCCATATTCTAAATATTTTCGCTGAACATTTTTCTTTACTTTAAATTTCTATTTAAAATAATGGTTGTATGTTTGTATTATACATGTAACAGTGCCACATATGGGGAAAGATATGTTCTGTGCCACAAGTACATATGACAAGGGCTCTCATTTACCCATACACTTATATCCCATTCATATGCACACACGTTCATTCATTCTCAAAGACCATGCTCTCACTGACACACACTGCAGCCTTGTCAAATTATTTTGTTCAACCCACAGTATCTGGCTCTATGGACATTAGGCTTAAAGTCAATGAAGCTGGGCGTCTGCTAACAATGTGCGGGTTATTTGTCTTCAGAAGCTCACAATGATTTTCAGTGATCAGAAGTAGCTGTCACTACAGAAAAGGTTGGAGAACCCTGCTCAAGATCGAGCGAGGGCCTGATTACGAGTTTGGTGGATGGGATACTCTGTCACAAACGGGACGAATATCCTGTCCGCCTTATTACACGTTCCACTGGAAATAATGGAACTGTAATTTGGTGGACAGGATATCCATCATGCTTGTGACGGAGTAACCCTGTCTGCCAGACCACTACAGACATCCTTTATGTATTGCTGCCACAAGACTACAGCATTGTGAAAGATGGAACTAAACGGGAAAAGGAATTGAAGATATCCATCCCCTGTGTCCTTGCCCGTTCCAGCTGTTACCAACGTTCAAGCACCTCACACTTTTTGCCACAAAGACCAATATGGCCAATGTATCTTCCAGTGTCAACCCAGTATTCATTTCAGAACCCAACCTCATCACAGCAGTTTCATAAGGTATACTCACATCTTCCTCATCAACGGCAACCAAACTGGTAGCATACAAACAAAACCATCAAGGATGCTTTCTTTAACTGACTCTCTGGTTATCTCACTGTCCACTCCTAGCCAAAGTAACATATGGAGTCTCATCCGCTCAAACATTAAAAAAACCTTGCCTGCTATCTATCAAACATGCTGACTGACCTATATGCTATGAAATGCTATCATTACTGTTGACATGCTTGAAGCATCTTCCACTGACTGAGGTGAACTGAAGAATTTATCTTTAAATAACCCTCACTCACAAGGGTTACCCCTTGGTGGCATGCTTCATCATAGAGTTCTTCCCTAACCCTCTACGGCAAGGGGTGTGCCGAGACAGAAGGATACGTGGGAACACTGATAGTATATGTGCCTATCCAGAATGCATTTATGTTGGGAGTGTTTTTAAAAAAATACTTATGTAGAAAAATTGTTAAAAATATCTGCCTAGTGGGAAAAACTATTTATTGGTTCCCCTAGTCGATACGATTAAAAAAATGGGGCGTGGCCATGAACGGGCGGTTACCTCTGAAGCGAGAGTAGCCTTGAGGAAAGTGTGACTACAGGCATCCTTCCTCCCCAGTTTGGACTCATGATGCCCAACTGAGGCTAATTACGAATAGCAAAAGAACAGACCGATTTGGTGCTGTATACATTTATCTATACTTGATCTATCATTATACTCACTTGAGAACAAGCTACTTGGACAACTCAAGGAGTGGTAACAGGGAGTAACCCACTTAGGTCCTGATGAAAATCCTTGGGGTAGGGATTACAACTAGTTAACCAGTGAAATTTAGGGATATCAGCTCAGAAATCTCTCACATTCCCCATTTTTTATCATATCTACAAGGGAACTAATAAATAACAGTTTTCCCACAAGCCAGATATTTTTAACAATGTTTTCTACATAAAAGTAAAAAAAAAAAAAAATCCAACAAAAATGCATTCTGGATAGGCACAGATACTATCAGTGCTCCCACATATCCGTCATTCTCAGCAGGCCCTCTCCGTAGTTGGTTAGGGAACAACCCTATGATGAAGCATGCCACCAAGGGGTAACCCTGGTGGGTGAGGGTTATTTAAAGAGAAATTTTTCTTTCCCATTACGGTTTTTGACAATATATCTTTGAAAAAAGAGGGACTCCTTTTGGTTATGAGCATTTGTGTTTGGAGGATGAGTCCTCTAAGCTTTTCAGTCTATCTCACCTTTTTGATGTTTTTCTGAGGTCAACTGAAGCCAGCAAGTTGTAAACAGATACTTTAAGGACTGACAAAGTTACTTAATATCACCCTTTTTGTACTTTCCAGTTGGCAATGCCTCATTCAATTCAAAACTAAATATATCAAGTGTCAAATACAATAATAAATTAAACTTGTAAAACCTAAAACATCTCTGCACCACCCACAAGCAGTTCATCAAAGAAAGCATCACAATGCCATCAGTGAAGCTTCCAAAAGAAGCGTGGTGCTCCTTCAGGTGATCCAACACGCTTTACAGCAAATCTCTGGTTCACCACTCATCCACTCAATGGAGAAGTGCACAACAATTAAGTTCTTCAAAGGCAGGATTGCTAAAATAATCAGACTGCAGAGTTAACCCCAACATCACCAGAAAAATCCAATCCTGCAGTACAGCTCAATTTACCAATTTCTGAAGGCCATGTCCTACGAGGGCAATGTGATAACAATAGCGAAGGAAATTTACAGCTAATGCTAGATGTCTCTGCTGAACACTGTCAATGCATACTTTGTAGGATGCCCTCAAGATTGGCCAGATATAACCTAACCTGGACCCAATACCCTAACAAATGACGGTCTGATCACTCATCTATCGCCCATGGCGATCACTGAAAAGTCCTTCGCTAATTATATCGGTGAGACTATTGAGAGCAATGTCTTTATGCAACATCAGACTGGGCTTAGAGTAATTGACCACTAGTATGGTAGCAGTATATGTATTGTATTGCTGTTTAGATAATCATCAATGGTGAACCATGTTCTCTCATTCTGCTCATGCAGTCTTCAACAAAGTCAAACAGCAAGCACTATTTGAGAACTATACACTTCACCAGGGCTTCACCAAAATGGCCCTACAGCAGTCTTCATAACTCAAGAAGATAGCCCAGTTGATATTAATAGGCTTCTAAAGGTTGAAGACTAGCCTGGAGTACACCAAGCCTCCTTTCGCTCATCAGTGATCTTTAACCTGTACATTGAGCTCCTAGAATACTGCTAGTTAGCAAAAACCCGCAAAGGCAGACCAATCTGAACTGATGAAAAATAGTTGCGAACAGTTTCTAAACTAAAAATTAACCAGGGAGCCTTCAATAAAATACAGTTAAGTCCTTGGGCCTAGATGAGCACACCAAACTTAGCTGCAAGACTTTAATAAGGCATACAACGAATGCCACCTACTACAAGTTGCTCTTGACACACAGAGCGAAGTTCCTCTTTCAGGAAACCATGTCAGCACTGGTCCTTTGCAATTTGAATAGAGGTAGCGCTCTGCTCTGCCACTCTAGCCCCAGGTCTCACCCGACACTGATGTCCATCCTCAAATTATTGCCCTGCCTCAAAAGGTCTTTTGAAGCATTCTTTGGCTACAATTGCCCAGATCATATTCAATACCCACTGCATTCAAATCAGTCACCACAATATAGCTGGGCACCAAGATTAAGACCACTGTTGGCACACACTAGATATTTAGCATCAGCAGACTGGAATCAAGGAAATGCACAAAGAAACAAGGATGGCAGATATCTCTTCAATGCTCTAGATGAAAATCCAGCCAGTTCAGGGGTGACAGCCTGCACAAGCCTCCAATTTTAGAGAGCTGAAGAATTATCCTTCAAGCAACATCTTACTTCAGGGAAGTAAACTGATCATCAAACACACAAAGTGATTACCCTTAAATCTTATCCATTTGCAGTGCTCAGTGACTGTCTCCGACAAACCCTGAACTCTTATTGTAGTTCCACCCTTTTAAAATATCCCCATGAATCTGATAACCCCACATTGAAATACCTGCATATGATCCTAATCAATTCAAAACATCCCTCTCCACCACCCACTAACCCATTGCAATACCCTCCTCTGTCCACTGCAAAAGTGGCCATACTGCAAATCTGATATCTATACACTTTTCTCTACTTTCCAGCTTCCTTCAAAGCCTTATATGAATATCAACTTCCATGTCACACAGGGGCAGATTTTCTGGTTCAAATAAAAAAATCTGGACAATGAAGTTTTACCAAAGTCATGTTTTTGAAATGGAGCACAGGTGCATTATTTGTCCTTGGTTTGGCAGTAAAAGCCACTCTGCTCTGATCAGCATCAATATATCTTTAAAAAAAATATCATCTGAATTGCATAAAAGTATTACTGCGCACTTTGTTTCCCAACAAAGTTCAAAACCGGCACAAACATTTCTAGTTATTTTGACCAAATCACTTACCAATTGAATTATTGACCTTATCTCCTTTTTTCTT
This sequence comes from Triturus cristatus, assembly GCF_964204655.1. Taxonomy (NCBI): domain Eukaryota; kingdom Metazoa; phylum Chordata; class Amphibia; order Caudata; family Salamandridae; genus Triturus; species Triturus cristatus. The sequence goes on from NC_140582.1 coordinate 1,046,589,240, forward strand.
CTTGTTTTTCTTATTCTTGCTCTTAGGCTGTGGAGATTCTGCTTTTACAACTTTGTTGTTCTGCTGTTGCTCAATTGGAGAGGGTGATTTATTCACAACTAAATTTCTCTCTTCTTTTACATGATTAAGCTGCTTTTTGTTTGCTTTTTTCTCCTCTTTTTTGTGCTCTGGAAGCGGTGCAATCTCCAAACTTTTAACTTTGGATTCAATTTGGTTCTTTGTTTTTGATGAAATGTCTGTGGGTTTGGGGGGATCTAGAGGCTTTTTAACTTGCACTGGGGGAGACTTATTTATTTGTTTTACTTTTGCTTTGCCACTACCTTCTTTCTGAGTTATGGCATCACATGTACTGCTTTCTTTCTGATTAAGTGCATCTAAAAGACAGAGTTCTTGCTGCTTTTCTTTAATTTCCTCATGCAAAACCTGCTTTGAGTCTACTGTGGTAGAAGTATTGTTCAGTGTACCAGTTGTGTCCAGAGCTGGCCTTAGATCTTCATTTTTTACCAGAGTGGATGGACGGATGCACTTTGCCACCCTGTCACACTGTTCAACTAGGCTATTCTGAATGTCTTCTAATGTGCTTTGCATGGAATCCCTCTGTAAATGAGAGTTTGAACAAAGTGCATTGAGCTTCTGTGAGTCTTTGTTTATTCTTTCTTTTTTCTTTTTCTTGAGAGCACGCAGATGCTGGAATTCCTCAAGCTGATGAAACTCATGTTTTAAACGTTCTTCCTCTTCTGCATGCAGACACTGTTCATCCAGCACATGATATTCCTCTTTTACCCTAGCTTCTGCTTCTTGGCGGGCCTTTTCCTCTAGCTATAAAGAAAACATTAAGTAAGAGGTTAATTATAAGAATACATAAAATAACACGAATAAGTATGCGCAAGTCTACATGCCAAGTAACAAATGTCGACACGAAAGCTGTGGCATACTATTAAGGCAATACTAGGAGGAATTTCTGCACGCACATTTATATACTATTACATACTGTATTGGTTGTTTGGGACATGAAAAAATTGGCCGATGGGCTTTATTTGGATTTGCTTTGTTGGTACAGCTATGCTTGAATGATGCCGATAAAACATGCAGTGCTTCATAATTATTTTGATAAAGGTTATGAGACTGCCAACAACAGCTTTCTAGACAGATGTAAATGTATAGCTATTGCAGATGATTGTGACTTAAAACCTGGGATGCTGCACTAAATCAGATGGTGAGCGGAGGTCAACTGGGAAAAACTGAAGGGTTTGAGGAGTAATCTTTCCAACTGAAGTGCCAGAAAATAATCTCTCAGAAAACATATGAAGGAACTCGGCTATAGTTGCAGTTGTCCCCCACTTTTTTGCACCCTTTTTAGCTACTTGATGCCGATTGTCGACTGACAGTGCACAGAGGGCTACTAACCAGACCTCAGTGCCAGTGCTCCTTCCCTAAAACAAGGTGAAGTCTGATTGTTCAAACAAATGGCTAAGGTCATTAGCACCCCTGTATGTCTCTAGTAAATGGTACCCTAGGTTCCAAGGGCATGGGTGTTGAAGAGGGTCCCTAAGGGTTGCTGCATGTCTTGTAACACCCTAAGGAACCCAAAAACAAATTCCACAGACTGTCATTGCAGGCTGCATAACAGTGCAAACCATGAGTGAAAACATGACATGACAAACTTGTGTGTGCCAGGCCAAGGTCAATACATCTAATTTATGTAAGCCACGCATACAGCAGGCCTTTGAGCCTTTAGGTAGGGTGCATTGTATTTTATGTGAAGACATATCTGCATGAGCAGATATGCCCCTGTGATGACTTGTTCGATTACTAGATATTGTAAGTCAGTAGGTATGCCATCTTAAGGTATGTACCGGGCACTAGTCAAAACGAGTTACCGATGGTATCAAACAAACAAGTTACTTACCTTCCGTAAGGATATAACTGTAAGAGACAGATTATTTATGGATTCCTCACCTTAGAATTACCCTCAGGCGTCAGACTGGATCCGGACAATTTTTTCCTCAGTAGTACCTCTGCGCGTCGATAGGTGGCGTCGCTCGACTCCGCCATCATCGTTGTGGTCGCCAGAATGATGTCGCGGTATCTAATTAGACGCCCTCGCGCGCTGACATCAGTTCTTTACACAACATTCAAACAACTAGGGCCCTGAAAGGGAGGCCCTTACCCTAGAAGTCAGTTCACAGAACGGGGAGGATGGGTGGGGTGGTGAGGAATCCATAACCTAAACTAGGTCTCCTACAGATATATCGTAACCAAAGGTAAATAAGGTAAGTAACTTGTTAGTCTCAAAGAGACAATTAGTTATAGATTCCTCACCTTAGAATAGATACTCCAGCAATACCAACACCGGTGGTGGGTCTGCAAACAAAGTTCACACCAGAAATACTGGAGAACTGAACGGCCGAAGAAGCCGTCTCTCCAGACTTGGCTGTCCTGGCAGTAGTGTTGGTAAATGTGTCGAATGAAACACATAGCTGCCTGGCAGATGTCAAGAAGGGGGACTCCACGTCCCAAAGCAGTTGTGGCTGCCGTCGTTCTAGTGGAATGGGCATGAAACCCCACAGGAAGTTCCTTTTTTGTTAAAGAATACCAGATCTTGATGCAAAGAACGACCCATCTGGAGATGGTCCATTTCTGCATGGCCCGACCTTTCTTGACGCCCACATAGCCAACAAAGGGCTGGTCATCCACCCGGAATTTTTTGTGCAATCCAGATAGAACGAAAGCACACGTTTTGGATCCAGACGGTGGAGCCTCTCTTTCTCTTTAGAAGGATGCAGAGGCGAAAAGAGGGTGGTCTGTCCGATATGGAAAGAGGTAACCTTCTTTTCTTCCCAAAGTGGTCTAGTGAGGAGGACATCTTTGTCCGGATGAACAGCCAGGAAAGGAGGTTTCGAAGAAAGGGCTTGGAGCTTACACACCTGTGAGCAGAGGGGATGGCAACCAGAAAGGCAGTTTTAAGGGTCAAGAGTCTGAGAGGACAGTTATGGAGCGGCTCGAAAGGAGCACACGTAAGAGAAGTAATAACCAGGTTCAAGTTCCACAGGGGCATCACAAAAGGAGTAGGAGGATACAAGTGAGTAATGCACTTAAGGAAGCGATTTACAATAGGGGACTTGAAGAGAAGGCTGGTCAGGCTGCCAAAGGAAGGCCGAAATGGCCAAAAGTGCCCTGAGCAGAGCCCTGCAGGGCCAAAGAAAGAATGAAGAGGAGAACCTCTGAAAAAGGGGCAGAAAGGGGAACCACAGCCTTTGCTGTGCACCATGCCACAAATTTGTTCTATCTACAGGCGTATACCGTTTTAGTGGAGGGATGCCTGACTGCCGAGTTAACATTACAGACTTCGGGAGGAAGGTTGAAAGCTGTCAACTGCCGCCGCTCAATCTCCAGGCAAGGAGGTGGAGGCTGGACAGGTTCGGGTCGAAGACCATCCCCTGCTGTTGTGACAGAAGATCCTCCCGAAGAGGCAGTCAGATCGGGATACCACACTCTTCTCGCCCAATCCGGAGCCACAAGAAGGACTTGGGCCCGGTTGCGTTTTATCTGCAATCTGGGCAGAAGTGATATAGGCGGAATGGTGTATAGAAGACCGCAAATCCACCTGTGATGAAAAGCGCCGCCTTGTGAGTGCCGCCTTGGAAATTCCAATGCGATGAACTGATGACATTGCGCGTTCTCTTCGCCACCGAAGAGATCTAACCAAGGCTCACCCCACTGCTGAAAAAGACCTTGCACCACCTCCGAGTGACGACGCCAATCGTAATTCATCATGCACCTGCGGCTGAGTTAGTCTGCCCTGGCGTTCAGAGAACCTGCCAGGTGTTGAATCACCAGGGATATGCCCTGATATTCCAGCCAGGTCCAAAGGCAGAGAGCCTCTTGACATAAGGCCCATGACCCCACCCCACCCTGTTAGTTGCAGTACAACATGGCAGTGGTGTTGTCCGTGAACACCTGCACTACACTTCCCCAGACAGAGGTAAGGAATGCTTTCAGTGCAAGACGAATCGCCTGAAGCTCCAGAAGGTTGATATGGAGCCCAGACTCCGCCGGTGACCAGAGGACACTGATCTCCGCCTCTCCCATGTGGCCGCCCCAGCCCAGCAGTGATTCATCGGTCACCACTGTGAACTCCGGTTGGGGAAGGGGAAGGCATCTGCCGTTGGCCCAATCTTGGTTTGTTAGCCACCACTACAAATGGTGTGCAAGGCCCTCCGAGATCTGGATGCAATCTGAAAAATTCCCCTGATACTGTGCCCACTGGAACTTCAAGTCCCACAGCAGACCCTGCATATGCCACCTGGCATAGTCCACCAGCAGGATGCATGAGGCCAAGTAGCCTCAGGGTCATTCTGATAAACCCGAAACTGTGCTGTGTCCAGAACTGCTCCGATAAAAAGGAGCTTCTGAGAGGGGATCAGGTGCGACTTCGGCACAATGATGTTGAACCCCAGCGAATGTAGGAGGTCAGCCGTAGTCTGGAGGTGGGTGATGACAGCCTGGGGCGAGCCCGCCTTCAACAGCGAGTCGTCGAGATAGAGGAAGACTGGAACCCATGATTTGTGCAGATGAGCTGCGACCACAGCCATCACTTTTGTGAACACCCGAGGGGCGCTGGTAAGGCCAAAGGGGAGCATGGTAAACTGAAAGGGCTTGCGGCCTACCTTGAACGGCAGGTAACACCAGTGGGCCGGCAGGAAGGGAATGTGAAAATAGGCGTCCTGCAAGTCCAACGCTACCATCCAGTCTCCAGGGTCGGGAGCAGATAGGACCTGAGCCAGTGTCAACATCTTGGGTTGACGTCCCTGAGATACAAGATAGGACGCAGGCCCTAGTCCTTCGGCACCAGAAAGTAGTGGGAATACCAACCACGATCGACTTCTGGGGCAGGAACGAGCTCAATGGCTCCCTTGGCCAAGAGAGCCGGGACTTCCTGTTGGAGAAGGGCCAGGTGATCCTCTGGCATGGATGGAGGGGTAGTCTCGAAGGGGAGGGAGTAGCCCCTTTGGACTATCTGCAAAACCCACCTGTCCCACGTGATGTTGAGCCAGTGTGGGAGGTGATGGCGAATCCTGCCACCCACTGGCAATTGATGGGCCTGAAAGGACAGACTAGGAGGGGGTACTGGTGGACTAGCCTGCCTGCTGGCCCCCCATGGCAGTGGGATCCACGTCTCCGGCCGCGCAGAGGCTGGACAGCTTGTGCAGGCCTGTGGCCTCGGCTGAATGTGGCAGGGCTCCCCTTCCGTAGCCTCGAAAGGGGAGAAAAGCAGACTGCGCTGGGTGGGAGGTGGTAGAGAGGCCTAAGGATCTGGCCATAGCCATAGAATCCTTACAGCGCTCCAGCGCGTTGTCTACCTGGTCACCAAATAGGCGACTGCCATCAAAGGGCATGTCCAAAAGTGTTGCTTGGACATTCCCCGAAAAGCCAGTGGACTTCAACCAGGCTTAGCGGCTCAATGCTACCGACGTGGAAATCGTCCAGCCCAGTGAGTCGGCGGTGTCCAGCCCACACCGGATAGTGAACTTCGCTGTGTCTCTCCCTTCGGCAACAGCACGGGAGAGCACGGCCCGGGCCTCCTCCAGGCACTGTGGCAGCACCTGCGCGAGTCCCACACGAGTAGGAGTACAACCAAATAGACATGCGGTGCTCACCGACTGCAGTCCCAAGCTGGAGCAAGAAAACATCTTGTTCCCATGGAAGGTGGTCCAGCTTCTTGGATTCCCCATCAGGTGGTGCGTTAGGGAATGCGTCCCTTGGATGTTGAGGACTCAATGGCGGTGGGGGTGTCGTCAATCGATTCGGCGCCGGAGGTGTCACAAGGTCGACCGGCGCAGATCTGGATCCAAGCCTGGATCCTTGGGGGCCCTGCGGTGCTGCCGCCAACATCGAAGGCCTAGAGCCCTCAACCAAGTCCGTGGGGCCCGAAGGTTCGCAGGCGGAGTTGGGCTGCCCGAAGACAGAGTGTAAGGCTTTGTAAAAGCTTTGAAGCTGGGCAGGGGTCGCTCCGGATCCTGGAAAGGGAGCGAAGGCTGGAGTCGACCCAATAGGCTCCGGGGGCAGAGCCGGACGATTACCTGCCGCGTCAGCCGACGGGATTGGGAGAACGCAAAGAGCAATGATGCTTCTTCGCCTTCTTCTTGTGCTTCGACTTACCAGAAGACAAAGCCTTAGATGAGAAGCGATGGCTCCGCGACTGGTCCCGTGACCTCCCTCTCGCCCAGGACCTTGCGCAGTGCGGAGCAGACTGCTGGGCCTCCAGAAGCTTTCGGGACCGCTCCCGCAAAGACTCAGAAGCCATGGCCCGTCAGTCAGAGCAAGACTTCAGGTCATGGTCGCGCTCCAGCTACCAGAGGCGCACACAATGGGGGTCCGTCACCAACATCAGCTTGTGGCAGGAGCCATGAGGCTTGAAGTCGGTCTGTCGCGATGACATCCATGTGCACCAGGAGTTGAAAGACTCTAAAAACAGAAGTTGACAAAAGTCACAAAAAGAAAGTCAAAAAGTTACTCGAGGTACCGCTCTCTCCGGATCTGCGCTGGCTGATGCGGAAAAAGAAACTGAGGTCAGCGTGCGAGGGCGGCGTCTAAGTAGATACAGCGACGTCATTCTGGCAACCACGACACCAACGACTAACGCGGAGTCGACCGACGCCACCTATCGACGCGCAGAGGTACTGCTGAGAAAATAATTCTCTGGATCCAGTCTGATGCCTGGGGGCGTTTCTAAGGTGAGGAATCCATAACAAATGGTCTCATTCAGATACCCTGTAGTAATAAACCCACAATGATTCCAGTGATGGATTTATTGATACCTGCACTCAGAGGGTACCTTAGAGGTACCACCCCTGAACCCAGCTAGTCCTCTAGTGTGCTGGATGACTGGCCCAGCCCAGCCTGCCATCACAGCTGAGTTTCTGACCCCCCTAGGAGGTGAGAGCCCCGTTCTCAAGAGCACAGAAACAATGCCTGCTCTGGCAGGTGGTGTTTGCACCTCATCCAAACAGGATGACTATTGATCTGCATTTCAAGGCGGGAGGCTTCAAATGCCTCTGTTGCGTTTGATATGCGACCCAAGGCTTCCCTTGACAGAGGAAATGCCACCCCCTGCCCAGGGTCAATCTGGCACGAGGACAGATGGGAAAATTAGCTATGCGGTAGGCATGTTGCACTGCCAGGCTGGACACATCTCTAGGAGGAACAGCCTAAGTGAACATGAAGTTAGAAATTCCACCATCTTGTGTGTGGTGTAATTAGGAATTCTGGGACAGGGTGATGCCCACTCCCCAGAGGAAGTGGTCATCTAGGGGGTGTAATGACTCCAGTGGTAAGTTGCACATTGGCTACTACCCCTTACTCCACTTCACGCCCCTAAATTGGGTATTTAGGGGACCCCATGATACCAGGACTTCAGATTCAATGGACACAAAGGAGGAGTGGACAAAGAAGACTGCTGACCTGAGAAGAGAGGAGAATGACTGACTTGGCGGCAACCCTGTTAGCCTGCCTGCTGCACCAGATTCCAAGAAACCCGGAGGGCTGCCAGCGATTTATCAATTATCCGAAAAACTCCCTTGGAGTAGAGGAGTTACTCCCCTGCAGCCGTAGGCACCAAAGAAGCAAATTCCGGTCCACGGTCCTGCTGCCTACTGGCACTACAGATGCTTCAGCCACCAAGCAAGAGGTCCTTATGCTCCTACAGGTCAAATGCGCCCTCCCTAAAAGTGAGGGATGCCAGGTCTGACCACAGCTGAAAATGACCAATACCTGGGGTACTCGAAAAGTACTTACCTTATTCAACCAAAATGTTTGAAGTCCCTAGTTAACTGAATGCAGGGAGGAAGCAATGTTTTTTTGCCAATTGCAAGTACAAAGAAAACATGTAAATTGGAAAGACACGATCTTTCAAGAATTTGGTGGAGTGAAAGGACAGGTGACAGCACTACAGAAGCAAAGTCATGCCCTACAGGACAATCAGAAAGAACAAACTGGCTGTGGGTGGTTGATAGGAGAAAGGGGCTTGGGCAATAGTGAGCTCCAAGCAAATTTTAAGTTGCAGAGTATTGTTTTAGCAGCTTCCCTGTCCTGAGTGTGGTGCAGACAATGACTAACCAGTTGTGAAGGCATGAGCGAATTAAAGCGGATTAAGGATGGACAATTGCCAATCCATGTGTTGGTATCTTCTGGTCAGTTCACCAGAGGAATTATTCAGTAGCCACAGTACACACGCAGAGAACAAAAACTAATTTACAGCCTCTACTCAACATGCAGCAAGACAGCAGTGAACAATCTGTCAAGCACCACACTGCTCCTGCATTGTTCACGCATCTGTAGTGAGTGTTCATAACTGTACAATGTAACTGTTGGCTGTCCTAGATTGGTTATTGCATTGCAGATAGTTGTTAACCTGGCTGCCGAATCCTCACTTAACAGGACTCTTGAAAGGCTGTAAAAATGTGCCCCATCAGGAAAGCATCTTTGACAAGTGTCATCAAGGTGGGATGAGACGAAAAGCTTACAAGCGCAACCACCAGGATGCTTGGTTATATAGTAGTGCAAATTGGTGGTCAGATTTGGAAGCAAGTCTCCACTAAAGCATAAAAAATACTGAAGACAGTCATGAAAGGGAAATAATCACTAGAAAAAAAGAGGAAAGGGCAGCAAGAATCCCCTTATGTAACAGAACAAATATACATAAGTGCACCACATAAATGCTCATTCTGCATGTCCAATGGCTAGAGGTTCTTGGCTGAGATAAAAACTCACCAAATGGTAAAATGCAACAACTGAACAGTAAAAATATAGGTGGAAAATACAAATGTTTTTAGTATCTAGCACATGAAAAAATACTAAACCAGTGGTGTTGGCCTTGCTGCATGTATCTAGGGCATACGTTTCAGTGAAAATGGTTTGGCGAGTCATTATGACAGTGTCTTGTAGGTCATCTAATTAATCCCAGGAGTCACGTCTGACAATATTTTAAACAGTACGAATTGTCTGGAATGTGTGCTTTAAAAACACTGAGGTGATCTAACAGTAGGAGTCTGTTAAAATACATAGAACACCAACATGAGAGTTGCATTGAAGGACAGAGCAAAGTTATTTCGACTGCAACCTTCAATACCAAGAAAAATTAAAAGGCAATCAAATCAACTTGCAAATGATCAGTACTACAGCAATGATGTCTGTGGTGAACACTGAATTCTTCCCATTTCAATTAAACCTACAGATACTTCAGCTTAGACAGTCAAAAACCACCACTCTGGGACTAAAATGTTTCAATTTATCCTAGGCTACCTTCAATTCTCCAGATGAGCAGAGATAGACATAAGGATTCAGCAGTAAAAATGTGAATATTTTTCACATGAGACAATACTTGCGTGTAAAAGCAGATTTATAGCTCGATTTTTATCACAGATTCCTTCAACAAATGGGTCGGTTGGAAAGGACTACTCACCAACATCTCAAATTACTAAACAGGCCAAAAGCCTAAAAAGTCCAACACCATGACATCCTCTACAGACTTTTCCACCCAGAATATTTGTTATGTGGGAGGCAACTGAGAGGTGATTTCATTCACCTTTGCACTCATACAAGTAAATGTACCCAAAGTTGCATGCTGAATGGCTACAGTTACAAGTTACATTCATTTTGCAGTATATTACTTTCATACATAAATCGAGCATCAAATTCACAGCCTTATTCTTTCTCTTAAATTGAAGGAGGGTATGGTTAGTACCAGCAAAGAAAATATTAATTACTCTAACACCAGCAATGTTATATGACTTGCCCTATGAAGGAAAGTACTCCTTTTTGACATGGTCACCCTTACCTTATGCCTGGTACATGGTGTGATTTCGACTGGCAGTACACTGGGTTCCTGCTAACCAGGTCCGTAGTGCCAGACCTCTTTCCCAAAACTGTACAACTGTCCCCCTAATTGGCAAGGACTCCAAGTCCCTAGCAAATAGTACCCCTGTGAGCTAGGGACTGAGACTGAGTTACTAAAGACCACCCCCCTCCCCCTCCCCAGACCTGCAGCATGAATTGTGCAACCCTGAGGGACTCAAGTCGTGGATTTACCAATACATGAACCCAGAGGGCACCTTAGAGGTGCTCCCTGAAAACCTACCAGCCTCTGGTGTGCTCACTGACTGGTTTCCGCTAGCCTGCAACCTGAGACACTGTTCTGACCTCCTAGGGTGAGAGGAGACCCAGCACAAAGCCTGTCACACCTTCTTCCACAGGAGGGCCAGCTGAATAGCCTCCCTAGTCCAAGAAGCTTCAAAGAGTTGCCGCCTTTGAAATGTGAATCTAGCTCCCCTCACAGGAGAGGAAGCAGACACCCTTTCTCCAGAGCCCCTGTGGCACCTGGACAGGCGGGAGAATTAGCTAGTCAGGTGGGGTGCCACCCTCAGGCTAGTACCAGCCCTACGGTGGGCTAAACTGAGGTGGATATGATTTTTCAGAAATAGCTCTCCTTGTGATGGCATACTTAAAAATTCTGGGACAGGGTTATGTCTCCTTCCCACAGAATGTAGTCATGTAGGGGGCGTAGTGAGCCCAAGGGTCAGTAGCCCATTGACTACTACCCTACACTCCGCCCAACACCTGTAAATTCACTATTTAGGGGAGCCCCTGTCACCAGAACAGCTCCTGCCGACCTGAAAGATGAAGGACGAGAAGAATCGCATCCTGCAAGAACAGTAGATCCAGTAACTGTCTTAGCACCAACCCTGCCAGCCTGCCTGCTGCCTTTGCCAATTGCACCAAAAGTCGACTGTCCTGCAGCTGCTGAGTCACCAAAGCTCGGGAGACCTACCAGCACTTCACCCAGGAACAAACATCTCCTGAGAAGTAGAGGCCCTGCTTCCAGCAACCTGCAGGCATTCAAAGACTCCTGGAAGGACTCCGTGACCGCAGACACCGGATGCCCGAAGACACCACAGCACCAGTCGCTCCAAGACCGAGTTGAAGTGGGCTAACAGTAGTTAGCGCCCTCCAGAGACCGAGTCCAGTGTGGGCCCCCAGAGACCGAGTCCAGCGGTCTCTGGGGAGACCACAGACGTTACCTGCAGCCTCTGCAAGCAGGCCCCCTCTAGAAAGAAAAACTCCGCACCTAAAGACACCTCTGCACCCATCGCCCCTGAGACATGGAGAAAAGGACCAACGGTGTCCCTACGTTCCTGAGAGTCGTGTGACCCGAGTTCCCCTGTTGATTTAGCCCGAATGGCTCCTCAATCAAAGCCTTGACCGTTCTCCATAGAATAACACTGGGCACCCAACACTTTTTTGCACCTCTGCACCCGGCTGCCCTAGTGCCACTGGTGGTGTTCTGCTGGTGATGCCTTGGCCCTTGCCCACAACTCACCTAAACTCCTAGGGGAGGGTCCTATAAGTCGCTGTACTATACCTGAATGCCGCATTGACTTTTCCTCTTATAGGATATTATTGCAGCCTCCACAAAGTGCCCAAAGTGTAATTCTATAAATTGGTGTGGCTCTCTTTCTTGAGTCGTGTGTCTTTTATTGACCATTGCGTGTATTTTCAGATGTCTTGCCCTACTCTGTGAAAAGACTAAGGCTGCTTGACCAAACGCCACCCCCCCCCCCCCCCCCAGCAGAACACCTTGGAACTGCCATAACAAGCCCCCTATCCACTCATAAGGGAACCCCTGAACTCTTAACACGCTATATCTCATTTTGATATATCACATAAAGAGACAGTTTCGTACACCCTGCGCTAGGTCTGTAGCATGTAGTGCTGTAGATTTACATGCTCTGCTTACTCCTGCCATCTAGTGTTTGGTCCAGTAGTTTGTAACATGTTTTTGCAAAGGGAAGTATGTTCCCCGTTCTTGATGTATGCTCCAATTGCAGCCAAATGTAGATGGATGGACGTGTATACTAACTTTACCTTTTGGAGGTGTAACAGGTAGCAAATGATATCTTGCACAAATACCTTGCTTGGGTCTATGTTTTTTATCGATGGAGTAGTAAAAAACCAAATACACAAAAGGTGATGGGAGGAATGCCAACATAGTGGCACAGTGGACAAAAAAAAGAAAATGGTTTGGAATGCTACCCCAAGTGACTGTCAGTGGTTAGACTATTAGAAGTATTCCTTCCATCGCCTTCTGTGTTTCATGGAATGCCCTAAGTGGAAACGGCTATGCCCAGATGAGAGTCTTGTGGTCATTATGCCACAGAAACCAAGCTCTCTGACTGAAGAGGCCCAACTAGGTCAAAAACGGTCTTGGGTTGTCTATGTTCTGGTTCAAAGAGGACCTAACTTGGCTGTTGTGGCTGGACTGTTCCTACTGGAGTAGGACCAAGGCAGTATATGACTGGGTCGAATCTGAGGTGGCACAGTGAGCAAAAAAAACAGGCATTGGCATAGCCAATAGGTCTCGCCTTTGGGACCTTATAACCTTCTAAGTGTTTAGACATGAAACAGTTGCATAACTAAACACTTATAATGTCCCAAAAGCGAGACCTATTGGCTATGCCAATGCTTGTTTTAACTGCTGCAATCTATTGAAGCCTCACGGAGAACATCAAAGCGGCCGTGCGGCTGCGAAAGTGAAAGTAATCGCGGTAAAGAGCGACGCGCGGGCCCACGCACATGCACTGTAGCTCTAGGCTGGCCTGGTAGCACTTTTTGGAGCCCTCACAAAATGTCTCGCCAGACCAGCGCATGCGCTGGGTCAGGCGAGATCTAACAATGGGTTGGAATGCTACCCCGAACAATTGCCAGTACTCCAACTATATCCAAGTATTCCCCATCACCTTTTGTGAGTTTTGCAGTAGTGCACAAACCTTTTTCACTTTTCCACACGCAGAAAGAACATGCGCTCCTTTGGGAGCCTACATTCCAGGACCTCATGTGCCAAATTGCTAAGTTGAGCCATATGGAGTCTGGTTGTTTGAGCAGACCATGGAGCTGAGTGAGGTCCACCTTCAGCATCAGTTGGGCTGATCAAAATCTCGAGGAAGAGGGAGTACTAGGTTGGTGCCACTAGGATGAGGGTCAAGGATACCTGCCTCATTTTCCTCAACATGTATGGAACGATTGGGAGAGGAGGAAAAAGTGCAAGAAAATATCCTTAACCACATCCTCTTTAGTGCACTGCACAGACTGTGGGTGTAGACTCTTAGGAGGCAAAGATCTGGCATGTTGTGCTTTTTTGGGAGCATTATACATAAAAATTCAAGGGTTTGGTTGCCCCTCTGGCAGAAGCCTGGAGGACTTGTAAGTTCAGTTCCCATTAATGGTCTTGCTGTTGAGTCTTACTAAGCAGGTCTGCAAAGTAGTTGCCCACCTCTCACTCACTCACTGTTCCAGCCAGATACTTTGTGTACACCCTAGGAGCCATAGACACACTGAGTAAATTATAAACTGGTAATGCTATACACTTACCACAAAGCAAAGAAACCAGTGGTGGGGAGAAAGACCCTTTATCTAAGCAGTGGATTAAAATTCTGCAAGGCAATTATGTGAAAATATTACAACTATGTATTAGTTCAGCGACCAATGGACCAGACTTGCCAGAAGGACGTGTTCTTAGGTATGAAGTATTATAGGGAGTACACCACTTTGCCACACAGGTGTAAGGACATCAGATAGATGGTCCCTTTTGCTCGGAGCACCAGCACTTCCTTTTTGAGAAGCCGAAGATGGTCTGGGCTGTGGATATGGTATCAAGGCAGAATGCTAGGTGGCGTGCTGTGGAGCTCTAGGCAGTATCCTTGATGAACTACAGTGAGAACCCATTTGCACAAGGTAATTGCCTCTCACTTGGAAGAGGAAAAACCTCAGTCTCCCCTTGCCTCAACCGTTGACCCTATAGCCAAACTGTAAGAAGGCTTTACAGGTCTGCGTATCCTGAAGGAACTTCTGCTGGTGCTGGTAGCTGGTTCACAGGGTGGATGCTGGAGCCTTGGCTCTGCTTCTGAGTTGGTGTATGAGAAAGGAGGAGTGGGGGGGGGGGGGGGGGGGGGTAGTACTGAAGGGCAAAGATAGACTTGGCTACATCTGAGTCTTTTTTTAGCATCTTGTCATCTATACGGCCAAAAAGATGCTATCTATCAAAAGGAATGTTTAGAAAGTGATCTTGCATCTAGGGCTCGAATACGGAGATACTGAGCCAAGCGCCGTGCTATATGAGGATGCTGGTGTTAATGCTCCTAAAGATGGTGTCTAAATTTAAAGATGCAAATGAAGGTAAAACTCAAATTGTGCACATATTTGGCACTCAGGCATGAAGGATGCCACTTCACTTTTTACACAGGAATGGAGGAAGGGGTTTCAGAAAAAGGAGGAGTCAGGGCAGCTGAAAGACAGAGGGAAGAAAAATCAAGGGAAGCAAAATTAATTAACCGAGATAAGCAGACTGATTAGAGTAGAAGGTTGAGAGCTGTCGAAGAAAATCCTTAATTTTTACAGAAAGCCAGGTAGATGTTGCTTGTTTGTTTACGTCAAAATCAGAGTTTAACAAACAAGTTACTTACCTTCGGTAAAGATATATCTGTAAGAGACAAAGATAAGTTATAGATTCCTTACCTTGTGAATTACCCCCGGGCGTCAGACTAGATCCAGAGTTTTTTTTTCCATTAGCTGTACCCCTGCGAGTCGAAGGGTGGCGTCGGTCGGCTCCGCGTTCATAGTTGGCGTCGTGGTCGCCGGAATGACATCACGGTAGCTACTTAGACTACATTTTCGCGCGCGGACATCAGTTTTTACACAACATTCCATTCCAGAAGCGCAGACCCATGCAAGACACTGACCACTGGTCCACAAACCTAGGGCCCCGAAAGGGATTCGCTGACCCTATAAGTCAGTTAGCAGAACGGGGAGGCTGGGTGGGGCAGTAAGGAATCTATGTCTCTTACGGATATATCGTTATCGAAGGTAACTTGTTCATCTGAAAGAGACAGTTATAGATTTCTTACCTTGTGAATAGATACCCCGGCAACACCAACCCCGGAGGTGGGTCTGCGAACCAAGTTCACACCAGAAAGTCCTGGAGAACAGAACGGCCAAAGAAGCTGTCTCTCCGGACATGGCTGTCCAGACAGTAGTGTATTGTGAACGTGTGCAGAGATGCCCACGTAGCTGCCTGACAGTTGTCATTGAGGGGGACTCCCTGTTCCAAAGCAGTGGTAGCTGCCGTCGCCCTGGTGGAATGGGCGTGCAGTCCCACTGGAGGCTCCCCTTTTGGCAAAGAGTAGCAAGCTTTGATGCATAGAACGACCCACCTAGGGATGGTCCATTTGTGCACGGCCCGACCTTTTTTGGGGCCCACGTAGCCAACAATGAGCTGGTCATCCACCCGGAATTGCTTGGTGCGATCCAAATAAAATAAAAGCGCACGTTCTGGATCCAGACGGTGGGCCTCTCTTCCTCCTTAGAAGGATGCGGAAAGAAGGTGGGCAAAGTGATGGTTTGACCAATGTGGAAAGAAGTAACCACCTTGCGGAGAAAGGAAGGTTTGGTTCTGAGGACTGTGAGAAAGTGCCATCTTTCTTGCATGGTATGCCCCCACTTTTTGCTGAATTGCTGAATGTACTTTGACTGAGTGTGCCCTGGACTCCTGCCAATCAGGTGCCCAGGGACTATATTCCTTCTCTAAAACACACAAACTCCCAATTGGCAAACCCTGGCCACATGTCAGCCCCTGGTAAATGGTACTCTAGGTACCCAGGGCCTTCTGACCAGGGAAGGCCTCTAAGGGCTGCAGCACTCATTGTGCCACTCTTAGAGGCCCTGTACCCTTACACACACACACACACACTGCCTTTGCAGGCTGGGTGTCTGGGTGCAAGACAAAACAAAGTCGACATGGCACACATCCCTGTGTGCCATGCCCATCACCTACACTGCCATGACATACATCAGCCACCCCTCTAGCTGGGTGCCTTATGCCAATGGTGTGGGCAAAGGAGTAGGAGCCCTGTGCCCCTACAGTACCCAGGTCCATTCCTGAGCACTGTAAGTGCAGTGCTGCCATTTAAGAGTACATGGTGCTGAGAGCTCGTCAAACACGAACTCCACAGCACCATAATGGCAACACTGAAGACTAAGAAGTTTGGTATCAAACTTCTCAGCACATTAAACCCACACTGATGCCAGTGTGGGATTTAATGTACCAAGCACCCCAGAGGGCATCTTCGAGATGCCCCCTTAAACCTAACCTACAATCCATGTCTGCTCTGAGGCTGCCTAGGCTGCCACACAGCAGACATGTTGCTGGACCCCTGGGTGGGAGATCCCCTGCTCTCCTGGGCCTGCAAAAATGCACATCCTGGGCGAGGTGCTAAATCTCCTCCCCCAGGATGGGCAGGGGGGAAGCTTCAAAGGCATGCCTTCAAAGGCATGCCTGTGAGCTTCCCCAGGCCACTGCAACCCCCCACTCTGGCGGGAAGCTTGGTCAGAAACCCCAAAAAAGGACAGGGGATGTGCCAGCCTGCCAACCCCACCCCTCAGGTGGGGGAGGCGAGGTGAAGCACATCTCCGGGCACTCGCCATCTTGAAGATGGGAAGCCCTACCCTATCAGGACTAGGCTACTGCCCCCCCTGCCACAGGAGAGAGGCAGGATAGGGGGTGTACCCACCCCAGGACAGGGACCCATTGGTCCCTACCCTTCACCTACCTGTAACGCCCCTAAATCTAGTATTTAGGGGCACCCTGAACCTTCCTTCCCCAGATTCCAGATTCAAAAATACAAAGAAGAGCAAGAAGAAAGAAGACTTGCCCTGCAGCTGCTAAGAAGAGGAAGACACCAACTGCTTTGGCCCCAGCCCTACCGGCCTGTCGACCCTCGAACCTGCTCCAACCCGGCATCTCTTGTGGCCAGCAACCCACAAACCCCGGAGGAGCTGGCTACCTTTTGGCTCTAAGCCCCTGGGACTCCCATGAGTAGAGGCTCTACTCAAATCCTACCTCTAATCCCTGGCAGCAGCCCGGAACCACGAACCCAGCACACACTGCACCAGCCAAGCATGGCCAGTGCCGGAGTGAAAAAAGACCACGAGGACGACCCCACGGCGACTATGACCCCGAGTCCGGCACCCAAGGACCTCCCTCAACACTCCTGAGGAAGCCTGCAGCCTCAGAACAAGGTGCCCCCCTACCGCGATCAACAGAGGGTAAGATTTCCCGACACCAAAAGGCACCCCTGCACGCGGCGCCCCACGGTCCCCTGTGCCCAATCCCGGGATACCTACCTACCCTCCAACTACCAAACTTACCTCTCGAAGTGGTGGTGGCACCTGAAGAATCCTCGTCCCCGAGCTTGCAGTCTTTTTCTAAACCGGAGATTTCCCATTGAAATCAATTGAGCGCCCGAAGGCTCAAAATCACCCTGCACCCAGCCGCCCAAGTGGCCTCGGCAGTGCAACCTCTACACCTACCTACTTCCCCACTTGCCTTGAGTAAGTGACCTGGAGCCCAGCCCCCACAGCCGCCTGGCTTGCTAGTCAGCAGCCACCAACCAAGGCCCCCCTATCCCTCATAGGATAACATTGGGCCCAACTCTCTCTGCACCCGGCCGCCCTAGAGTCGCTGAGGGTGAACCAACTGTACCTACCGGACCCTGGGGGACCCCTGAGTCTATGCCCAGAACCTTAACTCTGCCAGTCGAGTACTTACCTTTAAAGCGATAACTCGATTTTCTTCATAGGGTAACATAGAAGAAATTTCAGGAAAAAGCCAGTCTAAGTGTGGACTTTTCAAATCTTGAAATATTCACCAAAAATCAGCCGAGTAACAAAAACCAAAATACTCACCTGCTCTTAGGTGAGCTCCCAGTGCTGGATCTTGGTGCCCAGCACTAAATACTTACAACTGTACTTACCAGTAACCCAATTTTCTTCCATAGGAAATCATTGACTGTTTTTCTGTGAAATATCTTCTAAGTGTCCATTTCTGAAATCTTTAAATATTCTCTAAAAATCGTATAATATCTGAAAACGTAATTACTTACCTGTTTTGGATAAAGGTCCCAGTACTGAGTCTAGGTACCCAGTACTGGATTACAAAAGTAACGAGAACATACTGTACCTGCAACTTGAATTTTCTTCCATAGGGAATCATTGACTGTTTTCTTTGAAATATTTTTTAAGTGTCATCTTTTAAAATAGCTAAACATTGTTTAAAAATCAACACAGTAATTAAGTTGACTTTCATCACTTGATTCGAAGTACTGACGCAGGACTGAATCTAGCATCCAGTCCTGGAATTCCAAAAGTAATCCTAAAAGTAATCTGTTGCAAATAACTTGAAATTTCTATTGAGCTCAATGCATTATTGTGTTTAAAATAGTGTTGCCTATTGCAACCACTTGTAACTGTTTACAAAAGTCAATTGCATATTGCAAAAGTATTTAAAGCATCTCATTCTGAGAAAGTATATTTTAATGCCAAGTGTTGGTTCTAAAATAAAACAAGCATATATTTTTTATATATAAACCATTGGCCTAGAGTTCAGTTATTGAGTGTGTGAGACCATTTCCTGACTGTGTACAACAAATGCTTTACACTGTCCTCTGATACTGCCTTACTGCTCGACCAAGCTACCACTTTAGAGAGTAAGGTTATATCTAACTTTAGCCTCTGTCAAACCCTTGGGGACTGTGTACTCTGTACACCCTGTACCTATTAAGGAACAGTATATACAGAGCCACTTTCTCACATTGGTGGATCAGCGGTGGGATACTAACTTGCATTTGTTGGACTACTTGGTTACCATCTGATCACACGACAGAACTCTTAAAATGGACTTTAGAATTCGGATTGGTCTTTTCCAAAATAACTAAAAGTCTTGCTAGGGCCTTGCTTAAGTCCCATTAGAATTTAAAAAAAATAAAAGTCACTATAGTCAGGGTAGAGGATTAGAACTGTCGGGTTAGAATGACTCAAACAAACCCAACAGTTAGTGACAATAATAACATGGACCTGGTGGAGGAGCTCGACCTCACACCTTACTTACACTTGCCTTTCAAGGAATTGAGGTCCCTATGCAAACTGCGAGCAGAGGTGATGGCAACCAGAAAGGCAGTCTTTAAGGTAAGAAGTCTGAGGACGGTTATGAAGCGGCTCAAAGGGAGCGCACGTAAGGAAAGTAAGAACCAAGTTCAAGTTCCACTGAGGCATTATGAACGGAACAGGAGGAAAAATATTCCAACGCGCAGAATTGCTGACATTGCGCGTTCTCTTCAGTGGAGAGTCGATCTAACCAACGCTCTACCCACTGCTGAAAGAGACCTTGCACCACCTCTGAGCGAAGACTACATTTGTGATCCATCCTGCGACGGAGTTCATCCGCCCTGCCGTTCAGTGAACCTGCCAGGTGTTGAACCACCAAGGATATGCTCTGATGTTCCAGCCATGTCGAGAGACGGAGAGCCTCTTGACATAGGGTCAGCGATCCCACCCTGCCTTGTTTGTTGCAGTACCACATGGCAGCGGTGTTGTCCGTGAACACCTGAACCACTCTTCCACAGACAGAGGGAAGGAATGCTTTCAGTGTAAGACGGATTGCCCAAAGATCCAGAAGGTTGATATGGTGCCCAGACTCCCCCAGAGATCAGAAGCCTCTGATCTCCGCCTCTCCCATGTGGCAACCCCACCCTAGAAGTGATGCATCCGTCACCACTGTGTACTCCGGTTGAGGAAGGGAGAGGGGTCTGCCGTTGACCCAATCCTGGTTCATTAGCCACCACTGAAATTGACGTGCAGTGCCCTCTGAGATATGAACGCAATTAGATAGATTCCCCTGATGTTGTGCCCACTGGAACTTCAGCTACCACTGCAAAGCCCGCATATGCCACCTGGCACGATCCACCAGCAGGATGCAGAAGACCATGAGGCCCAGCAGCCTCAGGGACATTCTGACCGAAACCCGGGATCGAGGTTGAAAGATGGGAATCCTAGCCCGAATATCCCGGACTCGCTGCTCAGGAGGATAAAACCGAAACTGCGTCATGTCCAGAACCGCTACAATGAAAAGGAGCTTCTGAGAGGGAGTCAGGTGTGACTTCGGCACGTTCATAGTGAATCCCAGTGAGTGCAGGAGGGCTGCCGTAGTCTGGAGGTGGGAGACAACTGCCTGGTGTGAGACCGCCTTCAACAGCCAGTCGTAGCGATAGGGGAAGACTGGAACCCCTGGTCTGCGCAGATGAGCTGTAGCCACCCCCATCACTTTCGTGAACAACCGAGGGGCGCTGGTAAGGTCAAAGGGGAGCACAGTAAATTGAAAGTGCTCGTGGCCTACCAAGAACCACAGGTAACGCCGTTGGGCCGGCAGGACGGGATGTGAAAGTAAGCGTCCTGCGACTCCAACGCTACCATCCAGTCTCCAGGGTCGAGGGCAGACAGGACCTGAGCTAGCGTCAACATTTTGAACTTCTCCTTCCAGAGGAAGCGGTTGACGTTTCTGAGATCAAAGATAGGACGCAGGCCTTTGTCCTTCTTGGGCACCAGAAAGTAGTGGGAATAGCAACCATGACCTACTTCTGGGGCAGGAACTCGCTTGATGGCTCCCTTGGCCAAGAGAGCCGAATCTTCCTGATGAAGAAGGGCCAGATGATCCTCCAACATGCGATGGTGCTGAGGTGACATGGATGAAAGGGCAGTTTCGAAGGGGAGGGAGTAGCCCCTGCAGACTATTTGCAAAACTCACCTGTCTGACGTGATGGTGCGCCAGTGGGGAAGGTGATGGCGAATCCTGCTGCCCACTGGCGTTCGGTGGCCCTGAAAGAACAGACTGGGAGGGTTTGGAGGTTGCTGCAGAGGGGGCGGTGGTGGACTGGCCCCCAGACCACGGCGGTGGGCCCCACGTCCCCAGCCGCCCAGGGGCTGAACTTGCGCAGGCCTGTGGCTTTGGGCAGAACATGGTGGGGCACCCCTTCCGTAGCCACAAATGGGGCGAAAAGCAGACTGCGCAGAGCGGGTGGTGGAGAAGCTCAAGGACTTGGCCGTAGCCCGAGAGTCCTTTAAGTACGAGTTACTTACCTTCGGTAACGATGTATCTGGTAGAGACGATTCTAGCCGCAGATTCCTTCATGTAGAATTATCCCCAGGTGTGAGACTGGATCTGGAAACTTTTTGCCACAGCATCCCCGCGCGCCGGGGCGACATCACGTGACTCCGCCCAGGTGTCGTCCGAGTACGTAACGTCAGTGAGGTCACATAAGACCCACCATGGCACACCCACGTCAGTTTTCTTCGGAGATCTTTCCGCACCACAATGTGGAATCACCAGATAAACTGTGGGAGCATGGGAACAGTGTGCGAAGAGCAAAAAAGTTGGAAATAAACGGTGACACCACCAGGGTAGTACCAACACCGCAGACCCCAAGGGCAGGGAAAGAAGAAGAACAAGCAGAAAACTTCGCAGCCACCCTGCCTGCACATAGACAACCTCCCATCCCTGTGCCCCGAAGGGAAGAACAGGCATAAAAGTCATAGCACACGTAGGAAGCCCACCCCCCTCATCCTGAGCAAGGAAGGGGACCAATCCCAAGACGGAGAGGGACAACAAACCACCAAGCCACCCCAACCTAGAGGGCAACCACCCACAAGGACAAGGGCAAGACATGGCCAGAGGACCCTCAAACCAGAGGACAGCAATGGAAGGAGGGGAGGACAAGGATAGAAGCAAGCCCCCCCCCCCAAACCTGGAGTAGCCAGAGCAGCGGGGCACCAGCGCACTGAAACCCCATCCTCCAAAGAACCAAGGGAGGAAGGAACCGCCCCCAGACAGAGCCACCCTTCAAGAACAAGGAAGGCACCCACAGGAGAGACAGCCCCCCACCGGGAGGCGAGTACTTTAGACCAACCCAAGGGTCCTCGCAGAATAGGGGAGGAAGGGCGGGCCGTGAAGACATCTGCGGCTAGAATCGTCTCTACCAGATACATCGTTACCGAAGATAAGTAACTCGTACATCTGATGGAGACTACTAGCCGCAGATTCCTTCACGTTGAATAGATACCCTAGCAATACCCCCTGGGAAGGAGGGTCTGCGAAAGGACCCCACCAGCCAATGCAGAACAGAGGGCCCCACAGGGGACCAAATCTGTGGACCAGGAAGAACCTCGCCCCTGCCAGGCCAAGGGAACGCCCACAAGCAGAACGAGAAGAGGCTCGTACACTCACAACAGAGGAACCAAGGGCAAGGGCTGAGAGGCCGAAGCACCTCACTCCCTCACAAGGCAGCATAGCTTCCGTCGAATGCCAAGACAGGAAGACGGAAGAAGAAGAAGAAGCCTAGAGACCCAAAGGAAACTAGGGAGAAGAAGGCAAGACCACTCCAGATGGAGAGCAGCCTGTCAGCCAGAACAATGCCGGCAGTCAAGGCCAGAAGCAAGAGGAACAGCAGAGGCCCCAGGAAGATCAAGTAGGAAACGCCTGGCAAGGGACATCCCAGACCGCAGAACGGAAGCAGGGAGAGGAGGAGAGGCCCGGGCCAGCACCACGAGTGGCCGTGCACACGACCTCAGGAAGCAAAAGCTACCTACGTAAACACCAAGGAGAACAGGTACCCGAATGCGACCAGAACCCTCCAGCAGAGCACAAGCCACATGATAGCTACCATAACCCCACATAGGGCCCGTGAAGTCACAATATATGGGAACCCTCTTTGGAAGAACTTCCGCAGCAGAGGAAGAAACAAAAGAACCACGGGGAAAAATACCTCCCCGCTACAGGCTTGACAGCAGCCCAAGCAAAGCAGAAGGCCCAATCTCAGGGCCAAGTCTGCGCAACAACTCCTGCAGAACTTACACACAACAATAAAGGGCCGTCCAGCAGCCAACAATGCCACAGTCCAAAGGAAGGACGTAAACGGCCAGAAAAACATAATCCACAACCATAACCGCCGGCCTAAGAAGACCGAAAAGCAACCCTAACTCAGAAGTCACTGAGGAGGGGACGGAGGAGGATAGAGCCCTGCCAAGAACCTCTGGATGGCAGAGTCGGCCGGGACATGAAACAGACTGCCATCAAATGGGAGATCAATGAGCCTCTCCCGAATATTTTCGGGGAAGATGTAGGAGAGTAGGGTCTGCTTCCTATGGTCACCCCCACTTTTTGCTTTTGCTTCACTGGTTTTCGACTTAGATGTGGCTGTGGGCCTGCTAATCAGACCCACAGCCCAGCTGTTCTCTCTCTAAATTCATACTATGTACTTTAGGTACATAACCCAATTGGTAAGGATCACCTTATAGGGCCCTGTACAGTGTACCTTAGGTACCCAGGGCATGGGTGTACCCTAGGCCTACCAGGGGCTGCAGCATGTATTATGCCACCCCTGGCTGGCCTTCCATTATGACACAACTGGCTGATCACTCAGCTGGGGCAAGGTCGTGTAATCACCCCTTGCTTAGGTATAGTAATATATATATATATATATATATATATATATATATATAAATATAACACATGGGTAACCTTTCATCCACTCCTATGGCAGGCCTTAACAATCCTGAAGGCAGAGTGCTTGGTAACATGTGAGATGGTGCTCTAGCATGAGCTGATCCTGTCTGCAGCTTTCGGAACCATGTCCTTATAGCTGTTCTATGATATCGCCTACCATATACTCTTAAAGTGCCTTATAATCTTTGCGGTTATGGTAACTATGGTTTGGCTGTATCAAAACATGTCGTGTAAGGTGTCTAACACTTTGGAATAATACCCCCATACCATTTCTGGCGATGAGGATAGTATTCCCCCTTCTAGAGGGAGAATACATGTTGAAGTCCTACTACCCAGTTAAAGTTAACCAGAGTCCCAGCATCATAAAATGGATGCTGCTGCCACGGGCACAAGTCTGACCTCCTGCTGCTGGGAGTCCTTCCAGCGAGGGAGGCTTTAACAATAGGTTTCCTGCCGTGGGAGGTGCTAGCACCACCCTAGACAGGGCTTAGTGTATTGGGGCAGGGAGGGATGAAATAAACGAGACACTGCCTGGGGCACACAAGGTGTCCCACGCATAGTCCGGTTCAAACCGGTGCTGGGGCACTCCAGCCCCAGTCCTGGTCCTGGTGCAAAACTGGACAAAGGGAAGGGGGTGTAACCACCCCCCTCCCTGGTCCCACCCATAGGAGGGACCTAGCAGGTAACCCAGCCCCCCAGATTAGTATGAGAGTGGGAGAGTGGGAGCCGAGTACCTGGGACTTTGGATTATCCTGAACTGAAACTAGACACGAAACTCTGGACCTTCGACATTTGACGAAAAGAAGACTGAAGAATCTCCCTTGTGGCCAAGGAGTGGCCACCCTGTGCAAACAGGCACCAACAAGCGATCTGCCGTTTGCTTTGCCCAAGTTCTATGAGGAACCGACTGCAGAGCCCGACCTGCGCCTTGACCTCCAGACTTCTCCGACCCCGATCCACATCCACAGCCAAGCTGAGATCCGTGGAGGCGACGAGAGACGTGGGACCGGCTACCTGGGAAAATTGGCGAGTAGCTTCCAGCGCAGCCTCTGAGGCATCCTCGAAGTTGTGCTCTGGGGATTGAGAAGCCCCAACCCCGAGCACAATCTGCACCGAAGATCAGCCCTCCACACTCCACGAGTTCTGCGTGGGGCCCTTCTGCATTTTCCTGCTCGCCGCGTCTGTCCGGTTGCTTGCCCGTTGGCTAGTAGCCTCAGTGACGACGAACCCTTGACTTTTCACCGCTGGTTTGGCTCCTCCAGACTGGCCTTTGCTTCCCTGTGAAAGAGAAGCACCTCAGACCTTCCTGGTCTTCACCTGAAGCGAATTTCCCTTTCCGCGTGGGTTGCCTTTGCCAAGGCTTGTTGACTCCAATCAGGACGTCGACTCCGCCATCAGCAAGATCCTTCGTGGGACAGCTCGTACCCTGGTTCTGGTCGTCCTCGACGCCTCCTGGTCTACGCAGCTGCAGAGACAAGCTTCAAGACATCACCTGTGTTCTGCACGACATCGCCTGGTTCCTTCCTGGTTCCACACGGTCACTGGCTAGTGACCCAGACTTTGTCCCCTCTGCTTGCAGGTGTTCTTCCTTCAAGATCCATCCTTGGATCCACCGGACATCTTCCCCCCCCTGGCCGCCTGCCAGCATCTGTTCTTCAGGCATCTATAGGATCCAGCGACGACATCCGCCACATCTTCACACCTATGCACCCGTCTCCTGTGGGTGAGGTAACGTGAGTACTCCGGTGCTCCAGTGGATATTGACTATCCAAGTGTCTAAGTCTTTAGTTGCTTCCTCCTAGTTACTTCGGAAGTGTCCTTATTCTTCCTACTTCTAACTGTTACATTCCCATTGACTCGCTTGTGTGTTTCCACACTGCACACGCTCCCCGTGGGCCTCCCACTTCCTAACTATTGGTAGAGTAGTGTAGCCCCAGCGATTCCCTAGGCCTACTCCCTGTTCATGACGTGGTACTTATACCACTCTTAGTATATGGTTTGCGTGGCCCCTGGGCCTAACTGTATTTTCCTGTGTAACTTAACGTATGCTACTTAAGAAATTGTTTGTACTTAGACCTCTGAACTCATAAAGAGTACTGAGGGTATATGTTAGAATAAATACATTCTAATTTTATATATATCTGGTGTGGTGTCCTTTCATTTGGTATTCAAGGGATTATAATGGTATAACAGCTGGCTTCACATGCCATACAGAGTTTAGCCTAAGACTGCTCTTGTCCATGCTACCACTAGGATAGCTGGTCTACAAGGTTGACTTTACAACCAATCACCATAAAGGTTGTTTGGACTGATACAAGGTGTACACTAGAACTAATGACATCATATATCAGGCCAACTTCTCACAGAAGACACCGTCCCAAAGCCAAGCATGGCGACAGAGAGCGACTGAGGAAGCCATGGCCCGGTCCAGCACCTCAGATGTCTAGAGCGGAGAATAAACGCCGCAAGCTCCCGGCCATCCAATGCATGGCGCCGCAAATCCACCTGAGTAGAGTCCTGGGATGCTGCAGACCCCAGAGACTCAGCCGAGTCCCACAAACAGGAGGAGGCCCTAGTCAGCACACACAAGGGCGGCAAGGAAGGAAAAGCAGTCCGCAGAAGGGGACTGGCGGCTGAGGGGGGAATGGACAGGCACGCCGGGTCATGCGGCGTCGGAAGGTGCCGATGCAGAAGATGCGGAGGCACTGGGTCCCCGGAGGCAGGACGCCTCCAAGCCCCTGTCAAGGCAGAAAGAAGCGAACCTTAAAAGGGAAGCAACATTTCCCTCCCACCAGAGCCCTGGTGGAGGACCTCCAACAGATGGTCCGCCGGAAAGTGAGCCACAGCCGTGGACACCGTATGAGTGAAGGCCGCACCCGCATCCGTAGGGCCCCGCGGTGGAGAAAGCAACTCCTCTGTGGGCGACTGCTGCAAACTAAGGCGGCCGTCCCAGAAGCCAAGCGGGGCGGGCAAGGGCCAGACCTGGAAGTAAGGAGGTGTCGAAGAATGAAGGACCTACTGCTCTTCCAACGAACACCCCTGCCTCAGAAAGGGCGGGGAGCCACCCTTCGATGCCGGTGAAAAAGACACCACACGGCGACCATTCTCCGGGGAGGACGACACCAAAATGCAGCCTACCTCCGGAGTTGAAGCGTCTGAAGACGAATCCGTGGTCCGACCCTTCTGCGGAGCCGTGGAGTGTGCCGCTTGAGGCAGGACACCGGCACCATCCGGTGTCGCCGGGCAACGGACCTCCAAGTCACCCCGCACCAGAGACCGGAGCGGGGACCGAAGTAGAGCTCGAGCTGCACTGGCCCCGGAGCGGTGCTGGCCCGAGGCAACCACCTGCGTGGGGGAACGGGATGGGCCCGGGTAGGGGCTCGAAGCCCTCCACCGGCCGCGGCCAAGAAGGTGGGAAATGTCACCCGGCAATCCCTGTGGCGGCGCCAGGGACAATACAACCTCCGACTCTCCCTCCAACGAGGCAGCCGCCTGTGAAGAGGTACGAGACGGACTCGGAGAAGGACGAGGGGGCTGCCCTAGACCTCGACCCAGAGCAGGACGAGGAGGGGCCACTGACCCCTCTGGCTCTGCACGGTCCAGCTGCTGCCGGCGCCGTAGCGGCGTCACCTCGGCCTTAGACAGGACCACCCTGCCAAGGGACCGACAGGGGCTTGGGAATGCGACCCCAGCCCCGGCGACCTCCCACCCCACCACAGGGGCCCCCGCAGGGGTTTGCGGCGAGGCAGAGACGCCATGGCCTGAAGGAGGTGCCCCAGAGGAGCCGCACCCCAACAGCACCATATCCTCCAAGTCTGGATCCGACCCAGTCGGCGCCGGAGCCACTGGCGGCGCCGCAGAGGGCTCTGCGCGAGGCGAGGGATCCACCGACAACCCAGGAGGGGAAGGAGGAGGAGGAGACGCCAGCGAGGCCTGCAAAGCCGTCGCGTAAGTCTCCATCTGGACTCTCGATGCCCCAAAACCGGGAAACGGTGGATAGGATGACATGCGGGGCCGCATCACCTGCGGCGAGTCCACGCCCCCAGTTGGCCAAGAACCAACCCCACGGGGACGAACTGCGACACTTACCCACTGGGGAGCGACGCTCAAGTGACATCGGAGAAAGGCGTGGACAACTACCACGGCCGGACCTGAAGCCGTCCGCCGAAGCAGACCGAGGGGAGGACGTCGAGCTGGAGAGACGCGCTGAGAGAAGTTTCATTCGGCGCTCCCGCCGTGACTTCGGCTTCAACTTTCGGCACGCCACACAATGAGGTGCAATGATACTCCCCCAAACACCATATACAAATGAGGTGAGGGTCCGTCGCCGACCTAAGACGCCCACAAAACATGCAAGTTTTAAAGCCCTAAGGCATTCGCACACTGTTCCCACCAAAAAAGAATGGAAGAAAGGAGGCCTTAAACAGGCCCGCAGCAAGGAACGGATCCGTGAGGAAAAAACTGACGTGGGCGCGCCGGGGCGGGTCTTATGTGACCTCGCTGACGATGCCTGGGTGGAGTAGCGTGATGTCGCCCTGCCCCCGGCACGCAAGGATGCTGTGGCAAAAAAGATCCAGCCTCACGCCTGGGGATAATTCTACGTGAAGGAATCTGCGGCTAGTAGTCTATGAGATGCGCTCTAGCGCATTGTCTGCTTTGCCGCTAAACAGGCGACGGTCATCAAAAGGCATGTCCATAAGGGTAGCTTGGACATCCCTGGAAAAAACGGTTGACCTCAGCCAGGCGTAGCATCGAAGGGCTACCAACGTTAAAATCGTCCTGCCTAGTAAGTCAGCGGTATCCAGTCCACATCTGATGGTGAACTTTGCTGTGTCTCTCCCCTCTGCAACTTCATGGGAGAGCATAGCCCGGGCCTCCTCCGGGCACTGTGACAGCACCTGCACTACCGTATCCCACACAGAATGGGTGTAACGGCCCAACATACATGCGGTGTTCACCGGCTGCAGTCCCAAGCTGGAGGAAGAAAACATCTTCCCAAGATGGTCTAGCTTCTTGGATTCCCTATCAGGTGGTGTGTGTGTTAGGGAATGTGCCTTTGGATGTAAAGGCTTGGACCACCAAGCTCTCAGGGGTGGGGTGTTGGGAGAGGAAAGTGGGGTCGACCGGGGTCGGGCGATCATCCTATCCACAGGAGCCCCTGTGCTGAACCTGGACCAGGTGCCCAAAAGGATGTCAGTGAGGGCCTTAATAAACGGCAGCAGGTGCTCTGAAGAGCTTGCTGCCGTTTGAAGCACCTGTCAGGAGGCTAGCCCTGACCGCCACCATAGGTAGCTCGAGATTGAGAGCCTCGACTCCCCTACACAACACCACTGCGTAAGAAGCTCCCTCCTCCATGGCCACGGTAGGAGGAGACAACATGCCAATGTCTGGGGAGGTGTCCAAACCCCTAGCATCTGCAAACCCCTAGCATCCCAAACTCCTCTCTCCAGTCTGGATCATATTTCAACTGGTCAGTTAATGGGTCTCCAGACCCCTCCCGGCCCTCCTCAACCTCCTCTGGTTGCCAATCTGGCCTAAACGAATCAGGGTGGAACAGGGGTAAAAAAGTACCCATCGGCGCCGGATCTGGTGGTGGTCGACGTCGGTCCGACTCTGCGCCCACATCGGGATGGAGGCCGGGGTCAACGCCGGCTGGGGACACAACCGGCGTCTGCTGTGGGGCCGGTTAAATCGACGCCGGTGGAGGCGTTATGAGGTCGATTGGCTCAGATCCGGATCCAAGCCTGGATCCAAGGGACCCTGCAGTGCCGGGGCCGAAGCTGCCGAAGACCCAGGGCTCCCAGCCGAGTCCACGGAGCACGAGGACGCGCCAGCGGAGTCGGGCTGCCCAAAGATGGTGTGCATCACTTCGTAGAAAGTTTGAAGCTGGGCAGGGGTCACTCCGGGTCCCCGAAAAGGAGGGAAACTCTGAGCCGACCCTTGGGGCTCCATACGCGGAGCCGCAGGAGGGGCACCATCCGCATCCCTCGTTGGACGGGGTGAAGTCGAAGAGCGACAATGCTTCTTCGACTTCTAGTGCTTTGACTTACCCGAGGAGTGCAAAGACTTCGAAGACGAGTGGTGGTGGTGGCTCCGCGACCGGTCACTCGACCTCCCGCGTGACCAGGACCGCAAACGGCACACAGCCGACTGCCGGTCCTAGAGAAGCTTTCGGGACTGCTCCCGCAAAGATTTCGGATTCATGGTCCAGCAGTCCGAACATGACTTGGGATCGTGGCCGCGTTCCAGGCACTACTGGCACACGCAGTGCGGATCAGTCACCATCAGTTTTCGGCAGGAACCGCAAGCCTTGAAGCCGGGCATCCCTGACGTGCACCAGGAGTCGGAGACTCAAAAACCAATTCGACAAAAGTCGGCAAAAAGTCAGTCAAAAAGTGACTGGAGGTACCGCTCTCTCCGGATCTGCGCCGGCTGGCGTGTAAAAAGAAAGAAGTGTTGCCAGTGTGTGAGGGCGGGGTCTAAGTACCTACCACGACGTCATCCCGGCGACCATGACGCGAACGACGAACGCGGAGCCGACCGACACCACCTTTCAATGCGCAGGGGTACTCATGATGAAAAAATTATCCAGATCCAGTCTGACGCCTGAGGGTAATTCACAAGGTATGGAATCTATAACTAATGGTCTCTTTCAGATCTACTTGTCTGATAACCAGTAGAAACAAGCTCTATATGATCGGGACCAAAACCTCATATTTCCATCCTCCACATGGAGAATTTGGAAACTGTGCACAAGGGAGTTTACAGATTTTATTGCCTAGTAGGAGTGTACTTTTGATTCATGATTTCAAGTAGGGGGGATCCAGGGTAGTATTGCATGCTCTATTAATAAAACAAAGTGGCTATCTGAGCACATGTATTTGTTTTCTTCCAAACACCAACCAGTGACAAATGTCAACTCATAAGGAGTCTTCAAATTTCAATAACCAGACCTCGGGCCAAATCATATAATTTTTTTTGTAAATCATGTGAAAACTATACTTTTTCCCACAACAAGGGAACAAAGAGCAAGAACCCCACAAGCTAGAAGAAAGCAAGTAGATGACATGTGGTCACCAGAAGTTGGTTAAACATTTCCGGTGAAAGGAAAAATCAAGTAAGGACTAACAGGAGTTCATACGTATCTTCAAGCTTATTTGCTCATGGAGGTGAAACATGAACACAAACTCAACAAGGATGGTCTTTGAAATCCATTCCCTTAATATACACGAAGACAGGTGATAACTGTCAAGTTCACCATATTTTTAAACAAAGCCATATAATGATACGCTGCCAGGCTAGCCAGGAGCCAATAATTAGCTGTTGCACGCACCCATTCAAGAAGCATGCCTATGGTGATAGGCTTTATCACCATACTTCACTACTGTATCAAGGGGGTAACCCAAATAACCCTCCAGCATCTGGGTAAGTAAACAGAATTATATACAAATGATGCCTAGGGACAAATATCCTAAATCTACAGTAAGTTGAAGAAATACTTAAATTATTCCTTCCTATCTATTTTATTCTCTAGAGAAATCTGTATCTTATTTCCATCATGGTCAAAGGGCAATTCAAACAATAAATCTTTAAAAATATTTGCTGAAAATCAAACACTTTTTTAATATATATAAATTTTTTGTTCCAATTTCAATGTGTGTAGGCCTATACAATCCTCTGTTCTTATATACACTTACAAAACAAACAATATTTACACTTCATCCAAACATATCTACTTCTCCTCATTGCCCTATTAATCAATAAGGATGCTTTCAAAAACTTTTTGAACGACAAGCATTCCTTTTTTAAGAGGATCACCCTTTAAAGGAAGTACTAGTAGGTCTGTTACTCCAGTCTCAACCTTTTAACAGTTATTTCCACATATAAAACATTGCTTCAAATTCAGATGGGGATGTTGGGGAGGAAAAGTCCCCAATCTGCATTCCAGGGAGGCAGAAAGACTTTGTGGCCCCTGGGGTCTCACTCTATCCATAATTAAAATGAAGTACTCACTGGTATCCAATGTGACAGTCAATCTCTCCTGGGGCTGGCAGACTGTGCATATCCAACAATCTGCCCCCAGAGGGTGCAAGAAGGAGGGGTGAAAAACTGTCTGGGCCGTGAATTTTTCGGGCACTGCAATGCAGAAGGGCTAACCCCTACCCCATTTATCATTTTGTCTTCTTTTAATTGCTTTCCCTGGTGTCTAGAGTTGTCTGCACCCTGTGGTGGACAGGCTGGAAACAAATCCCTAACCTGCCCTCCCCAAAGGGAGCCAGAAAGACTGTCAGGACTCTACAGGAGTGGGGGCAGCCCAATGCCAGACAAGCCGTCCTCAAACTCAACCCCAATATTGTTTTGTTTTCCCTGTGGTCAGTGGGCTTTCTGCTGCCCTACAATTTGCAGATTGGGAGTAAATACCCAAGTAAATTCTGAAATGCTGTGTAGGTCATGTGTGGAGGTGTGACGGGACAGCGCTCCACTGTAAAAAGGCAGTAGCAGTTTAATGATGTGATAGCCAGCATAGACAGCAATCTAATAATGAGAAAAAATCTACCCTTTTAAATGGTTCCTATCCTGTTAAGATGGAGGATCAAACTGGAAACAGCTACAGCTAGTTAGTATAAATGACGCAAAAACAAAAAACAAGAAGCAGCACAAGATCGAGCCACAGAGGGAAATCTCTCTAATGGTAGCATCAACAGGACTCTCAGCCCTGCGCACTTTGACATGCCTACCAGTCAACAGAGGCCTAAAGGTTGAATGAGAGCTCATGTTTATAGCACTCAAGTCAATGAGTAAATATTCTACTTGGGTTTCGTTTCGCACCTCTAGGTTACTTTACATTTTTCCATGAATTCGCCTGCATGAAGATGATGTTCTCGTTTGTAGATACACAAGGTAAATTCTTCTTTTTCTTGGAGAGGAGGGGTCCAGAGTGATCTTAGTGCTAAGTCTAATCTTTAATGAAAAAGGCAGTTTAGATATTGATAAGTTATTAACCTTTAGGCCTATTATAAGACTTACCAAACAAGGCAAGCTCTTTGAGAAGTGTGCACAACTTCAACTGTTATCCAACCTTACTCATCCTTCCGTTTCTCCTTATCACTAACACAACACCACTATTCAATCTCGTGGCATATTAGGGTGTGATTGCGCGAAAGCTCTACTTGCTTTATCTGCTACATCTTTACTCTGTTCTAAACGAACTAATTTCTGGGACCTGAAATATCATACTACCTGTATTCTTTAACTGCATCAAATAAACGTTCACATTCTTTTCAAAATGTTGTCTGTCACTTCAAAGGAGCATATCCTATAGCATCAAAATACTGCATTGATAAATAGATGTTTTCTGAGGACTCGAAGGTTCCAAGAAGTTAAGAACATTTCTGATGCAATTATTCCCAAATATTGCATGTCAAACTATATGCCCAAATTATTTATTCTCGTTTCCTCAAGTAGGAAGTTTGCTTAGGGTTCTAGTTTTCAAAGGGTGTTTCAGCTTTGTCTTTTGATAATTTTGTTTTTTCAGTCTGCATTTTTTTTAATTTGCAAGGTTTCCGTTTTAAATATCATTTTAAATGGTTGTGTTCAATGTCTTAATGACAACTCAAATGCACTGTGTTCCGCTACCCTTTGCAATTTTGCCTGTACTTTATACAATGATAACCAGGTAAAAAGACTACATGCCTTAAATGCTGGCACAATCTTTAAAACTTGAAACAAAACTAAAGAACTATAGTATTTGCTTATAAAATATAAATTTTAAAACAGTTCCAAAAAATGAAATATAAATTTGGATCACAATCACTGGAAGAAAAAATACATTCAAAATGACCTTCTTAAAATGTTTGAGAAGATTTCTGTTACCGTAGAACGAAAGAAAAAATTAAGAAACCATAACAAAATGTGTGATATTGCCAGCAATCATTATAAAGCCTAGAATATAACTTAAACAGGCTTTAATTAATTACGAAAATTAAACAAAAATAGATGTTAATGCTGTAAGAGATAAGGGGTGCAAGGCACCCAAGGGTGCTCCCAGACATTGCTGGTCCAATGCTAACCTGCTGCTTCTCCGGTCCTTTTCTGTCCGGCTCAGCTGCTGCTTTGTCTGCTGGCTCCTCGGCTCCGCCGGTGCAGGTTCCCTGCATGCTCCCCTCTGAGCCGAGCACATGGCTAATTATAATATTGATTGCTGGGCTCGCCCCACATTCCTATGCGGTAGCACATGGGTAATTATGATATAATTAGCAAAGAACATTTGCAACATAAAAGTATTCATAATTATAATATTAGCATTTTAATATTATAATTATTCATTAGGGTAAACCTGATCTCGGTGGAAGAATCCCACTGAAGACACGTCAGGGTAACTCACTGCCTTCCATTGAGATCAGAGACCCCACAAAACCTAGGCACAACTGGTACAGCTGACAAAAGTCCTAGCTGCTCTCTTCAATTTGCATATGCCACAATCTTGTATTGTTTAGAAATGCATCTTTTCAGTTTTCAATTGGACAAGAATTTAATTAATTTTCCATACATGTTTTCAAACTCTTATTAAGCATTGATGGCTTGAGATAATCTGTATTAATCAACTATATTATACTATTTATAGTAGGAATACTATTGACAGAAAAATCAATCTACTACAATAGAAAGCAGAGAAAACGCTGGTCATCTACTACAATAGATAGAGAGAATTATAGCCATCTACAATAAAGCCTCTGCCATACCATGATGCAGCTTAATTAGCGGAGCCTATAAAATCCACATGGGTGATCAAAATGTGCTACTACTGAATAAAAACCTACATTAAGTGATATAATGTACAGTACTGTTTTACAAAGATTGTGATGCTCACCTTTCTTTGCTTATGTCTTGCTCGTTTAGCTGCCCGAGAGCTGCTGACTGGTTTGGCTTCTGAACTGTTTATGAACTGTAGTAAGTCTTCCACCTTTCGATGGTCAACTGCACTATCCCTTTCTGATATCTGGTCCGATTTCTTGGGTTGTTCTTCTTTCCTTTTTGTGAGGCGTAAACGAAGCTTCTCCCTCATTTCTGCATAATTTCGGCTTGTTGGTGCCGCTGGTGGCTACGGAAATTAAGTGAAAATAATATAATACAAACGTAATTATGTGTTTTGTAGGGCGGTGTTTACAGGGTAAAAAAAAATACATTGTGCTTTCAGATAAACATATCAGCAAACCAAGCTGAGTTACAGCACAGATGTCTTGCACGGAATAAGAAGGTGCAGTAGCTTTACAAAGTGATAAAAGCACAGCTCTAAAAGATTTCACCCTCAGTTGTGGCAATTTAAAGTAGTGGTCCAGTAGACAAATGATAACTGGCCATTCAACAAAGGTAAGATCCAGAAATGGGATATAGATGCTCTTCATACACAGACCTCTAATATCACCTAACCTTTCCAACTGCTCGTCTCAGTTTGCTGAATTTGCCATTGGGTTATTACAGCTTATACAAGTAGTAACCTGAAGGTAAGAACATTACAGTTACTTTCGATGCAGAGTAGAGAATCAGGATATGGAAATACTAACTACTCTATGGTGTATTTTTCAACACAAAAATAATGGTTACATACCAGTAGGAGTAGCTCTCCAGCTTGTGGAGTTTTTTGCATTTACATGCTTTGCATTATTTCTCCATGTAGTGGTTGGGTCCAGAATGGTCTCCACCCCCCTTCTTTTTGGCGTAGGCGATCACCATTCGGTGTTATGCCTGTCCCCTGTGTGATGTCAGACGGCACCTGGGATGTTCCTGTGCAAAGTCGCCATCTTTAGATTTTTTCTTTCTTTCCTGGCATGCTTCCTTTCTGTTCCTGTATCTTCCCTACTTGTTTGCATTATCTCCCATTTCCAGTTAGGTTGGTGGGTTAAATGTGAATCTAGAAAACTCTTCAAACTGCAAAACGACCTCTATTGGGAAGTAACAATTTTGTTTTGCGGCATGAATCCTTTTCTGGATTCACATGCTGTACATTAGATTTTGTAGCGATATCCTGTCCCATCGGTGGGTAGGGATGAAATGAGGGAGTGTTAGCAAAACATGTGTCGTAATAATTTTTGTCCCACCTGTTCTTTGTTAATTTAGAAGCCCACACAACAATGTTTTGTGAAGTGGACAGGCTATGCCTATGTAAGTGCTGCGCAGATTGCACCCATTGGTACGTTTGCTAGGAATTTAAGTGCTGCACCCTTTTTTGTGTTGAATGAGCTCTTGGTCATGCAGGCAGTGTTATCCCTACCTTAGAAAAGCAGGTTTGTATTGTTTCTACAATCCAACTTGAGATGGTCACTGGGGAGCCCTTGGTTGCTTTGGCAAAGGAGACAAGCATGGGTATAGTCAATAAGTCTCAGCCTTTGGACCTTACAAGTGTTTAGCTACGCAGCACATTACCCTGGGTGCTGTGCCACAGTGCACTGAAGAGTTATACAATTACTACACACTGGATTATGCAGTGTGATTCAGGAATACATGTTTGCCTCAGGAATTATTTATTGATACATTCACCATACTTACCAACGCACTGCACTCTGAAATCTATCATGTACAACCAGTGTGTTGCAGTCAGACATGTCACAGGCATCACCGTGCACTGTACTCAGATGTCCTGCTTTCAGAAATAACACAAGCACCGACAACCCGCCATAATGTGAAATATTTCAAATCCAAAGAAAATGACCTGCTATCGCAAATGCCGTAAGGAGACAAGACAAGATGGCTGACTGATTAAATGCCCTGTTGGCATATGCTTTACATGTTTGAGAAGCCTTGGGCAGTATGAAGACCCCTTGTGTTACATGGCATGCACGGAAGTCCCAGACAGTAGTTACTTGAAATGCATGTAAGCTGTGGGTTAGAAGGTTAAAAAATATTTTCTGGGGGAGAGCAGCGCGTGGCGAATCCAAGATGGCCGCCATGTAAAGAGCTCCGCTCGATCGAGCCGGCTCGTCAAAAGGAACTTTTGTCTCAGGGGCGCTACACACACATACAGGATGGATTCCGACGTCGGATATGGCAGTACTTGACTTGGCAAGTTTTTTAGACTGAAATGCGGTCTTTTTGTCCTTTTAATTGCTGATATGTTTTTCCCTCAGGAAGACGCCCGCCATTTTGTCCTCTGTGTAGCGTTTTTTTTCTTTTTCTGCTGCATTTATGTTTTTCTATGCTCATTCCTTCCTGCAACTTACGCTACCAATGAAGGGAATGTCTTTTTATATCATAAGCCTTTCTTCCACTGGGGTTTTTTGATGCTTTGGGACTTATTCAGTGCCTCCACAGTCATTTTTTTATCAATCTCCTAAACATTTACCGCCAGGAGTCTAATGCATGCGCTTATTCTGGGCCGCTGTCAGTGTGCTCCAACAATAGGACTATTCTTTATTTTATGATTATTTTGCCGCTGTTGAGGCTGATGACTTCTTCGTGCTGCTTTCATTGACAATTGGTTGTTTCCCTGAGGCACGTTTCCAGCGCCCCACATTTCATCTCTTTTCACAGTTGTGCGGTCTCGGGACCTGTCATTTTTTTTTTTTGCGCCATACTTACTTTTGTCGCGGCTGTTTCTTCAGTATTTCTGTCCTGCCTGCCATTCTTGTTTGCCATCTTCTGTCATTATCTGCTGTGACACTTTCAATATGGATACTGCGCACTCAAGCAAGTCTCATGCAGGCTCCTCAGGAAGTCGTAAAGATTCTGTTGCTTCCTCTGTCAAACGCACCAAAAAAGATCCGCCCTCCCCAAATAAATCTCCGCTGCCTCTAACTCTGGAGGACATCATGGAGGAGCTACGTCTTATTCGTCCTTTCATGACAGACACTGTTACTACACTTCAGAGGTTGGACGAAAAATGGTCCAGCCTGGATACAAGACTTTCTGATGTAGAGCAGAGGATCAGTGATGCTCAAGATGTGGTTTCCAAAGTAGACACACTTACCAAGGAAATTATCCAGCTTAAAAAGGTTGCGGAAGATTTGGAAAATCGCAATAGGCGCAATAATCTTCGTATTTATGGTATTCCGGAAGGTTCTGAAGGGTCGGACATGATCCACTTCTTGAAAACTCAAGTTCTTCAAATTGTTGGTCTCCCGAAGTCTTCAGACCTCAACATACAACGTGCCCAGCGTCTGGGGCCAAGGAATACATCTCATACATCTAAACCTCGGGGAATCATTGCATATTTCCTTCTCTACTCAGACCTTATGACGATTCTTCAAGCTGCAAAGCAACATAAGCAGATGTTTTGGTCTGGTCATAAAGTTTTTTTCACTCAGGATGTTTCCAGACCGACTGCTGCTCGTCGAAAGGAATTTTTGGACCTCCGACCTGCACTGAGATCCATGAATGCACGCTATGGCCTAATCCATCCTTGTTTTTTCAAAGTGACTTATAAAGACAGAACTTTTAGTTTTGAAGACCCAGCAGATTTGAAGACGTTCATTCACACTCACAAAGGAGAACTTATGGAATTGAGCAAACCCTAACTGTTTTATTAATGTCTGAGTATTATGTCTTGTTCCACTCCTATTCTGATTGTATAGTTTAGCTCTTATGTTTTCCTTTGCTCATTCCTTCTTTTTCTTGCAGGTCTTCCCATTCCGGTGTTGTTGTCAAGGTCACCCTTCATATTGCCCTATTGTTTATGCTGTTCGTCTCATCCCACTGCTGTTTCCTTTCCCTAGATGTTTGGTAAGTTCCTTCATTTGTCTTATTCGGTTGCCTTTCGTTCAGTATTTTACTTTACAGTTTTTTTTTTCTTCCTGTTTTAGGTTAGCCGCTTTTTATAGCTGTCTTTCTAGTCCGGCTGTCTTGTTCTTCGTTGCCCCCCCCCCTCTCTCATTAATGTCCTTTGTTCAGTTGTTCTTTGTGGCTAAAGCCCCTTGGCTTCTTGCCATCCTTCTTTCAATACTTTCTGGGGGATTCTGTTCACCCTTATCCTCCTTTTTACTCTTTGTCCCTTCACTTTCCCTTTCCTTTTTCCTACCCTCAGTTTACCCTTCCTTTCCTTCTTATCTCATTCTTTCTATTTTTTTGGCAACTGTTATAATACCTACCCTAATCTATATTTTTCTCTCTTCTATTTTTGCTTATGGTACTCTGTTTTTTTCTCCTCTACTCTCATCACCATTTTTGTGGTGGTCATACTCTTTAGTTTCCTTGCTCTTGGTTCTCCTTCCTCATTTGTATCTATCCAACATTTTTTTTCCTTTTTTCCTCCTTTTTTCACTCTGTTTTAAATTCTCTATTTCTTTTCACTTATTCTTGTTTTATTTCCAGAAATGAACGGTCTTCGCATTGTTTCTTGGAATGTTATAGGTATTCGAAATCCTGTTAAAAAACAACGTGTTTTATCACATTTAGCAAGATTGGAATGTCAAGTTGCATTGTTACAAGAAACGCACCTTTTTTCACAGGATTTGTCTTCATTACGCAAGCAATGGGTTGGAGAGGTCTTCTGCTCTCCGGCAGTAAACAACAAAAATTGTGTTATTATTCTCTTTCATAAATCGTTGTCTGTTCAGTTACAAAATGAGTTTCATGATAACTGTGGTAGATGGTTGTTCTTAGATGTAACTGTTAATAATACAAAATTTTCTTTTTGTAATGTTTATGGCCCTAATGGTGTGGATTTGACCTTCTGGAATGATTTTTCCCAGCTTCTTTCTTCTCATGCTACTGATGATTTAATCTTAGGTGGTGACTGTAACCAACTTATGGACCCCTTTCTAGACCGTAAATCACACACCAGATATATACCTAATGAGATGCAAAGATCCTTTTCTAAAGCAATTTCTTCTAGAGGTCTAATAGATGCATGGAGAATTTCTCACCCTGACACTTTAGAATTTTCTTTTTTCTCCCCACCACATGCCTCGCATTCTCGTATTGATTATATTTTTCTTACCCAACATGTCTTTCAATTTATGACCAATTCAGAGATCGGTTCTATTCTTATATCTGATCATGCCCATAGTTGATATGGATTTTCCCTCACCTTCTCATACTTCTCGGCGCTGGCGCTTTAATAATTCGCTCCTACTTGATTCACAGTTCACTGAACACTTTAAGCTCTTTGCGGTGGATTTCTTTACAACTAACCTTCACTCTACTTCTCAATTTCATTTCATCTGGGATGCTTTTAAGGCTGCTGCCAGAGGTTTTGTTATTGACTTTGTATCTCGAAAGAAGAAAAAGGCCCCATCAATGGCAACTCAAATTCTCAAACAAATTAAAGATCTGGAGCATCTTTACTTTACCAAAGGTTCCTCACAAGCACTTTCCTCCCTCATTAAAGCCAAAATGCAATATAACAAATACTCCTGGGATTCGGCATGTAATAATCTTCTTAACTTCCATGCCAAAATGTACGGGGGTCGCAACAAAGCTGGTAAATCTCTGGCTAATTATCTCAAACTTAAAAAGCAGAAGTCCAAAATAATCTCCGTTGTCGACTCACATGGGAATCACCAATACACTGATGATAAAATCCCTGATTGCTTTGTTCACTATTACTCTTCACTTTATACTCCAGAATCCGTTCCCTCTCATGCTCAAATTGAGTTTTTTTCTGTCTATTCCCAGATCTTCTGATAACTCTATTGACCTTTCTTCCCTTGATGTCCCCCTCTCAGAAAAAGAAATACTCAATGCTATCACTCTTCTCCCCAAAGATAAAACACCTGGCCCAGACGGGTTTACGGTTCGTTTTTATTTGTGCTTCAAGGATATCCTTTTACCACATCTATTCTCTTTGATTACTTATTTCCTTGCTCAAGGTGAAGCCAAAGGCACTTTTACGCAGGCAATGTTATGTTTGATCCCTAAAAAAGATAAAGATCCTTCCCTTTGTAAAAATGATAGACCTATTTCTTTAATTAATATTGACGGTAAAATTTATGCTAAAATTTTGGCCTCTCGTATTAATAAAATCATTCCTAACCTTACTAACATTTGTCAGTCTGGATTTGTCAAAGGCAGGTCCATTACTGATAACTCAAGAACTTTTCTTAATATCATCCACCTTGCCTCAAAGATGGATTCCCCAGTTGCCGCCATTACATTAGACGCTGAGAAAGCATTCGACAGAGTGTGCTGGGATTTTATGTTTGGTGCATTGAGGTGGCATGGCTTTAGCCCTTCCATTATTCGACATATTCAATTATTATATTCTGCTCCCTCTACTTCTATCTAGGTTAATGGTTCTCAATCTCATTATTTCTCTCTGCGTAGAGGCACCAGACAAGGTTGTCCTCTCTCCCCTCTTCTTTTTATTCTTGCGTTGGAACCCTTTCTTGAAAAAATTCAGCGTTCACCTTCCTATACTGGTTTTATATTTCATAATATTGATGTTAAGTTCACCGCTTATGCAGACGATATTTTACTTTATATTTCTAATCCGACCACCTCTTTACCTTCACTCTTTTCCCTGCTGCAAGAATACTCTCTGGTTTCTGGATATAAACTTAATATAGAAAAATCTGAGGTTTTGCCCCTCAATAAATTTTGCCTTCCTCATATGTTTCAAGGTTCTGGTTTCGAATGGAATTCTGGTAATATTAAGTGCCTAGGTATTCTTTATGCTAACACTATTAGAGAAACCATCAAGCTGAAT
This sequence comes from Triturus cristatus, assembly GCF_964204655.1. NCBI lineage: Eukaryota > Metazoa > Chordata > Amphibia > Caudata > Salamandridae > Triturus > Triturus cristatus. The sequence goes on from NC_140582.1 coordinate 1,046,630,318, forward strand.
CAGAACGAGATTGTCAAAAAGCTTTCTTCTCTTATAGACAATTGGTCTCCCCTTTTCCTATCTTGGTGGGGGAGGTTAGCCACTATTAAAATGATGCTTCTTCCCATTGTAAATTTTTATCTTTCCATGCTTCCAATTTCCCTTCCACTTTATTTTTTTTAAACTATAAACCGTATTTTCATTTCCTTCTTATGGAATAAACGCAAAGCTAGGATCTCTATTTCTCGTCTCCAACAACCTAAAGATTCAGGTGGAGTCAACTTTCCCAACCTCACTCGCTTTCATTCGGCCTTTACTCTAAAACAAATTTGGCCTTTTCTATCTGATTCCTCTGATCCTCCTTTAACTGCCTGGAGCTCCATAGAACTTGCGCAACTTTCACCTTTCTCTTTTACTACGGCTACTCGCTTATCTCAGCCGCCGCCGCGTTTTCTTACCCCTATATTCAAGCACTCGAAAGCACTTGCTCTTTCAGTGTTTCGCTCCTCTCTTTCGCAGTCAGAGTTTCTGTCCTCAACTCCAATTTGGTATAACAAATCCTTAAAGATAAATAATAGAGCACTGTTGTGGAAGGAATGGATTGATAAAGGAATTACTACCTTTGAGCATTTACTTGTCAATAACTCCTTCCGAGATTTCTCTGACATTCGTGCCTCTTTTCATCTTTCTAATGCACATTCTTCTCAATACCCCTTGCTTATAAATTCCTCAGCTCCCATTATCTCTCATATTGCTTCTCTTCCCTCTACTGGCACACCCCTTCTCCTATCACTACCTGATTTCTCTATTCCTCTCAAGGCTGCGGCTATTTATAAACTAATTTCCTGCCCTTCTGTTGATAGACCCAAATCTAAACTTGAACTCTCCTGGGAAAAGGATCTAGCTCAAGAGTTTTCCCTTCAGGTTTGGAATTCCTTATGGTCTAAAATACACACTGTTTCCCGTTCTGCTAGTACTACACAGACTTTGTATTTTTTTTACAATAGACTTTTTTTCACACCGTCTGACTTACATCACTTTAAACTGTCCGATTCTAAAAAATGTTGGTCTTGTTCTTATACCGATAGTGATCTTTTCCATATGTTCTTTCAATGCCCGTTAGTTAAATCTCTTGTGTCTCGTATTTGGTTAAAATTAAATGAAATATTAGCTACTGACCACTCCTTTGAGATTGTACATATCTTTCTGGGTGGTGCCTCACCTATATGGAATGTTCACTGTAATGTACGCAAGTTTATAGATTTATACATAGCCATTTCTTTGCAGATAATTACTACCAATTGGAAAGACACCTCAAAGATTTCATATAACGCCTGGTGGAATTTACTGTGTCATCACCATAGACTTGATCGTGCTTTTGCTACCACTGTACCTCTTTTGATCAAAAAAGATTTGTTATGGTTGCCCTTAACCAATTTTCTCTCTCGAATTGTCCCTTGATTACCTTATTCTTGTATCATTTGCCAATTATAGCCGTTATTTTGTTTTTATGATATGTATTTTTACTTGCTGTTGTTATTTATAAGATAATTTTCTCTGTATATTGATTGCGATTTTCCCTTCCCTCCCTCACCTTTCTTCCTTTTGCCTTCCTTTCCATACCAAACATGCTGTCTTTAAAATAAAAAATAAAAAAGTATTTTCCCTAAGTATATTCCCTATTTCCTTTATGGTTTTCTTTAAATCTGGTAAGATTCTAATGGTTTTATCTTATTGCCATAGATTCTCTTCTGTATTGATGTTTTACTTGGCTTATTATATTCAATAAAGCTTTCTAAACTAAAAAAAAAAAAAATAATTCTGGCACATATGTTAACCTCTCTCCCCTAGCAAAGCAATAGCCCTAAAATATGTTAAGATACACAATGTGAAAGGCTAAGAATTTGTAATTCAATGGGTTTGAAAAATGGGAGTGCCTTATATGTACACATTGTCTGAATTGTTAAAATAAAACTATATGGCAAGTTATGGTGACGAAATGGTGCACGTGCAGTATGTGTGCTAATAGTAAGGGTAAGGCAGACTGTTTTAATGCACCTTAACTGTGTGCTAATTCCTAAAAATAAGATCGTCTGATTATTTATGCATGTGTATGCTGTAGAGGTTGCACGTGATTATGTTATTAAATAACTGCCTAGCTTTAGGGACATCCCCCACCTTTAAACAGAGAAGTAGTCCTTAAAACATGCACCTGCTAAAGAACCCACATGCCGCATCTGTGTGAAGTGCTGTTAAAAAGCCCATATCTGTATCTTTTTATTGTGCCAATGCAGCAACGGAGTGTTAAGCAAAATGAAAAATACATATTTCAAATGAAGTGTTGATGCCTCAGTGTGCGCGTTTAGTTTCGGTGCACCAACGCAGCAACAAAAACAAAAATGAAAATTGCAAAACGAAAACATTCCATAAAGCGCTCAGCGTCTGTTTTCCCTGTGCCTACCATAACAAGCAGGCTACAGTCACCAAAGGAAAACAGAAACAGTAGAGCGAAAACACAACGAAATAGGCAAGTGGAGCAAAAATATATGTAGCAGAGCCAGTTGCCAAGGACAAGAACTACCCCCCAAAAGGAAGGGCAAATGCGAAAAAGAGCCACTGAAAAAGATTTTTGACAAGCACACAAAAGAACTAATGGGGAGCAAGGGGCGCAATTAATGGCCATAGACGAGATACACGATGCCTCGCAAAGCAGCGCTTGCGCGCTGCTAGGCTCAACCTAAAAATAAAAAAAACTAGTTTCCTTTACAAAACCTTTTAGTTTCTCCAAGGTAGTGTATTAAAGCACTTCTTACAACCAATGCGTGCAGGACTCTTTGTCTGTGTTTAAGGGTCTTTTAAGAAAGCTGGTAGTTGTATAATTTGGTTAACATGAAAATGGGTTATCACCTTTGGCAGGAACTGTGGGTTAGTTCTGAGAACCACCATGTCACTGTGTGTTTGTAGGTAGGTTTCCTCTATTGTTAGTGCCTGCACTTCGCAGTCACATGGCTGCGCAGAGGAAGAGATTAGAGAAGCGGTCTTGAGCGCTAGTGATTTTTGATCTGTTTTGTGCATAGGTTCAAAGGGTTTTATCATTAACTGCTTTAGCACAGTATTTAAGTTTCACAACGATGCTAGAACGGATATTGGTGGAGTAATTCTTTTAGTTCCTTCTAGGACTCTCTTCACCACTGGGTTAGTGAAGACGTTGTTACAATAAGTGTCCCTGGTGTAGGCTACTATTGCTGCTAGGTGTACCTTTAAGGATGAATGTCAATCTGCTATCCAGCAGATAAAAGAATACGTTAAAGTTTCCTGTTTTTTTCTTGTCTCCATATTTATGTTATTTGTGCACCAGTGAGCGTATCTTTGCTGCACAGCATTTTTGTGTAGTAGCCTTTCTTGCTTCCTTAAGGATTTCCATTGTCCTGAGCAGTAGTTGGAGGTGTTCAAATTCTAAATATTCAGACGCCAGGCCACTAGACTGAGTGCTACTGAGTGCTGCTGACTCTGGTTGGTACACTCTCTCCTCCTGCATTGTTAGCAGATCCTGTGCTGCTTTGATTGCCCTCATTTGTCCTCCGGACATCTCTTGTAGGTTCATGTACCAGGTTTGTCTGGCTCATTGTGGTGCTATGAGGATGAGGGTGTCCCTGGTTGTCAGGCTTTCTCCAGTACCTTTGGTAAAAAGGAAATAGGAGGAAAGGAGCAAGCAAATTCCCCTGACCCGTTTATTGGCAAAGAATTCCCTTCTGATTGGTGGTGTTCAAACCCAGAGTCGAAGTGTTGGCATTTTGTGTTTTTTGTTTTTGCGAACAGGTCCATTTCTGGCCTCCCCCAGGCTCTGAATATTTTCTAAAGTACCTGTTTCAGTTCCTATTCATGGGAGCTGCATTCCTGTCTGCTTAGTCTATCCACCTCTGTTTTTTTCCCCCTGGTAATGTTTGTAATGTGATCTTCCTTGGCATTGCTCATTGTCCTATTTCTTTGGCTTTCTTGTGCAGGCCGAATGATTTTGTTCCTCCCCTTTTGTTGAGATAAAATGTTGCAGTGTTGTTGGTTTGTATTAGTACAGTTTAAACGGTCATGTGCGTTTGGAATGGCTTCCGAGCTAGGAAAACTGTTTTAATCTCTAGGTAGTTGATGTTTCTGCGCTTCCATGTTGTTCCACTGTCCCCACACCTTCAGGTTGCCTGTGTGTGATCCCCAACCCTTGTGGGATACATCTGCTCCGATGGTCACTGTTGGAGTTGGTGTCTTGAACGGTCTGTCATGTTCTTGCATTTCCACCACTGTGCTTCCTTGTGTACCTTTGCCGTGACAACCACTAGATCCTCCCAACTCCGGGTGGCGTGTGACCATTTGTTGCAGATTCATTCTTAGAAAGGTTGCATGTGTACTCCTGTCCTCACAATTGGACTGCCCCTTCTTGTATAGGTGAACTTCAGCGATCGCCTTTGCCCTCTTTGGACAGGGTATGCTCAGTCTTAGGCATGCTGCCACTGGGGCGAGGCACTTTGTGAACACTCGTGGCGAAGATTTTATGCCATTTATTCTGTTGATGTAAGGACTCATCGACCGTCTAGACGAACAGTGCATCTCCTGGAAAGGGTATGTTGATTATGGAGGCTTGTACCTCTGGCTTGAACCCTAACACTCGTAGCCAAGCAGGTCTCCTTAATGTCGTGACAGTGCACATCTGCCTGCTAGCCGTATCAGCAGCGTCCATGGTCAATTACAGACATGTGTTGGCTATGTTTCGCCCCTCTTGCATAAGTGTCTGGGCCATCTTCTTGTAGTCCTTCAAGGAGGTTTTGCAGAAGGGACTCCATCTCGTCCCATTGTTGGTGGCTAGACCTGTTTAACTGTGCGTTAGAGTGGCAATCCGCCACTGGGCTGCAGCCTCCTTCTCTATCTTTCTCCCCACCATGTCAAGACTCTTGCCCTCCTTTTCAAGTGATGGACCTGTGGAGGTGTGTGCATTGTTACTCTTTCTTGCAATACTTAGAAGAAAAAAAAAAACACAGGAGCGTTTCCCTGTATGTATTTCAGGTATTGAGGTAATCACACAGGAGGCACTGTTCCGTGGTGAGTGTGGTCAAACCTACACATACAATAGGGTCGTTTCCTGTTTTCTTTTTCTTTGTGTTTTTAGGTCGCGATCAAAGGGGGCATAACTGACTCCAGAGCCACACACAATCTGTGTAGGAGGCACCCCCCACCCCCCTCTTTTGATCGGTGAGAGGGCTAATGGTACCCTTCTCACGTCAATAAGTTCATGCACTCACCTCACATCACCATCACCCCTGGTCCTGATGAAACGCCAAGGATCTTACTGACCACCCAAGGCGTGAAACATGTCGACCTTAGCTTAGTTACCCAGATACATTACGTCTCTACTGGTAACTGTTAACCTACGGGTTTTTTACTTTACCAAGGGCACCTCTTTATTAAATAACTCCTCTGTGTTTGGTAACCCTTAGGTATTTTTAACTTACACTGCACGCACTACCTTCACTTCTCATTTGGTACTTATTTCCACATACCCACATGCACCCGTCGGCAGTTCTCTAAAAGATCTCCGCTAAAGAGACCCTTCGGGGGACCCATAGGGCATTGCACCGCCGGCCCTACGAAGAGCAACTGCCCGATGATGAAGCATGACATCCTTCGGGGTGTGTGAGGGCAACAAGAGACAACTTATGCCTCTCCCCACCTCAAGTACCAAGTCCCTGACCTAACTTCTCCCTTTTTCCCACCCCTGACCCTATTGTATGTGTAGGTTGTCCTTCGACCACACTCACCACGGAACAGTGCCTCCTGTGTGATTACCTCATTGACTTTTCGGAGCATAGGCACTGGACCATTAACTAGCTCCTAGTCCCCCTCTCTCCATTATAATTTAGTTTCAGGTATTGAGTACATGGCTTGTACTTTCTCTACTCAGGGGTTACCACCTTTACAGTGGCAGGTTCCCCAAATGTCTCCCTCCCTTGATCCAATATGCTGGGTATCATTGGAATGTACAGGTTCCTTTTTTTGGCTGCCATTAGGGTCTTGAGGAGAAAACAAGAGTCTCCCTTTTTTTCCTGCAACTGGACTCCATATGTTCCAGCCGCCCTTTTGATAAGGTTGTTTTACACCAGAGGTGTCCTCATTGAGTTCGTAGAACTCCTCTTGTTTTTCCTCATGTGGCTCTGGTGTTGCTGCAGTCTACAAGGCAGACTGGTCTTCCTCAGTGTCGAGGTACGATGATGGCTTGGGTGAGATTCAAAAATCCCTTAAGGAGTCAAACTTCTTTTTTCTTTTTAGGAGTACGGCAATTTCGGCTTTGAGTCTTCTTTACTTTTTACTCTACCTCTTGCGCCTTCTCTTCTACCTCGAGCTTCAGCAAAGATCTCTTCTTCGGCGTTGACTGTTCTGACTTCTCCACAGCCTTGTTTTTTTTCTCTTGCTTCCTCTTGAGCAGACTGAATAGACAGCTTCGACTGATTTTTTCCTGCATCAGTATCTCTTGCTCGGGACCCGTGCAGCTCCTTTGTTTTGGCAGACCTTCGGTCAACGATTGTTTCGCCACAGAGGGTCCCTTAAGGGACATGGTACGAGTGTTTAGGCTCAGGGCGTTTTGAGTGCTTTATTACCTTAGGTCTTTTCTCATCTGTGTTTTTTGCCTGTTTCTTTACACCTGCTTCTTCTCTGCATCAGTCGTGTATGTTTCAGCATTCAATCCTTTGCTATGTGCTGTCTTGGTTTACTCTATGTTGTTTTCGTCACTAGACAGGATGATATCCTTCTGGGGAACCGGAGTCCTCTGAGTGATTGAGATGGTGTAGTGATCCAGGCTCGGTCTTCGGCATGCCCCAAGCGTCTTAGTCACCAACACGGCGCAGGCCTTGCAGTCCTGGTCTCGATAGTCCTTCAGGAGACAAAGGTTGAAAACCTTGTAGGGATCCCTTTGCGCAAATTTGTGGTGGCTGCTGGGGCAGAATTTAAGGATAGTATTTTCCATGTCCCCTACCTGCATCATTCTCCCTGTAGGAAAGTGCCCCTTCTTGACATTCACCCCCACCTTCTGCCAGGCATGTGATGCAATTTTATCTGAAGTGCCCTGGGGTCCTGCTAACCAGGTCCCCAGTGCCAGTGATCTTTCTCTAAAACAAGATAACTGTTCAATTGCACCACAATTGTCAAGACCTTAAGCACTTCTTTAAGTCTCTAGTAAATGGTAACCCTGGCACCTAGAGCAATGGAACTAAAGAGGGACCCTAAGGGCTGCAGCATGTATTTTGCGCCCCCAAGGGTCCACCACCAAATTCACGCAGACTGCCATTGCACGCCACGTGAAATGGCACAAAGTGTGAAAACACATGGCACACACCCTGTGTGCCATACCCACATACACTGCATGCAACATATGTAAATCACCCCTACAGCAGACCTTATAGCCCTAAAGTAGGAGGCATTATATTGCATGTGAGGACATATCTGCATGAGCAGATATGCCCCTGTGCTGTCTAGTTCAACTACTAGATAGTACAAGTGAAAATGCAATTTTGTATCTTTCTTGTGTTAACTGTGGGGGTGCCAGAGTCGGTTTCCACAATTGCTTGAGAATCAAAGTGTCATGTTCGAGATTACCAACATCTAGACCCTAGTTAGGTTAGGGGTTGCTTGTGGTACTGGAAAGCTAGCTGAAAACATACCAACAGATACTGATTGGGCCAACATCCTATACTCTGACATTCGTGTGGGTCTAATACACAGTCCTGCTTTATTTGTAGGAACCGTATAACAAAATGTTTTGACATTGGGAGTTCTCAGCAGTGGCGAACAGATCTAGCCAGGGTAGGACCTAGTGGTCCAAGATGCCTATTGGTACCACTGTTAAGAGACGCCTTTTGTGACCCGCCAGCCAACACCTGCTCAGCTCATCCACTCAAGTGTGTTTTAGGATCCTGCCAGGTTGACCACCAGAATGATTGGCAGCTAGTCTAGCCATCTTCAAAGACCCACTGCCTCCTGGCACAGGAACCAGGAGTCTACTCTATCCTACCTATTGCAGTAGCACATCGCTATTGTATTCTCCATGAGGAATGCACCAGTCTCCCCTTGATGGTTGGCAGGAAGGCTTTCAGATCCAGACAAATTACATGAGATTGATATGGTGAAGGAACTCGGCAGCCTCTTATCTCCATCTCTCCCAGATGACCTCCTGTAAGAAAGTGGCTCTGTATATAATGTTCGCAAATAGGTATAGTGTGCACAGAGTCCACAGTCCCCAGAGGTTTGGCAGAGGCTAAAGTTAGATATAACCTTACTCTCTAAAGTGGTAGCTTGGTCGAGCAGTAAGGAAGTATCAGAGGACAGTGTAAAGCATTTGTTGTACACAGTCAGCAAATGGTCTCACACACTCAAAATGAACTCCAGGCCAATGGTTTGTATATAAAAAAAAATATGGTTGTTTTATTTTAGAACCAACAATAGGTATCAAAAAATATACTTTCTCAGAATGAGATGCTTTAGATAAATACTTTCAAAAGGCAATAGACAATAGATACAGTTGTTGCAATGGGCAACACAATTTCAAACACAATTATACATTGAGCTCAATGGGAATGTCGTAGTTAAATGCAATGGATTACTTTTTGGATTACTTTTCTTACCACAGGACTGGATCCTAGATTCAGTCCTGGGACATCTCCTGTAAACAGTTGAGTAAAAGGTTTTGGTTACAGTTATGATTTTTAAGGAATATTATTGTATTTTAAAAGTTGACACTAAGAAACTTTTTCACATAAAATCACCAATGTTATCCTATGGGAGGACATTCACTTAGCAGGTACGTAGGGTTATCTTTACTTTTTCTTACTCAGTGTAGGATCCTGGATCCAGCACTGGTGCATCTCCTGTAAACAGTTGAAAGAATACGTTTTTGTTATACAGGTGATTTTTACCGAATATTTGTAAGTTTGAAAAATTGACACTTGTAAGACTTTCTGGTGAAGACCATGCAATGTTAGTTATCCTATGGAGGAAAATCAAATTATAGGTAAGTACGGTTGTAATTACTTTTCAGGGTCAGTGCAGGGCACCAAGATCCAGCTCTGTGATCTCTCCTGATAACAGGTGAGTAAATTCGTTTTTGTAATTCGGCTGATTTTAGGTGAATATTTTAAAGTTTCAAAACTCGACACTTAGAAGAATTTCCAAGTGAAACCAGTCAATGTTACCCTATGGAAGAAAAGTGAGTTATCGGTTTTTGGGTAAGTACTCGACTGGCAGAGTTAAGGTTCTGGGCATAGACTCAGGGATCTCCCAGGGTCAGGTAGGTACAGTTGTAACACCCTCAGCGGCACAGGGGCAGCCAGGTGCAGAGAGAGTTAGGCCCAATGTTAGCCTATGACGGGCAGGGGGCCTTAGGTTGGTGGCTGCTGGCAAGCAGGCCACGCGGCTGTGGGAGCTGGGCTCCTGGTCACTTACTCAGGGCAAGTGGGGAAGTAGATTAGGATAGATGTTGCACTCCCAGGGGCACGCGGGCAGCTGGGTGCAGGGTGTTTTTGAGCCATCGGGCGCTCAATGGATTTCAATGGAGAAGCTCAGTGACGGACAAAGGCTGCAAGCTCGGGGATGAAGATTCTTCAGGTGTGACCACCACTTCGAGAGGTAAGTTGGGAAGCTGTAGGATAGGTAGGCACCCAGGAGTTGGGCACAGGAGGGCACCGGGTGCAGGGGTGCCTTTTGGCGTCTGGAAATCTTACCCTCTGCTGGTCGCGGTTGGAGGGGTCCCTGGTTCTGAGGCTGCAGGCGTCGTCAAGAGCGTCGAGGTGGGTCCTTGGGTGCTGGATTCGGGGTCACAGTAGCCGGGGCCAGGCTTGGCGGGTGCAGAGTGTGCAGGAGTCGCGGTTCCTGGTTGGCACCAGGGGCTTGTTACTTGCTTTGAGCAGAACCACTGCTCGTGGGAGTCCCAGTCTTTAAGAGTCACAAGGTAGGTAGGTCCTTCGGGGTTTTTGAGGTTGCTGGCCACTGGAAACGCCAGCGTTTAGCAGGACAAGGTTCGAGGGTAGACAGGACTGTAGGGCTGGGGTCAAATCAGTTGGTGTCTTCCTCTTGTTAGCAGCTGCACGGCAGGTCTTCTTGATCTTCTTGCTTGTTTCGGATTCGGGAACTGAGGAAGGAAGGTTCAGGGTGCCCCTAAATACTAAATTTAGGGGCGTTACAGGTAGGTAAAGGGCAGGGACCAATGGGTCTCTTCCCTGGGGTTGGTGCACCCCCTATCCTGCCACTCTCCAGTGGGAGGGTGCAGGAGTCTATTCCTGAATGGGCAGGGCTCCTCATCTTCAAGATGGCGAGAGCCTGGAGGTGTGCTTCACCTCGCCTTCCCAACCTGAGGGATGGGGTTGGGAAGAGGCTGGCACACCCCCTTTCCTCCCTTGGGGTTTCCCGCCAGTCTTCTCGCCAGAGTGGGGGTCAGAACCAGTGGTGGCCAGTTGCTGAGTACAGCAAGTGGCCTGTAGAAGCTCACAAAGGCGGCATGCCTTTGAAGCTTCCCCCACCCATCCTGGGGGAGGAGACCTAGCACCTCGCCCTGGATGTGCATTGCTGCAGGCCCAGGAGAGCAGATGGCTCTCTACCCAGAGGTCCAGCAACATGTCTGCTGTGTGGCAGCCTAGGCAGCCCCTCAGAAAGGACGTGGATTGTAGGTTAGGGGGCAACTCTAAGTTGCCCTCTGTCGTGCATTTTACATTAAATCCCACACTTGCATCAGTGTGGGTTTAATGTGCTGAGAAGTTTGATATCAAACTTCAGTCTTCAGTGCAGCCATCATGGTGCTGTGGAGTTCGTAATGTCGACCTCCCAGCACCATCTACTCTTAATGACAACACTGCACTTACAGGGCCCAGGAATGGACCTGGGCACTGTAGTGGTACAGGGCTCATGCACCTGTACCCTCACCACTGGCATAGTGCACCCAGCTAGAGGGGTGACTGAGGTATGTCAGGGCAGTGTGTGTGTGGGCATGGCACACAGGGATGTGTGCCATGTCGACTGTTTTGTTCTGCACCAAGACACTCAGGCAGCAAAGGCAGTGTGTGTGTGCCATGGTACAGGGCCTCTAAGGGTGGCACAATAAGTGCTGCAGCCCTTAGGGGCCTTCTCTGGTCACAGTGCCCTGGGTACCTATGGTACCATTTACAAGGGGCTGACATGTGGCCAGAGATGCCAATTGGGTTTTGGCTGTTAGGCAGTTTTTAGGGAAGGAACACAGGCCCTGGGTACCTGATTGGCAGGAGCCCAGGGCACACAAAGGAAAAGTGCATCAGTTATCAGGCAAAAAGTGTGGGGGGGGGGGGCTACTGCAACAGAAACCCACTTTCCTACACCTCCCACATCGCAGCAGTGACTTATTCGATGCAACCGTGAAGTCTAGGTGGGAAAGAGGCAATGGTCTTCTGTAGGTCAGGTTGGATGGAGTTCCTCTGCCACACAGAAGATACTGACCTGTCACCAGAGAGGCCTGGATAGAATGGGCTAGACAGTCCCGGTGCTGCACCAAATGAAACTTTTAAGGTTACCCTATATGGCCCGCATATACCATATGGCCTACGGGACAAGGAGAAGCCCAAGAAGCATCAGTACCACCCTCAACCAAAATTCAGGATCAAGCCAGAAATATTGGGTTCGTATCCTAAATGTTGTGGACTTGCTGTGGCAGTGGAAAGGCCCGAACCCCACGATGTTCAGGGTAGCCCCTATGAACAGAATCCTCTGTGCAGGTCTCAGATGTAACTTGGTTCACTGATGGAAAACCCCAAGGAGGTCAAGCAAGCAGCTGTCATCCAGAGGTGGTCTGAGACTGACTGCATCAAGCATGCCTTAAGCAGCCATTCATCAAGGGTTGGAAACATGTATCCCGACCTCAGAAGATGAGCTACTATCACTTTTGTGAGTACCTGAGTGATAAAGGTAATGTCTAAGGGCAGCGTGACAAATTTGAAATGTTCCGACACCACACTGAACGCAGGTAGTTTCTGTAAGACTACAGGATGAGTATAGGAAAATTAGCGTCCTGCAAGTCCAAGGACACCAACTGGTCCACAAGGTGTAGAGAGGACTCAACATTTTTTTGAGGCAGGACAAGTTCAATGGCCTGAGGAATCCATGGTCTTCAGCCCAAGTAAGTAGCACAAAAAGCACCACTCGTCCCACTTAAGATTTTGGTAGTCATTAAATAGCACCATTGGCCAGCTGGAGGGTGATTTCCTGCTCTAAGATTGAGGCATGAGCTGTCAAATTTGAATCCAGGTAATTTTAGGTTGGGAAAAAATGAAAGTTAGGGAATATAGCCACTGTGAACAAGCTGCATAAAGCTTCGATGTGATGGGTTTTCAGCTGTGGAGGAGAGATCTGCTTCTGCACCCTGATGGCTGACTGCGGGTCAGTCATTAGGTGCAGGAGCAGGCATTTCCTCCACTAGTCCCTCCAGCATTGTTACCTGCAACATCCCAGCCTTTATGCTTGTCCCATCCCTCCTGTGTGGTTGCATGCCCAGTTGTTACTTGCCCCGTCTCTCCTATGTTGTTGCTTGCCCTGTCTCCTCACAGCCCCACCCCTCGCCATGTACTCCTCTCCCATTATTGCATGCTCCTCTCCCTTTATTGCTTGCCCCTTTCCCATTATTGCTTATCCCCTACCCTCGGTCGTGCCAGGAGAAAAAAAAAAAAAAACACCAATGGCCGCATTATAGCACTTTTCTTTCTAACCTCCAACCAAGTTGCACAGCAGCCACACAACAAAGCGAAAAGACATTGACAAAGCCAATAGCTCTCGCATTGGCAAGACCTGTTGGTTTGCCAATAGTTGTTCTCTCTTGAGTAGACTCACAGGATTCCTGGGAGACCACACCGTAGGATATTACATGGTCCATAAATGCCAGATTCTTTAACTATAAAAATAAGCATCGTATTCTTCAGGCCCCAAGGTATGAATCTCTACCGAGCTTCTTTTCGCTGCTTTTATGAAAGCAGTCCAATGTCAAAGAAGCTTTGACACGGCTAGAAGATCTAGGGCTAAAGTTCATGCGAAAAGTTCTAGCGAACCTCCAGGCAATCACGGAAGGTGACATGCTACTTCTCAACTCCAGATGAAGTACAGGACTGGCTGGAGGAAGCATAGCGAGAAAAAGGGATGAGAGTTCAACCACAAGGAAGAGAACAGACTGTGTACTGGCAACCAAGGGAGAATTGCAATACACTACGAAGGACCTACAATAGAACTTGTATCAGTTGTTGCCCAGGTTTGCTTAGTTGGGGTGTGATGGCATAGAGGAAAGGGTTGCTACAGAAACACAAGACAAGGTAATAGAACAGAATCAATGTGCGCCTCTGACCCAACATGTGGATAATATAGCATATTGCCTTATGACGTTAAGTAAAAGGCGCCATATCGCTCTACCATCATGGTCTTTGAAGGGATCAAGTTAGGCCCTATTTGCACACTGATTATTAATGTTTGCCTAAAGTAACTGGCCAGCTGGGGAATCATGTTAACCCCATTTATCTAATTTAAGGTGGCTTGAAGTCAATGCCCCTACTTTTAAATTCTTGTTACTAAAATTGGGTGAACAGGCACTTTGTTGTTTGGGGGCTGTTGTAAGAGTGTCTGGGAAAGGGTAGGGGTTAAGATCAAAATGATAGCAGATAAGAAAAAATACTGCAGAGCCCTGTCCTTACCTAGGGTTAATATCCGGGGTTAGGAAGTGTTTGGTCCAGACACAATTGTGGATTTAAAAGCTAACGAGTCCCTTGTTTCCAAGAATGTTTTTCTTGTAACCTTTCAATAGACAGCGAAGCAACTGAAATTAGGACTTGTCAGTTTCTTTTTTACAACACAAACTAGTCTTGCTATTGAATCAAGGTAATCTTGTTGGAACTAAATGCCAATTCAAAGGTAGACCTTGCTTAGCCACACAGGGTACACAAGGGGCTGCAGAGATGTAACCATATACAATAGCAAATCCAGTTTGTAGTAACTAATAAATGAGTGGATACAGATAATATTTTGTGTTGGGTGTCATAGAAAACAGTGCCACATAAACCAACTGTGACAAATACATATGTACATACTGAATTCGCCCTCCACTCCACACCCACACCTAGCTATCTATATGACCTTTTATGTGATGACAGAAATTCTGGCTAGAGTGCTGGTAAACAGGCTTTTGACACTGGTTCATACACAAAATAAACAAATACCTGCATTACGGGGATGGAGTAATGTATAGCCATATAAAAACAATTTACAAAGGTCAAGGTAGCCAGAGAAAAATGGGAAACGATAAGGTGTGTTAAAAGAGATAATCAAAGGACGAATAACTTAACAGTATTTTTGCTGTATAACCTGTACTTAATAGGGAAAAAGTAAAATCACTATTCTTAATATCGAAATTTTTCTAATGTGCGATAGTCTGTCTAGTACTGCAGATCTAAAATACTCTATCAGGCAGCTCTCTCTCTATTCTCGGCACATGCCCGATAAGTGTTTTTCTCTTATGTAAAACAGTAATAAAACAAAATAGAATTGAAATACCCAGCTTGATGTCTGGTGCACCTCATGACTAGTGATGAAGGTCAGGGGAGGCGGAGGCAGTGAAGAGATCCACCAAGAGACCGTAAATTGAATCCAATGTTTTTAGGGACCAACAATGGGGGGTGGGGTGGGGGGTGAAGGGGGCAAGGAGGGCACAGAATTGCCTCTTCACTACAACAAAGTGTTGTCCGAAAATCTATAGGGAAAGGGATGATAGATTCTGACTAAGGTGCAAGAGAATAAACCTTTGTATGGATTCTAGTACTTTCATAAAGACAATGTTTGCCACTTGGTTTTAGCTATTTCAGAAGGGAGAATGGAAAGCCTTAAACAAGTTTGGTTGAGACGGACACTTAACTGTCCGTAAAACCAACTATTTTGTATTGAATCAAGTGTATCAGCCGCAGAGGATTGAAATGACTTTTTCCACCAAAAGGGATGAACATGTTACTTACCCGTGGTAACGATATATCTGTAAGAAACATAGGTTAGTTATAGATTCCTTACCTTAGAATATCCCCCAGGCGTCGGACAGGATCCAGAAAGTTTTACGTCAGCAGTACCCCTGCACGTTGGTAGGTGGCATTGGTCGACTCCGCGTCCGTCGGAGTTGCTGGGATGACGTCACGGAAGTTACTTAGACGCCGCCCTCACGCACGGACATCAGTTCTGTACACGACTTTCCACGCCAGGAACCCAGAGCCATGCAAGACACTGACCACTGGTGCACAAAACTAGGGCCCTGAAAGGATGTCCTTAACCCTAGAAATCAGTTCGCAGAACGGGGAGGATGGGTGGGGCAGTAAGGAATCTATACCTAACCTATGTTTTACAGATCTATCGTTACCGAAGGTAAGTAACTTGTTCATCTGAAAGAAACAGTTGGGTATAGATTCCTTACCTTAGAATAGATATCCCCGCAATACTAACCCTGGATGTGGGCCTGAAAACTAAGATCACACCAGAAAGTCCTGGAGAACAGAACGGCCGAAGAAGCCGTCTCTCCATACTTGGCTGTCCAGGCAGTAGTGTCTCGTAAACGTGTGCAACGATGCCCACGTAGCTGCCTCGCAGATGTCATTTAGGGGTACTCCCCTGTCCCAAAGCAGTAGTAGCTGCCGTCGCCCTGGTAGAATGAGCACGCAGCCCCACTGGAGGCTCCTTCTTAGCCAAGGAGTAACAGGCCTTGATGCACAGAAAGACCCACCTGGAGATGGCCCATTTGCGTACGGCCCGAACTTTCTTAGCACCCATGTAACCAACAAAGAGCTGGTCGTCCATCCGGAATGGTTTGGTGTGATCCAAATAGGAGAGCACATATTTTGGATCCAGACGGTGGAGCCTCTCGTCCTCTTTGAAGGATGCGGAAAGAATGTGGGCCGAGTGATGGTTTGGCAAATTTGAAAAGAAGTGACCAGCTTTGGAAGAAAGGAAAGTCGAGTTCTGAGGACAACCTTGTCTGGATGAACAGCCAGAAAGGGAGGCATGGAAGACAGAGCTTGTAGCTCACTCACCCTGCGTGCAGAGGGGATGGCCACCAGAAAAGCAGTTAAGCAGGTAAACACTAAGTTCAAGCCCCACTGAGGCATTACGAAGTGAACAGGAGAAAACAGATGAGTAATGCCCTTAAGAAATCTATTTACAACAGGGGACGTGAAAAGAGAAGGCTGAGACTTGGGGCCTATTTGAGTGTCGGGGGTGGCGCCGAGTATCTATTGTATAGTGATGGTGCTGGTGGACTCAGGTGGTGTTGGGGGGGGGGACGGGTGTTGGGAAGGGAGGGGGGTTTTTTCTTGACAAATGATGTATGAATAGCTCTTCAATGTTCCTGGTTATGTAAAAATATCAAGAGCTGTTGCTATTTACTATGTGGCAGATCCCCTGGTTCTACAGGGGCCTGCAGTCCTTGCCTTCTTGATTAATAAATAGAGTTGTTAAAATAAAAAAAGAAGAGAGAAGGCTGATCAGGAAGCTGGAGGAAGGCTGAATTGACCGAAAGCTAGCCCTTAAGAGTACCCAGAGCAGAGCCCTGCTGGGCCAAAGACAGAAGGAACAAAAGAACTTCAGAAAGGAGGGACAGAAAGGGGATTCACAGCCTTTGCTGTGTACCATGCCACAAATGTGTTCCACCAGCAGGCGTGTACCGTCTTAGTGGAGGGACGCCTTGCTGCTAAGATTACATCACAAACTTCAGGAGGCAAATCAAATGACGTCAACTGCCGCTGCTACATTTCCACGCAAGGAGGTGAAGACTGGACAGGTTTGGGTGGAGGACCGTCCCCTGCTTCTGCGACAGAAGATCCCCCCCCGAACTGGCAGTCCGATCAGAGGATCGATGGCCATGTAGAGCAGCTCGGGCTACCAGACTATTTGTGCCCAATCCGGAGCCACAAGAATGATTTGGGCCCGGTCGCGCTTGATCTTCAGCACTCTGGGCAGAAGTGGTATAGGCGGAAAGGCGTTTATAAGACCACAACTCCACTCGCCACGAAAAGCGTCACCTAGCGAGTGCAGCTTTGGAAATTCCAACGTGTAGAACTGCTGACATTGCGCGTTCTATTTGGTGGTGAATAGATCTAACAAAGGCTCTCCCCACTGCAGAAAGATACCTTGCACCACCTCAGAGTGAAGACTCCATTCGTGATCCATCATGTACCTGCGGATGAGTTAGTCCACCCTGGCGTTCAGTGAACCTGCCAGGTGTTGAACCACCAGCGATATGCCCTGATGTTCCAGCTATGTCCAGAGGCGCAGGGCCTCCTGACATAGGGTCCACGACCCCACCCCGCCCTGTTTGTTACAGTACCACATAGCGGTGGTGTTGTCTGTGAACACCTGCACTACTCGTCCCCGGACAGAGGGAAGGAATGCCTTTAGTGCAAGACGGATCGCCCAAAGCTCCAGAAGGTTGATGTGGAGCTCGGACTCAACCAGAGACCAGAGGCCTCTGATCCGTAGTCGGTATCCAGCCCACAGCGGATGGCAAACTTCGCTGCGTGTCTCTCCCCTCGGCGACTGCACAGCCCGGGCCTCCTCCAGGCACTGAGGCAGCACTTGCACCACTGCATCCCACACAGAGTGGGAATAACGGCCCAACAGACATGCAGAGTTAACCGACCGCAGTCCCAAACTGGAGGATGAAAACATCTTCCCAAGGTGGTCCAGCTTGCTGGATTCCCTACCAGGTGGAGCTGAAGGGGGGCGCCTTTGGACGTAGAGGCTTGGACCACCAAGCTCTCAGGGGTAGGGTGTTGGGAGAGGAAAGTGGGGTCACCCACGGCCGGGCTGTGGCGTCTGGCAACCATCCTATCCACAGGAACCCCTGTGTTGGGCCTGGACCAGGTGCCTAAAAGGATGTCCGTTAGGGCTTCATTTAACGGCAGCAGGGGCTCAGAAGAGCTCGCTGACGGCTGAAGCACCTCTGTCAGGAGGTTAGTCCTGCCTGCCACCGTAGGAAGCTCGCGGTGGAGAGCCTCGGCCGCCCTACGCAACACACCACTGTATATGACACTTCCTCCACCATAGCCACGTGCCTAGGTCTGGAGAGGTATCCAGACCACTGGCTTCCCCCAGTTCCTCTCTCCAGTCCGGCTCGTACTCCAGATGGTCTGTCAAAGGGTCACCAGACCGCTCCCAGTCTTCCTCACCCTCCTCTGGCTGCCAATCTGGCTGAAAATGGAAGGGTGGAACGCAGGGACAAAAGTACCCATCGGTGTCGGCAGACGCTGGTCCGGCTCAGTGTCCACATCGGGGTGGAAGCCGGCTGGGGGTGCAGCAGGCGACGGCTGAGGAGGTGGTGCCGGTGGAATCTGCACCGGTGGAGGTGTCACGAGGTCAACCAGCGCCGATCCGGATCCAGGCCTGGATCTAAGGGGGCTCTGCGGAGCAGAGGCTGTGCCGCCGGCATCAAAGGCCTGGGGCCCCCAGCTGAGTCTGTGGGGCCCAAAGGCGCACCTGCGGAGACGTTCTGCCCAAAGATGGCATGCATCCCGTCGTAAAATTTACGAAGCTGGGCAGGGGTCGCTCCCGGTCAGGGAGAGAAGGCCAGAGTCCACCCTGAAGGCTCCACACGCGGAGCCACAGCACCCGCACCCTGCGCCGCGTCAGCCGATGGGAAGTCTAAGAGCGACGCTGCTTCTTCGACTTCTTGTGTTTCGACTTAACTGACCCAGAGTGCGAAGACAGACGATGAGTGGTGGTGATGGCTGTAACAAAGTGGCTCTGTATATACTGTCCCCAAATAGGTACAGTGTGTACAGAGTCCCCAGAGGTTTGGTAGAGGCTAAAGTTAGATATAACCTTACTCTCTAAAGTTGTAGCTTGGTCGAGCAGTAAGGCAGTATCAGAGGACAGTGTAAAGCATTTGTTGTACACACTCAGTCAGCAAATGGTCTCATACACTCAAGAACTGAACTCTAGGCCAAAGGTTTGTATATAAAAATATATAGTTTTATTTTAGAACCAACAATGGTTATCAAAATATACTTTCTCAGAATGAGATGCTTTAGTTAAAGGCTTTTCAATAGGCAATAGACTTTTGAATGCAATGATTACATTTGTTGCAAAAGGCAACACAATTCAAAACACAATTATAACATTGAGCTCAATGGGACTTTAAGTAAATGCAATTTCAATTAAGTATGATTTTCTTACTCGGGGTTGGATCCTGGATTTAACCCTAGTGCATTTCATGTAAACAGTTGAAAGAAATCGTTTTTGCAACATAGGCGATTTTTTACTGAATATTTGTAAGTTTCAAAAATTTATGGCAAAAACCAGGCAATGTTATCCTATGGAGGAAAATCAAGTTATCGGTAAGTACGGTTGTAATTATTTTTCAGGGTCAGTGCTGGCCACCAAGATCCAGCACTTGGATCTCTCCTGATAGCAGGTGAGTAATTTCATTTTTGTTGATCGGCTGATTTTTCTGAGAATATTTTAGTTTCAAAACTCGACACTTAGAAGAAATTTCAAGTGAAACCAGTCAATGTTACCCTATGGAGAAAAAGTGAGTTATCGGCTTCTGGGTAAGTACTCGACTGGCAGAGTTAAGGTTCTGGGCATAGACTCCGGGGTTTCCCAGGGTCAGGTATGTACAGTTGTTACACCCTCAGCAGCACAGGGGCAGCCGGGTACAGAGAGAGTTAGGCCCAATGTTAGCCTATGGCGGGCAGGGGGCCTTTGGTTGGTGGCTGCTTGCAGGCAGGCCACACTGCTGTGGGAGCTGGGCTCCTGGTCACTCAATCAGTGCAAGTGGGGAAGAAAAATAGAACCGAGGGCGGCCCAGTGCAGGGTGCTTTTGAGCAGTCGGGCGCTCAATGGATTTCTATGGAGAAGCTCTAAGACGAACAAAGGCTGCAAGCTCTGGGACGAAGATTCTTCAGGTGCGACCATAACTTCGAGAGGTAAGTCGGGAAGCTGTAGGTTAGTTAGGCACCCATGAGCTGGGCACAGGGGGCCGCCGGGTGCAAGGGTGTCTTTTTGCGTTGGGAAATCTTACTCTCAGCTGGTCGCGGTTGGAGTGGTCCCTGGTTCTGAGGCTGCAGGAGTTGTCAGGAGCATCAATGTGGGTCCTTGGGTGCTGGATTCGGGGTCACAGTCGCCGGGGGGACGTCCTCGTGGTCTTTGTCCACTCCGGCACAGGCCAGGCTTGGCGGGTGCAGAGTGGGCAGGAGTCGCGGTTCCTGGTTGGCACCAGGGGCTTGTTATTTGCTTTGCACAGAACCACTGCTCGTGGGAGTCCCAGTCTTTTTAGAGTCACAAGGCAGTCTGGTCCTCCGGGGATTTTGAGGTTGCTGACCACTGGAGACAACAGGTTTTTGCAGGAGCAGGTTCTAGGGTCGACAGGCCTGTAGGGCTGGGGCCAAGTCAGTTGGTATCTTCCTCTTGTTAGCAGCTGCACTGCAGGTCTTCATTCTTCTTGTTCTTCTAGCTTGTTTCAGATTCGGGATCTGAGGAAGGAAGGTTCAGGATGCCCCTAAATACTAATTTAGGGGCGTTACAGTTAATTAAGGGTCCCGTCCCTGGGGTGGGTACACCCCCTATCCTGCCACTCTCGTATGGGAGGGGTGCAGTAGCCTAAACCTGATTGGGCAGGGCTCCCCATCCTCAAGATGGCGAGAGCCCGGAGTTGTGCTTCACCTCGCCTCCCCACCTGAGGGGTGGGGTTGGCAGCGGCTGGCACACCCCCTTTCCTCACTTGGGCTTTCCCGTCAGTCTTCCCGCCAGAGTGGGCGTCAGAACCGGTGGGGGCCAGTTGCTGAGTACAGCAAGTGGCCTGGAGAAGCTCACAAAGGCGGCATGCCTTTGAAGCTTCCCCTGCCCATCCTGGGCGAGGAGACCTAGCACCTCGCCCAGGATGTGCATTGTTGCAGGCCCAGGAGAGCGGATGGCTCTCTACCCAGGGGTCTAGCAACATGTCTGCTGGGTGGCAGCCTAGGCAGCTTTTCAGACAGGACGTGGATTGTAGGTTAGGTTTCAGGGGGCAACTCCAAGTTGCTCTGTCGTGCATCTTACAATAAATACCACACTGGCATCAGTGCGGGTTTAATGTGCTGAGAAGCTGGATATCAAACTTCTCAGTCTTCAGTACAACCATCATGGTGCTGTGGAGTTCGTGATTACGACCTCCCAGCAGCATATACTCTTAATGGCAGCACTGCACTTACAGTGCCCAGGAATGGACCTGGGTACTGTAGGGGTACAGGGCTCATGCACCTGTACCAACACCACTGGCATAGGGCACCCAGCTAGAGGGGTGACTGAGGTATGCCAGGTCAGTGTGTGTTGTGGGCATGGCACACAGGGATGTGTGCCATGTCGACTCAGTTTTGTTCTGCACCAAGACACTCAGCCTGCAAAGGCAGTGTGTGCTCCGGCAAAGACTCCAGGCCATGGTTCGGCAGTCGGAGCATGACTTGGGGTCATGGTCGCGCTCCAGGAAGTAGAGGCACACGTGTGGTGGATCAGTCACCGACATCAGTCGGGTACAGGAACCGCAGGCCATGAAACCGGGCATCCCTCGAGCACCAGGAGTCGATCGAAAACTCAAAAAAAAAAAAAAAAAAAAGGCGTCAAAAGTCACAAAAAACTCAGTCAAAAAGTGACTGGGGGTACTGCTCTCTCCAGATCTGCGTTTGCTGGTGCGGAAAAATAAAGAACTGACGTCAGCGCACGAGGGCGGTGTCTAAGTAACTTCCGCGATGTCATCCCGGCAACCACGACGCACACGACGGACACGGAGTCGACAGATCCCACCTACCGACGCTCAGGGATATTGTTGACTCAAAACTTTCCAGATCCAGTCTGACGCCTGGGAGATATTCTAAGGTCTGTAGCGGTTTCTTTCAGGTGCTCAACTACTCATACCTAAGCTCCAATTCTTTGAAAGTGGGTGCAGAACATGAGGTAATTCTTGGTGAGAAATGTGTACATATTTGTTCTCATGAAAACATGTTTCCCATTTAATTGCAGTAGCTCGAGTGCAAAGATAATCTTTAACAATACTATCCATTTTGTGGCATTGTATAAAAGACATTAGAAGTGTCATGCCAGACTTTGATAACATTCTTATACAGAGAGCAACAATGGTCTAATAATGCTATAAAGCCCAGGGCTGTTTTGCATAAAGTTATGCATTTCATATTAGTTTAATGTGCTATGTTAACAATAGGCACACAAATTTAACTACACATCTACCATTTGCACTATTGTCAGACAGGAACATACTTACTCCTCCATGGCCAAAGAACTCGCAATAGCAGCAATCACAGTATTTTCCTTCTTTCTGGTTTGTGGATGTTGAGGTGCTAGAACTGTGCTCCGAGCAGCTGTCATCATCTTGGCTTTCTTCTCCATCATACTGTTGATGGTCATATGCATTGCTATTCTCACAGCGATGGCCCTCACAATCGGGATCACTACATTTGCACAAACAAGATGTTATTAAAGTAACTACAGTTTCAGTCACTCTGACTTAAGTCCTACGTCTAAACATTTTACACCATGTGAAGTTAATGTTATCAGCAAAGGAAACGCTACAAACAAGAGAAGTGGATAACTTGCAAGCACCGAATTAGCCTGAATAGGATGGAGTAAACGCAGCTGAGCTATGTCTCACAGGACTAAAGTATGTTACATCACCAACATAAGTATTATGATCCTAGTGAAATACAAGACTGGAAGAATGGCAAAACTGCAATGAACTATATCAGCATAAAATGGTGCTGCCAGTACTAGTCACGTCTTGATTGTGAGTTGAATATAAAGGAAAGGTACCATAAGGTCCGCTAATTGTGTAAGACAAAAACAAGCAATATAAAACAGTGGGCTTCCACAGTGGAAATTT
Organism: Triturus cristatus; assembly: GCF_964204655.1. NCBI lineage: Eukaryota > Metazoa > Chordata > Amphibia > Caudata > Salamandridae > Triturus > Triturus cristatus. The sequence continues at coordinate 1,046,653,230 of NC_140582.1, forward strand.
ACTAATCAAGTTAAAACTAGCAAGTGACAATGAAACAGATTACTTACTTAAAACTCGGGTTCTCTAGCATTGCTATCTTTTATAGATTCACAAGATTGAATCATTCCCCGTAGTCAAAATGGGAATCCTCGTAACTTTAAAATGCAGTAAACAGTGTAAATAGGCCATCAGACGTGCAGGAGAATTTGATAAGAAGTACATCCGCATTATCTGTAACAACCCAAACTGCAACCAAAGACGTGACCAACGATGTTGACCTTTAAACTAGCTCAGATCATAGCTCAGTTTCATAGTGCAAGTGAGACAGCCAATGGGAAATCAGTTGCTTAGATAATGGACAACCACTGTATGGGTGGCTAAACAAAAAACTGATCTGAAGCACAAACTTTATTCTTGTCCATTTAGAACCAGACATCTGCGGAATTACAGGTTAAGTCGGATGAAAATGCAAAGGGATCCTGGGCATAAACTTAATCAGCTGTGTCCTTTGTAAAAATTATAAATGGCTCTTTTACGGTGAAAGCTTGCACCTCTCCTCAATGAGCTGAGATAAGACAGCAGCATAAAGAACAAGTTACTTACCTTCGGTAACGATGTATCTGTAAGGAACATTAGTTAGTTAGATTCCTCACCTTAGAATATCCCCAGGCGTCAGGCTGGATCCGGAAAGATTTTTGTAGCAATACCCCTTGCGCGTCGCTAGGCGTCGTCTGCGGCTCCGCGTCCGTCGTTGGCGTCGTGCACCGGAATGACGTCGGAGTACTTAGACGCCGCCCTCGCGTGCTGACGTCAGTTCTTGTACATAGCTTTCCGCGCCAGGAACGCAGAGCCATACAAGAGACCGACACTGGTGCCAAAAAGTCTAGGGCCCTGAACAGGATGACCTTAACCCTAGATGTCGGTTCGCAGAGCGGGGAGGATGGGTGGGTCGGTGAGGAATCTAACTAACTAATGTTTCTTACAGATACATCGTTACCGAAGGTAAGTAACTTGTTCATCTGAAAGAAACACGTTAGTTAAGATTCCTCACCTTAGAATAGATACCCCAGCAATACCAACCCCGGTGGAGGGTCTGCGAACCAAGATCACACCAGAAAGTCCTGGAGAACAGAACGGCCAAAGAAGCCATATCTCCGGACTTGGTTGGCCAGGCAATAGGGCTTGGCGAACGTGTGCAGTGAGGCCCACGACGCCGCCTGACAGATGTCCTGCAAGGGAACTCCCCGTCCCAGGGCAGTAGTCGCTGCCGTGGCCCAGGTGGAATGGGCTCTCAGCCCAACAGGAGGGTCCTTTTTCGCCAAGGAGTAACAAACCTTTATACACAAGACGACCCACCGTGAGATGGTCCGTTTGTGTACGGCTCTCCCCTTCTTAGCAGCTACGTATCCGACAAAAAGTTGGTCGTCCACCCGGAACTGTCTGGTGCGGTCCTAATAAAAGGACAGCGCACGTTTGGGGTCCAGACGGTGGAGCCTCTCTTCCTCTTTCGAAGGATGCGGAGGCGGAAAGAAGGTGGGCAAAGTGACCGATTGCCCGATGTGAAAGGGGGTCACCACTTTCGGAAGAAAAGAAGGACGAGTCCGGAGGACAACCTTGTCCGGATGAACAGAAAGAAAGGGAGGATTAGATGACAGAGCCTGGAGCTCACTCACCCGTCTAGCCGAGGTGATAACCACCAGGAAAGCAGTCTTAAGAGTCAGAAGACGAAGTGGACAATTGTGAAGGGGCTCAAAGGGAGCACACATCAGAAAGGTCAAGACAAGATTCAAATCCCACTGAGGCATTACGAAGGGGACAGGAGGAAACATGTGAGTAATGCATTTAGGAAAAGGCGAAACAGGGGACTTGAAAAGAGAAGGCTGATCAGGAAGCCGTAAGAAAGCAGAGATTGCAGAAAGATAACCTTTCAAGGTGCCCAGAGCAGAGCCCTGCTGGGCCAAAGAAAGAAGAAAGAGGAGAACCTCAGAAAGAGGGGCGGAAAGGGGATTCTCAGCCTTTGCTGTGCACCATGCCACAAATTTGTTCCACCTGCAGGCGTATACTGATTTTGTGGAGGGACGCCTGGCTGCCAGAATCACATCATAGACTTCAGGAGGCAAGTCAAATGGCATCAACTGTCGCCGCTCAATCTCCACGCATAGAGGTTGAGACTGGACAGGTTCGGGTGGAGGACCGTCCCCTGCTGCTGCGACAGAAGGTCCTCCTGAAGAGGCAGACGTATCGGAGGATCGATTGACATACTGAGCAGCTCGGGAAACCAGTACCTTCGTGCCCAATCCGGAGCCACTAAGATGACTTGGGCCCGGTCGCGCCTAATCTTCTTCAGCACTCTGGGCAGAAGTGGTATAGGCGGAAAGGCGTACAACAGACCGCAACTCCACTCGCAAGCGAGTGCCGCCTTGGAAATTCCAACGCGCAGAACTGCTGATATTGCGCGTTCTCTTCGGTGGCGAATAGATCTAACCAAGGCTCTCCCCACTACAGAAAGAGACCTTGGGCCACGTCCGAGTTCAGACGCCATTCGTGATCCATCATGCACCGGCGGCTGAGTTTGTCTGCTCTGGCGTTCAGAGAGCCCGCCAGATGTTGAACCACCAGGATGATGCCATGGTGTTCCAGCCATGTCCAGAGGCGCAGAGCCTCCTGACAAAGGGTCTACGACCCCAACCCGCCCTGTTTGTTGCAATACCACATGGCGATGGTGTTGTCCGTGAACACCTGCACGACACTTCCCCGGACAGAGGGAAGGAAGGCTTTCAGTGCAAGCCGGATCGCTCTCAGCTCCAACAAGTTGATATGGAGTTGAGACTCCGCCGGAGACCAGAGGCCTCTGATCTCCGCCTCTCCCATATGGCCCCCCCATCCCAGGAGGGACGCGTCCGTCACTACTACGTGCTCCGGTTGGGGTAGGGAGAGGCATCTGCCCCTGACCCAATCGCGGTCTGTGAGCCACCACTGCAACTGTTTCGCAGTGCCCTCCGAGATCAAGACATCGTCGGACAGGTTGCCTCGATGCTGGGCCCACTGAAACTTCAGGTGCCACTGCAGAGCCCGCATTCGCCACCTGGCGTAACGCACCAACAGGATGCAGGAGGCCATCAGCCCCAGAAGCCGCAGCACTAACCTGACCGAAACCCAAGATAGAGGCCGAAAGATGGGAATCAGAGCCTGAATATCCCGGACCCGCTGTTCCGGAGGATAAGCCCGGAACTGCGCCGTAACGAGAATCGCTCCGATGAAGAGGAGCCTCTGGGAGGGACTCAGGTGCGACATCGGCACGTTGATGGAGAACCCCAGCAAATGCAGAGGTCGGCCGTAGTCTGGAGGTGGGAGACGACTTGCTGGGGCAAGCCCGCCTTCAACAGCCAGTCGTCGAGATAGGGGAAGACTGGAACCCCTGATCTGCGCAGATGAGCTGCGACCACCGCCATCACTTTCGTGAACACACGAGGGGCATTGGTGAGGCCGAAGGGGAGCACGGTGAACTGAAAGTGCTCCTGACCCACCGTGAACCGCAGGTAATGCCGGTGGGCCGGCAGGACGGGAATGTGAAAATAGGCGTCCTGCAAGTCCAACGCTACCATCCAGTCTCCAGGGTCGAGGGCAGCCAGAACCTGAGCTAAAGTTAGCATCTTGAACCGTGCCTTCCGGAGGAAGGCGTTGACGCTCCTGAGGTCCAAGATAGGGCGTAGGCCCCCTTTGCCCTTCTTGGCCTACTTCTGGACCAGGAACGCGCTCGACGGCCTCTTTGGCCAAGAGGGCCGTAACTTCCTCCCGCAGAAGATTCAAGTGATCCTCCTATATACGGTGGCATGGCTGGAGGGGTCGTCTCGAAGGGGAGGGAGTAGCCCCTTCGGACGATTTGCAGCACCCACCTGTCCGAAGTGATGGATCGCCAGTGGAGCAGGTGATGGCGAACTCTGCCGCCCACCGGCGTGGAATGGACCTGAAAGCTTGGACTAGGAGGGCTTTGAGGCGGATGCTGCCGGGGTGGATGTGGACTGACCGGCACGTTGTCCTCCAGTACCGCCACGGCGGAATCCACGTCGGTGTGTAGGTTGGTTCTGCGGCCGGTGGCTAGGCGGATGTGAGGAGGCGCCCCTTCCTTGGCCACGAAAGGGGTGAAAGGTGGAAGTTTGCGGCCGTGGGGCCGAGAGACCCAAGGACTTGGCCATACCCCGGGTCCTTAACACGAGCCAGCGTACTATCCGCCTTCTCACCAAAAAGGCGAGTGCCATCAAAGGGCATATCCATGAGGGTACTCTGGACATCCCCCGAAAAAGACGTGGACCGCAGCCAGGCGTGGCGCCTGATCGCCACCGTGGTGGAAATCACGCTACCCAGCGAGTCCGTGGTGTCTAGTCCACACCGTATGGCATGTCGTGCTGTATCTCGCCCGTCAGCAAGCGCCTGGGAGAGATGAGTCCGGGCCTACTCCGGACACAGGGGCAGCACGTCCTCCACCGTATCCCACAGAGAGTGGGAGAAACGGTCCAAGAGGCAAGTGGTGTTCAAAGACCGCAGGCCCAAACTCAGGGAAGAGAACAGCTTCTTTCCGAACTGTTCCAGCCTCTTGGATTCCGGATCCAGAGGGGCGGACGGGAAGGAGAATTGGGAAGTGGAGGCCTGGATAACCAGACTCTCGGGGTGGGGTGTTGGGACAGGAAACTGGGGTCGCCCGGAGCAGGACGGTGGCGCCGGGCCACGTTCCGATCCACAGGAGGAACTGTGGAGGGCTTGGACCAAGTGCCCTGCAGAACGTCTATGAGGGCCTCATTGAACTGCAGCAGAGGCTCTGTGGAGCTTGCTGACGGTTGAAGCACCTCTGTGAGGACGTTAGTCCTCACGGCCACAGCAGGCAACTCGAGCCCCAGGGCTTCGGCCGCCTTGCGCAGCACCACTGAAAAAGCTGCACCTTCCTCTGAGGCCATAGTCGGAGGAGAGATGAAACCAGCGTCCGGAGAAGTGTCCAGACCACTGGCATCCCCCAGTTAGTCTGCCCAGTCCTGTGAAAGTTGGCCCTGTATGGCCATAGGGTCCTCAGACCCCTCCCAGTCGCCCCCGTCATCCGATTCCTGATAAACAGGAGGAATGATCGGAGCCGGGCAGTAGATGAAACGCTCATCCATCGGCGTCTGGTGCGGCGTCAAGCAGCGCTGCGCCGGGCCCGGACAGGGGCTAAACCAGGGAACGGCGTCATCCGGAGACGGCGTCGGAGGCAGAACCGGTGTCGGCAGAGGAGGCGTCGTGAGGTCGACCGGCGCCGGCAGAGATCCAGGCCTGGATCCCTCGGGGACCTGCAGCGTCGGGACTGAAGTCGTCGACGGGGCCGGAGACGCCGGCACGCGAGTTCGCCCTGTCGAGCCCGCGGGGCCCAAATGCGCGCCGGCAGGCATCGACGGTGGAGCCAGGCCCCTCATGGCCGAGAGGAAGGCACTGACCTTCACCGGAGTCGCGTCAGTCCCAGGGACCAGCGGGTATGGAGACGTACGCGGCTCCTGCGGCTCCGACGGCCCTGACCCTCGGCCGAGTCGCGCGACTGGCGAGGGGAGTTCTGAAGAGCGATGTCGCCTCTTGGACTTCTTAGATCGCTTCGACTTACCCGAAGACTTCGAGCCCGATGAGCGATGATGGTGACTGCGGCTCCGCGACCGGTCCTTGGACCTCCTCCTGGACCGGGACCGTGAGCGGCACGGAGCAGAGTGCCGAAGCTCGAGAAGCTTACGGGACCGCTCCCGCCTAGCCTTCGAGGTCAAGGCCTGACAATCGGGGCACGACTCCGCATCATGGTCGGCCCCCAGGCAGTAAAGGCACCGGCGATGGTGGTCCGTCACCGACATCAGTCGATGACAGGAGTCACAGGTTTTAAACCCAGGCATCCTACCGGCACCAGAGTCGACAGAAGACCAAAAAGAGTCAAAAAAGTTTAGCCAAAAATTGACTAAGGGGTAAGCTCTTCCCGGATCGGTGCTCTCTGGCGCGAAAAAAAGAATAACTGATGTCAGCACGCGAGGGCGGTGTCTAAGTACTCCGACGACGTCATTCCGGCGCACGACGCCAACGAACGGACGCAGAGCCGCAGACGATGAGGGGTATTGCTACAAAAATCTTTCCGGTTACAGCCTGACGCCTGGGGATATTCTAAGGTGAGGATTCTAACTAACGTGTTTCTTTCAGAAGTTCAAGATGCTCAGTTTGGCTCCGGTCTTGTCTGCTCCAGATCCACAAGACTGGATGGTAGCTCTGGATTGCAGGGTGTGTATTTCCACATCCCAGTCCTGCGGGCTCACCGGCGTTACGTGCGGTTCACGGTAGGCCATGAGCACTTTCAGTTCACCGTGCTCCCTTTCGGCCTTGCCAGCGCCCCTCGGGTGTTCACGAAAGGGATGGCGGTGGTCACAGCTCATCTGCACAGATCAGGGGTTTCAGTCTCCCCCCCTATCTCGACGACTGGTTTTTGAAGGCGGGCTCGCCCCGGACAGTCGTAGCCCACCTCCAGACTACGGCCGACCTCTTGCATTCGCTGGGATTCTCCAGAAATGTGCCGAAGTCGCACCCGATTCCCTCTCAGAAGCTCCTCTTCATCGGAGCGGTTTTTGACACAGCGCAGTTTCGGGCTTATCCTCCCGAACAGTGAGTCAAGGATATTCGTGCTCTGATCCTGATCTTTCAGCCCTTGTCCCAGGTTTCAGTCAGGGTGACCCTGAGGCTGCTGAGCCTCATGACCTCCTGCATCCTGCTGATCAATCATGCCAGATGGCATATGCGGGCTCTGCAGTGGGACCTGAAGTTCCAGTGGGCGCAGCCTCAGGGGAACCTGTCCGATCACGTTCAGATCGCGGCGGGCACTGCAAGACAGTTGCAGTAGTGGCTCACGGACCGGCATTGGGTCGACGGCAGATTCCTCTCCCTTCCCCAACCGAAGTTCACATTGGTGACGGATGCGTCCCTCCTAGGATGGGGCAGCCACATGGGAGAGGCGGAGATCAGAGGCCTCTGGTCTCCAGCGGAGTCCAAGCTCCATATCAACCTTTTGGAGCTCCGGGCGATCAGGCTTGCACTGAAGGCATTCCTTCCCTCTGTCCGGGGAAGTGTAGTGCAGGTGTTCATGGACAAAACCACCCCCATGTGGTATTGCAACAAACAGGGCAGGGTGGGGTCGTGGACCCTTTGTCAGGAGGCTCTGCACCTCTGGACATGGCTGAAACATCAGGGCATCACCCTGGTGGTTCAACACCTAGCGGGCTCTCTGAACACCAGGGCGGACGAACTCAGCCGCCGGTGCATGATGGATCACCAATGGTGTCTGAACTCTGACGTGGCGCAAGGTCTCTTTCAGCAATGTGGAGAGCCTTGGTTAGATCTATTCGCCACCGAAGAGAACGCGAGGTTCAGACAACCAAACTGACTTCAGGAGCCAGATCGCAAGGTTCAATTGTTTGGGATCTGGGTGTTTGATTTCTCCATAGCTCTGTGCGAGGAGACGGAGTTAAATGTAATTTTTGATGCGGTACCAGAGAGAGTTCCAAAAGGGTTGTGAACCAGGGTCGATATGCCCATGTTGGGGCTACTAGGATTAGTGTGAGATGTTTGCCTGAGTATCCGAACCACTTATGGAATGAGTGGGCTAGGCAGAAAAGCGTAAGCAAATATCCCAGACCAGTTCATCCATAGGGCATTGCCTTTGGATACCGTTTGTGGATATCTGGAGGCGAAGCTTTGGCATTTTGCGTTTTGGGGTGTTGCAAACAGATCTATGTGAGGGACTCCCCAAGCTTGGAAGTATGGGTGTTGGACTTGAGGGTTAAGTTCCCATTTGTGTATTTGATACCGCTGCCTGCTGAAGAGTCCGCAATCTGGTTGTTGACTTCTGAGAGGTGTTACGCTAGTAGATAGATATTGTGGTGAAAAGCCCACCTCCAGATGGCTAAGTAGGACAGTTGGAGAGAGTATGTTCCTCCCTGTTTCTGTATGTAATACGTAGCTGTCATGCCGGTTCGCACCAAGACAGCTTTGCCAGACAGGTGATGTTGAAAGGCTTTGAGAGCTAGAAAGATTCCCATCAGCTCTAAATGATTGATGTGGAGCACCCTTTGCTGGTGGCTTCACAGACATTGCACTGTGTGTTGTTGAAGATGAACTCTCCAGCCAGTTAGGGATGCGCCCGCTTTGAATACTGTCTGTGGAACAGGGGCGTGGCCAAGCCGGCGACAAACATGGCTGCCTGGCTCTGAAGCTCCGTTGAACTTTCTGGCCCACTGGCACATTCCCACACTTAATGCATTTACTGTGTCCCAAATCTTGCTGCATGCTGCGGCGGAAGCTCTGCTGAATCCACCAAGCTGACTTCGATCCCGCTGGGTGCCCGCATTCACAGTCGCCGACGTGAGCCGACTGTTGGACCACGCCCCGGCATGAGCTGCGTACCCGGTCTCTCTCCTGGCGGGCGGGGCGCAGAAACTACCTGAAGCTACGGATGCTGTTGGGGCCTGTGACTCGCGTCAACAGCGGACAAGGTGAGAGGCGCTTCACCACTGCTGAGTTACGCGCTCAACCTCGATCGACGTCTGCCTCCCTGTGAGACGCGCCATCTGCCGTGACCGGGCCCAAGTCTGGAGGGCCGGCCGAGACACACTGTCCTGACAGCCGGTCCGGTGGAGATCGGGGCCGCGGCACGCTGGGCTTCAGACTACTCATCCTACTGCAGCGAGACTCCCGCAGCCCGTCTTCTACACCGCATCGGCCTGAAGGCACCGCTTAGGAGGCCTGAAATGTGTTGTGCCTCGATGTATTGTGGCAACTAGAAGGACTATTTACACCGCCATTGGGGACTGCTGCCTCCGCGAGGGCAGTCCCCTCTACTACAGTGGAACACCATGGATCATTGCCCTCCACTGATTTGCCGTGTCTAGCGGCTAGCCACGCCCCACGTCGCTAAGGAACTCCCTTCAAATAATTACTGCCCTCAAGGCTATTGCCCGCGTTGCCTGCTGTTCTTTCATAAGACTAGATAGCTCTCCTGCCTGCGCCCTGATCTCAGACGTCACATCCCGCTCAGCGGTTCTGGGGTCCTGCTTTACCGTACATTTCCTTCTTAAGTGCCATTTGAGAAACTGGTTGCAACAGCTCCACAACAGGACCCTATCATGATGGAATCTGCACAACAAGTGGGGCAAGAAGATACCTTATCCGACACGGCAGCCTCCCTGCTTCGAGAGATACGCGCAGGCTTTAAGGTATTGGACACTCGCTTTGATTTACTTGACAAAACCATTTCGAATCTGGGTGCCAAGATCCAAGTGCACGACAGGCGGCTTGATGTGGCTGAAGCACGCATCATCGATATTGAGGATGGGACTGCGCGATCCGCCAAGCGTCTAGAAAGGGTCGAACGTATTTTGAAGAATGAGGACCTCTAAGCCCGCAACCACCACAACAATCTACGCATTCTTGGCGTTCCAGAGGCGACCCCCACGGGCCGCATGGATCTCTTTGTGGAAACCTTGTAAAGTGATTTATTTGGCAGAGATTCCTTCACCGCTGGTTTTGTCATAGAGAGGGCGCACAGGTCGTTAGGACCTCGCCCCAATCCAGGCCTTCCTCCCAGACCCATTTTGGCACGTGTGCTGAACTTTCGGGACCGGGACACGGCACTCCGATTGGCTGGAGATAAAGGGGACATCGACTGGCAGGGCGCAAAACTGTCCTTCTACCCAGATTTTACGGCCATGGTGCAGGACGCACGGTGTAAATTCAATGGAGTCAAGGCTGCTCTACGAAACTTGGGACTACAGTATGGCATGTTGTACCCTGCAAGATGGCAGAGCTCGGATCTTCGATAACCCGACAGAGGCGCAGGCGTTTTGAGGTGTCTATAAACAGAACAATCTTCCCTCCAACAGGGTGAGATCTGGTCCCCCCCCCGCAGTGGATCTGACGCAAGCGCTGAACTGTTTGAGTGTGGGCACAGGTTGACTCTGCGTCTAATCTTCTGGGACTAATTTCACTGTGCTTCTAGGAATGTGCTTTCTGATCTCCTTCCATTGACATTGCATTTAGCTGGTTGCTCACCGGGGCGTTGCCGCCCCTCATGGTGTATCCTTTGAGAATGGTTTGGTTAACCATGGGGTACTGTTATTTGAGATTTTCATTTTGTTGTGCAACGATTTGGTGCTTTACGTTATTCTTTTTGCTGGGATTGGCCGAGTCCCTGACGGGGTGCGGCTGGGCAGGGGGTGGCGGGGGGTGCTTAATTTCAAACGTTTTGTCTCAAGGGACATCTTTGGTTGTTCACTGTTAATGCTATTTGTTAATTGTCACCACATCGCACAGTTGGATTTGCTCTCCCGGATAGATGGCCAGAATTGGTAACATAGAGGGTCCCTCAGACCTCTCCCTAATCTCATGGAATGTACGAGGCCTTAATGATAACAGAAAGCGTAGACAGGTGCTTCATTATCTGGTACGACAATGTAGATGTCACTTACTTACAGGAGACCCACCTTCTCAAAACAGACCAGGCACACTTGGGATCCAGCTGGGGGGCACACAGATATTTTGCTAATTACAGTAACTATGCGAGGGAAACTGCCATTTTAATACACAAGAGTCACCTTCCGTTTTGGTTCCATGCTTAGTGATTAAGAGGGACGATACCTAGCGGTTTCCGGACTCTGCTTGGCAGGAACGTTACACTGCTTTGTGTCTATGCACTCAACACAGATGCCCCCGACTTTGTTCATTCCCTTCACACACGCCTCATGCAGCTGCAGTCGCAAACACGGATCATGGGTGGAGATTTTAACCTATTACTCAACCCTGACAGACTGTACTTCCAGGTCTTCAGACGTTAAACCGCGCTCCCGCAGAGCACTTCATGAGCTATGTGATGGGTCCGAGTTGATAGGTATTTCGCGCTAACGTAACCCAAACACCACAGAATATACCCACTATTCAGGCCAGCACAACACCTGGACGAGGACTGATTGGCTACTCTTCCCCGATATTTATGGTTGGTGCATGTAGGAGAGTGGCATCGACTGCATAGTTGCCCCCAACTTTTTGCTGATGTTTTGACTGTTTTATGACTCTAGCCAGGCTGTGGCCCTGCTATCCAGGACCCCAGCCTATCTGCTTCCTCTCAAACGATGTGAGTACCCTAGGTACAAACCAATTGGATACTGAGGATGCCCTGACAGTCCCTTGTAGATGGTACCGTAGATACCCAGGGCATGGGTCCCTCAGTAGGCCTACCAGGGCTGCAGCACTTATTGTGCCACCCTGGGACAGCCATACAAACTGACACCACCAGACCACTACTGTAGTCTGGGTAAGGTGGTGCTAGCACCCCTTACAGGAATATAGGTACCCTATATCCCACCCCATTACAACACATACTCTCATAGGTCACCCCTATAGCAGGCCTTCCTAATCCTACAAGGCAGGGTGCTGAGGTATGTGTGAGGGGGGACCCCTACCTGAGTAGGGCCTCTCTGCAGCCTTCGTAAAATCATTGCTGGGTTGTTTGTAGTGTAGCCATACCATAAACTCTTAACCGCATTATAAGTCTATCGCGATAGCGTGATAACTTGAGAATGGCTACACAGAACCATATCGTGTTTGGTGTCAAACATGTAGGAATCCTACCCCCAGTCCAGCCATGGGCATGAGGGCACAATTCCCCCCTGCTAGAGGGGCGATATGGGAAAAGCGGCAGAATTTGGACACCAATTTAAAAGTGCACACGTAGTACAAAATGGCTACTACCCGCCACCCACACGACTCTGGCTGGCTGTTGCTGGGGAAAATCCCAGCCTCGCCAGCTGGACAATAGGGCTCCTGTGGCAGGGAGGTGCTAGCACCTCCCCAGACAGGGTATGTGGATTGGAACTGGGTGGGTGCACCATATGTTGCCTTTCAGAGTTGCACGTTGGCTGCTACAGCGCCTACATTCTGCATACACCGCCTGGAACCAGTTCAGGGACATCCTGCCCATCACCCAGGCGGGAAACACACAAAGGGGAGTGGGTGTAGCCACCCTTTCCCGCCTCAACTCTCATTGGTAGGCTCTGATCTGGATCCTCCCCTGATCTTGGGGATGAAGGTGAAGTAACCTTGAGGTGGGTTTCCTAAGCATCCCAGAGGCCAGTGAGTGTGCACAGCAAGTCTGAGCACCGTGGACCACGTGGGTGCCGAGATTCCCAATACCCCAGGACACCGGCCACCTCTTGCATAGCACACGACCCTGACCAGTGGGGAAGTTGTGCTTTGGCCCATGTTTGAGCCAACCACCAAGCAGCAATTGTGCCAAAGATCAGCGCTCTAGCCCACTCCGGTGGCCCGTGGGCTCCCTTTTACGCACTCCATTTTGCTGCCTTCCGCGGTCCCTTGTCTCTCGACTTGTGGGCCCTAGCGGAGGACAATCTTGACTTCCAAGAGTTCCCCTTGTGGGTCTGCACCAGTAGCTGATTTGTTAATCTTGTGTGGGTTGCGGTTGCCAAGGCTTAGTGGATCCAATCCGGATACTAACACCGCAGCGACCCTCATCCGACGTGGGACAGTCGCCCTCCCGAAGCTGGCCTTCCTTGAAGCCTCCCGGAGCCCGTGGCTACAGATCCAAGCTACACCTCTTTCCACTTGAAGCACCAGACATTGAAGAGCTCTTTCCTTTGAGCTCCCTGGTCACTGTGCCGTGACCCAGACTCTGTCCCCTCTGCTTTCAGGTTCTTCTCTACAAGATCTACAACTTCAATCTTCACGGCATCATCAACGCTTTTGGCTAGCAGCAGTTTTGCACATTTTCCCATTGGAAATCAGCCCGCGACCCGACATCGAAAACGACCTATGCACCCGGCTTCCCTGGGGCAGGTAACAGTGGTACCTCGGTACTCCCGTGGTAGTGGGCTCCTCAAAAGCTTAAGTCTAAAGTTTTAACTTTGCACTCCTGCTAGAAGTGTCTTTAATCTGTTTAAATCAAACCGCAACATTCTCCATAGGCTTTAATAGAGATGCCGATAGCAGCTATTTCCACTGAACGCGCCTCCCGTGGGTCCCCTTCCTCATAACCTGGGGTGGATTCTTAAGGGGCCAGCGATCCTAAATGTCCTAGGCATTGTCTGTAGAATTGTTGTGGTTCTTATACCACTTTAATATATGGTTTGGTTCCCCCATGGGGCCCTATGATTCCAGTGCTATTTATTGTATCTATCAATGCTTGTTTGAATTGTAATTTTGCCTCAGCCTCATAAAAAGACTTGTGGGATTCTGTCTAGAATAAATACATATATTTTATATATATTCCTGTGTGGACTACTCTTTCATTTGGTCATTCAAGAGGTTATCTATGGTAAAACAATAAGCGTAACACTCCTTCAAGACTTAGCCTGAAGGCTGCTCTCCACAGCTAATACTAGGATAGCTTTCTTTAAAGGTTGTCTTAAACCTATCATCAATAAGAGTCGAATTGGACTGGTGCAAGGTGTCCCCTATAACTAGGAGACAGCATATGCCAGGCCAACTTCTCACAGTGCACATCAGTCGGGACCCTCCATAGGACTTATTCAGACCACTCCCCAGTGACACTACAACTTAGGGTACCGCGCCCAGAGGGCTTTGAACGTCAGTGGTGTTTCCCCAGTCGTGCTTTACATGACGAGGTGTTCAAAGAAGAAATACGGGATGCCATAGAGGAATATTTTACTATAACACTGGTTCGGTGGACACATGGGCGGTTTTGTGGGAGGGTTTTAAGGCAGTTATCAGGGGTACATGCATTGCTACACATGCAGGTGTCCTCAAAGATCTACGTAATACACTATCACGCCTAGAACGCGACCTTACCACTTTAGATGAAGCCTCTGCAGATCACTCACAACCCACCTATGAGGGCAGGAGACATGGTGCTACTGGACGACTATAGGGAAACAGCAGACCGGGAAATTCTATACTTAGGGAAGTATCAAACTGCCCGACGTTATGGCAAGGGTGAGAGACCTGGCAGGGTTCTGGCCCAACTACTCCGCCCCCCATATCACAAAACTTACATCACTGAAATACATTCCCCAGAGGCGCGCAGGATTTTTTGGCGGAGCCCATCAAGGTTGCAGACGTCTTGTTGGCCATTGAGACCATTCGGGGCTCATTGGCACCAGGGCTCGACGGATTTACTGGCGATTTATATAAAGAATTCAAAGACCTATTAGCTCCGAAGCTCATTGAGGTATATGCAGAGGCTTTGGAGTCACAATTTTTACCCCCCACCTTTAGAGAGGTGGTCATGATTCTCCTTCCCAAACCTGGTAAAGACCCCGCACATTGTGGTTCATACTGACCGCTGTCCCTCCTCAACTCAGATTACAAAATCCTAGCTAAAGTCATCTCCAATCGATTGTCCCAACTGATGGAATTCATCATCTTGCCAGCCCAATCCGGTTTTGTACCACATCGCTCCACCTTGCTGAACCTTAGAACACTGTTTTCGGTCATCCATCGAATAAACCCGAACGCTCCAGCCGCCGCCATTCTTCTTGACACGGAGAAGGCCTTCGACTCCTTAGAATGGCCTTTCTTTCCATCTGTGATTAAACGCATGGGTATGCCCTTTGGTTTCATTGCTACGACCACACTTTTGTACAACAAACCAACCACTCGACTGCGTCTCAACGGTACACTCTCGAGACCCTTCTCACTATCCCATGAAACCAGACAGGGCTGCCCACTGTCCCCATTATTATTCATTCTGGCTATGGACCCCTTGATACGTCACTTTCAGGAGCGTCATCTACACAGAGGCCTACAATTCAACACTGACCCCTCCTGGTTTCCTTATATGCTGACAACACGATCCTCTATGTAAGACATCCTCACACTAATTTACAGGACCTAATCAGAGAAATTATCCGCTGCGGTCGCTTCTCGGTCTGGGTATAAATTGGTACAATTCCATCACATTTCCGCTGACGGCCTCTACTCAAAAATGGGACTGCAAATTTCCTTGAGAATGGCGTACAGACTCAGTTAAATATTTAGGAATCCATATTCACTTAAGACACCGCCCAAATCATACGTTTGAATTATGGACGAGCAGTCGACACACTCTCGACCCAAATAGAAAGATGGCTGAGACTCCCTTTATCATTTGCGGGCCGGATGTCGATTATAAAAATGGTAGTGTAATCACACAGATCAAGGACATGTGGGGGCAGGGCACGGTTCTGCCGTTTGCTACCCTCAAGGAGCAATATGGCATGGTTGACGCCGAGCACTTCCGATACCTGCAAATCCGGCATGCGTTATTAGCGCAGGTCCCTGGGGGTGAGTCGCTGTCAGAAGCCTCACCACTGGAGGCCAGTGTTAGATGGACATATCCCTGAGAAAACTATTTCCCTTATTTACAGGAAATTAATTAACAATATGGAAGATCCGCTGTTGCGCCTTAAGGGCAAGTGGAATAGTGAAGGCCTCGAACTTGATGATGAAGACTGGCAGGAGGCAGTCTCCTCGCCTAGGGTGGTGGCAACTCAGGCCAGACTTAGGCTGGTACAGCTCAATATTTTGCATGACATATGTAACGGGTCCCGGGCTGGTTCGTATGGGACGGGCGGAAAGCGAAGAGTGTAGGTGGGGGTGTGGAGACAAAGGGACTTTCTTTCATATCCTTTGGGGTTGTCAGCGGATAGAAACGTATTGGAGAGGCATACACCGCATTATGCGGACCGTGCTGGGGATCGACATCCACCCAGAGGCGCGTAGGTGCCTTCTGAACGTCTGGGAGCCTACTGACCTCAACGCGTGCACTAAACAGTGGGCTACTCTGGTGTTCATGACAGTTAAGAGAAACATCGCGCAATTGTGGGGTGCGGTGCAGCCATCCGGTCTGGGGAAGTGGAAAGAGGACCTAGATTGGTGCATGTGGAAGGAAAAGTCGGTGTTTGTAGCCAGGGGTTGCCCCGGAAAATGGAATAAGGTATGGGGAGCTTGGAACCACTATAGAGGTGATGTGTGTCCCCCACCGAGCAGACGAACTGCTGATGAGGCTCATGTAACCCCCTAACCGCTAGGAAACACTGTTTGAAACGTATTGAATTATGTAATCTGTGACCGATTGTAACTGAAGTCGCCTGCCACTGAATATCTGCTGTATGACAGTCGAATTGGTTTAATAAAAAGAATTTCTAAAAAAAAAAAAAACAATGGTAGTGCTCCCCAGATTCTTGTACCTTTTTAATAATATACCTATTCCTCTTACTAAAAGCTTTTTTCACACAGTGCGTACTCTATTAGCCAAACTGATTTGGAAGGGGAGGCCCGCGCGAGTCCGATGGGCTGTCCTCACGCTACCCTATGAGAGAGGAGGATATAATGTTCCAGATTTCCAGTTGCACTATTTATTGGCCCAATGTAGCTATGCCTACTCATGGATACCACCCCGACGCTCGACTCCCATACTTACGGCCAGAATCCGATCTTGTTCTGCCTGGACAGCTTTCGTCCATTCTACCAGGAAAAAAAAAAACTGTCTGTGGACCCGGGTCTATGAATCACTGTCCTTTTGACAAATTTTGTGTGTTCCACCACTGCAGAGAGCGAGGAGTAAGTCCGCCTACCAACACAAGATCGGTTAATAGACCGTGTGACTGGTTCTACTGACTGGATAAGCATTCTTGAAGTGGACACATGTGCAGCCTGGCATGGGAAACGATCATGATGTAAGACGCCATCGTTCCTAAGAGCTGCATAAAAACTTGAGCTGGAAATGACTGGCTGGCTTGAAACTGGAGAATTAACGCCTGAATGTTTTGAATTCTGGTTGCGTTGGGAAACGCCAGAGCTCTTGGAGTAAAGTGGCTCCTAGGTAAATCTGAGTTTTGGCTGGCCGAAGTTATGATTTTAACACATTGACGGTAAACCCCAGTTGGTGAAGTAACTGAATGGTTACTGAAGTATGCTTATGGCATTGTTGTTACGTGCTTGCTTTGATGAGCCAATCATTGAGGTATGGAAAGACATGGATGCTTGGTCTTCTCAGATGAGCAGCTACTACCGCCAGACACTTTGTGAAGACTCTGGGGGCAGTGGTGACTCCGAATGGGAGTACCTTGAATTGGTAATGTTGACCAGCTACCACAAGCCTGAGAAATTTGCGGTGAGCCAGGTGGATTGGAATATGAAAATAGGCGTCCTTTAAGTCTAGAGTAGCGAGAAAGTCACCCGTTTGCAAAAGAGGTAGTACCTGCTGAAGTGTTACCATGTGGAAATGGTCTGACTGCATGTAAAAATTTAGTTCTGAGATCTAATATTGGTCTGAGAGAGCTGTCCTTTTTGGGAATTAGGAAGAAAAAGGAATACACGACTGACCCTTGATGTGGTGGTAGGGGCTCTATAGCTCCTTTTAGTAGTAGGGATTGTACCTCTTGTTTGAGGAGGTGTAGGTGATCCGGTGAAAGTTTGTGTGACTTTGGGGGAATGTTTGGAGGAGTGTTGATGAACTTCAGGCAGTAACCAGAATGGGTAATTTGTAGAACCCACTTGTCTGTTATTGACTGCCACTTTGGCAGGAATTGTGACAGTCTTCCCTTGACAGGTGTTAAGTGGTCAGGGGAAACTATGGGCAAGTCACTGCTTTGTATTGGAGGGGGAAGTACGTGTGTTCGAACCTCTACCTCTGCCTTTGACGATGTTCCCTCTGTAACCCCCTCTGAAGTACTTTTTCGAGCCTGAGGGTTTGTTATGGCCCTTATAGGTGAATGCAGTTTGAGGATGTATTTTTGGACCCTGCCCGATAGAAAGAGCACCGAAAGGAACTACGGCTTTCTGTAGACTGAAGGGCTCCCATAGATTTAGCCACTTCAGTATCTTTTTTCATCTTCTCAAGTGAAGAATCTACCACTGGCCCAAAAAGGTGTTCTTTATCAAAAGGTGTGTTCAATATGGTGGCCTGAACCTCAGGTTTGAACCCTGATATGCGTAGCCAGGCGTGTCTTCTTAAAAGGACACTAGTGTTTACCGCTCTGGCGGATGTGTCAGCAGCATCTAGGGAGCACCTTCTTTGGTTGTTTGAAACTAACTGTCCCTCACATACCAGGTCTTGCACTTTAGATTTATGTTCTTGGGGTAGAAACTGGATGAGTTGTTCCATTTCATCCAAATGCACACAGTCATATCTGGCTAGCAACGCTTGTGCATTAGATATGCGCCAGAAGTTAGCTGCCTGGGAGGCTACCCTTTTCACTGAAGCATCGAGAAGCTTTGACTCCTTATCTGGGGGTGGAGCGTCTCCAGTAGTTTGGGAGTTTGCCCTTTTGCGTGCATTGGAAACTACCAATGAGTCTAAGGGTAATTGTCCTTTTATGTAGACTGGATCAGTAGATGCAGGCTTGTTTTTTTTTTAATCCACCCTAGGGGTAAGGTTACGTGCCCTGACAGGATCCTTAAAGAACAAGTCACTTACCTTCGGTAACGATATATCTGTAAGAAACATTAGTAGTGATAGACTCCTTACCTTAGAATATCCCCAGGCGTCAGACTGGATCCGGAAAGTTTTCGTCCGCAGTACCCCTGCATGTCGGTAGGTGGCGTTGTGCGGCTCCGCGTCAGTCGTCGTAGTCACCGGTATGATGTCGCGGTCGCTACTTAGACCCCACCCACGCACGCGGACATCAATTCTGTACACGACTTTCCTTGCCAGGAACGCAGAGCCATGCAAGATACTGACCACTGGTGCATTGAAACTAGGGGCCTGAAAGGAATGACCTTAACCCTAGAAATCAGTTCACAGACCAGGGAGAACGAGTGGGGCGGTAAGGAATCTAACACTACTAACGTTTCTTACACATATATCGTTACCCAAGGTAAGTAACTTGTTCATCTGAAAGAAACACAGCGATAGATTCCTTACCTTAGAATAGATACCCCAGGAATACCGACCCCGGTGGTGGGTCTGTGAACCAAGATCACACCAGAAAGTCCCAGAGAACAGAACGGCCAAAGGAGCAGACTCGCCGCACTTGACTGTCAAGGCAGTAATGGTTCATAAACGTGTGCGACGAGGCCCACGTGGCTGCCTGACAAATGTCTTGCAGGGGGACACCACGTCCCAGTGCAGTAGCGGCTGCAGTTGCTCTAGTGGAATGAGCACGCAGCCCCACCAGAGGCTCCTTTTTTAGCCAAAGAGAAACAGGCTTTAATGCACAAGACAACCCAGCGGGAGATAGTCCTCTTATGCACCGCCCGACTTTTCTTGGTGCCAACGTAGCCAACAAAGAGTTGGTCATCCACCCGGAACTGTTGTGTGCGGTTGAGATATAACGAGAGTGCATGTTTTGGGTCCAGACGGTGGAGCCTCTCTTCCTCTCTGGAAGGAGGCAGAAATAAGGTGGGAAAGGTAATGGACTGCCCAATGTGAAAGGCCATAACAACTTTTGGCAAAAAGGAAGGCCGGGGCCTGAGCACAAACTTCTCTGGATGGACCGAGCGAAAGGGAGGCTTACAAGAAAGAGCCTGGAGCTCACTCACTCGCCTAGCGGAGGTGGTGGCCACCAGGAAGGCAGTCTTCAAGGTCAAGAGACGAAGAGGATAATTGTGAAGGGGCTCAAAGGGAGCGCACATCTAGTATATAAGAACCAGATTCAAGTCCCACTGTGGCATCACAAAAGGAATAGGAGGAAAAAGGTGTGTAATGCCTTTGAGAAATCTATTTACAACAGGGGACTTGAAAAGAGAGGGAGCCTGAGAAATTTCGAAATAGCCGAAAGGTAGCCCTTAAAAGTGCCCAGAGCAGAGCCCTGCTGGGCCAAAGAAAGAAGGAACAGAAGGACCTCTGAAAGAGGGGCAGAAAGGGGATCCAAAGCCTTTGCTGTGCACCATGCCACAAACTTGTTCCACCTGCAGGCGTATACCACATTAGTGGAGGGATGCCTGACTGCCAGAATGACATCACAAACTTCAGGAGGCAAGTCGAAAGAAATAAACGGCTGCCGCTCAATCTCCTCACAAAGAGGTGGAGGACCGTCCCCCCACTGCTGTGACAGAAGATCCTCCCGAAGAGGCAGTCGGATCGGGGATCTATGCTCATACTGAGTAGCTCGGGATACCATAGTCTTCGAGCCCAGTCCGGGGCCACAAGAATGACAAGTGCCTGGTCGCGCCTGATCTTCAGCACTCTGGGCAAAGTGGTATAGGCGGAAAGGCGTACAACAGACCGCAACTCCACTCGCGACGAAAAGAGTCGCGAGCGAGTGCCGCCTTGGAAATTCCAACGTGCGGTGGTACTGGGGTGGTATGGCTGGAGGGGTAGTCTCGAAGGGGAGGGAGTAGCCCCTTCGAACCATTTGTAAAACCCACCTGTCCGAAGTGATGGTGCACCAGTGGGGGAGGAGATGGCAAATCCTGTCACCCACTGGCATTTGATGGGCCTGAAAGCTCGGACTAGGAAGGTTTGGAGGCAGTAGTGGCTGGGGTTGAGGTGGACATACCCGCCCGCTGGCCCCTTGTTCCACCACGACGGCACCCGCGTCCGCGCTGAGACTGTTGCGCAGGCTTGAGGCTCTGCGGGTGCCCCTTCCGGTGCCACTTAAGGAGCGAAAAGCAGATGGCAGAGGAGGGCAGACTGCGGAGAGTCCTAAGTACTTGGCCGTAGCCCAGGAGTCCTTGAACCTCTCCAACGCTTTGTCTGCTTTATCGCTGAAAAGGCGACGGCCATCAGAGGGCATATCCATAAGGGTTGATTGGACATCCCCCGAAAATCCAGCTGTCCTCAACCAGGCGTGGTGTCTGATTGCCACCGTCATTGCAATCTATCTGCCCAGTGAGTCGGCGATGTTGAGGCCACAACAAATCATGATCTTTGCTGCGTCTCTCCCCTCTGCAACAGCTTGAGAGAGTTTTCCGGGCCTCCACCAGACATTGGGGCAGCACGTCCACCACCTTATCCCACACACAGTGGGAATAACGGTCCAAGATGCATGCGGTGTTCACGGACCGCAGGGTAGAACCGGTGGAACAAAAAATCTTCTTGGCAAACTGATCCAGCTTCTTGGATTCCCTATCCGGAGGTGCGGAAGGGAAGGCAGTTGGAGAAGCAGAGGCTTGGACAAACAAGCTCTCGGGGGTGGGGTGTTGGGAGAGGAAAATTGGGTCACCCGGAGCTGGGTGATGGCGGCGGGCCACGTTCCATTCCACAGGAGCCCATGTGGTGGGCCTGGACCATGTGCCCAAAAGAACGGCGGAAAGTGCTTCATTGAAAGGGAGCAGCGGTTCCACAGAAGTAGCTGTTGGCTGAAGCACTTCTGTGAGGAGGTTAGTCCCGACAGCCACCGTAGGAAGCTCGAGGTGTAGGGCCTCGGCCGCCCTACGTAACACCACCGCATAACTAGCGCCCTCCTCCGTAGCCACGGTAGGAGGAGATAGCATGCCAAGGTCTGGAGAGGTATCCAGACATTTGGCTTCCCCTAACTCCTCTGCCCAGTTTTCCTCATACTCGCAGTAGGCTGCAAGAGGGTCCTCAGACCCCTCCCAGTCCTCCCCTTCTTCCTCAGGCTGTTCTAAGAACCGATGCATATTGGGTAAGTTCCGTTCGAGTCATGTGAGCCGTAGATCACATGCTATGCATAGACTATACAGCAGTAATGTGCCAAAGCGGTGGCTAAACCATAGCTGTTGCAGTGGTTTGAAATAGTGTATGTAAAACTGCTAGGCCTACATTAGCTTGTTGTCTGGTTAACACATCTACACAATAGTTTTTTGTGAATGTGTGTGGTGTAGACCATGTTGCAGCTTTACAGATATCATCTATGAGAATATTTCCTAAGAAAGCCATAAAAGCTCCCAGTTTGCGAGTGGAATGTGCTCTAGGGGAAATTGGTAAAGTTCTCTTTGCTTTTGCATAAAATATTTGGATACATTTAACTATCCGCCGTGCAATACCAGAATTAGAAATGGGATTGTCTTTGTGTGGTCGAACAAAAGCAACAAAAAGTTGTTTAGTCTTACAAAAAGATTTTGTTCTTTCTATGTAATACATCAGTGCTCTTTTAATATCTAAAGTGTGTAGAACACGTTCTGCCACAGAATCTGGTTGAGTAAAGAACACAGGCAGCTCAACTGATTGGTTGATGTGGAAGGTAGAAACTACTTTAGGTAAGAATTTAGGATTAATCTGAAGAACCACTTTGATTTGGTGTACTTGTAAAGATGGCTCTTCTATGGTTAGTGCCTGAAGCTCACTCACTCTCCTGAGTGATGTGAGAGCAATGACGAAAGCTACGTTCCAAGTGTGAAACTGTAGTTCACATTTATGTAAAGGCTCGAAGGGTGGACCCATTAGCCTGGTAAAGACAACATTAAGATTTCACACTGGAGCCTTCCATGAAAACTTTAATAGGGGGCACTCTAAAAAGGGAAGCAGCTATTGCAGTGAGATGTAAGCGTATTGACGTGCACACTAAATTTCAACGTTGTAAATGTAGCAGAGAACAAATGATATTTTGAATAGAAGCATCCAGTGGATTTACATGGTTAATACAATAAATAACACACCCCTTCCATTTTGCTGCATAACAAGCTCTTGTAGTAGGTCTTCTAGCCTCTTTACTAATATTCATACAGTCTGGTGGAAGATTTAGATAACCAAACTCTGAGTTCAGGTGCCAATCACAAGATTGAGCGGTTTGGGATCTGGAGATCTTATCTCTCCATGGCTTTGCGTGAGGAGACTGGATGTGAGATGTAGCTTTTGATGAGGAACTACTGATAGTTCTAAGAGGGTAGTGAACCAAGGTTGGCGTGCCCATGTAGGAGCTACTAGAATTAGTGTGAGGGATGTTTGACTGAGCTTCCGAACCACTAGTGGAATGAGTGGGAGAGGCTGAAAAGCGTAAGCAAATATCTCTGACCTATTCATCCATAGAGCATTGCCCTTGAATAACGGGTGTGGATACCTAAAGGCGAAGTTCGGGCATTTTGCTTTTTGGTGTGTGGCAAACAGATCTATGTCTGGAAAGGCCCATATTTGAAACAAGGGGAAGAGAACTGGAGGGTGAAGTTCCCATTCATGAATTTGTTGTCTCTGTCTGCGGAGGAGATCTGCGATCTGATTGTTCACTCTTGGGAAGTGTTCTGCTAGGAGATGCATCTTGTGATGAATGGGCCATTTCCAAATGTCCTGTGCGAGGTGTGAAAGTTGGAGAGATTGTGTTCCTCCCTGTTTCTGTATATAATACATTGCTGTCATGTTGTCTGTGCGTATCAGAACAGCTTTGCCTACAAGGTGAGTTTGGAAGGCTTTGAGCGCTAAGAAGTCTGCTAACGGCTCCAGATGATTTATGTGGAGAAGCTTTTCCTTTGGACTCCAACATCCTTGAATTGTGTGAGTTTGGAGATGAACTCCTCAACCAGTGAGCGATGCGCCTGCTGTTAGCACTGTCTGTGGAATCGGCTCGATGAAAGGCCGCCCTTTTGTAAGGTTGTGTCAATTCCACCTCTGCAGAGAGCGAGGAGTGTGGCAGTCTCCCACTACCGATCTGTCAATAGACTCGGAGACTGATTCCACTGACGTGCTAAACATTCTTGAAGGGGAGCAATTTTCAGTCTTGCATAAGGAACTATCATGGTGCAAGATGCCAGCATGCCTGGTAGTTGCATGAATACCCGAGCTGGTAATGAGTGATTGGATTGAAATTTGGAAATGAGAGCCTGAATATTGTGAATTCTGGTTGGATTGGGATAGGCTAGTATCTACAGTGGCCCCCAGATATACTTGTGTGTTGGAGGGCTGAAGATGGGATTTTGACAGATTGACTGTAAATCAGAGGTTGTGTAGTTAGTGTACCGTTGTTTGAGTGTGCTGTAGGTACTTTGAGAGACTGTTGGCTTTGACAAGTCAGTCGTCTAAATATGGGAAGAGGTGAACATGTGGTCTTCGCAGATGTGCAGCGACTCCTGCCAGGCATTTGGTAAATACTATGGGAACAGTAGTTACTCCAAATGGGAGTACTTTGTATTGATAATGTTGCCCGCTATTACAAACCTGAGGTATTTGCGATGACCTGGATGTATTGGAACAGAGGAAGTAGCTGTTGGAGAGTGACCATATGGAAGTGATCTGATTGAATGTAAAGGTTTAATTTCCGGAGGTCTAATATAGGCCTCAGAGCACCGTCCTTTTTGGGAAATAGAAAATAGAGTACACGTCTGTCCCCCGATATTGTAATGGGACGGGTTCTATTGCTCCTTTTTCCAGAAGAGATTGAACCTCTTGTTTGAGTAGGTGTAAATGTTCTGGAGATAGTTTGTGTGCTCGTGGTGGAATGTTTGGAGGGTTGCTTGTAAGCTCCAGGCAGTAACCAGATTGGATAATTTGTAAAACCCATCTGTCTGGCGTGATTGAATTCCGGACTGGGAGAAATTGAGAGTCACCCACCCCCACCTGTGTGAGATGATTGAGGGTAAACAAGTCACTGCTTAGTTGTGGCTGGGGAAGTTCGGGGTGTATTACCTTTGCCATTGTTTCCACGCAATCCACCTGTAAGAAAGTGGGTTTCTATTGCAGTAACCCCCCCTTTTTTGCCTAATAGCTGATGCACTTTTCCTGGTTGTGCCCTGGGCTCCTGCCAATCAGGTGCCCAGGGCCTGTGTTCCTTCCCCAACAACTGCCTAACAACCAAAACCCAAATTGGCAAACCCTGGCCACATGTCAGCCTCAGGTAAATGGTACCCTAGGTACCCAGGGCCCTGTGACCAGGGAAGGCCTCTAAGGGTTGCAACACTCATTGTGCCATCATTAGAGACCCTGTACCCTAACACACACACACTGCTCTTACAGGCTGAGTGTCTGGGTACAAGTAAAAACAAAGTCGACATGACACATCCCTGTGTGCCATACCCACCACCTACACTGCCATGGCATACATCAGCCACCCCTCTAGCTGGGTGCCCTATGCCAGTAGTGTGGGCACAGGAGCATGAGCCCTGTGCCCCTACAGTACCCAGGTCCATTCCTGGGCACTGTAAGTGCAGTGCTGCCATTTAAGAGTACATGGTGCTGAGAGCTCGTCAAACACAAACTCCACAGCACCATAATGGCAACACTAAAGGCTGAGAAGTTTGGTATCAAACTTCTCAGCACATTAAACCCGCACTGATGCCAGTGTGGGATTAATGTACCAAGCACCCCAGAGGGCATCTTAGAGATGCCCCCTGAAACCTAAACCTACAATTCACATCTGGTCTGGGAGGCTGCCACACAGCAGACATGTTGCTGGACCCCTGGGTAGGAGAGCCTCTGCTCTCCTGGGCCTGCAACAATGCACATCCTGGGCGAGGTGCTAAATCTCCTTCCCAGGATGGGCAGGGGGAAGCTTCAAAGGCATGCCGCCTCTGTGAGCTTCCCCAGGCCACTGCAACCCCCCACTCTGACGGGAAGCTTGGCCGGAAACCCCAAATAAGGACATGGGGATGTGCCGGCCTGCCATCCCCACCCCTCAGGTGGGGGAGGAGAGGTGAAGCACATCTCCGGGCTCTCGCCATCTTGAAGATGGGAAGCCCTGACCAATCAGGACTAGGCTACTGCCCCCCTCCCACAGGAGAGAGAGGCAGGATAGGGGGTGTACCCACCCCAGGACAGGGAAGCCCAACCCCCCACCCAGCCCCACCCCGGCGATCCTGACCCTAGATACAGCAATAAAGGTGTCCTGTTTTTGAGTTAATAACCAGTTCCTTTTGTTAGGGATCCATGTTAACAGGCAGAACCTCCAAACTAGGCTCCTTGTGTGGAGGAGGAACAGTCTTTTCCTTTGGGGCAATCATTTTCGGCGTCAAAGATTATGGTACAGATGTTTTCGGCTCCGATGATTTCAGATCTGAAGTGTGTTTCGGTGACCAAGTTTTGGAGGGATCAGTAGGATTATCTTTCGGTGCTGAAGTCTTCGTTTCGGGCCCCGAAAAAGGTAGACTCTGTCTCGAGCCGGAAGGCTTTACTAGTTTCGATTCAGAGCCCGAAGGCTGGGCGTTGGAAACTCTCAGATCTGTGCTTGCTGGCGCGGAAAAAGAAAGAACTGACATCAGTGCGCGTCTAAGTAGCTCCAGCGACGTCATCTCAGCGCCGAAGACGCCTACGACGCACGCGGTGCTGCACGACGACGCCTACCGGCATGCAGGGGTACTGCTGATGAAAACTTTCTGGATCCAGTCTGACGCTTGGGGTAATTCTACGGTAAGGAATCTATCATTACGTGTTTTTTTCCAGATACAAAGTGCAAACGTCCGGGCCCAACACCAGATGGCGATCTATGCATAGCATGTGATCTACAGCTCACATGCCTCGAACATAAAATAACTAAAAGAATATTTTAATACAAAACCAATTGGTCTGAAGTTCAGTCTTTGATTGTGTGCAATCATTTGCTTATTGAGTCTGTACAACAAATGCTCAACACTACCCTCTGATAAAGCCTTACTGTTCGACCCTCCCACACCCTCCCCCACCTCCCACACCCTCCCCCACCCCCCACACCCCCCCCCCCCGGGGAGCTGGGGAATATTCAACCCCAAAAGGCAACCCTGCACCCAACGCCCCCAAACCGACGGTGCCTAACCAACCCTTAACTTCCCAAGTTACCTCTCCAAGTGGTGGTCACACCCAGAAGTCCTTTGTCTCCCTGCCTGCAGTGCTTTTGCAAACTGGAGGTTCTCCCTAGATAACAGGGCACCAGACGTCGAAACAGCACTCTGTACCCGTCCACCCCAGTGCCGCTAAGGGTGCACCTTTTGTGCTACTTTGTTTCCCCATTTGCCCCGACATTAACCCTAGGAGCTTTGCTCCCACAACCCAGTGGCCCGCTTGCCAGCAGCCACCAACCGGAGGCCCCCTATCTCCCATTGGATAACATTGGGCCTCAAAACCTGGCCGCCCTAGTGCCGCTGAGGGTTTAACAACAACAGTGCATCACGGACCCTGGGGGGCCCCTGAGTCTAACCCCAGAACCTTAACTCCCACAGTCGATTACTTACCTATGAACCGGTAACCTATTTTTCCGCCATAAGATAAAATTGACAATTTTCTTCCAAAAAGTTTCTAAGTGTGAATTTTTTAAATCTAAATATATTCTTTAAAAATAGCACAAATATAAATCCATTGACAACTATTTCCTGGACAATGAACAGTCGGTTGACTCCCCGCAGACATTGTGGGAAGCCTTCAAAATAGTGGTACAGGGCGAAGCCCTCTCCTTAATAGCGGGGTCCAAAAAAGATAAGCTAGCGGCGGTCTCTGATATAGAACAAGACATTTATCGCCTGGAAAATGATCTTAGTCCCGACCCCTAGCCGGAGGCCCTCCACGCTCTGCAACTCCGGCAGGAGGAATACCGAGCCCTGGTCACCGACCGCGCTAAGATCTTAGGACAGTGCAAACTGGGACAGGTGTATGACTGGGGTGACAAAGCCGGAAAATTAATTGCCTGGCTGGACAAAAAGGAGCAAGCTAGCCGACTGGTCCCTGAACTAAGGAATCCCGGAGGGTCCGCCATAGTGGATCCCCAAGAAATAGTTGACCACTGCGCGGCCCACTACCGTGCAGTCTACTGCTCTACAGCGCCACACGCCGAAGCGGATTCCTCTTAACTTCTAGGAGACATCTCGTTACCGGTCCTGTCTGACAGTGACCGCGCATTTATGGACAGCGCCCTTATAGCGGATGAGATTGCAACCGCAATCGGAACACTTCGCCCGGGCAAGGCCTTAGGCCCCAATGGCATCCCGATCGAACTCTACAAACTCCGCCCGGCCAGACAGACTTGCACCACATCTGAAATCAATGTTTGAAACTAGTCTTGAGCAGGGACTGCTTCTCCTGGACCAGCGAATCGCGACTATCGTCAAGATTCATAAAGAAGGGAAACCCAAAACTGATTGTGCCTCTTATAGGCCTATCTCATTGTTGAATGCTGAGCCCAAAATATTGGCTAAGGTGCTCGCTAATAGACTGATCAAGATAATATGGGGCCTGGTGCACCCTGACCAATTGGGGTTTATGCCGCGGCGAAATACTGCCCTTAACCTTTGCAGACTGCATGGGGTCTTGGGCAGGGCGTCGACCTTGCGCGAGGACGCCATTGTGGTCTCCTTAGATGCCACGATGGCCTTTGACACGCTTGAATGGCCCTATCTTTTCGCAGTGCTCACAAAATTAGGATTTGGGCCAGGCTTTAGTCAATGGGTACGATTGCTATATAGCGCCCCAATGGCTCAGGTAATTGTAAACAATAGGAAATCCGACTCCTTTCTACTTAGCCGGGGGACCCGCCAGGGGTGCCCCCTCTCTCCACTATTGTTTGCCCTAGCCCTTGAGCCCCTCGCGGCCTGGATCCGCAGGGATGTAATGATCCGTGGATTGCGGTGGTCGACCGACTGGGAAGACCGAATATCTCTGTACGCAGATGATATTCTGTTATACCTCGCATCCCCTAAAAGATCTTAGTGCGTTATTTGACATCCTTTCCGTTTTTGGTAGATATTCCGGATTTGGCATCAATTGGCAGAAATCTCTCCTTTACGTCTTAAGCGGGAAGGACCCCTCCCCCCCCCTCAATACCCCGAAATTGTCCCATATCAATAGTCTCAGATGGTTTCAAGTATTTGGCCATTTTTATTTCACTAGACAAATGTCTCCGTTTCACTCGAAATCTGGCTCCCCCGATACAACGCCTAAAACAGGACATTGCAAACTGGAAATCGCTTCCCCTCTCCTTACTGGGCAAAGCGGCCCACTTCAAAATGATGTCTCTACCCCGCTTCCTCTATGTCCTTCAAAATTCAGTAGACCCAGTACACAAATTCTTACTTTCAACAAATAGAGGGCCTTCAACGAGACCCCGTATTGCTCTAAAAAAACTCACCCTCAACTGGTTTGACGGGGGGATTGGATTACCTGCCATAAAGAAATACTATTGGGCCTCACACCTAACGGCAATAAACCACAGCACTTATGGGAGGCCTGACGATCCCGGGTTTGGTATGGACAAACTGCTCCTTCCTAACAGTTCCTTTGCCAGGGCCCTTTACTCTAAGCCAAATAGATACCCCCTCACTGGCCCCACCCAGCACTCCGTCCATATTTGGCACACGGCGACTGCCTCGCTGGGTTGGACCAACAAATTGACCCTGTCCACGCCCCTGTGGGACTCCCAGAGTCTCAGGGACTTGGGCAATTCACAGGGTTTTGACAAGTGGGACCTAATTGGCATGTCACACATCAGAGATTTATGGGACAAAAATTGCATCAAGTCTTTTGACTCTCTCCAACTTCAATATTCCATGGCGGAATCAGAGCGTTTTCGCTACTTGCAAATTCGCCATGCATTGCAAACAGCACTACCTCGTGACACCTCCCCTGACTACTCGCCACTGGAGGACAGACTGCTAGACGGATATCTGTCCGAGCGAGCCATCTCCCCAACATATAGGAAACTCATTAATAATATGGATGACCCACTGACGCTTCTGCAAGAGAAATGGGTGGAGGACGGTATCGAACTGGACGACGAAAATTGGCAGACTACAGTCTCCTCCCCCAAAACTGTCGCCGTCCCGGCGCGCCTCCGACTCGTGCAACTAAAAATACTACACAGAATCTACATCACGGGGCCCCAATTGATACACATGGGTGGCTCTACAGATGGGTATTGTAGAAGGGGATGCACCCAGATGGGTACGTTTATCCACATAATATGGCATTGCGACCCAATACAGGCTTACTGGCAAGACATCCATAACATTATGAGCCAGGCACTGGAGCTCACTTTAAGGCCTGAAGCTCCCAGATGCCTCCTTAATATCTGGGAACCCACTGACCTAAACACACATGCCATACAATGGGTTACACTGGGCTGCATGACTGCCAAACGAAACATCGCTCAACACTGGGGGGCAAGGCGGCCCCCGAGGGTCATGGATTGGGAGACGGACCTCGACTGGTGCATGCTGAGGGAGAAGACAGTTTATGCAGCTAGGGGTTGTCCACGAAAGTGGTCCAAGATCTGGTCTCCTTGGAATGTATATTGCGGCTATATATGTACCCCACCAGGTGACCCCGAATGTGACAGTCCCCCCTCACCATAACATTCATCATCCTCCCAAATTTATGCACCTTGAGATCGCTGTGTTCCCTGTCATTGATCCGATGGAACTGTACCTATGTTGAATAACCTGTACACGTTTAATAAAAAGAATTCATAAAAAAAAAAAAAAAAAGCACAAATAAGCAAAACTTTTTTACTTACCTGTTTGCAGGAAATGTCCCAGTGCTGAATCTAAGTACACGTTTGAATTATGAAGTTTCAGCACTTGCCTGTGAATAGGCCCGGGTGGGCAATCTCAGAGTATTAAGACGCATGAAGCATGGAACCTTTTTTGGCTTTGACGTGATGTTAAAATCTACTGAAACCTTGGAATAAATTGGATTAACTTGATAAACCACGGAATATGTGTTTACTGATGTGTATATCGCTGTGCAACTCCTAAGTGACACATAAGTCACGTGTCACAATATTCACTCACAGTAATGTCGGCGCTTACACTGGGACGGAGCGCACAGGAGTGTTGCACGCTAAAAATGAAAAAACAATAAATTTAGAGCATCAAGAAAGAAAGGGAGTGCTTCAGGTTTAAACAAAACAGAATCTAGGTAGACAGCACTGAGTTAGAAAAGTAATGTAAAAAGTAACTTACCGGTAATTTACTGAAAAAGCCTATTCATATAAATGCACTGTATTTGCTAAGTGTCGCAACCTACTGAATCCCCTGTAAATCAAACAAAGTATTGCATTTTCAAACTGTTCTATATCCAGTAACTTATTACTGAAAAGTATTTAATGCTAACCTGTGCCAGGCTTGCTTGGTTCTAAAAGTAAAATGCTACTTAACAGTATGCATCTGTTCTTGGCATGTAGAGCTGCAGAGTTGTACACTATGCATAGATCACCATCTGGTGCTGGGATCGGATGCTTGCATGCTGTTGTTGTCTTGGAAGAGTCTTTTGTAGTCACGAGATAGGGGACTCCTCCCTCGGACGATCGTGCGCATGGGCATCGACTCCATCCTCAGATTGTTTTTCGCCATGATGGGAAATTATGGCGTCAGTAAGAAGTAAGAGAGGTCTATGTGAATGTATCCAATTAAGATAAAACTGGAACAGATACAAGTTCCGGGGAGGCGGGTGGGCGTGAACAACTCTGCAGCTCTACATGCCAATAACAGATGCATACTGGCAAGTAGCATTTTCCGTTCGAGGCATATGAGCTGCAGATTGTACACTATGCATAGACTGTACAGCAGTGTCTCCCCTAGCGGTGGTCACCTGTATATGCTGCAGTAGTTTGAGAAAGTGTTTTAAGAACAGCCTGGCCTACAGCAGCTTGTTGCTTAGCCTGCACGTCACAGATAAGTGTTTGGTGAAGGTGTGTGGTGTAGACCATGTTGCTGCTTTGCGGATGTCATCTAAGGGAATGTTCCCTAAGAATGCCATGGAAGCCCCTAGTTTGCATGTTGAATGTGCTCTAAGGGGATTTGTCAATGTGCGTTTAGCCTTTTGATAGCATATTTGAATGCATTTTACTATGCACCTCGCGATCCCAGCTTTGGAGATGGGGTTACCTTCGTGAGGTAGGGAGAACGCTACAAACAGTTGTTTTGTCTTTCTAAAGGGCTTAGTCCTGTCAATGTAATAAAGTAGGGCTCTTTTGACGTCTGTGAATAGCTCTCTCTGCCACAGAGTCTGGGTTTTGGAAAAACACGGGTAACTCAACTGACTGGTTAAGATGAAAATCGGAGATTACTTTGGAAGGAATTTTGGATTTGTTCAGAGAACCACTTTATTACGATGTATTTGTTAGAATGTTTTTTTTATGGTTAAAGCCTGGATCTCACTTACCCTTCTGAGAGAGGTAACTGAGACAAGGAAAGCTACTTTCCATGTGAGGAACTGAAGTTCACATTTATGTAGAGGTTCAAATGGGGGACCCATGAGCCTGGTAAGAACAATGTTTAAATTCCACATCGGAGAGGGTGGCAGTCTGGGAGGGATTATTCTTTTAAGGCCCTCCATAAAGGCTTTAATTGCAGGTACTCTAAATAGTGACAAGTGTTGTATGTTTTGTAAATAAGCAGCAAGTGCTTCTAGATGCAATTGTATGGATGAATGTGCTAGATTACATCTTCGTAAGTGTAGCAAATAGCAAATGATGTCTTGAATTGAAGCATCCAGTGGATCAATCTTATTGTTATTACAGGAGATGACAAATCTTTTCCATTTTGCTGCATAGCAAGCTTTAGTAGTAGGGCGTCTGGCTTCTTTAATGATGTTCATACAGTCTGGCTGAAGGTTAAGATAAATGAACTCTAGGACTTCAGGAGCCAGATTGCTAGATTCAGTTGACCTGGATCGGGGAGCCTTATCTCTCCATGTTTCTGCGTTAGCAATGTTGGGGAGAGGCGTCGTTTTTGGTGTGGAACTATGGGGAGTTCCAGTAGTGTTGTGAACCTACTAGGGGAATCAATGGGAGTGGCGGAAAACCATACGCAGATCTGCCTGACCAGTTCATCCATATTGCATTGCCTTTGGACAACGGGTGTGGAAACCTGGCGACGAAGGTTGGGCATTTTGCATTTGCGTGAGTGGCGAACAGATCTATGTCTGGTTGACCCCACATTTGGAAAAATTGTTGAAGAACTTGAGGGTGAAGTTCCCATTCGTGTATCTGCTGTGTCTGTCGACTTAGCAGATGCGCAATTTGATTGTGAACTCCTGGAAGATGTTCTGCCAGAAGTTATACGTTTTGTGGAATGGCCCATCTCCAAATGGTTTGAGCGAGCTGGGATAGCTGCAAAGAATGTGTGTAATACGTGGCTGTCATATTGTCTGTCCGGACTAGGACAGTCTTGTGCTGTAGATGTACTTGGAATGATTTTAGTGCTAGAAATATTGCCAGTAATTATAGGTGATTGATGTGGAGCACTTTCTGTTGCGTGGTCCAAAACGCCTCTAATTGTGTGGTTTAGGAGAGGGGCTCCCCAGCCGGTGAGTGATGTGTCTGCTGTTAGCACTATCTGTGGAACCGGCTCAAGGAACGGCCGTCCTTTGGAAAGGTTTAGTGTGTTCCACCAGAGAGCGATGTGTGCGGCTGTCCACCAACACCAGATCTGTAAGTTGACCTTGAGCCTGGTTCCACTGACGTGCTAGGCATTCTTTTAAGGGGCACATCTGAAGTTTTGCATGAGGAACAATACAGATGCAAGAGGCCATCATCTCTATGAGTTGCATGAATACCCTTGCTGGGAGGGAATGCTGTGGTTGAAACGTGGAAATTAGTGTTTGCATACTGGCATTCCTGGTTGGATTGGGATATGCTAGAGATCTGGAGGTGTCTAATGTGGCCTCTATATACTGATGTTTGTGGAAAGGCTGAAGATTTGACTTGGGGTAGTTTACTGTGAATCCCAAGTCGTGTAGCAGCTGGATGGTTTGAGGAGTGTGATGAACACACTGGTTGAATGACTTGGCTTTTATTAGCCAGTCAAGATATGGAAAGACATGGATTTGTTCTCACCGCAAGTTTGCTGCTACCACTACAAGGCACTTTGTGAACACTGAGTGCGGTGGTCACCCCGAATGGAAGGACTTTGAACTGATAGTGCTGTCCGTCCACTATGAACCTTAGATATTTCCTGTGAGCAGGGTGCATGGGAATGTGGAAGTAGGCGTCCTTGAAATCTAGGGTGGCAAGGAAGTCACCTTGTTGAATTAGTGGGAGGACCTGTTGGGAGAGTCATCATATGAAAATGATTTGATTGAATATAGAGATTGAGGGGTGTGAGGTCGAGTATTGGCCGTAGGGTCTTGTCCTTTTTGGGGATTAGGAAATACAGTTAGTAAACCCCTATTACTGGATACGTTAAGGGAACTGGTTCTATTGCCTTCTTTTGAAGGCGTGAGAGAACCTCTTGCTTTAAGAGCGTGAGGTGTTCCGTGGACATTGGACGCTGTTTGGGTGGTATGGTGGGTGGGGTTGCTGTAAATTCCAGGCAGTAACCATACTGGATAATTTGTCTTATCCACTTATCTGTTGTGATGGAATCCCAGACAGGTAGGAACTGAGAGAGTCTCCCTCCGACTGGAGTGGAATGGTCTGGAGGGGGTGGAGGGAAGTCACTGTTTATTAGTGGGGGAGGCGTGAGTGTTATTACCTCGGCCTCTCCCTTTGTTATTTCCCCTGTATCCGCCTCTAAAATATCCTCTGTTGGGGGATGTTTGCATAGGAAGAGGAGGCGGTGTCTGTTCCAATGTTTTTGGATGCTCTTCTATAGAAGGAGCGACGAAAGGAACCACGTGTGGATGAAGACTAATGCTCCCATGGATTTAGCAGTCTCCGTGTCCTTTTTCCTCTTCTCTAGAGTGGCATCTACAGCCGGTCCAAAAAGTTGTTCCTGATTGAATGACTGGTTGAGGATAGTGGTTTGTACCTCCTGTTTAAATCCTGAGATGCGTAACCAGGCATGTCGTCTGAGTAGCACACTAGTGTTAATGAACCTAGAGGCTGTGTCAGCTGCATCAAGGGAACACTTGATTGATGCGTTGGTTATTAATTTGCCTTCTTGAATTAAATTCATTTGCCTGGGTTTTGTATTGGTCAGGTAAATGTTGTAATAGGGTTTCTAGTTGGTCATAGTGAGCTCTATCGTACCTAGCAAGTAATGCTTGGGTGTTGGCTATGCGCCAGTGTTAGAAAAACCCCACTCCCACACCGGAAAGGGTGGTGGTAACGGGGTCTTTCCAGACATACACTGTGGTAGCTTGGCTCGAGTGGTCAGGGGTCAGGCACCGTGTTAAGCATACGCAATACCCACACAATAACCATGCGTGCATCCGTTCCAAAAACGACACTACACCTTAAAAATTATACTGAAAATATATTTCTTTATCTTCTTTTCTCTTAGTTGCAGATTAAATAAATAATAATACAATCACAGTACACAAGGCTTTTTCTGTGGAAGGGTACGTCAAATAAATACTGTCTTAACGATTCAATAAATAAGGTAGATCATAAATAATCAAGGCATAAATACAAGTGCATTACAGGCAATTATGTTATGAGGCAATAAATACTGTACGACAATAAATATTGTGAAACAATAAATACTGTGAGGCAATAAATAGGATAAATACAATAAATACGGTGCTCTCAATAAATAATAAAAGCCAACAGTGACACTTGTAAATCAGTTCACATTCCTGAGGTACTATGGGATGATTTGACCCAATCCCAGCTTGTAAAGATTTGGATGGCCTGAGGGGTATACTCCCTGGCTTGGACAAGGCTGAGGCCTAAACTGAGGTAGATAAAGGGGGAATCTAGAGATCTGGCTCTCCCACACTACACAACCCCTCTGTATTAGTCTCAGCTCACCCCTGGCACAATCAAGCTGGTTCCAGCACCCTAGGTTAGTCTCTCAGGGCTCCACAGGGCCTTAGGCGCCCTCTATTCCACTTACTGCCCTTTTTATGTAGCTCCGACGTCGCTGGAGTCGAGTCGACGCCGTGAGGCGGCTCCGGTTCGATGTCGGCGGCCTCGGCACAATGTCAGTTCTTGACGACGCCGGTAGGCGGTTCCGGTTCGATGTCGGCGGCCTCGGCTCGATGTCTACCTCCGGTTCGATGACGTCGGGCTGTCTTGGCTCGATGTCGACTTCCGTCGGCTCCGGAGTGCGACCTCCACTCCCGACCTCCGGCACGATTCTCTTCAGGTTCCGGCGACTCCGGAGTGCGATCTCCACTCCCGACCTCCGGCACGATTCTCTTCAGGTTCCGGCGACTCCGGAGTGCGATCTCCACTCCCGACCTCCGGCACGCTTCACCTCGGTCTCCGGCGACTCCGGAGGGCGGACTTCACTCCCCCGTCGACGCCGCTCACTCGACCTCGGGTGACTTCCTCCTCGACCTCTGGTACTCTCCACGACCTCCGTCGGCGCCCTCTCTCGACCTCTGGCGGCTCCGGGTACGACGTCTGCTTTCCAGTCAGCGCCGCTTCTCCACCTCGGGCTCCCGGTCTCAGGCTTCTCGACGTCGGATTCCAGGGAAACCAATAAACAGGTCAGATTCTTGCTTTTCTTTACTTCTAAGGCCTGTTCCTTCTGTCCAGGTCCTTAAGATGGTTTTTCTTGCTTTGTCCCACACAGGGCTCCAGGCTGGGCTCAGTCAGTAGGGACTAGTATCAAGGGTGGGTTTATGGACCCCACTCCAGGCACAAGTTTCCACCCCTGCTGCCTCACTCCTTCCTCCTTCAGGTTTCTGCTCCTCTCTCTTCACCAGTCAGGTGCCAACTGCCCGCTCCAACTGTCAACTCTGGCTTTAGCTTCTCAACATTCCAAACCGCCTCCAACTGTCACAGGGTTCTGGAATGTTCTGGAAGGTGCTGGTAGGTTCCAGTGGATTCTGATGATGTCACAGGTGGCCACCATTTTGTGCTCCAGGCCCTCAGACAGAAGTTCCAGGGGTAGATAAAATGGCTCCCTGAATCTGCATCAATACGAAAAAGTCTGGTGGTTCCCAAAAAGGAAAAATACTAACAGGGTTTGAGGCAAAAGTGGGACAAAATAAATAATGATGAGGAGGGACCACCCAAAGGGCTGACAGGTCTAACAGCCAGTAATTAGCTGCATGGCCAGCAACTCTTTTGCCAGAATCATCTAGCAACTTCGATTCCTTATCCGGATGTGGTGCGTCACCGGAGGTTTGTGAGTTGGCACGTTTCCTAGCGTTAGTTACCACTAGTGAGTCTAAGGGTAGCTGCCCTTTGATGTAGGTGGGATCATCGGGGGCAGGTTTATATTTTTTGTCAATCCTGGGATTGAGAATTCTAGCTCACACAGGCTTTTTGAATATGTTGGGGGCATGTTTAATGACCCCTTTTAGCATTGGCAGGATTTGGACAGTCTTCTGTGACTGTTCGAAGGTGTCTAGGAGGAAGTCCTCGTCTGCAGGGTATGAATGTATCTGAACACCATGGTAGACAGCAGCTCTATTTACAAACTGACCAAAGCCAATATTATAATCTGGGGGAGATGGCTTTGTTGGATATGGCTGGGGATCAGGGAGGTCTGGGAGATCTATTGGGTCATCATAATCATCCCAATCGTCCTGTGGTACGTCCGTGTTGTCATCAGGGTCAGTGAAAGGGCCATTGTTGCCTCCCCCACTCCCTAAATCATCATCTTCCTCCTGCGGCGGTGGTGGTGAATGTGGTGGAAGTTTTGGAGGCTGTGGAGGAGAGACAGGCTTAGGAGGAAGAACAGGAGAAGAGGGTCTTATAGGTGGAGTGGCACAGTCTTTTTTTCTTCACAGACACTGCAGGAGTGTCTGGTGTGGCCATCTTCCTCTTTTTGTGTGCAACAGCAGCCACATGCCCCGTTTTGGGGTCTATATGGAGTTTGTTCTGCTTCGGGTCCGAGCGGGGTTTGGATTTCTGCTCCGAGGCCTTAGGAGGTGGTTTGGGGTCCTTTGGCTACGGAGACTGAAATCTTTTTCGGTTCCGAAGGCTTTGGTTTTGGATCCTATGGCTTTTCTTTCACCATCGAGGTAGTCTGTGCCGACTTTTTTGGGAGTAGGTTGCTCTCCCGTCTTCGGTGCCGAAGGCGCCTGCGGGACACAGATGCGGTTTGCTCTGTCCAGAGCTACCGGAAGGCTTGTCCTTTATCTTCGGACTCCGAATAGACACTCCATATAGACCCCAAAAGGGCGGGTCTTCTGAAGTTTTTCGGTCGTGACTGGGGCCAGCAGGCGAAGTCTTGACCAGGGCCTTCTTTTTTTCGGGTGGAGTTGGGGTAGGGGCAGTTGTACTCACTCGTTGACCAGGAGTGATGTGGTCGTCTGGGTCGTCTGCTTCGGACAAGATTGCCAGGTCCTCAGAATCCTCCTGCGGGACATCGGGGCCTTCATCAAAGATGTCCACTGGTGCTAGAGCTGCTCACTGCCATGATGTGTCGTCGGGCCCGAAGAGCACGGATGGTCTTCTAGGATCAAAAAGAGGCACAGGCCTGGCAATTGTTCTCGCTGTGCTCGGCCGAGAGACAAAGGTTACAGACCTTGTGATGGTCACTGTGTGGGAATTTCGCTCCACACTGGGGGAATTTTTTGAAGGGAGTCCTTTCCATGAGCTGTAGGCCCGAACGGCATCGATAGGCCCAGCAGCCCACTTCGATGACTGGAATCGACTAGCTCAGATGCACGTCGAAGATCACGCGATCGAAAACAATACCGTCGAGTGTAGATAATTTGCGCGTCACAAAGGTTTGGAGAATAAGGTGCCAAACCGGAGCGCAAAAGTTACATCCAAACCCAATGGCGGAAAAAACAATCCGAGGATGGAGTCGATGCCCATGCGCACTATTGTCCAAGGGAGGAGTCACCCATCTCGTGACTACAAAAGACTCTTTCAAGACAACAACAACGTGCAAGCATCCGAGCCCAACACCAGATGGCGATCTATGCATAGTGTACAATCTGCAGCTCATATGCCTCGAACATAAAACAGTATATATTTTTATACAAAAAAAATTGGCCTAGAGTTCAGTTCTTGAGTGTGTGAATTCATTTGGTGACTGAGTGTGTACATCAAATGCTTAAAACTGTCCTCTGATACTGCCTTACTGCTCGACCACTCTACCACAAATAGAGAGTAAGGTTCTATCTTACTTTAACCTCTGGGGTCACCTGGACTCTATACACACTATACCTCATTTTGGTGTAGTATATGTAGTGCCAGTTTCCTACATTTGGTGCCTAACACTCCATGTCAGTAGTGTATATTTATTAATGTGTCACCTGTACAAAGGGTTTGACATTTTGTCCTTGTATGGCTCGCCCCCCCCATCCCCATAACAATTTTCGCCTTTAAGCTGCACTGCATGTTTCCTCCCCTGCCTAAATTTCTAATGCGACTTACATCAGATTCTCATGACCCGTATTAGCTTTGTTACAACTCAGATTTCCAAGGTCAGTGGTGCTTCTAAGTGCCACACCCAAAACCAGAACTTTTACTGAAACCAGTTCTTTCTTGATAAAAGGAGGCAAACTAAATGTTGGGGGACTGATGAACAAGTTACTTAAGTAAAGCTCTTTCTGGTGGATACTCTATCTCTAGATTCCTCACCTTTAAAATATTTTCCAGGAGTTAGACTGAATCCAGATTCTTTACATAGCAGTGCACCAATAGTTCGCACAGATCACTGGATGGAGCAGAGCAGCTGTAAGCACACCCTCCGAGCACTGCCGTCAGTTTCTTTCTGGACTCTGTCCACGCCCACAGACAGAGCCCAAAAATTGATCAGTGGTACGAATATGCAGATCTCTAGACTGGGACTTTATAAAATGGGAAAGAAGATCATTCCATAGAAAAGGGAGGTCGGAGGGCATTGAGGGATCTGCGGTTAGACAGCGCATCCACTAGTAAGAGTTACAGAAGTAACTTGTTGTTCTGATGGATACTTCGAACTGCAGATTCCTCACCTTAGGAATAGATACATGCAGTGGGTCTGAGGAACCAACGGGCTATGTCTGTTAAGGTAGTAGTGCTTTGTGAATGTATGCACTGACCTAAAAGCCACGGCCAGACACATTTTCAGAACAGCCACTCTCTGACCCTGCCTCGGGTGGAATGAACTCTTAAACCTTCCAGAGGCGGCATTTTTTGTCAATGCACTGCTGAACTTAAAACAGAGGCATATCCTCTTGACAGCGTCCTTTTCTGCACAGCCTTTCCTTTCTTCACCCCCAGAGAACAACACAAAAAGCTGACCATACACCCAATGGTCCTTGATAGAATCAATGTAAAAGCATACAGCTCTTTTGGAGTCAAGTGCAGTCAATCTCCACACGGGGCGATGTGGATTTTTTTTTTTAGGACAGAGTGCAAAATCCCTGTCCTGCTGTTGCGACGGAAGTTCCTCTAAATGTTTTTTTTTTTTTTTTACCGTAGCAGCA
This sequence comes from Triturus cristatus, assembly GCF_964204655.1. NCBI lineage: Eukaryota > Metazoa > Chordata > Amphibia > Caudata > Salamandridae > Triturus > Triturus cristatus. The sequence goes on from NC_140582.1 coordinate 1,046,693,254, forward strand.
AAAAAACTGGAACACATTCAGAAGGGAAGGTGGCAGTCCTCTAATCAAGATTCCTGAAAATACAACTTCTAAGTTCAGAAATATTTGCGGACTAAGAAGTGTTTTTATCTTCCACAGATTTATAGTGTGGACTGACTCGTATCCTTTCCTGTAAGCAATGGTTTTGCAAATTACAGCAATTTACTATACAAGAGTTCAGAATGGTTAGTTTGCAAATACATTTGCCTTTGATCACAACAAGCTATAAATGCAGAAAAATCAACTATTTGAACTACTTACCTGCAGACACTTGGCGGTGCACTCAACGAATTGTCCGCTGATATGGGTGGTGCAGCTGTAGTCGTGCAAAGACCTGAATGTTGATCTACAAACGAAGGTGCAGTTGAAGCAGTTTTGGGAAAAGATGGCGTTGTATGATTGGGAAGGTGGGTGGTAGATGTCGGAGAAAGTCCAGAAGGAGAAAGCGGGGGCAGAGATGATAAACCTGTTGGACTATTCCTTGGAACAACTGGCGCAGAATGTCTGTGGTCCTCTTTACTAATATTGTGAAACACATCACCTGATATAAAAATAACAAATATTGTAATACCACATATCTATAGGAAATCCTAATTATGCATCAAAACAACTACATATTGGCACTACGTGCATGAATCAATTTTATTATTTGTAACAACTAGATAACTCACAGAAAAAAGTTACTATTTCATACAGATCACAGTGAATTTACATATTGCATCTATAAAACGGGGAACATTAAAAGTACAGAACCCCTCTGTAGATCCTATTGCTTCAACTTTAAACGTCCCAGTAACTAAATTAGCCCCATTGCTGAAGGAGCCTCGCCACCCTTCCACCCCTACACCACTTGATTCTGCAAGACCAGGACCATTCTTGGTCTGAGACCAAAGATACCAACACATTGAAGGGCCTTCTTCATCGCTAGCATAGCCACAGAGAGGAGAGAACGCCCATCAATGGAATATTATAATGAAAAGTTCCCAAGACTTTATAAGTTAAAAAATAAATCGTTATCTAGCAGGTTTTTTTGCTTAAAAATACTGAGCTGCAATTTAATGCTTTGTTAATATACCTCTGTAAACAGTACCGTCTCCTCTTAATGTTTTGTCTTATGGAAAAGAAACTGTTGAGATTTGAGAGATACTTGTGTGCAGTACTAACTGCTTGTTTCAATGCCAGTGTTCTATTTACAGACTAACATTTGTTATGTACCCTCTATTACCCAACAGCAAAGCTCAACTGTGGGGCCTGAGAAAAGAGACTCCTAGATTCAGGCAGGTTCCACAAAGCTGCCATTTAAATGACAGTTACATTTGTTACATAAAATACTTTTGGACTGCAACAAGAAATCTCAGCACTTTCTGTGTATCCTTTTGATATACCTCATGTCTTAAAGTTTCATGCATTGGAAGTATACTTCCCAATTACGGTCCAGTGCCCAGTTTTACTACACAGCAGGTATTCATCTGGTGTAAGTAGCTGCATCACATAATTTAATGAAGGCAAAAAAATGTTGTCCAAATAATCGGCTATTAAAACTATATGGATGAAAAAATAGACATACGAGAACAATGGATCCATAATACAATTAAAACAAGACTGGGAAAGAAACAGATGAACTCATCAGCGCATTACAGTCTTGAAATATAATCCAATAGATCGCTTTAACAGGACAAGTCATAAAAAAGAAGGGCAAACAGATGTTTGATCGTTCTACTATGTCACTTTGAAATACAATATTCTTTAAGAAATAAAACTAAAGGCAAGTAAGAAACGAATGAGAGAATCAGGAGACTTGTTAATACACTCCCAAAACTCAATCAGTTTAAATAAATTCTGAAAACACTTCCTTGCTATTTACCAGAGACACCAACAGTAGCAAAAAAGGGTAGGTATAGCATGGAACAAAAGACAAATGTTCTCTAGTCTCAAAGTGCTTTTTTTGAGTGTTCAAGTGGGACACAGGAGATGCATTAATTTTGTAACTAGTATGACTACAGAACAATTTTGAAAGCAAAACTTTCCCATATTTTGCCTTTAATAAACGTGACACAGACAGGCTATTAGGATCTTTTAGAGCAGTTGCACAAACTCTACAACACACGGTCAAAACCTAAAACAATACACTATTGGACAGCTTGTTGCATTTTGCACTGATACTTTTGGAGCATAAGGCAGTAAACTGAGTCTTTTCCGAAGCAAAATTAAAAAAAAAAAAAATTATATGGTCAATTCCTCCTAATATTAGGTATTGCAGGTCCTGTTAGATGTGGGAGCTCTTGCTTACTGGTCACTGTGCAAGACCTCGTGCTCTCTTCTGGGGCTTTGTCCTTATAGCCAAAGTATACAGTTACTTACCTTTACTATCACTTTTTCTGGTGGATACTCCATCTACCTGCAGATTCCTTACCTTCTGAATATCCCGGATTCCAGTCTGGATCTGGAAACTTTAATAGCTCTCCTACGCCATAAGGGTCTACTGGGCTCCACTTTGGCGCCGTAAATGGCATCCCTGTGACATCACTTGAGGTATAAAGCACCTCATCAGCGTGCTGGAGTCAGTTTTCATTCATTCGGTCGAGCCTAGCATTACAGTGTGCAAGCACTGCTCGCTCTGCGAGGCATGCTGTAGTAGGGTATGTTGTGGAAGTGCTGTGGAAGCCTCGCCCACTCAGCCCATATTTTTAATTGGCTGGTGTCAATGTCCTTGGAAAACACTGGCTTCCGATTCATTATGAGGCTACATCTGTTGCCGCCCATAAGGACAGGACCTTTTACTTTGCTCCTAACACGGCATGCTTTATCTAGTGGGTGAGCACTATCTACTTTGACAATCGCAGCTGTCCTACTGCAGGCACGACGTACTTTGGTGCCTTCTTTACTCCCCTCCTCCCTCCCGTTGTCTGTGCCTTCTCCTCCCTCCCGTTGTCTGTGCCTTCTCCTCCCTCCCGTTGTCTGTGCCTTCTCCCCCCCCTCCCGTTGTCCATGCCTTCAAATAAACCCCCCCCCCCCGCCGTCCCTCCCGTTGTCATGCCTAGAGGGCCTATGCACTCATGTTGTCCGTGCAGCCTCCCCCCCCCCCCCCCCGTTGTCCGCGATCACTACCATCACTACCGTCTTGCGTAAATGCGCGTCCTATTGCATTGCAAATGCTGGTCTGCTAATTGCGCCTGATTAGCACCGCGTCACAAAGAGCCCCCAAATGCTGTTGAACATTAGCCGCAAGTGAGCTCCCTCTGGGAGTCGGTAGCTGGGGGCGTTCAGGGATGCCAATATCGCACTGATATCTTAAAAGAGTGAAATGCTAGCAGATAAGAGGGCTGCTGGGGAACAGAGGGCCTGCTCTTCGTGGTGATGGATAGAGCGGCAGATTGTAGCCTGGCAATCTCTACCAATTGACCCTTAAGTGAGGGGAGATTTTTCTGATATTGCAGGAAAAACGTGTGTAACCGTGGCCGTGGTAACCAACTGCTTACTAGAGGGGTGTTGGGTGACTGGACGGCTGATTTCTAGGTACCGAAAGATGGATGAGGCGGATTTGCAGGGGCGCAATGCAAGCTTGCTGGCCTCCACCGGGCCCCCACCCTTCGTGGCCCCTATTCAACGGAAGACTAGGAGTATCTGTGAGAATGCGAGACATGGGAGTCTCTGGGCCCCTCACTGTATTCTGCAGGAGACCCGGTGGGACATCATGCTTAGTTCTCTCACTGCTGATTTGTACTTCTAAAAGACACTCAAGGTGATTATTTTCTTGTCACACTGAGCGGACAAACAGGAATGGATAATCCTCCTACCTGTTTATTTTTTTCATTTTTTATTCACCAGGTGTATGAAAAGCACTAAAAACTCATATTTTACTCTGTTGAAAAAAGAGAAGTCATAATGTCACATTGTAGCTACCTATTCAATTGAATGTACGGTAGGTAGAATAGGCGAGTTGGAAACTGAGATTTGAGCAAGATCTAACCCATGCAGAGCCGTGTCCACCTTTCATCCTTTTGATGTCAGTAAAAAATACTTCTATCTTTGCTAGGGTGATAATGCGTGTATATACATATGTTATGCTATATGACTAGCAGTTTAGAGACATTACAGCAGTTCTTAAGTCCATACGTAACAGTACTTCCCCACCCCATAACCTCGACTTGTCACTAATCTAATGACTTGGTAGGATCCCAATTCATTTTTAATCGGTTGTGTGGGCAGCAGTAACTTGTGCTAAACCCACTGAACTGCCTTGCCGTCCTTAGGCAGTATGAATCTAGATTTGTTTAGGCAGAAAAGGGCACCGTTGTGTTTCTTTGTAAATGAGGCCACCGTTTGGTACAATAAAATGCATAGGTTGTGTAAGGCGTGAGTTGTGAAGCTGTAGCAGTGGCATTTGACACACGTGCTCTAAGCTCCGACAGGCCTTTTACTGCTGGGTCACGCTGGCCTCCATTCTGTTTCCTCAGTGCCAGGGACTACGTTAAGTGCCACGGTTACAAAAGTAGCAGGCTACAAACATCAAATACCCACCTTGTGGCCTAAGTTTGAAAGCATTTTGTCCCTGCTGGGCACTTGTGATGGGAGGCGAGGGTCAGGCCAGTCTTGGACAGTGGTCCCATCCTGTATAAATGTCATCACCTCATCTCAGACTGAAAAGATTTTTCACTATTATTCTATAGAATTGGCAACTCTTAACATTTTTAACAATTCAAACATTGCAATTTTGTTCAGGGATCCCTTTAAAAGTGCAAATACATGGTTGCCAGCTCTGTTTGGGCAGCCTGGCATTCATAAATTGTAAATGTGTCCACAGGGAGATTTCTTTTTAACATAAATGGGGACTTTGAGGATTATTTGGAGTCTCTTCCCCTTTGGCACCTAATCCCAGCCAGGATAGAATATGTTGCTGAGAATCCATTAGTGATCAATGTCCTTCTGCATTTTCCAGTAAAAATAAATATATGTTTTCAGCATGATGCTCCACTTGGTCTGTGTCTAGCAACCCCCACCCCCTCAAATCAATTAAGCCGACCCCAAGCAGGATCCCCCACCCAAAGCCCCTCCCTGCTTGAGGACCTCTGGCGTAGAGTACAGTGGTGTAGGGGTAGAAGAGAGTGGTGCAGAGTAGAGTAGTGTGGTGTGGTGTAAAGTGAAGTGGCATAGAGCAGAGTGGTGTAAAGTGCAGTGGTGTTGAGTGGTGCAGAGTAGAGTGCAGTGGCATAGAGTTGAGGGGTGCAGAGTAAAGTGACAAAGTGCAGTGGCACACAGTTGAGTAGTGTAGAGTGCAGTGGCGTAGAGTGGGTGGTGCAGTGACATAGAGTGCAGTGGTGTAGAATGCAGTGGCATAGAATAGAGTGGTGCAGAGTACACTAGACTGGCACGGAGTGCAGTGGTGTAGGGTGCAGTGGTGCAGAGTAGAGCGGCACAGAGTGCAGTCATTTTGAGTAGAGTGGTGGAAAGTAGAGTGGCATAGAGGGCAGTGGTGCGGAGTGCAGCTGTGTAGAGGGGAGTAGAGTGGTGTAGAGTAGCGTGGCATAAAGTGCAGTGTCATAGAATAGAGTGGTACAGAGTAGATTAGAGTGGCACAGAGTGCAGTGGTGCGGAGTAGAGTGGTATAGAGTGCAGTGGCATAAAGTGGTGCAGATAATAGTGCAGTGGTGTAGAGTGCAGTGGTGCAGATTGCTGTGGCATAGAGTGCAGTGGCATACAGTAGAGCTGAGCAGAGTGGCATAGGGTGGAGTGAGATAGATTAAAGTGGTGGAGTGGTGTGGCGTGGTGTGTACTGGCGTAGAGTATAGCGGAGCAGAGTGGGATAGAGTAGAGTGGAGTGACAGAGTGGTGTGAAGTGGTGTAGAGTGGTCTGGATTTAAGTGGCATAGAGTGGAGTAGAGTTGCGTAGAATAAAGTGGCATATAATGAAGTGGAGTAGAGCAGCTTGAAGTGACGTAGAGTAGAGTAGCTTAGAGTGAAGTGGCAGAGAGTAGAGTGGTGTAGAGAGGCATACAGTAGAGTGGAACAGATGAGTGACAGATTACAGTGGTATTATGTGGAGTTAGGTGGGGTAGGGTGCAAAAAAGGGGCACTGTGTGGCATGGAGTGGCATAGAGTAGAGTGGCATAGTGCCATACAGTGAAGTGGCAGAGTGGATGGCATAGAATGGGGTGCAGTGGTATAGAGTTGAGTGGACTGGCATAGAGTGCAGTGGCATAGAAGCCTGTAGTATAGAGTGCACTGGCATAGAGCAGAGTGGTGCAGAGTAAAGTGGCACAGAGTGCTGTGGCTTAGAGTCGAGTGGTGCAGAGTAGAGCGGTGTATAGTCGTGTAGAGTGGTGTAGTGCCATGTGGCGTAGAGTGGCAAAGAGTGCATTGGTGTACAGTGCAGTGGCGTAAAGTAGTGTATTGGCGTAGAGTACAGTTGTGTGGAGTAGAGTGGTGCAGAGTACAGTGCCGTGTCAGAGTGCAATTAAGTAGAGTGCAGTGGCAGAGCGTTGCAGAGTAGAGTGGCAGACAGTGCAGTGGCACAGAGTGGTGCAGAGTGTTGTGGCATACAGTGCAAAGGTGTAGAGTGGTGCAGAGTATGGGGCGCAGAGTGCAGTGGTCGAGAATACAGTGGTGCAGATTAGAGTGGTGTGGAGTGCAATGGAATAGAGTAGAGTGGTGCAGGGTAGAGAAGAATGGCAAAGAGTGCAGTGGCCTAAAGTAAAGCGGTGTAGAGTAGAGTGCAGTGGCATACAGTGCAGAGGTTCAGAATGGAGTGGTGCAGAGTAGTGTGTCATAGAATGTAGTGGCATAAAGCGCAGTGGTACAAAATGCAGTGGCGTAGAGTAGAATGGTGCAGAGCAGGGTGTGGAAGTGCAGCGGCATACATTGCAGCGACGTACAGATCACTGGTGTAGAGTGCGGTGGCATAGAGTTGAGTAGAGTGGCGTTGAGTGGTGCAGAGTAGAGTGGACTATAGTGCAATAGCGTAGAGCGAAGTGGTGTAGAGTGGTGCAGAGTGGTGCTGAGTAGAGAAGAGTGGCATAGAGTGCACTGGTATAGGGAGCTGGCTCTTTATAGGATACACCAAAATGAGGGGTATCGTGCACAGAGTCCAGGGGTTCCCTTATGGGTGTACAGAGGCTTGCTCTAGCAATCCCAAGGTGCTCTTGTAGGGTGTAGTGTGGTTGAGCAGCCATAGGCTTATCGGAGAGGAGTGTTAGACATCTGCAAATACACACGAGTCAATAAATGATGCATACAACTCGATAAGGGGATTCACACAAAATTTATAATCAGCATTTGCAATGCAATTGGTCTCGCATTTACGCGCGTTTAAGCTATTGGCATTGCAAATGACAATGCCTTTTATTTAGGTTTTAAAAACGAAAAAAAATTAAAAGGCATTGTTATTTGCAATGTCAATAGCTAAAACTCGCATAAATGCGAGACCTACTGCATTGCAAATGCTTGTTTTTTGTGTGAATTCCAGTCAGAGGAGTCTAATATTAAGGAGACGGGTGTAGTGTTTTATAATATGAAGGCACCACATTAAAAGGACATGTGCGATAACCAGCCATGCAACGGGGAGGAATCTGTAGGTACCCGAAAGACCATTACCAAAGTTAAGTCAACTTTTTCTTCTGGTGGATACTTCTACCTGAAGATTCCTCGTCTTCTGAACAGATTTCCTAAGGAGTCCCCAGTCAAGGAGTGGGTGCAGCATTGCTTGTTATTGCAGAAAAATCCAAAGGACTGAGTGAGGAAAGTGACCTTTAACCCACCCCCCCCACACACTTCCGAATACAAACAGTAATGCTTCACAAAAGTGAGGAGATTCTTTTTGTGCAGAAGCACAGCAATTCTTGATGCACTACCTTGCCTTTCATCACAGCTGGTCATCCAGTCTGAACTCATATGCTCTGTCCATGAAAAAGCGGACCACTGTCTTAGGGTCAAGAAGATAACGTTTTGCTTCTTACTTCACTGGTTGTGGAAGAAGGTTGGCAGGGTGATCGACTGGCCTAGAGGGCTGGAGTGCCCATCTAAGGCAGGGCTAGACTGGAAACCCAAAGCCCTGATCTTAGGCAGGAAGGCAGCCCTGGTTCTTAATACCAACTTGACAGGAAAAGAGGTGAAAGTAGGTTTGTCTGTTCTAATTAACAGCATTTCCCCGCCCCGCCCCCAATCCTGTCAAGAATGCTTTTTGGCCTAGTATGAGATTTCGCAAATCCAACATATTTATGTGGACCGACTTCTCGTCTTAAGACAAGGTGCTGATGCAAGAATAGGATTATGTTAGTTACCCTGTAAGCATCTGTTCTTGGCATGTAGAGCTGCAGATGCATATAGGGTAAACAATCCGTTCGAGGCATGTGTGCTGTAGATACACATGCTTTGCATATACTGTATAGCCGTATTCTCCCAAAGCGGTGGCTAACTACAGGCTGTTGGAGTTGTTTGAAAAAGTCTTTTTAGCACTGCTTGTCATACATTAGCTTGTTGACGTGCTAACCCATCCACACAATGTTATGTAAATGTATGTGGTGTAAAAACCATGTAGCTGAGATATATATATATATATATATATAGATATATATATATATATATTATATATATATATATATATATATATATATGTCAGCTATGGAAATGTTGCCTAAAAAGGCCATAGATACTCCTATTTTGCGAGTATGATGTGTTCTGGGAGGTATAGTTAAAGTTGTTTTAGCTTTACCATAGCAAGTTTGAATACATTTAATAATCCATCTAGAAATACAGGATTTAGAGATGGGATTCCCTTTATGAGGTGAAGCAAAGCCAACAAAAAGTTGTTTTGCAAACATCTTTTGTCCTATTAATATAGTATAATAGTGCTCTTTTGACATCAAGTGCATGTAGAGCTCTTTCTGCTACTGAATCAGGTTGAGGGAAGAACACAGGGAACTCAACTGATTAGTTAATATGAAAAGCAGAGACAAGTTTTTGAAGGAATTTTGAGTTTGTACGACGAACCACTCTACCTTTATGAAGTTGAAAGAAGGGTTCTTTTAAGGTTAATGCCTGCAGCTCACCAACACGTCTTAGTGAATTGATAGCAATGAGAAAAGACACCTTCCATGAAAAATTGTAATGCACAATTGTGTAAAGGTTCAAAAGGTGGACCCATAAGCATAGTTATGTTAAAACGTTTGTAAAGCGCTCAACTCACCCTAGGGCATCTCGGCGCTACCTGATCGACTAACATCCTGGACAGGAGAAAGCAAAAGGAACCAAGTGAATAGTTCAGAACAGAAAGGCTTTCAACTTTTTCCTAAAAAGTTCGTACTTCGGAATTGATCGCAGAGTCTGGGGAAGCAGATTTCAATATTTTGGAGCGAGATATGAAAAAGCTCTGCCTCCAGTCCAATTAAGACGGAAACGTGGAACCTGGAGGAGGCCCTGTAGACTAGATAGGAGACTCCTTGATGGACAATATTTAAAAAGTTTTTTTGCAAGTAAAGAGGACCTCTGTTGTTCAAGGCGTTGTAGGTGAGACAGCAAATCTTGAAAAAAGATCTCTTCTTCACAGTTAGCCAATGCAATTCTCTGAGCAGTGGCAGAGAAGGGGAACCTGCTGGTTGATTGAAGATCATTCTCGCTGCTGTATTCTGAACCACCTGCAACTTAGCTAGGTGGGTCTCACCTAATTCTGCCAGTAGTGCATTACCGTAATCCAGCCGACTAGTTACCAAAGCTTGCACTAAAGTCCGGCGATAACAAGTAGGCATATATGGAAGGATTATTCTCAAAAGGCGGAGGCTATAATAGCATGAGGAAGACGTGGTCGCAATATGGTCTTTCATGGACAACAGCCGATCAACTTTTATGCCCAAATTTTTAACTGAAAGTTTGGGGATGGGGGCGGAGCCCAATTGGGCAGGCCACCAGTCATCGGACCAGACATGAGTTGCTTTCCCCAATAGCATAATTTCTGACTTGTCTGGATTCAGCTGTAAATAATTGGCCGTCATCCAGTCATAGATCATCTTCATGCCATTAGCAAAACAAACTTTCTCACTCCCTAAGTTTTCCCCAACAGTGAACATAAGCAGCGTGTCATCTGCGTAGGCGATGATCTCGAAGCTTAACTGTTCAGCTGTCCTCGCCAGAGGGGTCATGTAAATACTGAAGAGGGTAGGACTCGGGCAGGAGTCCTGAGGAACACCCCTCTTCAGAGGCATTTTGGGCGTGGAATAGGGACCCAGAGTGACAGTTTGGGTTCTATCAACCAAGAACTGTTTTAGCCAATTCAGGGCAGTCCCTCTTATACCACCAGCGGCTAATCTCTTCGCCAGCTTTACATGCGAGAGATAGTATCGAAAGCTGCGGAGAGATCCAGAAGAATCAGTATCACTGAGCCCCCTGCATCTACTGTTCGTCTGAGTGAATTCGTCACTGATAATACGGCTGTTTCCGTGCTATATCCTTTTTGGAAACCTGATTGTGAGGGAGCCAGAATATCATTTTGTACCAGATAGGAGCAAAGTTGCCTATTTATGATACTTTCCAGCAATTTTCCGAGAAGTGGTAGCAGGGAGATAGGCCGGTAGTTGGCGAGAATTGACGGATCCGCTGAGGGTTTTTTCAGTATGGGGCGAACATATGCTTCTTTCCAAGCAGTAGGAATGGTACCCGTTGTTATGGAGCAGTTGAAAATATCTTATTGCCGGGGCACAGCTTGTGGCTAAGAGGGCCATAGTTTTTGGAGGACACAGATCGTTAGGGGACCCCGATTTTGCTTTGGAGAGGCCTATTATAACTTCTTCAATGGTGGTCAAATCAAAGTGCTCCAGATGGGTCTTTACTGTCTGACCTTCATCATTCATTCTTGGCATTAGATCCGGGATTGTAAAAGTTTCCGGAGGGAAACTGTTATACATTTTTGCTATCTTGTCCTGAAAGAAGGATGCCAAGGAGATAGAGATCCTGAGATTCAATAAGTGGCTGAGAGCAAGCTCTAGGGGATGCAAAATGTTTTACTATGGAGAACAGGGCTTTCGAGGAATTACTGGCTTGTTCAATCTGCTATATGATGGAGCATCTCGCTGCTTTTAAGTGTAGATGATAAGTAGCCAAAGACTGTCTATACAGAAGTTTAAATTGATGTTCCTTATTTGCCCACCAGGTTCTCTCAAGGCGCCTACATTTGGCTTTTTTCATCCTGAGCTCTTCTGTATACCAAGGAGTCGAGATTCGTCGTATGGTCGAGCTCCGTTTGCTTGGTATAATTTCATCAAAAGCAGATTGAAGAGCAGAGTTAAAAGCTTCCAATTTTTTGGAAGCCTCCGTTAGGTTAACTCCCACATCAGGGGAGTAGGCCTTGTTAAAAGTTTCTAGGGTAAGATTCCGCCAGACCCTATATTGTTCCCCTGTTTTTCTTTTTAGTAATTCCCTTTTTTCCCCCTCGTCTGATTAAAGGTAAAAGAGATCATAGAATGGTCTGTCCATGTCAGGGGATCAGGGGGGTCACAACTCAACTGGTCATAGTTCGTAAACACAAGATCTAACAAATGGCCAGCTCGATGCATTGGGCCTACCACTCGTTGAGTAAGGCCTATTGACTTCAACGAGGCAAAAAGTTTATCAACCTCTAATATAGAGGTGTTTTCCCCATGAAAGTTAAAGTCCCCTAGTAGGAGAAATGTATTTGATGCTAGGGCGTGTAACGCTATATATTCCACCAGGAGGTCAGAAAAATTGGCTTTGGGTCCTGGGGGTCTGTACAGCAAGGCGCCGTGCCAGCAGTCAGTAGGAGATACAGTAACCTTAAAAATACCTAATTCCAGCCATTCATTCTTTACTGTAAACACCCAATTTACCCTAAGGTGATTCTGAAAGGCAATGCCAATGCCCCCGCCTGTTTTTCCTTCCCTATTCAAATATATAAATTGATAGTTGTCTGGAATCGCCAGATTTATCATGGAAAGATTAGAAGGGTTTAACCAAGTTTCTGTAAAGAAACATAGTGCGGGGGAATGAGAGACAATCATGTCCCAAATTTCGAAAGGGTGTTTGGCAAGGGACCCAACATTACATAGGATATTTTTTGACCCTACGATGGGATGGTCCGAGGCCTTTATTCCTGGAGAGTGGTCCGCTGTATACGTGATGGTGGAAAATTGACAGTGCTGACCCTAAGCCCGGCTGGGCGCAGACGGGCTTGCCTTTGGCGCACCTTGTGAGAACAATGTTAAAGTTCCAGGCAGGTGCAGGTGGTACCCTAGGTACTATTATTCTTTTAAGGCCATCCATAAAGGCATTAATTACTGGAATTTTCAATAGGGATAAATGTAGTCTGTTTTGAAGATATGCAGCTATTGCTGCAAGGTGTAATCGAATGGATGTGAAGGCAAGGCCTGCACATTGTAGATGCAAAAGATAACTAATATTTTATATTGATTCATTTAGCAGGTCAATTATTTTATTATGACAATACATCACAAACCTTTTCCACTTTGCTACATAACATGCTCTAGTGGCAGGTGTTCGTGCTTCCTTAATAACTGTCAGAAAATCTGGTGGTAGGTTTAAATATCCAAACTCAGGAGTCAAATCGCTAGGTTGAGTTTTCTGGGGTTTGGATGTCTGATTTCTCAGTGGTTCTCTTTGAAAATTGGAAGTTATGTGAAGCTTCTGGTGTGGAACTGTTGAGAGTTCAAATAGTGTGGTGAACCATGGTTGACGAGCCCATAAATCAGTGCTAGAGAGGTCTGCCTGAGTTTCCGAACCAGAAAAGGAAGGAGAGGGGGAAAAGCGTAAGCAAATATCTGACCAGTTGATCCATGGGGCATTGCCTTTGGATAGGGGGGTGTGGGAACCTGGAGGGTAAGTCTGGGCATTTTGAGTTCTCTGCTATAGCTAAGAGGTCTATTTGTGTAAATCTCCATTTTTGGAAGTATGGAAGGAGAACTTGTGGGTGAAGTTCCCATTCATGTACTTTTTGTCTAATTCTGCTGAGGAGATTGGGAAAGATGTTATCTGTCCCTGGAAGATGTTCTGCCATGAGTTGGATCTAATGATGAAATGCCCAATGCCAAATGGTCGGAGGCGTGACAGCTGAAAAGTCTGTGTCCCCCCCTCACCCCCACCCCTGTTTTTGTACATAGTACATTGTTGTCATATTGTCTGTTCGGTTAGGACAACTTTCCCGATCAGATGAAGTAGAAATGCTATTAATGCTAGCTGAACTGCTTGAAGTTCTCGGTAGTTGATGTGATGGTTCTGTTGGGTGGTGTCCCAAAGACCTTAAACTGTTAAATGTTTTAAATGTGCTCCCCACCCTGTGAGAGATGCATCTGTTGTGAGCATGACTTGTGGAATAGGGTCAAAGTGCCACCCTTTTGATAAATTGTGTGGGTTCCAACACTGCAGAGAGCGCTGAGTGCGGCTGTCTACCAACACTAGATCTGTAAGCTGACCCACTGACATGCTAAGAATTCTTGCAGAGGACGCATCTTTAGTCTTGCATGAGGCACTATGGGAATGCAGGACACCATTTCCAGTAGCTGCATGACTGTTTTAACTGGTAGATAACAGTTGTTTTGAAACTGGAGTAACAATGCTTGAAAATGGTGAATCCTGGCTGCATTGGGATATGCTAGAGCCATTTCCGTGTTTAAAATGGCTCCTAGATATAGCTGTATTTGAGTGGGTTGAAGATGAGATTTTTGTGCATTGACTGAAAATGCTAACTTATGTAGAAGGCTTATGGTGATTTGTGTATGTTGCACACACTTAGGATGTGTGTTGGCTTTTAGGAGCCAACCATCTAGGTATGAGAAGACATGGATTTGTTGTTTACGTAGATGTGCTGCTACCACTGCAAGGCATTTGGTGAACACTGGGTGCAGTTGCTACTCCTAATGGAAGGACTTTGAACTGATAATGATTTTTTTCCATCACAAATCTGAGGTATTTGCGATATGCTGGGTGAATGGGTATATGAAAGCATCTGTCTTTAAGTCTAGTGTTGACAAAGTCGGCTTGCTGCAAAAGTGGAAGTACTTGTTGAAGTGTGACCATATGGAAGTGTTCTGATAATATGTATAGGTTTCATGGCCTGAGATCCAAGATTTGCCTTAATGAACCACCCCTTTTGGGAATTGGGAAGTATAGTGAATATATCTCTCATCCTTGTTGCAATGGGACAATTTCTATAGCTTATTTTGTTAGAAGAGCTTGTACTTCTTGTTTGAGCAGATGATGGTATTCTAAAGACAGTTTGTGGATGCGAGTTTGGAATTTTGGGAGGGTTGCTTGTGAGCTGCAGGCATTAACTATGTTGGATAATGTCCAACACCCATTAGTCTGTTATTGATTGCCAAATGGGAAGAAACTGTTGTAATCTTCCAACGACAGGTAATGAATGATCAGGGGGAAGTGATATCAAGTCACTGTTTGTTAGTGGATGGAGAGGTGCGTATTGGTGAACCTCTTCCTTTAAAGTTGTTACTTCTATATTTACCTTTATAGAATCCTCTAGAAGGGGAAGATTGGGTTTGTGTTTTATATGAAGAAGCACTGGCATCTGTGGTATTGGTCCTGGAGCCCCCTCTGTAGTAGGAGCGACGAAAAGAACCTCTAGTAGAAGGAGAATGAATTGCTCCCATTGATTTTACCACTTCTGTGTCCTTTTTCATTTTCTCTAAATGATTGGGTATCTGAGGCCCCAAGAGGTGTTCCTTATCAAATGGTGCATTAAGAATAGTTTGTTTGAAACCAGAAATTATGAGCCATGCAGGTATCCTGAGTAGATTGCTGGTATTGACAGTATCTGCAGCATTTAACGCACATCTGATCGCTGATTTGGAGAGAAGCTTGCCTTCTTGCACTATTTCTGGCCCCTTTTTCTTGTGTTCTTCCAGGAGATCTTGTAATAGTTCTTCCATTTGGTTTTGGGTTTTTTCCCCCCCAGAGTTTTCCATAATACGAACTTGATCCGAAGGTATCAGAGTGCTTTACATGAGCACCAGTTGAGTTTCAAATGGACATATTCATTTATATTTTTTGTTAGGCAAGTGATTTGCCCAGGATCACAGGATGTTGAGTGGCATTGCCAAGACTTGACCCACTTGGCCAGATTTGAGAACAACCGCCCTAGCCGTTATGCCACATCCTCTCCCCACCTCATCCAAGTGTGACCTATCATATCTAGCCACTAGGCCTTGTGTATTGGCTATGCGCCAATGATTGGCTGATTGAGCAGCTACTCTTTTCTCCTGAGGCATTTATTAATTTTGATTCTTTATCAGGAAGCGGTGCCTCCCCTGATGTTTGTGAATTTGCCCTTTTACGAGTGTTGAAAACTACTAAAAAGTCTAAAGGCAACTGACCCCTAATAAAAAACAGGGTCAGATAGTGGGGGTTTATATATTTTGTCCACCCTAGGTGTTCGGATCCGAGCTCTAACTTGATCCTTAAAAATATCGTCATCATGCCTCATCATACCTTTGAACATAGGCACGGATTGTGATGTGTGTGTGTTTCCTAAGGTTTCAAATAGGAAATCCTATTCTATGGCTTATTTATGTAAAGCCACCCCATGGTAAGTGGCTGCCCTAGCAATTAACTCCTGATGTGCTGTATCATCATCAGGAGGCGAAGGTTTAACTGGATATAGATTCGGGTCGGTGTCTCAAGGTGGGTCTAAACTGTAGTCATCCCACGGATCAGGGGGTGGCTGATTATAGGTGTCCTCATCATCAGCTACTATATCAGGATTTGTATTTGGAAAACCCAGTGGTGTGATGTGTAAAGGGTCTGAAGCTGGTATAATAGGTATTGGTGAAGAAGGTGGTGGTGTCTGAGGAATGTTAATAGGACTAGTGGCCATGTCCTTTTTTAGGTCGAGCACGAGCAGAGCATGAGCTGCTGTGCAAGCCATGCTGTATTAGAGTATGGACTTGAAGCTCCGCCCACTTTCCTCCCATATTTTTCATTGGCTTGTGTCTTTGTTCTTTGTAAATGCTGGCTTCTGATTCAGTAATCGGCTTGTTAGTCCCTCCTTAGTACCGCCTTGTCCTCATATGTAACCTCCCATGAGGACTGGCCTTTTTACTTTGGTTGTTACACCGTCTGTGTTATTCACTCAATAGGCACTATTTTCTTTAATGGGTTTTGACTTACTGCAGGCATGACGTTTTTTCCCTTACATTCAGCGCGCCATGCACGCTTTCACTTTCCAAGCAGCCCAGACAATGGCAGCCGCTTGTTTGCAATGCCATAGATCTCGCATTTAGGAGAGTTTGAGCTACTGGCAATGTAAATGATAATAGCTTAAACTCTCATGAATGCGACCCCTATTGGTATACAAATATTTTTTTGTGGGTTGTTTCTAAGAGCCCAATGCCGCGCTTTCACTTAATAGAGGCCACGCCCCTTTCTTTAGACGCGGCTCATCTAAAGAAAGGGGTGTGGCCTCAAATAAGTGCAAGCACCACATTGGGGCGCTTGGAAACAAACAAATTTGCAATTCAATAGGTCTCGTATTTGTGAGAATTTAAGCTATTGACATTTACAGTGCCAATATATCAAATTCTCGTAAATGCGAGACATATTGCATTTCAAATGCTTGTTCTTTTTGAAGGGACTTATATTCAGTGACTATTCTCCTTTTGGAAGATGGTACTGTTGGTTTAGTTTTAATGTGGCCAGTGTCAGGATTTATATACATTTTCTTCTGCTCTGGATCCAGCTTTTGTTTCATTGCATCTAAAATAGGTTCTGGTGGCTTTACAGGAGCTTCTTTATGTTTCGGTGCCGAAATTTTCAGTACCAAGCTGGATTTGTCCTTTTTGTCTTCGGAATAGTTCGGAACCGAAGGGGTATCATCGCGACTCGAGCCCGAGCAGGAAGGCTTAACTTGCTGTTTCAGTACCTACCATGGCCTGTTGGCACTGGTGAGCCAATAACCTTTTGTTTAGTCTGAGAGGGTTTGGTGGGCAAAGGGGCTCTGTTACTCACGGCAGCCCGTCCAGCTGGAACGTCATAGGACTCTAGTTCCATCTCCAAATCTGAATCAGGGTCTTGGACAGAGAAAGCCTCTTCCTTTTCTGATACTTCCATCTCTTCTTTTTCGATATCTTTACCAAAGATACCAATGGTGTCTTCGTCGATACTGGAGGTCCCGATGAGTATTTTTGAATCAAAACGACCAGCAAGCATCCCAGTCATCCTCTTAATGTTCTGGGGACAGAATTTTCAGAAATTTTAAGGCACGTCAAAGGTGAAAATGCGATCGAAGACAATACCGACGAGGGCAAGTGAATTGCGAACCGAAGGGATCCTGAATTACTGTTTCAAATCAGAGTGCTGCAATACACATCTGAACCCGATGGTGGAAAGAAAACAATCTAACAGAGGAGTTGATGCCCATGTGCATTATCACCGAAAAGAGGAGTCACTTTACCTTGTGACTGGAAAAGAGTTCTTAGAAGAAAAATAACTTGTAAACATCTGGACCCAACACTAGATGGCAGGAGTATGCAAAGCATGTGTATCTATAGCACACATGCCTTGAACATCAGAAAAATGGTAAACATGAACAAACGTAAAGGACAACAATGGAATTGTTCAAGTGGGCAACACAAACGCAACAACCAATTTACGGTTCCATTATAATGGGAAAACTTGTTTGCAAGTCCCTTTAAGAACTTTATAATAATGGGTGACAAATAGGTTAGGGAAATAGAAGAAAGCCTACGAAATTGAAATATAGCCCTTTACACTGCCTACTGTACACCCTTTTAGAGCTACCGAAAGGCAGTATGACTGACAGGCGGGCTTGAAGAGGGTCTATCGAGTTGTCTGCAGGCCATCTGAAAAACCTATTCCATCTACTCAAGCACATAATCTTGGTGAAGTATCTACGCCCACAAAAAAATGACAACTACCACCTCAGGTGGCAAGGAAAAATAATTCAGGCTGCTCTGTTCTATCTTCATGCATGCAGGTGGAGGCTCTGGAGTCTTGAGCATCTGGAAGAAACACGTTAGTGATAGATTCCATACCTTAAAATAGATACCCCACCAATACCAACCCCGGTGGTGTGTCTGCGAACCAAGATCACACGAGGAAGTCCCTGAGAACAGAACGGCCAAAGAAGCCGTGTCTCCGGACTTTGCTGTGCTGTCCAGGCAACAGTGCTTAGTAAAAGTGTGCAGCGAGGCCCAGATTCCTTACCTTAGAAATACCCCCCGCATCAGACTGGATCCCGAAAGTTTGTCAGCAGTATCCCTGCGCGTCAGAAGGCGGAGTCGTGCGGCTCCTTGTCAGTCGTGGTCGCCGAGATGACGTCGCGGCAGCTCCTTATACACTGCCCTCACGCACGTCAGTTCTGTACATGACTTTCCGCACCAGGAACGCAGAGCCATGCAAGATACTGACCACTGGTGCATTGAAACTAGGGCAATGAAAGGGATGATCTTAACCCTAGAAATCAGTTCGCAGAACAGGGAGGATGGGTGGGGAGGTAAGGAATCTATCACCAACTAATGTTTCTTACAGATATATCGTTACCAAAGGTAAGTAACTTGTGAATCTGGAAGAAACAAGTTAGTGAGATTCCTTACCTTAAAATAGATACCCCACCAATACCAACCCCGGTGCTGGGTCTGCGAACCAAAATCACACCAGGAAGTCCCGGAGAACAGAATAGCCAAAGAAGTCGTCTCGCCAGACTTGTCTGCCCAGGCAATAGTGCTTAGTAAAAGTGTGCAGCGAGGCCCACGTACCTGCCTGACAGATGTCTTGTAAGGGGACACCACGTCCCAACACCGTAGTGGCAGCCGTCACCCTGGTGGAATGGGCGCGCAGCCCCAACAAAGGTTCCTTCTTTGCCAGAGAATAACAGGCTTTAATACACAAGACGACCCATCTGGAGATAGTCTGCTTGTGTACGGCCCGACCTTTCTTGGCGCCAACGTAGCCAACAAAGAGCTGGTCATCCACCTGGGACTGTTGTGTGCGATTCAGGTAAAATGAGAGCGCACATTTTGGGTCCAGACGGTGGAGCCTCTCTTCTTCTCTGAAAGGATGCGGAGGCGGAAAGGAGGTGGGCAAAGTGATGGCCTGCCCGATGTGAAAGGCAGTAACAGCCTCTGGCAGAAGGGATGGGCGTGTCATGAGCACAATCCTTGTCCAGATGGACATACATGAAGGAGGTTTGCAAGAAAGCCTGGAGCTCGCTCACTCACTCTCCTAGCAGAGGTCATGGAAACCAGGAAAGCATTCTTCAGAGTTAACAGACGAAGAGAACAGTTGTGAAGAGGCGCAAGGGGAGCGCACATTAAATATGTGAGAACCAGGTTCAAGTCCCACTGTGGCATTACGAAGGGAATAGGAGGAAAAAGGTGAGTAATGCCTTTGAGGAATCTGTTAACAGAGGACTTGAAAAGAGAGGGCTGATCAAAGAGCCTGAGAAAGGCAGAAAGGTAGCCCTTGATAGTGCCTAGAGCAGAGCCTTTCTGGGCCAAAGAAAGAAGGAACAGTAGGACTTCAGAAAGAGGGGCAGAAAGGGGATCCACAGCTTTTGCTGTGCACCATGCCACAAACTTGTTCCAACTTAGTGGAGGGACGCCTGGCTGCCAGAATGACATCACTGACTTCAGGAGGCAAGTCAAAAGGAATCAACTGCTGCCGCTCAATTTCCACGCAAAGAGGTGGAGACTGGACAGGTTTGTGTGGAGGACCATCCCCTGCTGCTGCAACAGAAGATCCTCCCAAAGAGGCAGTCGGATCGGGGGATCGATGGTCATACAGAGTAGCTCGGGATACCAAACTCTTGGAGCCCAGTCCGGAGTCACAAGAATGACTTGGGCCTGTTCGCCCCTGATCATCTTCGGCACTCTGGGCAGAAGTGGTATAGGCGGAAAGGCGTACAACAGAACGAAACTCTACTCATGACAAAAAGCGTCGCCAAGCAAGTGCCGCCTTGGAATTTCCAATGTGCAGAAATGCTGCTATTTAAAGAGACCTTGCGCCACGTCCGAGTTAAGACGTCATTCGTGATCCATTATGCACCTGCGGCTGAGTTTGTCCGCCCTGGCGTTCAGTGAACCTGCCAGGTGTTGAACACCAGGGAAATGCCCCGCCCTGTTTGTTGCAGTACCACATGGCGGTGGTGTTGTCTGTGAACACCTGCACTACTCTCCCCTTGACAGAGCGGAGGAATGCCTTCAGTGCAAGTCGGATCTCCCGGAGCTCCAGAAGGTTGATATGGAGCCTGGACTCTGCCGGAGACCAGAGGCCTCTGTCTCTGCCTCTCCCATGTGGCCGTCCCATCCCAGGAGGGACGCATCCGTCACCACTGTGTGATCCGTCACCCTCCAAGATCTGGACGTAATCGGACAGGTTCCCCTGATGCTGCGCCCACTGGAACTTCAGGTCCCACTGCAGAGCCCGCATATGCCATCTGGCATGATTGACCGGCATGATTGACCAGCAGGATGCAGGAGGCCATGAGGCCCAGCAGCCTCATGGTCATCCTGACCGAAACCCAGGATAGAGGCTGAAAGATCGGAATAAGTCTGAATATCCTGGACTCGCCGTTCGGGGAGATGGACCCGAAAGTGTGTCATGTCCAGAACCGCTCCAATGAAGAGGAGCTTCTGAGAGGTAATCAGGCGAGACTTTGGCATATAGATGGAGAACCCCAGCAAATTCAGGAGGTCAGCCATAATCTGGAGGTGGGAGACGACTGTCCGGGGGTAGCCAGTCTTCAACAGCCAGTCGTCGAGATAGGGGAAGACTGGAATCCCCAAACTGCGCAGATGAGCTGCAGCCTCCGCCATCACTTCCGTGAACACCCGAGGGGCGCTGGTAAGGTCAAAGGGGAGCACGATAAACTGAAAGTGCTGGTGGCCTACCGCAAACCGTAGGTAACGCCTATGGGCCGGAAGGATGGGAAGGTGAAATTAAGCGTCCTGCAAGTCCAACGCTACCATACATTCTCAAGGGACGAGAGCAGACAGGACCTGAGCCAGGGTCAACATTTTGAACTTCTCCTTCCGGAGGAAGCGGTTGACATTCCAGAGATCCAAGATAGAACGCATGCCCTTGTCCTTCTTGGGTACCAGAAAGAGGTGGAAATAACAGACACAACCTACTTCTAGAGCAGGAACTCGCTTGATGGCTCCCTTGGCCAAGAGAGCCGCAACTTCCTGTTGGATAAAGGCCAAATGATCCTCCGACATGCAATGGTTCTGAGGTGGCATGGATGGAGAAGTAGTCTCGAAGGGGAGGGAGTAGCCCCTTCGAACTATCTGTAGAACCCATCTGTCTGACGTGATGTTGAGCCAGTGATGGAGGTGATGGCGAATCCCGACGCCCACTAGCAAAAGGTGTCCCGGAAAGGTCGGACTAGGAGGGCTTTGAGGCTGCTGCAGAGGACTAGTGGACTGGCCCACCCGCTGGCCCCCAGATCCACGACGGTGGGTCCCACGTCTCGGCTGCGCAGAGGCTGGACAGCATGCTCAGGCCTGTGGCCCTGGGACGGAATGTGGTGGGGCAGTCCTTCCGTAGCCACAAAAGGGGGCAAAAAGGCAGACTACAATGGGCGGGAGATGGATGCGAGGCCCAAGGACCTGGCCATAGCCTTGGAATCCTTAAAGCGTTCAAGCAAGTTATCCACCTTGTCGTCAAACAATCGGCCATCAAAGGGCATGTCCAAAAGCGTAGCTTGGTCATCACCTGAAAAGCCTGTAGCCCTAAACCAGGCATAGCGTCTAAGGGCTACCGACGTGGAAATCGTCCAGCCTAGTGAGTCGGAGTGTCCAGCCCACATCGGATGGTGAACGTCGCTGCATGTCACCCTTTGGTAACTGCAAGGGACAGCACCTGCATAACTGTGTCCCACATCGAGTGGGAGTAACAGCCCAATAGACATGCGGTTTTCACCAACCGCAGTCCCAAGCTGGAGTAAGAAAACCTCTTCCCAAGGTGGTCCAGCTTCTTGGATTCCCCATCACGTGGTGTGTTAGTAAATGCGCCTTTCGATGTTGAGGCTTGGACTACCAAGCTTTTGGGGGTGGGATGGGAAGAGAAGAATGTGGGGTAGCACGGGGCCGGGCGGTGGCGTCGGGCAATCATCCTCTCCACAGGAGCCTGTGTATTGGGCCTGGACAAAGTGCTCGGTGTCCATAAGGGCCTCATTGAACCTCTCTCAAGTCCGGATCCTCTAACTGGTCTGCAAGAGCGTCTACAGACCCCTCCCTGTCCTCCTCCCCCTCTCCAGATAGCGACTCAGGGCGGTAGGAAACATCAGGGGCAAACAATGGTACAAAAGTACCGGTAGGCGTCGGTCCAGACGTCGGTCCGGCTCCGTGTCCTCATCGAGGGGGAGACCGGGGACAACACCAGCTGGGGACACAACCGGCATTGGAGGCGGCAGGGGTGTCGTCACTGGATTCGGTGTAGGAGGTGTCACGAGGTAGACCGGTGCCGATCCAGATTCAGGCCTGGATCCTTGGGGGCCCTGCAGCGCCGGAGCCGAAGCTGCCGACATCAAAGACCTAGAGCCCCCAACTGAGTCTGCGGGGCCCAAGGGCGCGCCGGCGGAGTCGGGCTGCCCAAAAATGGAATGCAAGGCTTCGTAAAGGTTGCGAATCTGGGCAGGGGTTGCTCTGGCTCCCGGAAAAGGGAGGAAGGGCCAGTCGACCCAACAGGCTCCACGCGCAGAGCCGGACGACTACCTTCCGCTTCCCACGTTGGCCGACGGACAGGGAGAACGTGAAGAGCAACGATACTTCTTCGCCTTTTTCTTCTTATGCTTTGACTTACCCGAAGACGAAGACTTTGATGACTAGTGTTGGTGGTGGGTCGGCGACCGGTGCCGCGACTTCCCTCTCGACCGGGACCTCGAAAGGCATGGAGCATACTGCTTTCGGGACCATTCCTGCAAAGACTTTGAGTTCATGGCCCGACAGTCAGAGCACGACTTCGGGTCATGGTCGCACTCCAGGCACTAAAGACACACGAGGTGCAGGCCCATGACCGACATCAATTTGCGTCACGAGTCGCAAGCCTTAAAGCCGGTTGTACGTGACATCCCTCTGTGCACCAGGAGTCGAACGACTCAAAAAAGATGTCGGCAAAAGTCGCAAAAACTGAGTCAAAAAGTGACTCGGAGTACCGCTCTCTCCGGATCTGCGCTAGCTGGCATGGAAAAAGAAAGAACCGACGTCAGCGCACGAGGGCAGCGTCTAAGTAGATACTGCAACGTGATTCCGGCGACCACAACTCCAACGACGACCGCGGAGTCAACCAACGCCACCTATAGATGTGCAGAGGTACTGCTGAGGAAAAATTCTCCGGATCCAGTCTGACACTGGGGGTAATTCTAAGGTGAGGAATCCATAACTAATTGTCTCTTTCAGATATTGGGTTTGGCATCTGCACCTAAAAGTATTCTGCAGTTCTACAGTGAAAAGTTAACCAAAACAATCTGGGACCGGATTACGGAAAAAGGGATTGTTATGTCAAAGGTGGCTTAGTTACTAGTAATCCCAACTTTCATTATGAACCTGTAAGCATCCCTGCCTTAGAGACAATGAACAGTGGAACCAGAAACGACTTCTATGACTGTTTTAACACAGAAATGTACACAACATAGCACACCGCTTTAACTGTGCAAATGAGGGCCCTCACCAGTTTTCTTCAGTTTGAGAAAGGAGCCAGTTTACAATTACACTCCATACAATGTGGTTGGGGGCGGAGTGGGATTAAAGGAAAGGACCTCTTTTCTCTTTTTGCATGATGATATCGAATTTAAGATAACTTAGAACAAAAAAGTGACTTACTTCCAGTATCCCCTCCTCTCTATCTGCAGCAGCTGTCACCCTAGACAACATGCTGACCTCCCGCTAGGAAGTGTGAAGCGCTTGTAGGAATAGGGAACAAAGGAATTGGTGGTGGCAGGAGGTGTGGATTTCTCCAGAAGGAGGACTACCGGGCAGGGGCCATAAATTGTGGAGCTTCAAGAGACTACCGCCTCAATGAAGCAAATGGCGTTCACACCAATGGTGCAGGAGCTCACTTCCCGAGGCCACTGAGAAACCCTGACGCTTGTGGATACCGGGGTGGACCCATGGACATTCACTGCATCTCGTTAGCATCTTGCATCCCAAGCAACAGGACCACTTCTTTGCCCAATCGAGGTATCGGAGAAAAGTGCACGGAGGACTCTAGGAATGCTGGACCATACACTTAAGTTTTTCCCTGGACTAAGTGGTCACTGTGACTGGCCCGGTTTTGTTGTGGCAAGTCCACATAAAGAAAGGTAGTCGTACTAGCAAGTTGGCTAGTAACTGCTAAACTGCTTACAATTGATTGCATTCCTTAAAAAGAGAACTACAGTGATTTAATGACCTTTCAAAAATAAACCATCCAGTTTCCCTAAGAAGATGTTTGTCATTTTGGTGTCTGTTTTATAATACAAATACTTCATATTTATAAATTGGTGTAGGATTCTTTTTGTGTTGTGTCTCTTACTTAACGGTTTTGGTACGTAAATAGTTCACTTTAATTTGTCTTTACGCAGCAATGCTTTCATATGGGAGAAAAAGCATAGATTGCATAGTTATTTATGGTCGGTTTCTAGGGTCTCCTTTCGGGACATGGGGTCATAAGGTGCCATGGTTCAATGTACCACCAGCAGTTACTCGTTACCTGCCATTGGGCGTCTGGATTCAGAGGTGCTGGTCAGGTTTGGTAGCTGTGCGCACTACGCCGGTAGGAAGAGAGGGGAAAGGCACCTGGAAACAGGCTGCACAGGGGGACTTGGGGACAAGTCCAGCAGCTCCCAATGGGGGGCTCTGGTCACAAGGATTCAGGTGACAAGGCGTACAGCTGGTTTGTCAGTATCCAGGCTGGGGCGCTCAGGTGCAGAGTGGAAAGGTTGGCTGGGCTCAGTGCGTTCTATGGCTTTGCAGTCGTCAGTCTTCCTGGTTGAGGGTGCAAAAATCAAGGACTGCTGGGCCACTATGGAAGTGGGTCTCTGCAGTGCAGACATCCCTCGACGGCTGTTCGGTCTCCATGGAATGGGAATCCAGATTGAACTCTCACTGCTCTGTTTATTGCAGGGGTCTCGTACCCCGGTATTGGTCATGTGCAGCTCCGGGTGGTCCTTATGTCCACCCACTTTGTGTGGGGACAGATCTGACATTCAGGAGCACAGGATCCATTTCCTGGGAGGCTGCTGCAACAGGCTGGCCGGGGAGCGGCAACTCGGTAGACTGAACTTTGCGTTTTCAGTGCCTGCGGACTGCAGAGCAGTAGCTCCTCTGCTTCAAGAGAGATTGCTGGCAATTTGCAAAGGGCTGCCAGTCTCCCATGGTTCTTGGAAGCTGTTAAGCTGCAGGACAAGTCACTGGTCACAATTGTCGAGATTGGTGCACACAGGCAGGATTTGGTGCCAAAACTCTACAGCAGGTCTAAAGTTTTCACGGCTCTTCTTGATCCATTGAATCAGAGTTACTGGTGTCAGGGTTGATGCCTAGATATTCAATTTTGGGGCAAAAAGGGAAGTGACAAGTAGTAGCCAATGGACTACTTACCTTTAGGGTGTCTACACCCTCTATATGACCACTTCCTGTGGGAAGTGGGCATAACCCTGAACCATAGAGCCTAATTTCGCCATATGGAGGAATCTTAAATTCGTGTTCACATCAGGAAGCTCACCTTAGAGGTGGAACTAGCCTGAGAGAGGAAACACGCCTCCTGACTAGCTAATACTCCCACCTGGAGGAACACCAAATCCACAGAAGCCCACAACAACTTCAGAGACGCCTCCAACACCCACCACCAACTCATCAGAAAAACGAGGGAAAAAGCGATTGAAGACAGAATCTCCACTCATGCACACAACAGCAAAGAACTCATCATCAAGGAGTTCGCCCAACCCACCAGCGAGCCCACAGACATCCCTCAGCACCATTTTCCACCACAAAATCAAGAGCATCTACAACAACTTCCGATGAAGACAACCAATACACTGAACCCTCACCAACCATCCCGACACCCTGAAGCCAGCGATCGGCAAAAGGACAGCCCTCACCACTGAAGATACACTGAAGACTAAGTCAATCCACTCCGGGGCCCCCACAGACCCCTGCCCCCACCACATTTTCAACAGAGTCGTCGAAACCATCACACCCATGCTTTACCACACCATCAATCGCTCCCTGGCAACAGCCTCATTCCCTGACTGGAAACACGCTGAGATCAAACCCCTCCTGAAGAAACCCTCGGCGGACCCCACCGACCTCAAAAGCTACAGACCCATCTCCCTGCTCCCGTTCCCAGCGAAAGTCATCGAGAAAGCCATCAACTGCCAACTCGCCACATTCATCGAAGAACACAACATCCTCGACTCCTCCCAATCCGGCTTCAGAAAAACCCACAGTACGGAAACTGCCCACCTCGCCGCAACAGACGACATCCATACCTTACTGGACAAAGGAGAAACAGCAGCCCTCATCCTCCTCGACCTCTCAGCGGTGTTCAACACAGTCTCTCACCGCACCCTAATAAGCAGACTCCAAGACGCAGGGATCCAAGACAAGGCCCTCGACTGGATCCGGTCCTTGCTCTCCGGCAGAACGCAGCGGGTCAGACTCTTCCCCCCCCCCCCCTTCCTCTCAGACCCTACACCTACCACCTGCGGAGTCCCCCAAGGGTCCTCCCACACCCCTACACTCTTCAACGTCCACATGGCTCCGCTAGCCCCATCGTAAGAATCTACGCACTCAACATTGTGGCATACGCAGACGACACCCAACTCATCCTCTCCCTATCCAACGAACCTAACCCCGCCAGACACAACTTTCGAGAAGGCATGGAAGCAGTCGCCATATGGATGAAACACAGCTGCCTACAACTAAACACCAACAAAACAGAAGTACTCATCATGGGCCCAGACGCCTGGAACGACACCTGGTGGCCCCCCGCCCTCTGAAGCCCGCCCAACCCCACGGACCACGCACGCAAACTGGGAATCATCCTGGAATCAGAGCTCAAAATGGACTGCCAGATCAACTCTGTCTCGTCCTCCAACTTCCACACCCTCTGCCTCCTACGTAAGACCTTCAAATGGATCCCCCCCGAACACAGAAAGACAGTCACTCACGCCCTGGTCACCAGCAGGATCGACTACGGCAAAGCACTCTATGCCGGAATAACCAAAAACTTCACCCGCAAGCTACAGAACATCCAAAATGCCATGGCTAGACTGGTCCTCAACCTGCCAAGACACTGCCACATCTCCCAGCACCTACGCTCACTCCACTGGCTCCCCATCGAACCTAGTCACCTTCAAGATGCTAACACACGCTCACAAGGCCCTCCACGACACCGGACCAGCATACCTGAATAGCAGACTCAAATTCCACTCACCCCAAAGGACCATACGATCAGCCCAGCTCTCCTACGCCGTGGTCCCCTGCACCAGAAAAACCAGATCGGGAGGTTGCTACTTCTCCTTCCGCGCGGCCAGAGCCTGGAACGACCTTCCGCTCCTCCTCATACAGATAACATCGCTCCCCATCTTCGCAAGAAACCTCAAAACCTGGCTCTTTGACAGACCCCCTCCTTGATGGACTCGAACCTGCGAAACTCCCCCCTTCCCCCCCACATCCCCCAGCGCCTTGAGACCCTTACGGGTGAGTGGTTGCGCTTAACAAACACCGGGTTTGATTTGACCTGTCCTAGTGCAAATTGGCCCAGGGTGGGTGGCAGAATTTCCCCTGTCTGGGGAAGCCTTGGTTTCACAGAGGCCTTTGACTCCTCCTGCCTTGATATGCTGATCACTCAGCGTTCCTTCTTGGATGGAGGTGACAATACCGTTGGCCGGAGCAGGAATTGTTTGCCTTCAGAGAGCACAGACTCACCTGCAGGGTATGAAACCTGTCTGAGGTGGTAGGCTGGTCTACACCAGTCAGCCGGCACACTAGTAGTCAGTAGGTTTTCAGAGGGCATCTCTAAGGTGCCCTTTGAGTGCATGTATTAATAAATCCATAAATGGAATCAGTGGGAGGTTATTAAGATGTTTGCTACCAAACTGGGGAACTCGTAACCACCAGTTTCCAGCACGTTTTCAAAATGGCTTCCCTGTTTACTTGTAATATCTAAGAATCGACAGACATCACAGGGACATAACTGCTTGTCCACACATGTAGTATAATTCAGGCTGCTTGTGGCGGTTAAGCCTGCTGTAGGGGTGGCTTACCTAGAGCTGCATGCAGGGTCTGCAGGCATAGCACAAAGAAGGTGTGCCATGTCGAGTTTCACTTTTTCCTGCACCGCAGTTTGCAGCCTGCAATGGCAGTTTGCATGCTGGGACTGAGGGGTACGTTAGGGCGGCATAATACATGCTGCAGCCCTAGGGGACCCTTTTTAGCCTCCTTGCCTTTGATACCAGGGGTACCATTTACTAGAGATTTACAAGGCATTGTAAAGGTATTGCCAATTAGGGGAACAACTTACACTTTTAGGGAAAGAGATTTGGCACTGGGGACTTGTATAGCAGAAATCCAGTGCTCCCTCTGAAAATTACAAGAGATACCAGGCAAAAAGTGGGGGTGACCATGTAAAAAAGGGGCGCTTTCCCACACTTTACACTTGTTCCTTTGATTGAGCCCGACTGCTGATTCTGCTGAGGGTTAACCAGATTCAAAGACTGAGCAAACCTGGCGCTGGGGATGGCTTTGGCGAAAAGAGACATTGCGCAACAGTGGGGAGCCAGGCAGGCCCCGACCCTCCAAAAATGGTGTAATGGTATGGACGATCTAATGGTGACGGAGAAATCGGTCTATGTACACAGAAGATGCCCCAAAAAATGGACTAAGATATGGGGGAAGTGGAATGACTATCGAAGGAACATTTGTGACCCCCCGCAGGACGAATCCCTGTCAGATGATTCAGACTAACTGGGGGTGTATGGGGAAGCAAGACACAAGATATTTGGCATGGTGGGGGAGGAGGGTGTTGGGGTCATGAGGATACATAATGGGACCCTTGGCCCTCGGCAGTGGCTGACACGAGCAAACTGTGATGTACTTGATAAAGCAACATATGGTATTGCAGTATTGGTTGAAAATGAAAAGGTTAATAAAAAGAGTTTAAAAAAAAAAAAAAAGACTGAGCAAACCTCTGAGGTCCAGTTCCTAATGTCTGCTGAAATGGGCAGCAGTCCCGGAGAAAGTCCTCTTCAAACTCTCTTGAGCCTGCTTCAAAACAAAAGATTCTAGGGCCTAAGAGGATTGGAAAGACCAGCATAGAAACGGCAGTGGGTTGATTAAGAGTCATGATGTAGGCTTTAGAAGGCCATCGTAAGTACTGCACACTCAAATCTTTCAGTTATAGGCGTCTGAGAAAAGTAAATATCAATAAACAGGCATCTGGATCCTAAAACCATTACAATGTAATGTTAATATGTAAATCTTTAGTATATATGAACACTGGACAGTTAAAGCTTCAAAAAAAAAAAAAAAAGACAAAAAGCTAATTTGAGGCACTTCAACAAAAATCATAAAGTGATAAATGCATTGTAAACATTGTGTCCACTATTCCCCGTGAATCTTTTATTAAGTGTAATATGAAACCATTCCGACAATATAGTGAAATGCATCTAATACCAGAATTTAAGCTGTACCCTGCTTGAACATACGTACTTTTATCGGACGTTCAGGGGAATTCCTAATTAAGGCAACGGTGCACATATTTTACAAAGGTTACAAATAGCAGCACTCAAACTGTGAAGCAGAAATAGCATAAAATGCAAACCATGTCTTACCTATCGAAGATGACCTCTTGGAGGACACTTTAAATTGGTTGCTGCTCGACTGCACCGTGGTAGCTGTGCAAGAGACAGAAGAGGTGGCAGAAGAGGTTGCCATGACAACTTTATTTGCTTCAATGAAGGTATCTTGGAAATTGTATAGACATTTCTTCTTTGCAGTGTTTTTTTTCTCCTTACTATCGGTTACTGCTGTGGTGTCGTTGCTAGTTGTGGTAGGAAGTGCTTCTGGTCTTATTTCAGGGAGTGCTGGTCCTAATATATCACCCCCTTTGGTTAAAAATAAAAGCAACTAATAAGACTTATCAATTTTCTATAAACACATTAAAACATTCTGAAAATCCTCAACTGTTCCTGATTTGTGTGTGGATAACTGGGATACACATTAATTAAAACATATATGCAACTACCAGTTCAAAACATTAATTTTAATTGAAAGACAGTACAAAACTTCCCACCACATACAATGCTCAAGTACTGGTAATACAGTATAGCACAAATTACCACAGGGCTCCAAAGAAGGCTAGGCATAAAAGTCATATCAGATCAAATGATGCCTCAGCAGAGCAGAAAAATGTTCAGATGCTGGAGCAAGCACAACATGAAGGACAATGAAATTAGAACTAAGGCACCCTGAACAGGGATAGGGAGCAGACATGAACACTAAGGCAGAAAGGGGTACACAGTGAGATAGTTAACAGACAATGAAAGATTAAGTACTAATGTGGAGACAGGGAGCGGTCAGTAAACAAGCCCACAAAGAGTCACTGACAGGACGTGCAATCTAGTACAGATTACTGTGACAACTCCTACAGCTAGGGTAGAGATGCACATTTAATGCATCACTCAAATGTAAGGTGATGTAATAAATGTAATGCACCAACAGGCTAAATTGTAATTCTTAAAAGCACTTCAATAGACAAATAATAATTCTCATAATTAATTTTCTACAGCTGACAATATGAAAACCCCTCTCATCACTCTGCTTCCCCTCTACTCCTGCCTCTCACCCTGCCATCATCCTCTCCTTCACTTGCCACCTTATTTTTCGCTGCCCTCCTTACTATCCCTCCTGTTTCTTTCTGCCCCGTACAAGTGTCAAAAGCCAATTAAGTCCATATTGTATGCTATACTCATGTTCCTTTTAGTTCTCTAGCACTTCCCCCACCTCATTTTATTTCATGCACACTCCACATTATTCGAATTCTAACTTCCTTGCCCTCCTACCCCACTGCCGATGAGCCAATAGAAGGCATACTGCAAGAAGGAAATGTGGACAGAAACTGAAAGGGGACTATAAAAGACCATATTGACTGAATAGCGGACAAGAGAAAGGCCAACACCTAATGCCCTCAGATGCAAGAATTAACTGAAGGAGCACCAAAGATGCCTTTGGGTTGCTCACCAATTCCTAGTTTTCTCAGTATGACAAACAAACCAGGCAACTAAAAAGCAGTGCACTAGAAAAGTATTAAGTTAGACTATCTTTAAACTAAAAAATAATGTAAATGTCATGAGAAGAAAGCTTTAAGAAGGTTGAGGTTAGGAAGAGTTTCATCATGAACCACTGATCAGCTTACTTTTCATAAGCAAAATGTATAGAAAATAGAAGCATTACCTGACACGTTATCGGGCAAAAACGTAGCAGGGTTCCAGTTCTTGTCGCTCATCATTTCTGAGCCCCAAAGACTAATAAATTTAGAGCTGTTCCAGTCTGGAGTACTACCAAAACAGCTTGGATAAATGTGATCTTGAAGCGATGCATTAAAAGGCTGATGCTTATTTGTATGATTCTGAACAGAACCTGGTGGCAGTGCCTGTAAATTTTTCAGGATATTATTTTAGGAACATATACTGTATAAATCTTTGAAGATAACTGAGTTAATTAATAAAACATTAAAAGTTTATCATAAGTCATGAAAAACCATCCAAGTAGGAAGATATGGATTCCAAAAACAACTTACTTACCTCCAGTACAGATGCTTTTCAATGCTTCTTTTCTTTTCAATTTAGTACATTCTACAATCAGTTAACTTCATACAGCTTCTGTTAGGATGTATCAACATTATCGACAAACACATTTTTCGATTTGATCTTCAATGACGACACAATGCATTTATAGTCACTGCATCAACCTTTAATGAAGTCCTGAACACCAGGTATGTGGTCAATGTCTATTACATGGCCCAGTCTCTCTATTGGAAGTATGCAACTCCTTTTCTAGTACGTTCCATCGGACCCAGATTTGAGGATGACAAATCATAATGTGAAGGTGACTAAAGGGGAAGGAAGAAGGGAGGGTTAACTAAGGGTTGAGGGATACTAGGGCAGTAAAAAAGAAATTAGGGACAGGAGGTGCGGTCTGTGAGAAAGTGCCATCTTTCTTGCATGGTATACCCCCACTTTTTGCTGAATTGCTGAATGTACTTTGACTGAGTGTACCCTGGACTCCTGCCAATCAGGTGCCCAGGGCCCAGGGCCTACTCCCAATTGGCAAACCCTGGCCATATGTCAGCCCCTGGTAAATGGTACCCTAGGTACCCAGGGCCTTGTGACCAGGGAAGGCCTCTAAGGGCTGCAGCACTCATTGTGCCACCCTTAGAGGCCCTGTACCCTTACACCCACACTGCCTTTGCAGGCTGGGTGTCTGGGTGCAGGACAAAACAAAGAGTCGACATGGCACACATCTCTGTGCACCATGCCCATCACCTACACAGCCAAGGCATATATCAGCCACCCCTCTGTCTGGGTGCCTTATGCCAATGGTATGGGCACAGGAGCAGGAGCCAGGTCCATTCCTGGGAACTGTAATTTAAGAGTACATGGTGCTGAGAGCTCGTCAAACACGAACTCCACAGCACCATAATGGCAACACTGAAGACTGGGAAGTTTGGTATCAAACTTCTCAGCACATTAAACCCACACTGATGCCAGTGTGGAATTTAATGAACCAAGCACCCCAGAGGGCATCTTGGAGATGCCCTCTTACAACTAACCTACAATCCACGTCTGCTCTGAGGCTGCCACACAGCAGACACGTTGCTGGACCCCCGGGTGGGAGAGCCCCTGCTCTCCTGGGCCTGCAACAATGCACATCCTGGGCGAGGTGATAAATCTCCTCCCCCAGGATGAGCGAAGGGAAGCTTCAAAGGCATGCCGCCTCTGTGAGCTTCCCCAGGCCACTGCAACCCCCCACTCTGGCGGGAAGCTTGGCCGGAAACCCCAAACAAGGACAGGGGATGTGCCAGCCTGCCCACCCCACCACTCAGGTGGGGGAGGCGAGGTGAAGCACATCTCCGGGCTCTCGCCATCTTGAAGATGGGAGGCCCTACCCTATCAGGACTAGGCTACTGCCCCCCTCCCACAGGAGAGAGGCAGGATAGGGGGTGTACCCACCCCAGGACAGGGACCCATTGGTTCCTGGCCTTCACCTACCTGTAAACGCCCCTAAATCTAGTATTTAGGGGCACCCTGAACCTTCCTTCCCTAGATTCCAGATTGGAAACTACAAGAAGAGCAAGAAGAACAAAGACCTGCCCTGCAGCTGCTAAAAAGAGGAAGACACCAACTGCTTTAGCCCCAGCCCTACCGGCCTGACGACCCTCGAACCTGCTCCTGCTCCAGCGCGGCATCTCTCGTGGCCAGCAACCTCACCAACCCCGGAGGACCTGGCTACCTTTTGGCTCTAAGCCCCTGGGACTCCCATGAGTAGAGGATCTACTCGGAACCTATCTCTAACCCCTGGCAGCAGCCCGGAGCCGCGAACCCAGCACACTCTGCACCAGCCGAGCCTGGCCAGTGTCGGAGTGAACAAAGATCCTGAAGACGACCCCACGGCGACTGTGACCCCGAGTCCGGCACCCAAGGACCTCACTCGACATTCCTGAAGAAGCCTGCAGCCTCAGAACCAGGTGCCGCCCCCCCCCCAACCGCGATCAACTGAGGGTAAGATTTCCCGACACCTAAAGGCACCCCTGCACGCGGCGCCCCACGGCCCCCTGTGTCCAACCCCGGGGTACCTACCTATCCTCCAACTACCCAACTTACCTCTCGAAGTGGTGGTGGCACCTGAAGAGTCCTCGTCCCCGAGCTTGCAGTCTTTTCCTAACCGGAGATTTCCCATTGACATCCATTGAGCGCCCGAAGGCTCAAAAGCACTCTGCACCCAGCCGCCCGAGTGGTCCTGGCAGTGAAAACTCTACACCTACCTACTTCCCCACTTGCCCTGAGTAAGTGACCAGGAGCCCAGCTCCCACAGCCGCGTGGCTTGCCAGTCAGCAGCCACCAAACCAGGCCCCCCCTATCCCTCATAGTATAACATTGGGCCTAACTCTCTCTGCACCCGGCCGCCCTAGAGCCGCTGAGGGTGAACCAACTGTACCTACCTGACCCTGGGAGACCCCCGAGTCTGTGCCCAGAACCTCAACTCTGCCAGTCGAGAACTTACCCTTAAACCGCAAACTCTATTTTCCTCATGGGGTAACATTGACTGGCTTTTTTCTGAAATTTCTTCTAGGTGTGGACTTTTCAAACCTTCAAATATTCACCAAAAATCAGCCGAGTGACAAAAACGAATTTACTCACCTGTTCCTAGGTGAACTCCCAGTGCTGGATCTTGATGCCCAGCACTGACTCTGAAAAATCTCTACAACTGTACTTACCCTTAACTTAATTTTCTTCCATAGGAAACCATTGACTGTTTTTCTGTGAAATTTCTTCTAAGTGTCGATTTCTGCAATCTTTAAATATTCTTCAAAAATCGTATAATATCTGAAAACTTAATTGCTTACCTGTTTTGGATAAAGGTCCCAGTACCGAGTCTAGGCACCCAGTACTGGATTACAAAAGTAACGAGAACATACTGTACCTGTAATCTGCATTTTCTTCCATAGGGAATCATTGATTGTTTTCTCTGAAATATTTTCTAAGTGTCAACTTTTAAAATAGCTAAATATTAGTTACAAATCATTACAGTACTTAAGTCGACTTTCATCACTTGATTCTGAGAACTGACCCAGGACTGAATCTAGTATCCAGTCCTGGAATTCCAAAGGTAATCTAAAAAGTAATCTGTTGCAAATAACTTGAATTTACCATTGAGCTCAATGTATTGTTGTGTTTAAAAATAGTTGCCTACTGCAACCTCTTGTAACTGTTTACTAAAATCTATTGCATATTGCAAAAGTATTTATATGAAACATCTACTGTTGAGAAAGTATATTTTAACTCCAAGTGTTGGTTCTAAAATAAAACAAGCATATATTTTTTTATATATAAACCATTGGCCTAGAGTTCAGTTATTGAGTGTGTGAAACCATTTGCTGACTGAGTGTGTACAACAAATGCTTTACACTGTCCTCTGGTACTGCCTTACTGCTCGACCAAGCTACCACTTCAGAGAGTAAGGTTATACCTAACTTTGACCTCTGTCAAACCCTGGGGGACTGTGGACTCTGTACACCCTGTACCTATTAAGGAACAGTATATACAGAGCCACTTTCTCACATGGTCAACATGCATGCCACACTGAAATTGTTATGTGCCGTGTGGGCCACTGTTCCACTTCTTGGTCATTCGCACCAGTTTCATAATTACCCTCTATTCCTGTTCCTTCGTTAGCGACATGTTTCATGTAACAGGTGCATCATCAGTTCTGGTGGCCTTGGGCAGAAGCACCACTGCATTCCTTAAACAATTGTTCTAGGCAGACATCCAGAACAAAATATTTACACTTGGAGCCACAGGCAGGGCATCTCCTATACCTCCACAGGCCAGGAGGTTACCCCATGCCCCCAATAAAACTTCCTCCCAGTCACTACTAACTTTGGGGTTCAGCATGATAGTTGAGCTGCCAGAATTGGACATAAAATTATTAACTGCAGGAGCATTTAGGGAGTTGACCAAAAGGGAGTTGGCTGCCTGCAACAAACTATCACTGCTCAAGGAGAATGACTACGACCAGAGATGATTAGTTGCAAAGTGAGTTTCAAGAAAGGCCCATAATGCGGCCAGGCCTTAAGTCAACCCCCCTGAGTGCACCTAATGGCTAAGCACATTAGGAGCTGACTGCAACACACAGATATTCGTAAAAAACTAAAGAAAATGTTCAGCTTAAACTTCTGAAATTAAATGAAAAATCCAAATAAAAGTTAGTTGTGCTTTGCAAATGCTCAGGTTTTATTGAGGAGACCACAAACAAAGTAAAAACCATAATAGAACATTGTAGGAAACTGGGCTCTGTTGCAGTTGTGCCCGGCACCCCGCCCCCCTCCCCCCCACTTTTCGCCCCCTTTTTAGCTACTCAATGCTGATTTTCGACTCCGACAGTGCACTGAGGCCTGCTAACCAGACCTCAGTACCAGTACTCCCCCTCCAAAAAATAAGGTGTTGTCTAATTGTGTTACAACACGCTAAGTACTTTGGCACCCACGGTACGTCCGTAGTAAAGGGTACCCAGCCACCTACGGCATGGGCACTAAGGAGGGTCCCTAAAGGCTACAGCATATCTAATGCTACCCCAAGGGACTTGCATACAATTCCAAAAAGACTGTCACTGCAGGCTGTGTGACATGGTGCAAACCATGAGTGAAAATAAAACATGAAAAACTCCTGTGAGCCAGGCCAAGGTCACTACATCTAATATATATAAGTCACCCATATAGCAGGCCTCAAAGCCCTAAGGCAGGGTGCATTATATTTTATGTGAGGACATATCTGCATGAGCAGATATGCTTCTGTGATGTCTAGTTCAATTACTAGATATTGCAAGTGAGCAGGGAAGCCATATTAAGGTATGTATGGGGCACCGGTCAAAACGAGTTTCCCAGCCACATATCCGCTACACTGAAACCTATGGTGTTTGGTATCAAGCACCTCATTAATAAACCCAAACTGATTCCAGTGATAGATTCTTTAATACATGCACACAGAGGGTACCTCAGAGGTACCCCTTGAAACATTCTAGCCTTCTAGTGTGCTGGCTGACTAGCCCTGTCCAGCCTGCCACTACAGACACGTTTTTGACCCCATAGGAGGTGAGAGCCCCGATCTCAGAGGACAGAGACCATGCCCGTTCTGGAGAGAGGTTACATCTCCTCTTTAAGAAAGGCGGGTAAATCAGCCTATCAAGGCAGGAAGCTTCAAAGGCCTCTGCCGCCTTTGATATGCAACCCAAGGTTTCCCCAAACAGGGGAGATGCCATCCCCTGTCCTGGGTCCATCTTGCCCCAAGACAGGCGGAAAAACATGCATTGGCATAGCCAATAGGTCTCGCCTTTGGGACCTTATAAGTGTTTAGCCATGCAACAGTTTCATAACTAAATACTTATAAAGGTCCCAAAAGCGAGACCTATTGGCTATGCAAAGCGGCCGTGAAAGGGAAAGTAATCGCGGTAAAGCGTGGCGCGCGCGCGCCCGCGCACATGCACTGTAGCTCTAGGCTGGCCTGGTAGCACTTTTTGGAGCCCTCTCAATAAGTCTCGCCAGACCAGCTCATGCGCTGGGTCAGGCGAGACCTAATGAGCTATGCAGGAGGCGTGTTGCACTGCCAGACTGGACACACCTCTAGGGTGAACAGCATGAAGTAAAAAGTTAGGTATTGTCCCATCTTGTGTGTGGTGGAATAAGAAATTCTGAGACAGGGTGACTCCACCCCCCCCTCCCCAAAGGTAGTGACCATCTAAGGGGTGTAATGACACCATTGGCTAATACCGCTCACTCCCCTTAACGTGCCTAAACGGATTATTTAGGGGACACCCTGATACCAGAACTTCTTCTTTGTGTCCGTCGAATTTGGAGTGGACAAGAAGTTTGGTGACCAGAGAACAGAGGAGCAATGACTAACTTGGTGCCAACTGTGCCTGCCTGCTGCACCCGACCCTCGTGGAGAAAGCAACTCGTCCCATCACTGTGCAGACTCCCTTGGAGTAGAGGAGCTACTCCCCTGCAGCCACAGGCTTCAAAGAAGCAAAATCCGGTTCACCGTCCCGTCGCTTACCAGGACAACAAAGCTGCAGGAAGGTCGTTGTGCTCCCACAGATCAGATCCGTCCTCCCTTCAAGTGTGGGGATGGCAGGACCGAATGGAGCTGCACAGTACCTGAAGTGCCGGACCCCTTGAAGCAACCAAGGCTTGTTGTGTCCAGCCCAGACAACAACACAGAGGAAGACCGACCTGCATATCGAGGGACTTCAGGGACAGTGAGACCCATATCGAGAGTGGCCCAGGTGCACTGTTTGCCCCCTTTCAGCAGAACCAAGATAAGGAATGATCCTTTGACCGCCGCCACCTGACACTTCAAAGAACGTCTGCAACCGCGCCCCCCCCAGCCCGAGTATGAAGGAAGCAACAGTGCCTATGGAGTTCTGAGACCCTAAAATTTGAGCCCACCCTTGGGTTTGCCTAGACTGGACTCCCAGTCGCCACGCCTGTAGGTCCTTTGAGCAGGCCCCCTCAACCACGAGTGTCTCCTGCAGCAGGAACCCGACACCTTAAAGCACCACTGCACCCAAGCCCCACAAGCCGAGGATAAGTGGACCAACAGTGTCCCTACATACCCGAGCATGTCAAGGACTTGGCCCCTGTAGGAAGCTGGCTCTGTATATACTATACCAAAATGAGGTATAGTGTGCGCAGTGTCCAGTGGAACCCCAAAGGTAGGCCGAGGTAAAAGTAGATAGCACCCTACTCTCTGTTTGTGGTAGTTTGGGCTAGCAGTAAGGCTTTATCAGAGGGTAGTGTTAAGCATTAGTTGTACACATTCCGGCAGCAAATGATCTCACACACTCAGACTGAACTTAACAATGGCTAATGGCAAAGGGGGATCAGAGTTAGCACACAAAGTACACCTGCAGTGGCAGAGGGGAAACTGGCTGCAGGGTGCTGTTTTGGCATCGGGTGCCCTGTTTTCAATAGGAGTTGCCGGATTTGGATTTTGGCTGCAGGCCCAGTTCAGGAAGACTTCTGGGAGGCACCAACAGCTGGGCAGGTAAGTTGGAGAGCTCGGGGATGGGCGGCTGGATGTAAGGGTGTCTTTTGAGGTCGGATTTCACCTTACCGGGCCACTTGCAGATCCGTAGGTTGGGGGGGCTCTGTGTAGAGGCTGCAGGCGACGTCCTGGAGGGGTCAACCCACGGTGGACTCGTACTCTGGAGCTATGGGGACCTCGCTGGGACCAGTGGGCCACAGGCGTCGGGGGCAGTGGTG
Source organism: Triturus cristatus (assembly GCF_964204655.1). Lineage (NCBI taxonomy): Eukaryota > Metazoa > Chordata > Amphibia > Caudata > Salamandridae > Triturus > Triturus cristatus. Next base: position 1,046,732,275 of record NC_140582.1, read on the forward strand.
GTTCCAGGCATCGGGCTTCTTTGTCCTCAGTAGGATCAGTCTTTTTCTGGGTGTTTCTTTTGAACAGAGCTGCTGTTCACAAAAATTCCGGTCTTTGTTGAAAGCAGTCATTTCTCCCAGGCCTTCTGGAAGTCGCTGACTGCAGGACAAGGTGACTTTTGTTGCAGGATCTCTGGAAACTGCCGAAGGCCCCTGTAGGGCTGGGGTCAAGTCAGTTAGTCTCTGCAGTCTCCTCTGCTAGGCGTCTTCTTTCAACCTCCCGTAGGTTGCGGGAATCTGTCTTCTTGGTTCATGGCTGACCCATACATACTGTATTTAGGGAGCGTTTTATGGGTCTCGAGGTCACTAGCCAATGAGCTACTGACCTTAGAGTGACTACACCCTTGGTGTGCTCACCCCACGTATGGGAGTGGGCACAATCCCTAATCCTGATTGGAGAGTGCCTGCCATCTGCAAGATGGCGGGTACTGAAGCGTGGGCTTCACCTCGCCTCCCTCACCTGAGGGGTGGAGTTGGCAGAGGTGGGCGCACCTTCTGGGCTGTGCTAATTTTGTCCCGCCAGTCTTCCTGCCAAAAAGGAGGGGAGACAGGGAGGGGAGACAGGAAGGGGGCCTGCTTCTGATCTGATAGCAAGAGAGGCTGGGGGTCGCGTAACAAAGGCTCTTCTGGCCTAGAAGAGGTGTGATCACCATTGCCCAGCAAATGCTTAGTTTCTGGGCTCAGGGAGAGAAGGCACGAACTCCAGGGGTCCAGAAACATGTCTCGTGGTGGCAGGCAGGTGTTTACCAGTCAGGGAACCCACCAGAGGCTGGTAGTTTTTCAGGGCACATCTCTAAGATGCCCTCTAAGTGCATTTTTCATTAAATCCCATACTGGCATCAGTGTGGGTTTAATGTCCTGAGAAGTTTGATACCAAACTTCCCAGTTTTCAGTAAAGCCATTATGGTTCTGTGGAGTTCGTAATGACTAACTCCCAGCGCCATATACTCTTAATGGCATTACTGCACTTACAATGTCTAAGAATTGGCTTGGACACTGAAGGGGACAGGTACCCTCACCATGGTGCACCTAGCTAGAGGGGTGGCTGACCTATAACAGGCAGTGGGTTATATTCATGGCACACAGGGAGGTGTGCCATGTCGACTTCAAAAAAAAAAAAAAACATTTTTATTGACATTTTAAATTTCAGCACGATTTTACATAATATGTAAATTATTTGGTATGTTCTTATTTAACATTTAGGCAGGTCTAAATACATTTGAATCTGGGGGCGGTTTGAGCTTAGTTACTTCCATTTCCTGCTTGTCTGGTAAACCCCCAGCCCACGCTTGCCTACTATTCCCGTGTCCCTTACCTATCGCTTCTTTCCCGTCTCGGTGGACATATCCGGCCGCAGACCCTGGTCCAGGTGTTGTCCCCATCAGAGTTACTCATTTAATTAAACGTAAACATTTAAACCAGAAAAAAGGGGGAAAAAAAAGAAAGAAAAGGAAACCACTAAATGAACTGCGTACATATTGGGGGAGCTTGAACCCAAATATAACCAATAGGGTTAGGGGGCCTAACTTGCTATTTGGCAGGGGGCTAGGCCACCATGCCCAGGACAGTGCTCCCATGAAAGCTAACACCCACCAGAGGCTACTAACAACTGTCAGTGCCCAGAACCCCACCTTTAGCTCTTCACTGGTTGGTGAAGTGGCTAACTTACAGGCTGCTTTGGCTTCTGGTGGCCTGTCTGTTGTTTTAGGCAGGAGGCCAATAAACATTGTAGTGAACACCCTTCTTCCACCCTATGTTCTGTCAGCTGAGGAGTGTCGGAAGCTAGCTCTGTATACTATACCAAAGTGAGGTATAGTGTGCGCAAAGTCCAGTGGAACCCCAAAGGTAGGCAGAGGTAAAGTTAGATAGCACCTCACTCTCTATTTGTGAAAGTGTGCTCGAGCAGTAAGGCAGTATCAGAGGACAGTGTTAAGCATTTGTTGTACACAGTCAGCAAATGAATTCACACACTCAAAGAGTGAACTTTAGACCAATTGTTTTTGTATAAAAAGGGAAATACTACTTACCAGTATGCATCTGTTCTTGGCAAGTAGAGCTGCAGATTGTGCACTATGCATAGATCGCCATGCTTGCACGTTGTTGTGGTCTTGGAAGAGTCTTTTGTAGTCACGAGATAGGTGACTCCTCCCTTGGACGATAGCGCGCATGGGCATCGACTCCATCCTCAGATTGTTTTTCGCAATAATGGGAAATGATGGAGTCAGTAAGAAGTAAGATGTCCATGTGAATGTATCTATTTAAGAGAATACTGGAACAGATATAAGTTCCGTGGAGGCGGGTGGGCGTGTACAACTCTGCAGCTCTGCATGCCAAGAACAGATGCATACTGGTAAGAAGCATTTTCCGTTCGAGGCATACGAGCTGCAGATTGTGCACTATGCATAGACTGTACAGCAGTGTCTCCCCTAGCGGTGGTCACCTGTATATGCTGCAGTAGTTTGAAAAAGTGTTTTAAGAACAGCCTGGCCTACAGAAGCTGGTTGCTTAGCCTGTACATCAACCCAATAGTGTTTGGTGAAGATGTGTGGTGTAGACCATGTTTCTGCTTTGCAGATGTCATCTAAGGGAATGTTTCCCAAGAATGCCATGGAAGCCCCTAGTTTGCGTGTTGAATGCGCTCTAGAGGGATTTCTCAATGTGCGTTTAGCCTTTTGATAGCATATTTGGGAAGGCATTTTACTATCCACCTTGCGATTCCAGCTTTGGAGATGGGGTTAGCTTTATGAGGTGGGGAGAAGGCTACAAACAGTTGTTTTGTCTTTCTAAAGGGCTTAGTCCTGTCAATGTAATAAAGTAGGGCTCTTTTAACGTCTAGTGTGTGAAGAGCTCTCTCTGCCACAGAGTCTGGGTTTTGGAAAACACCGGTAACTCAACTGACTGGTTAAGATGAAAATCGGAGATTAATTTGGGAAGGAATTTTGGATTTGTTCAGAGAACCACTTTATTACGATGTATTTGTAAGAATGGTTCTTGTATGGTTAAAGCCTGGATCTCACTTACCCTTCTGAGAGAGGTAATTGAGAAAAGGAAAGCTACTTTCCATGTGAGGAACTGAAGTTCACATTTATGTAGAGGTTCAAATGGGGGACCCATGAGCCTGGTAAGAACAATGTTTAAATTCCACAACGGAGAGGGTGGCAGTCTGGGAGGAATTATTCATTTAAGGCCCTCCATAAAGGCTTTAATGGCAGGTACTCTAAATAGTGACAAGTGTTGTCTGTTTTGTAAATAAGCAGCAAGTGCTGCTAGATGTAATCGCATGGATTGATATGCTAGATGACATCTTTGTAAGTGTAGCAAATTGCAAATGATGTCTTGGATTGAAGCATCCTGCTGATCAACCTTATTGTTATTGCAGTAGATGACAAATCTTTTCCATTTTGCTGCGTAGCAAGCTCTAGTAGTAGGGCGTCTGGCTTCTTTAATGAGGTTCATACAGTCCGGCAGAAGGTTAAGATAACCGAACTCTAGGACTTCAGGAGCCAGATCGCTAGATTCGGTTGACCTGGATCGGGATGCCTTATCTCTCCATGGTTCTGCGTTAACAATGTTGAGGAGAGGCGTAATGTTTGGTGTGGAACTAGTGAGAGTTCCAGTAGTGTTGTGAATCACGGTTGCCGTGCCCATGTGGGAGCCAGCAGGATCATCTGGAGAGACTTGTCTGGGCTTGCGTACTACTAGGGGAGTCAATGGGAGTGGCGGAAAAGCGTACACAAATCTGCCTGACCAGTTCATCCATATCGCATTGCCTTTGGACAACAGGTGTGGAAACCTGTCGGCGAAGGTTGGGCATTTTGCATTTGCGTGAGTGGCGAACAGATCTGTGTCTGGTTGACCCCACAGTTGGAAAAATGGTTGAAGAACTTGGGGATGAAGTTCCCATTTGTGTATCTGCTGTGTCTGTCGACTTAGAAGATCCGCAATTTGATTGTGAACTCCTGGAAGATGTTCTGCCAGAAGGTATATGTTTTGTGAAATGGGCCATCTCCAAATGGTTTGTGCGAGCTGGGACAGCTGCAAAGAATGTGTGCCTCCTTGTTTCTGTATATAATATATGGCTGTCATGTTGTCTGTCGGGACAAGGACAGCCTTGTGCTGTAGATGTACCTGGAATGATTATAGAGCTAGAAATATTGCCAGTAATACTAGGTGATTGATGTTGAGCACTTTCTGCTGCGTGGTCCATTTGCCTTGAATTGTGTGGTTCAGGAGATGGGCTCCCCAGCCGGTGAGTGATGCGTCTGCTATAAGCACTATCTGTGGAACCGACTCGAGGAACGGCCGACCTTTGGAAAGGTTTCGTGTGTTCCACCACTGCAGAGAGCGATGTGTGCGGCTGTCCACAAACACCAGATCTGTAAGTTGACCTCGAGCCTGGTTCCACTGACGTGCAAGGCATTCCTGTAAGGGGCACATCTGAAGTCTTGCATGAGGTACGATAAAGATGCAAAAGGCCATCATCCTTACGAATTGCATGACTACCCTTGCTGGGAGGGAATACTGTGGTTGAAAACTGGAAATTAGTGTTTGCATACTGGCAATCCTGGCTGGATTGAGATATGCTAGAGCTCTGGAGGTGTCTAATGTGGCCCCTAGATACTGATGTATGTGGGAGGGCTGAAGATTTGACTTGGGGTAGTTTACTGTGAATCCAAGTCATGTAGCAGCTGGATGGTTTGATGAGTGTGATGAACACACTGGTTGAATGACTTGGTTTTCATTAGCCAGACAAGATATGGAAATACATGGATTTGTGGTCTTCTCAAGTGTGCTGCTACCACTGCATGGCACTTTGTGAACACTCTGGGTGCGGTGGTCACCCTAAAAGGAAGGACTTTGAACTGATAGTGTTGTCCGTCCACTATAAACCTTAGATACTTCCTATGAGCAGGGTGCATGGGAATGTGGAAGTAGGCGTCCTTGAAATCTAGGGTGGCAAGGAAGTCGCCTTGTTGAAGTAGTGGGAGGACCTGTTGGAGAGTGATCATATGAAAATGATCTGATTGGATGTAGAGATTGAGGGGTCTGAGGTAGAGTATTGGCCGTAGGGTCCCATCCTTTTGGGGGGATTAGGAAATACAGCAAGTAGACCCCTGTTCCTTGATACTGTAAGGGAACTAGTTCCATTGCCTGCTTTTGAAGCAGTGAAAGAACCTCTTGTTTTAAGAACGTGAGGTGTTCCGTGGACATTGGATGCTGTTTGGGTGGTATGGTGGGTGGGGTTGCTGTAAGTTCCAGGCAGTAACCATACTGGATAATTTGTCTTACCCACTTGTCTGTTGCGATGGAATCCCAGACAGGTAGGAACTGAGAGAGTCTCCCTCCGACTGGAGTGGAATGGTCTGGAGGGAGTGGAGGGAAGTCACTGTTTATTACTGGGGGAGGCATGAGTGTTGTTGTTACCTCGGCCTCTCCCTTTGTTCTTTCCCCTGTATCCACCTCTAAAATATTCTCTGTTGGGGGATGTTTGCGTGGTGTTTTTGTAGGAAGAGGAGGCGGTGTCTGTTCCAATGTTTTTGGATGCTGTTCTATAGAAGGAGCGACGAAAGGAACCACGTGTGGATGGAGACTGTAATGCTCCCATAGATTTAGCAGTCTCCGTGTCGTTTTTCATCTTCTCTAGAGTGGTATCTACAGCCGGTCCAAAAAGTTGTTCCTGATTGAACGGCTGGTGGAGTATAGTGGTTCGTACCTCCTGTTTAAATCCCGAGATGCGTAACCAGGCATGTCGTCCGAGTAGCAACCTAGTGTTAATGGACCTGGAGGCTGTGTCAGCTGCATCAAGGGCACACTTGATTGATGCCTTGGTTATTAATTTGCCTTCTTAATTAAATAAATTGCCTGAGTTTTGTATTGTCAGGTAAATTGTGTAATAGGGTTTCAAGTTGGTCATAGTGAGCTCCATCGTACCTAGCAAGTAATGCTTGGGTGTAGGCTATGTGCCAGTGATTAGCAGCTTGAGCAGCAACTCTTTTGCCAAAAGCACCTAGCAACTTCGATTCCTTATCCGAAGGTGGTGCAACAACAGTGGTTTGCGAGTTGGCACGTTTCCGAGCGTTAGTTACCACTAGTGAGTCTGAGGGTAGCTGCCCTTTGATATAGGTGGGATCATCGGGGACAGGTTTATATTTTTTGTCCATCCTGGGATTGAGAATTCTAGCTCTCACAGGTTCTTTGAATATGTCGGGGCATGTTTGACCCATTTAGCATTGGCAGGATTTGAACAGTTTTCTGTGACTGTTCAAAGGTGTCTAGGAGGAAGTTCTCGTCTGCAGGGTCTGAATGCATCTGAACACCATGGTAGACAGCAGCTCTATTTACCAGCTGACCAAAGCCAATATTGTCATCTGGTGGAGATGGCTTTGTAGGATAAGGCTGGGGATCCAGGAGGTCTGGGGGATCTTTTGGGTCATCATAATCATCCCAACCGTCCTGTGGTACGTTCGTGTCGTCATCAGGGTCATTGTTGCCTCCCCCACCCCCTAAATCATAATCGTCATCCTGCAGTGGTGGTGAATGTGGTGGAAGTTTTGGAGGCTATGGAGGAGAGACAGGCTCCGGAGGAAGAACAGGCTCCGGAGGAAGAACAGGCTCCGGAGGAAGAACAGGCTCCGGAGGAAGAACAGGCTCCGGAGGAAGAACAGGCTCCGGAGGAAGAACAGGCTCCGGAGGAAGAACAGGAGAAGAGGGTCTTATAGGTGAAGTGGCACAATCTTTTCTCTTCACAGGCACTGCAGGAGTGTCTGGTGTGTCTAGCTTCCTCTTCTTGTGTGGAACAGCAGCCACATGTCCTGTTTTAGGGTCTATATGGAGTTTTTTCTTCTTCGTATTGACTGGATCCGGTCGAAAAAGTTCTTCCTCCTTGGTAACCGCTTTCAGCGCCGGCTTCTTTGTGTCCAAGCGGGGTTTGGATAACTGCTCCGAAGCCTTAGGAAGTGTTTGGGGTCCTTTGGCTTGGCTACGGAGGCTGAAATCTTTTTCAGTTCCGAAGGCTTTGGTTTCGGATCCGATGGCTTTTCTTTCGGCGTAGAGGTAGTCAGTGCTGACTTCTTTTTGGGAGTAGGTTGCTCTCCCGTCTTCGGTGCCGAAGGTGCCTGCGGGACACCGAGATACGGTTTGCTCGGTCCCAAGCTACCGGAAGGCTTGTCCTTTATCTTCGGAGCCGGGGGCGGGGCTTCTGAAGCTTGTTGGTCGCGACTGGGGCCAGGTGGAGTTGGGGTAGGGGCAGTTGTACTCACTCGTTGACCAGGAGTGATGTGGTTGTCTGAGTAGTCTGCTTCGGACACGATTGCCAGGTCCTCAGAATCCTCCTCCGGGACATTGGGACCTTCATCGAAGATGTCCACTGGTGCTGGAGCTGCTCGCTGCGCCATGATGTGTTGTCGGGCCCAGCGATGGGTCTCTTGGATCGAAAAGAGGCGCAGGCCTGGCAATTGTTCTCATTGTGATCGGTTGAGACACACAGGTTACAGACCTTGTGATGGTCACTGTTTGGGAATTTCGCTCCACACTGGGGGCATTTTTTGAAGGGAATCCTTTCTATGAGCTGTAGGCCCGAACAGCGTCGATAGACTCAGCGGCCCACCATGACGACTGGAATCGAGTAGCTCAGATGCGCGAAGATCACGTGATCGAAAACAATACAGTTGAGTTGTAGATAGTTTGCACGTCGAAAAGGTTTGGTGAATAAGGTGCCGAACCGGAGCGCAAAAGTTACATTAGAACCCAATGGCGGGAAAAAACAATCTGAGGATGGAGTCGATGCCCATGCGCACTATCGTCCAAGGGAGGAGTCACCTATCTCGTGACTACAAAAGACTCTTCCAAGACAACAACAACGTGCAAGCATCCAAGCCCAAACCAGATGGCGATCTATGCATAGTGTACAATCTGCTGCTCTTATGCCTTGAATATATTCTTTTAGGTATTTTATTTCCTAGAACCAAGCAAGGCTGGCACAGTTACATGATAAGTACTTTGCAGTTCATATATAGATTGTAACAGTTTGGATTGAAATTGTAAATGTACTTTGATTTGATTACAGTAGTGTTACTGATAATGCAATGCTTTTCAGAAAACAGTACATATACTTTGAATGGGATTTTCAGTAAGGTTACAGGTAAGTTACTCTTGGTTTACTTTTCTTACTCAGAGTTGCAAAACTGGATACTACTCTGGGAGATTTCCTGTAAACAGGTAGGTAAAATCGCTTTTGTTAAACAGTACAACTTTAAAGAATTTCTTTAGGTTTTCAAACTCCACACTTAAAAACTTTTCACAGAAAAACAGTCAGTCAATGTTATCCTATGGAGGAAAGGAATATACTACTTACCAGTATGCATCTGTTCTTGGCATGTAGAGCTGCAGATCTACACACTTTTGCATAGATCGCCATCTGGTGTTGGGCCCGGATGTTTGCAGTTTGTTTTTCCTCTTGGAAAGTCTTTGGAAGTCACGAGGTCGGTGATTCCTCCCTTGGATCATATTGCGCATGGGCTTCGGCTCCATCCTCAGATTGTTTTTCGCCAACAGGGAAAGATGGAGCGTAGTAACAACAGTGAAGAAACCCATGTGTGTTGTATCTAAATAAGATAGACTGGAACAGATACAGGTAGCCGGGGAGGCGGGTGGGCGTGTGTAGATCTGCAGCTCTACATGCCAAGAACAGATGCATACTGGTAAGTAGCATTTTCCGTTCGAGGCATATGAGCTGCAGATTACACACTTTTGCATAGACTATATAGCAGTTCCCAAACTTAGCGGCGACCACCAGTATCTGTTGCAGTGGTTTGAAATAGTGTTTTTAGTACAGCCTGGCCCACACTAGCTTGTTGCTTGGTTTGCACATCTACACAGTAATGTTTAGTGAAAGTGTGCGGTGTTGACCATGTAGCTGCTTTGCAGATATCATCTAATGGGATGTTCCCTAGAAAAGCCATAGAAGCCCCTATCTTTCGTGTAGAGTGGGCTTTAGGGGGAACAGATAGCGTTAGTTTTGCTTTGTGGTAGCAAATCTGTATGCATTTTACAATCCACCTAGCTATCCCTGATTTTGAGATGGGGTTGCCCTTGTGTGGTAGAGAGAAAGAGACAAACAGTTGTTTGGTCTTTCTGAAAGGTTGTGATCTCTAGATATAATAAAGTAAGGCCCGTATAACATCTAGCGTGTGTAGAGCCCTTTCTGCAACAGTTTGAGGTTGCGAGAAAAATACCGGTAATTCTACAGATTGGTTTAGATGGAAGGGGGAAATGACTTTGGGTAGGAATTTTGGGTTGGTACGGAGAACAACCTTGTTCTGGTGCATTTGGAGAAAAGGCTCTTGTATAGTAAGTGCTTGTATCCCACTGACCCGTCTAAGGGAAGTGATGGCTACAAGAAAAGCTGTTTTCCATGTGAGAAATTGCAGTTCGCATTTATGCAAAGGTTCGAAGGGCGGTCCCATTAGCCTTGTGAGAACTATATTTAAGTTCCACACTGGTGAGGGTGGTACTCTGGGGGGAATTATTCGTTTAAGGCCTTCCATGAAGGCTTTAATGGCAGGCACTCTGAAAAGTGATAGGTGCTGCCTGTTCTGTAGGTAAGCGGCAATTGCTGCGAGGTGTGGCCCGAATGGATGTATATGATAGGTTAGAACTTTGTAGATGGAGCAAGTAGCATATGATGTGCTGTATAGATACGTCTAGAGGGTTGATTGTGTTGTTATGGCAATAAACAACAAATCTTTTCCACTTTGCAGCGTAGCAGGCTCTAGTGGTAGGGCGTCTAGCTTCTCTGATGCCGTTCATACAGTCAGGGGGGGGAAGGTTAAGGTATCCGAATTCTAGGATCTCAGGAGCCAGATCGCAAGGTTGAGCGGAGCTGGGTCCGGGTGTCTGATCTCTCCATGGTTCTGAGTTAGGAGGCATGGTGAGAGGTGTAGCTTTTGGTGTGGTACTACCGAGAGTTCCAGCAGCGTGGTGTACCATGGTTGTCTGGCCAACGTTGGAGCTACTAGGACCAGTGTGAGGGAGTGCTGTTGTAGCTTTCTCACCACTAAGGGAATTAGTGGGAGAGGTGGAAAGGTGTACGCAAATTTGCTTGACCAGTTCATCCATATCGCATTGCCTTTGGACAATGGGTGTGGGTATCTGGCGGCGAAGCTTGGGCATTTTTTGTTTTCGTGGGTGGCGAAGAGGTCTATCTGTGGATGCGCCCACATCTGAAAGAACGGGTGAAGAATTTGTGGGTGAAGTTCCCACTCGTGGATCTGCTGCGTCTGTCTGCTGAGCAGATCTGCCATGGTGTTTTGGACTCATGGGACATGTTGGGCTAGGAGAAAGATTGTGTTGAATTGCCCATCTCCATATGCTCAGTGCTAGTTGAGAGAGCTGTGGAGAGTGTGTGCCGCCTTGTTTTTGAATGTAGTACATGGCCGTCATGTTGTCTGTGCGAATAAGGACTGCCTTGCCCAAAATCTGTGTCTGAAAGGATTTTAGGGCTAGAAAGATTGCCAGTAACTCCAGATGGTTGATATGGAGTAACTTTTGTTGCGGCGTCCATGTGCCCTGCACTGTGAGGTATAATAGATGAGCTCCCCAGCCGGAGAGCGATGCGTCTGTTAGGATTATTTGGGGAACCGGGTCCAGGAACGGTCGACCTCTGGAAAGATTTGTGGTGTTCCACCACTGCAGAGAACGATGGGTGCGACCGTCTACCAACACCAGATCTGTCAGTTGCCCCTGGGCCTGGTTCCATTGGCGCGCTAAGCACTCTTGGAGTGGACGCATCTGGAGTCTTGCATGAGGCACTATGAAAATGCAAGAGGCCATCATCCCTATCAGTTGCATAAACACTCTTGCTGGGAGAGAGTGTTGAGGTATGAATCTTTGACGCAAAGCCTGAATGCTTGCAATCCTGGTAAGATTGGGGTAGGCTATGGCTTTTGAGGTGTCTATGGTGGCACCAAGGTATTGCTTTGTGTGGGATGGTATTAGCTGGGACTTTTGGTGGTTCACCGTGAAGCCTAGCTTGTGAAGTAGTTGGATTGTAGTGGCGGTGTGATGTACACATTGGTTGTAGGACGTGGCTTTTATTAGCCAGTCGTCCAAATATGGGAAGACGTGAATGTGCTGTCTTCTGAGGTGTGCCGCCACTACCGCTAGGCACTTGGTGAATACCCTTGGCGCTGTTGTGGCTCCGAATGGGAGCACCTTGAACTGGTAGTGTTGCCCGTCCACTACAAATCTGAGGTACTTTCTGTGAGCATGGTGTACCGGAATGTGAAAGTATGCATCTTTCAAGTCCAGTGAGGTGAGAAAGTCGTTCTGGGAGAGGAGCGGAAGTACCTGCTGAAGTGTTACCATGTGAAAATGGTCCGAATGTATGTATGTGTTTAGAGGCCGGAGATCTAGAATAGGTCGTAGAGTCTGGTCTCTTTTTGGTACCAGTAAATATAGGAGTAGACCCCAACATTTTGCTGATTGGCGGGGACTTGTTCTATTGCATGTTTTTGTAGGAGGGAGATTACCTCCTGTTTTAGTAATGTGGAATGTTCTTGTGACATTGGGCGTTGCCTGGGTGGAATGTTTGGGGGGGGGGGGGGGTAGATGTCAATTCTAGGCAGTACCCTGAGCGAATAATTTGGGTCACCCATCTGTCTGAGGTGATGGTCTCCCATAGATTTCGCCGTATCCGTGTCCTTTATTTTTGAGGGCCTCATCTACCTTTGGGCCGAATAGATTTTTTTGGTCAAAGGGATGATTTAAGATGGAGGCCTGTACCTCAGGTTTAAAGCCTGAAACTCTCAGCCAAGCATGGCGACAGAGGAGGACGCTAGTGTTAATGGCCCTGGAGGCTGTGTCTGCTGCGTCTAAGGCACAGCGTATAGAGGTGTTAGTTATAGTTTTACCCTCTTGAATTAATTAATTGGCCCTATTTTTGTATTTTTCTGGGAGATGGTGCATGCTGGTTTCTAATTCGTCATAATGCGCTCTATCGTATCTGGCCAATAGCGCCTAAGTGTTGGCGATACGCCATATATTGGCTGCCTGTGACGCAGTGCGCTTTCCTGACGCGTCCAGTAACTTTGACTCTTTGTCAGGTGGTGGTGCTTCGCCTGACGCCTGGGAGTTGGACCTCTTTTATGCAGTGGAAACCACTAGGGAATCTAGTGGCACTGGCCCTTTGATATAGGCAGGATCTGTGGGGGCAGCTTTGTACTTTTTCTCTATGCATGGGTTAATGACCCTAGCCCTGACTGGGTCTTTAAAAACCTCTGGCGAATGTTTTATTACCCCCTTGAGCATAGGTAGTATGGAGGTAGACCTATGTGCGGTATCAAAGGTGTCGAGGAGGAAATCCTCCTCTACCGGGTCAGTGTGTAGCTCTACCCCGTGATAATGTGCCGCCCTCTGAAGTAGGTGGTGAAAACCTAATGAGTCTTCCCGTGGGGATGGCCTGGACGGGTAAAGGTCATCTTGTGGGACATCTGGAATGTCTGGATTATTATAGTTGTCCCCATGGGTCTGGGGATCCTGTAGGGGTGGGGTCTTGTGGCACATCCCCCTGGATCGTAATATGGGTTCCCCTGATCATCATCGTCTGGAGACGGGGTCGGGGAGCGATGAGGCGGGTGTGGAGAAGGCGGAGAAGGCAGAGGGGGCGGAGGTGGAGAGGGTGGAGGAGGTGGGGAAGGCACTCTGAAAGGGGAGGTAGCAGAGTCTTTCCTCTTTGGAGGTGGAGGCAGAGCCGGTTTGTCCAAATGTCTCTTTTTAGAAGAGAGTGCCAAATGTCCAGTTTTTGGATCCTTGGTAAGTGTCTTTTGCAAGGGATCCGGTGTAAACCGTTCCTTTGACAATGTTTGTTCCATCGGCGCCGAAGGTTTCGGGGTCGATGACTTTTTAGGCTTGTCCGTGCCGTGCTTTTTGGGAACCTCCGATTCCTTGCTCGGCGCCGAGGTGGGCTTCGGTGCGGAAGTGTCAGTGCCGAGGGCTTTATGGGGTTTGGTCGGTACCGAAAGGCTGGGTTTCGACACCGAGGACTTCGGTGCGGAGCTCGGTGTCGAGGTAGAGGCCGGTCTCTTTTTGGGTGCCGAAGTGTGTTTCTCGGCACCGCTGGAAGGCTGGCTCGAGCCCGAGCCGCCGGAAGGCTTATTTGGCTTCTTCACCGGGCCCGAAGGTGAGGTGTTGGAAGCAGTGTCTCTGGTCTTGCCTAGGGCCGGAGGCGTGACCGAAGCCTTTTTGGGCGTCGGCACGGGTGTGGGAGGGGGTGTAGTACTCACGACCCTCTGCGCCGGGGTGATGTCCTCCACATCCGAGTCGTCTGCTTCGGAAGCACTGACGAGGTCCTCTTCTGTGTGCTGCTGTCCCGGAGCTTCGACGTCGTCCCCGAAGATGTCGACTGGAACGGAGGTCGATGAGTGCGCCATGTTTCGTCTGGCCCTTCGATCTCGAATAGTCTTTTTCGATCTGAAAGACTTGCAGGCGGGACAGTCTCGAGCCTCGTGTTCAGGGGAGAGGCAGAGGTTGCACACCTCATGAAGATCGGTGTGGGGGAATTTGGACCCACATCGAGGGCACTTTTTGAATGGAGTTCTTTCCATCAGCCGGGACCGGAGCTTGGATAGGCCCGAAGGCCGCTGTCGACGACGACGACGACTGGAATCGAAGATTCGTCGAAGAGAAGGTGATTGAGGAGATCTGGATCTGAACAATACCGCGATGAGCGAGGATTCTGCTTCGATCGTCGAACTGGAAATGTTCTGAACCGGAGCGCAAAGTATTACATCCGAGCCCGATGGAGGAAAAAAACAATCTGAGGATGGAGCCGAAGCCCATGCGCAATACGATCCAAGGGAGGAGTCACCGACCTCGTGACTTCCAAAGACTTTCCAAGAGGAAAAACAAACTGCAAACATCCGGGCCCAACACCAGATGGCGATCTATGCAAAAGTGTGTAATCTGCAGCTCATATGCCTCGAACATAGTGTTATCGGTTTTACGGTAAGAATTTGGTTGTGGGAGTTGAGGTTCTGGGGGTAGACTCAGGGGTCACCCAGGGTCAAGGATGCACTCTAGTTAAACCCCCAATGGCACTAGGGCGGCCGGGTGCAGAGTGCTGAGGCCCAATGCTACCCAAAGGGGGATAGAGGGCCTCTGGTTAGTGGCTGCTAGCAAGCAGGCCATTTGGTTGTGGGAGCAAAGCTCATGGACTTTAGCTCAGAGCAAATGGAGAAACAAAGTAGCACCAAAGGTGCACCCTCAGCGGCACTAGGGCGGCCGGGTGCAGGGCGCTGTTTCAACATCGGGCGCCCTGTTATTTTCAATGGTGAACCTCCGGTTGGCAAAGGCAATGCAGGCTTGGGGACGAAGGTCTCCTGGGTGCAACCACCACTTCGAGAGGTAAGTTGGGAAGTTAGGGGTTGGTTAGGCACCGTCGGTTTGGGCACCCAAGGCCATGGGGCGTCGGGTGTAGGGGTGCCTTTTGTGGTCTGATCTTCTTACCAGCTCCTGGTCGCGGTTGGGGGGGGGGGGGGACCATCCAGATTTAGTCTGCAGGCGTTGGCTGGAAGCTTGAAGCAGGTCAGGAATCGCCGGATCTCGGGTCAGGATCACCGGGGGAACTCCTCGTGGTGTTTGCCCACTCAAGCTCGGGCCATGGACGGCATGTGCAGAGTGGGGCGGATTTGCGGTGTCCGGCCAGAGGTTGCAAATGAACAAATCCAGTGTTCACGGGAGACAGTCTTTGTGCTTGAAGGCAGCCAGGTCCTCCCGGGTTTTCGAGGTTGCTGGTTGCAGGACACACGGGATTTCGCAGGTTCGAGGGGGAGACAGACCAGTAGGGCTGGGGCCAAGTCAGTGGGTGCCTTCCTCTTGTTAGCTGCTGCACAGCTGTTCGGTCTTCCTTCTTGTAGTTTCTTCTTGTCTGAGGAAGCTAGGTTCAGGGGTGCCCCTAAATACTAGATTTAGGGGCGTTACAGGTAGGTAAAAGGCAGGGACCAATGGGTCCCTTCCCTGGGGTGGGTACACCCCTTATGCCACCCTCCAGTGGGAAGGGGGCATGAGCCAGTCCCTGGTTGGCCGAGTCCCCCACTCAGTAAGATGGCGGGGAAAGAGTTGTGCTTCACCTCGCCTCCTCCACCTGAGGGGTGAAGTTGGCAGAGGTGGGCACACCCCTCTTCCTCACTTGGTTTTCCTGCCGGTTCTCCCACCCAAAGTGGGGGTCAGAACCAGTGGGGATCAGGTGCTGAGAGCAGCAAGTGGCCTGGAGAATCTCCCAAAGGCGGCAAGCCTTTGAAGAATCCCCTTTGTGAACCCTGCCCATCCTGGGGGAGAATGCTTGGCAACTCGTCCCAGGATGTGCATTCATTTAGGCCCCAGAGAGCAGCAGGTTCTCAACCCAGGGGGTCCAGAAACATGTCTGGTGGTGGCAGCTGAAAGCAGCCACTCAGCCTGGACACTAGTGGTAGGTTAGTTTTCAGGGGGCATCTCTAAGATGCCCTCTGTGTGCATGTCTCATTAAATTCTACACTGGCAGTGTTGGCTTAATGTGCGGAGATGTTTAATACCAAACTTCTCAGCTTTCAGTGTAGCCATTATTGTGCTGTGCATTTCGCAATGACAAGCTCCCAGCTCCATATACTCTTAATGGCAGGACTGCACTTACAATGCCTAAGAATGGACTTGGGCACTGTAGGGGTACAAGGCTCATGCACCTGTACCCCCACCACTGGTATAGTGCACCCAGCTAGAGGAGGGACTGATCTATGCCAGGGCAGTGGGTTGTAGGCATGGCACACAGATGTGTGCCATGTTGACTCTTCACTTTGTTCTGCACCAAAACACGCAGCCTGCAAAGGCAGTATGTGAGTGTAAGGGTACAGGACCTCTAAGGGTGCCACAATAAGTGCTGCTGCCCTTAGAGGCCTTCTCTGGTCACAGTGTCCTGGGTACCTGTGGTATCATTTAACAGGGGCTGACATGAGACCAGAGATGCCAATTGGGTTTATTCTTCAATGCAGTATTAGGGAAAGAACATAGGCCCTGGGTACCCGATTAGCAGAAGCCCAGGACACACTCAGTCAAAGTATATCAGCAACTCATTAAAAAGTGGGGTCAACCATGCAGAAAGAGAGCACTTTCTCTCAAGGAGCCACCAACTCAGGCTGGACACTTGCCTGACTAGTCAGGTCTTTTTGTGAGCTAGGGAGGACTTTACCAGTGCCAATTTTGGAGGTCTCCCTTACTGGGATAGAATCTCCCTGACCCACTGGAACTGAGGTTAACAGTTGTCCACCTTTCCTACACTGTCTTTTTCTTTTGTGGCTTATTTGCCCTAACTTCATATTTAGCCCCCCCCAGGTTCCTTGGAGGAGGCCTGGCAGTAGACCAGTACCTCTCTTTGGCTCAGACCAACCTCTGGTTGGTGATTCCCAAGGAGACAATCAAGGAGGAGGTCTTTATTGACTACCACATTTCTCCAACTAAGGAACCCAGCTTTTTCTAGGAGCACTACAGCCACAGGCCTAACCGTGACTTCCCCTGGGACAGCCCTTACTCTTTTTGTTTCTCCTGGGACATACTGGTTTGAGTGTACCAACCTGACATGCACCACAGTGTGACTGGCACAGGTATCTCTCAGGGCAGTGGCTGGGATTCCATTCAACAGTAGGTGGTGGAAGTGTCTACTCCCATCTGGAATCTCCAAGTCACCTTTTGGGCCCATTTTCCTCATCTGTGGAACCACCCTTTAAAGCTACACTGGCAACCCCAGGAGCTACACGAAGGGCTTAGTTTTTTAGGACAGCTAGGGTGTCCGTTCTTTCGACAGGTGACACCATACCTTGTTGGAATCCCAACTCTTATCTTGGCACCCAGTTTTAGTTGGTGAGATGTCTGAGCGCACCCTCCTGAACAGGGTTGTGGGGCTACCTGGGACTCCTTACTTTTATCTTTAGGATGCTCACAGTCTCCTCTGGGGAGGTTTTGTAACCCTTTCTTTTGGTCACCTCGCAATGGACTCCCAGGTCACCCTTGTCTTGACTCATTGGTCCGCCTTTCCCAATTCTTGGGGAGAAATTGGACCTAGGTTTATTAGATACTGTGAGGTTTTGCAAGGATAGAGTTCCTCAACAGAGCTGGTGTGAGTATCTTTTATTTCTTATATACACGGCGTGTAGCATATGCCAGGGTTTGATCAGGATAATATGTCTTATCCTCCTTCGGTACTCTTTTCCTCAGGGTCCGGGTTTCGTTTTCTTTCTTCCTCTGGCTCATGGATGTGGTAGTCCTCAGGGAAAGAGAAGAAAGGTATGGTGTGAGAGGGCCTGTAAGGGTACCTCTTCGGGGAAAGGGAGTGAGGGTTCACCGAGTGCCACAGACTTAAGAGGATAGGGACGTGCGGTTGTGAAGGGATAGTGGTCGGATAGGCAGGGGTTGTTTACTGGTTCCCCGCTACTGCCGACTTTCTCCCTCCTCCTGGCCCACCCGGAGAGCCGCGCACGTACCTGTGTGAGCCAGGCTGCTCCAGGAGCATGGCTGGGCGAAGCGTGGGACCGTTGGCATTCTGGCTTTTCTAGACCTCCGTCTCTCGCCATCAAGACCAGTAATGGAGCACCCTCACCCTCGCCTGCTATCTCGGTCTCCAATTCTGTAGTTACGGGGTCGGAGTCTTCCACACGACAGTCTTCTGGATTCTGTTCTCCACCACTCAGATGTCTGGCTTCCCTTTTCAGGTATTGGCTCTGGGTCGATGAAGTGTCAGGGGGTAGAATTCTCCGGTGAGAGCTTCCAATTAAAGGAGCCACGTCGGGAAAAAGAAGGTTGCGTCCCCTGTATGGGGCTTCGAGACACAGCCCAGTCCGGTGAATCCTCAGGCTGTGGAGAGGGGAGAGGATCCTTTCGGTATGGGACACACCACCATTCGCCCGTGCAGTCCGTTCTCGCCCGTGGGTTTCGTGACAGATACTGATGCAACTTTTCATCAATACAATTGCTTAGTATGTGTTCTTTCATAAACAGATTATAAAGACCATCATAATCTCGCTCTTTACTTCCGGTCAACCAGCCACCTAATGTTTTCATTGAATAGTCAACAAATTCCACCCACAGCGGACTCTGGTTTTTCTGAGCTCCCCTGAATATAATTCTATGTTCCTCAGTAGTGAGTCCAAACCCTTCAATCAGGGTGCCCTTCATGAGTTCATAGGACTCTGCTTCTGCCCCACTAAGCGTCAGATCTCGGTCTCTGCACTTACCATAGAACAGTTCCAGAAGTGAGTTTTCTTCACTTTGGGATGATAGGATTGCTCTCTGACTCTTTTTAAGTTGCTGCCATCATTGATGGGTGCTAGGCCCATCTCTTCTCTTTCATTTTCTAGAGCCAGGAGTCTGGTCTCTAGGTCCAATCTTTTAGCCAACCTTACTAAAAGGTTGGTCTCTTCATGGAGGCTGTCCTCAATGGACTTAGAAGCACCTGCCCACCTGAGTGGGATCTAGGTGCTGTGAGTTGTATTCTTGGAGTCAGGGGCACAGGGGACCCCGTTCTCCCTAGGAAGTGGAGGGGGTTGAAAGTCATCCTCATCCCCTCCATCCTCTTCACCATCTGAGAGGTCTTCACCTTGCTCAGAGGGGTGTCCTTAGCATACCCTGCCAACAGCTCCTGGAGCTTTTGTTTGGAGGGATGGGACCCCATGGTCACGTTTTCAAGTTTACATAGAGACCTTACCTCCCTAAATTCGAAGAGATTAGGGGTGAGGTCGAGATCCTCAAACATATTCTCTGTCATTTTTATATTTTCACTAACAGTTAGGTTCTTGTTAATAG